>NC_088397.1:65670024-66870024 GCF_034236695.1 Oncorhynchus nerka | reverse complement strand
AAAATTGAATAAGAAGACGGCTTCTCTGTTTAATAACTGCTAATCTTTCAATTGTGTCAATCAGACCAGTAAAAAGAGGTTTATGTGGTCATGATTGCAACGACCGGATGGCCTATCGCATTTGTCCTGAAAGCTAACCATTTCCAAATGTTTATGACAGGGAGGCAGTACACTACCTTGGCACATAGAGAGGAGAGTGGGTTGTTATAGAATGCCCCTTTGGCCTGAGCCCAAACACAGGGGAGATGTGACTAAGCTATAGCTCCAGCCAGCATCAGTGAACTCCAGCACCAGTTTTTCATCAGGACAACCAGGCAGGATCACACAGCCAGTAGAGATGTAGACTCTACCCGCCTCTCCTCAATGAAGCCCACAGCACAGCTCAACCAGACAGCTCAGCTGAAATCCAAAACAAGCCTGCCTGTCTGCCAAACTGAAGAGCAGACTGAAGCATTCTGCAGCTACAGCAATCCAAACAGCTTGCCACAAAATATGTTGACTGACACAAGAGAAACGCATGTCAGTAGACAACAAAAATGAGAATATTAGTTAGAATTATTATGTTGAACATCCCCAGCATTTAAAAAAAAAGATGAAATGAAACCCAACACGTCTGATATCACAGCTATGCGCTGGTCACAGAGCAGAACAGTCTCAGAGGAACTTTGAGGAGAGGGAGACTGACTTTCTAACTTCATCCCGACTAAGTTTGCAAAGGGTGGGTATAGTACTGGAAACTTTCTATGTTTACCAGTAAAACTACCAGAATTTGTCACTTTCAAGGAATAATACAGTACATGACCAAAAGCATGTGGACATCTGCTCATCAAACATCTCATTCCAAAATCATGGGCGTTAATATGGAGTTGATCCCCCTTTGCTTCTATTACAGCCTCCACTCTTCTGGGAATGCTTTCCACTAGATGTTGGAAAATTGTTGCAGGACTTGCTTCCATTCAGCCACAAGAGCATTAGTGAGGTTGGGCGATTAGGCCTAGCTCGCGGTCTGCGTTTCAATTCATCCCAAAGGTATTCGATTGCGTTGAGGTCAAGGCTCTGTGCAGGCCAGTCAAGTTCTTCCACACCGATATCGACAAAACATTTCTGTATAGACCTTGCTTTGTGCATGGGGGTATTGTCATGCTTAAAAACAAAAAGGGTCTTCCCCAAACTGTTGCACAATGTTGGAAGTACAGAATCGTCTAGAATGTCATTGTATGCTGTAGCGTTAATATTTCCCTTCACTGGAACTAAGGGGCCTAGCCCTAACCATGAAAAACATCCCCAGACCATTATTCCTCCTCCAGCAAACATTACAGTTGGCACAAAGCATTGGGGCATCCGCCAAATTCTGACTCGTCTCTCGGACTCCCAGATGGTGAAGCGTGATTCATCACTCCAGAGAACGCGTTTCCACTGCTCCAGAGTCCAATGGCGGCGAGCTTTACACCACTCCACCCAAAGCTTGGCATTGAGCATGGTGATCTTCGGCTTGTGTGTGCGGCTGCTCGGCCATGGAAGCCCATTTCATGAAGCTCCCGATGAACAGTTCTTGAGCTGTTTGGAACTCGGTAGTGAGTGTTGCAATCGAGGACAGACAGATTTTTACGCTCAATGCACATCAGCACTCGGTGAGATTGTGTGGCTGAGCTGTTGTTGCTTCCCACTTCACAATAACAGCACTTAAGAGTTGACCGGGGCAGCTCTAGCCTCTAGTGACTCCCCATCCCGCATGAGGGAGCGTAATCATCGACTGACACTAATTAGCATAACGCAACGGACATAAATATTCCTAGAAAATATTCCTATTCATGAAAATCACAAGTGAAATATATTGAGACACAGCTTAGCCTTTTGTCTCAGATTTTCAAAATATGCTTTACAGCCAAAGCTAGACAAGCATTTGTGTAAGTTTATCGATAACCTAGCATAGCATTTTGTCCAGCTAGCAGCAGGTAACTTGGTCACGGAAATCAGAAAAGCAATCAAATGAAATCGTTTACCTTTGATGAGCTTCGGATGTTTTCACTCACGAGACTCCCAGTTAGATAGCCAATGTTCCTTTTCTCCAAAAATAATATTTTTGTAGGCGAAATAGCTCCGTTTGTTCTTCACGTTTGGCTGAGAAATCGGCCGGAAATTGCAGTCACGAAAACGCTGGAAAATATTACAAATTAGCTCCATAATATCGACAGAAACATGGCAAACGTAGTTTATAATCAATCCTCAAGGTGTTTTTCAAATATCTATTCGATAATATATCCACCGGGACAATTAGTTTTTCAGTAGGACCGATTGGAATAATGGCTACCTCTGTATTTTACGCGAGAATCACTCTGGGAGCCATCAGGTGACCAGTTGCGCAATGTAGCCGCTTACGGGTATTCTTCAACATAAATGCGTAAAACTACGTCACAATGCTGTAGACACCTTGGGGAATACGGAGAAAAAGTAATCTGGTTGATAGCCCATTCACTGCTCAATAGGGACGCATTGGAACGCAGAGCTTTCAAAAGATGAGTCACTTCCGGATTGGATTTTTCTCAGGCTTTCGCCTGCAATATCAGTTTTGTTATACTCACAGACAATATTTGTACAGTTTTGGAAACGTTAGAGTGTTTTCTATCCTAAGCTGTCAATTATATGCTTATTCTAGCATCTTGTCCTGACAAAATATCCTGTTTACTACGGGAATGTTATTTTTCCAAAAATGAAAATATTGCCCCCTAGTCACAAAAGGCTAGCAGGGCAGAAATTTGATGAACAGACTTGTTGGAAAGGTGGCATCCTATGACGGTGCCACGTTGAAAGTCACTGAGCTCTTCAGTAAGGCCATTCTACTGCCAATTTTTGTCTATGGGGAGCGCATGGCAGTGCACTCAATTTTATACACTGGTCAGCAACGGGTGTGGCTGAAATAGCCAAATCCACTAATTTGAAGGGGTGTCCACATACTTTATACATGTATGACTCGTTTCAGGAAACTAGGCTTATGTCGCACATCACTATTTCACAGGAGCGCCATTCGAATGTAAACTTTTATTATTTAATGCATTTCTTTGCCAGGAATCCCTTCTAGAACATGTGAACTTTCATGTGCCTTACTTTCACACTTTCATGTGACAAACTTGTATGCCATCTGTAAATACGAAGAAAATAATAATAATAATTACAAGCCTTAGTTGGTTTAGCCATCGAAAAAGTCAGCAACCTTCCCACTAGCCATGATAGGCTGAGATAATGAGTGGGCTGGACAAACCGAGAGATGAGTTTGGATTGGTCTGCCATGTAGCATGCTTCTGTCTATAATATGAGCTGGTCAGTATGTGTAGGTAATTTTTTCTATTTTTTTTGTTTTAAGATATCACGTAGAAGAACTGCATTAGTGTTGCTCTCCACTTTCTGGTGGACCAAGTTTTGAAATCAGTGGAATGCCAGGTGGAATTCAAGTATTATAGTTAAGGAGACTGAGAAAATTCTGGCGTTTGATTGTAAATATGCAGGGGGAGTTGAAAAGAGAACACACAGAAGTCAGTTTTATAAAACACCTGTCTCCAGATTACCTCTTCAAACTAAGGGCAACCATGGCATCCGTGACAGAGAGGGAGAAGCATCCATCCATCTATATGGGTAAGAGAATCTAGCTACCTACATTTTCAAATATTACACGTTTTTAATTTGATCAGAAAGTTGTTTTTATTTCAAATTAAAGTGTACTGTTCGCTAGCTAGCTAACATTAGGTGGCTGGCTAGCTAGCTAACGTTACGTGTATGATCTGTGTAGTAATATTATGCATATCTCAGTGCCAGTTGCATTGTTAGTTATAGCTAGCTAACATTGAACCTGGTTGGTTAGCTACCTGCAGATTCATGCAGGGTAGTACTGTTATGAGTTGGGAATATGGTTCATTGTTTAGCTGGCTAGCTAAATGTCTAAACAAAAGACTCCATTATGCAAGTAACTATCTCAATAGAATGTTTATGATGACACTGCGATGACTGTCGATAGACATAGCTGGTAATTTCGCTCTGGCTATCTACTCTGATATCAGAGCACTCTCGTATGAGTGTGCCAAAGCGCAGAATAACTGACGAATTTACGAATGTTCAACATCAGTTGAATATGGCCAGTGTCAGTAAACATCAAAAAAGTGTAATTACATTGTTGTCAGCAGCACAGTTGCAGTCACCAACGCTCTGGATAACATAAAAACAGCCTAACCAGTTCTGCTTTGGCGAGTAAAATGGTCAAGTGAGCTGTTCTCTCATTTGTGTCTGGAAGTAGCTAGCAAGCTAGCCAACGTTAGCCAGTTAGCTTGGATGCTTGACTACTGCTGTTGGGTCAGAATGCTCGGATAAACCCTCCTTTTCAGCCAGAGCGTTCAGTGTGCGCTCTGAACACTCAGAGAGCAAACCACTCTGAATTTACGAACGGCCAA
Organism: Oncorhynchus nerka; assembly: GCF_034236695.1. Lineage (NCBI taxonomy): Eukaryota > Metazoa > Chordata > Actinopteri > Salmoniformes > Salmonidae > Oncorhynchus > Oncorhynchus nerka. Next base: position 66,865,585 of record NC_088397.1, on the reverse strand, counting down.
TCTGACAACGCTCTGAGTTTACCAATGCCCAGAGCACACTCTGGCACTCCCGATTAAATTCACAAACACACCCGTAGTATAAGCCATCTTTTAGTCTTGAAACTCTTTGGTTGTTTAGTACATAGTATCACATGTGAAGCCTTAAAGCGATGGGTGGGTCTAAAGCTTAAAAGGGTGTGAACGATGCTGAATGGATGTAGACAATGAAGAGCTCTCCAGTAGGCACCAAAATATTCAAGGGCCATTTTCTCAAAAGTGAGTTTATCAACTTTAAAAGCACAATTACTTTCCCATTGTTCCCCAACTGTAGTGTATGATATATCATTTCCTAGCTCTGAATCTCTACTTTCATCCAATGTAAAAAACACAATTTCAAATTTTGCTACATAAGACCAAATCGTGCTGGTCTGTCACATATAGTGTATATGGATTTATTTTTATTTTTTATATAGGATGACAAAGCTGTAAAACATTACCTTAAATATAAACCATCAACTTAGTGAATACCATGGTTTTTAAAATGAGGATTTCAGCATGAAATATCCTTTATATTTTGTTTACATACTTAAATGTATTTTACTATGTCAATATGTGTTTGTTGCAAATGTTTAGGAACCAAACTGGTGGCAGTTATGAAAAAATCTATAGTTGTAAGAGTTGCAGAGTTAATTGAAAATAACGCCATTATTAATTAGATGCTTTATAAATGAATTAGGTTATTTTATCCACTACAAACACATGGACACAGATATAAAAAATGTATACACTATATATACAGTCGTATGACAAAGTTTGGGCACCCCAGACAATTTCCATGATTTCCATTTATAAATAATTGGGTGTTTGGATCAGCAATTTAATTTTGATCTATCAAACAACTGATGGAAATAGTAATATTTCAGTAGTGAAATTAGGTTTATTGGATTAACAGAAAATGTGCAATATGCATCAAAACAAAATTAGACGGATGCAGGCACCCCAATAGAAAAATCACATCAATATTTAGTAGAGCCTCCTTTTGCTAAAATAACAGCCTTTATACTTTTCCCATAGCCTCTAAGGAGTGTCTGGATTCTGGATGAAGGGATTTTGGACCATTCCTCCTTACAAAACATCTCCAGTTCAGTTAGGTTTGATGGTTGCCGAGCATGGACAGCCAGCTTCAAATCATCCCACAGATTCTCAATGATATTCAGGTCTGGGGACTGGGATGGCCATTCCAGAACATTGTACTTGTTCCTCTGCATAAATGCCCGGGTAGATTTTGAGCAGTGTTTTGGGTCGTTGTCTGGTTGAAATATCCAGCCCAGGCGTAACTTCAACTTTGTGACTGATTCTTCAACATTATTCCCAAGAATCTGCTGATATTGAGTGGAATCCATGCGACCCTCAACTTTAACAAGATTCCCAGTACCGGCACTGGCCACACAGCCACACAGCATGATGGAACCCCCACCAAATGTTACTGTGGGTAGCAAGTGTTTTTCTTGGAACGCTGTGTTCTTTTGCCACCATGCATAACGTCCCTTGTTATGACCAAATAACTCAATCTTTGTTTTATCAGTCCACAGCACCTTATTCCAAAATGAAGCTGGCTTGTCCAAATGTGCGTTTGCATACCTCAAGCGACTCTGTTTGTGGCGTGTGTGCAGCAAAGTCTTCTTCCTCATCACTCTCCCATACAGCTTCACCTTGTGCAAAGTGTGCTGAATTGTTGAACGATGCACAGTGACACCATCTGCAGCAAGATGATGTTGTAGGTCTTTGGAGGTGGTCTGTGGGCAGTTTTTGACCGTTCTCACCATCCTTCGCCTTTGCCTCTCCGATATTTTACTTGGCCTGCCATTTCTGGCCTTAAAAGAACTGTGCCTGTGGTCTTCTATGTTCCTCACAGTGGACGCTGACAGCTTAAATCTCTGCGATAGCTTTTTGTAGCCTTCCTCTAAACCAGAATGTTGAAAAATCTTTGTTTTCAGGTCATTTGAGAGTTGTTTTGAGGCCCCCTTGTTGCCACTCTTCAGAGGAGAGTCAAAGAGAACAACAACTTGCAATTGGCCACCTTAAATACCTTTTCTCATGATTGGATGCACTTGTTTATGAAGTTCAAGGCTTAATGAGCTCACCAAACCAATTGTGTGTTCCAATTAATCAGTGCTAAGTAGTTACAGGTATTCAAATCAACAGAATGACAAGGGTGCCCACATTTTTGCATAGCCTATTTTTCGCATCTGATTTAATTTCATACAACTAAATATTGCTACACTAAAAATCTTTGTCTGGACATTACCCCAGTACTCAGCTTTTATTAGAAAATGAATGGCATGCCACTGTGATCATTTCCTGTGACGAAAGAGTAAATTATTATGCAGCCTCAGAGGGGTGCCCAGACTTTTTCATACGACTGTGTGTATATACACTGCTCAAAAAAATAAAGGGAACACTTAAAACAACACAATGTAACTCCAAGTCAATCACACTTCTGTGAAATCAAACTGTCCACTTAGGAAGCAACACTGATTGACAATACATTTCACATGCTGTTGTGCAAATGGAATAGACAACAGGTGGAAATTATAGGCAATTAGCAAGACACCCCCAATAAAGGAGTGGTTCTGCAGGTGGTGACAACGGACCACTTCTCAGTTCCTATGCTTCCTGGCTGATGTTTAGGTCACTTTTGAATGCTGGCGGTGCTTTCACTCTAGTGGTAGCATGAGACAGAGTCTACAACCCACACAAGTGGCTCAGGTAGTGCAGCTCACCCAGGATGGCACATCAATGCGAGCTGTGGCAAGAAGGTTTGCTGTGTCTGTCAGCGTAGTGTCTAGAGCATGGAGGCACTACCAGGAGACAGGCCAGTACATCAGGAGACGTGGAGGAGGCCGTAGGAGGGCAACAACCCAGCAGCAGGACCGCTACCTCTGCCTTTGTGCAAAGAGGAGCAGGAGGAGCACTGCCAGAGCCCTGCAAAATGACCTCCAGCAGGCCACAAATGTGCATGTGTCTGCTCAAACGGTCAGAAACAGACTCCATGAGGGTGGTATGAGGGCCCAACGTCCACAGGTGGGGGTTGTGCTTACAGCCCAACACCGTGCAGGACGTTTGGCATTTGCCAGAGAACACCAAGATTGGCAAATTCGCCACTGGCGCCCTGTGCTCTTCACAGATGAAAGCAGGTTCACACTGAGCACGTGACAGATGTGACAGTGTCTGGAGATGCCGTGGAGAACGTTCTGCTGCCTGCAACATCCTCCAGCATGACCGGTTTGGCGGTGGATCAGTCATGGTGTGGGGTGGCATTTCTTTGGGGGGCCGCACAGCCCTCCATGTGCTCGCCAGAAGTAGCCTGACTGCCCATTAGGAACTGAGATGAGATCCTCAGACCCCTTGTGAGACCATATGCTGGTGCGGTTGGCCCTGGGTTCCTCCTAATGCAAGACAATGCTAGACCTCATGTGGCTGGAGTGTGTCAGCAGTTCCTGCAAGAGGAAGGCATTGATCCTATGGACTGGCCCACCCGTTCCCCAGACCTGAATCCAATTGAGCACATCTGGGACATCATGTCTCGCTCCATCCACCAACTCCACATTGCACCACAGACTGTCCAGGAGTTGGCGGATGCTTTAGTCCAGGTCTGGGAGGAGATCCCTCAGGAGACCATCCACCACCTCATCAGGAGCATGCCCAGGCGTTGTAGCTGGGGTCATACAGGCACGTGGAGGCCACACACACTACTGAGCCTCATTTGGACTTGTTTTAAGGACATTACATCAAAGTTGGATCAGCCTGTAGTGTGGTTCTCACTTTAATTTGGAGTGTGACTCCAAATCCAGACCTCCATGGGTTGATACATTTGATTTCCATTGATAATGTTTGTGTGATTTTGTTGTCAGCACATTCAACTATGTAAAGAAAAAAGTATTTAATAAGAATATTTCATTCATTCAGATCTAGGATGTGTTATTTTAGTGTTCCCTTTATTTCTTTGAGTAGTATATATATATATATATTTTTCTATTCAAGTAGAAATGACCAAAAATGACCATAGATTACCTGTTAATTACCTACATTTCAGAAGATTCTGGTAAATTGGGTAAATTACATATAGCTTTGCAACCCTATCCCTGACTGAGGTGTTGTAAGAGGCAGACAGCCGTTTGCAACTAAGCAGCCATAAAGTTTCAGCACCAGTGGAACTCTCCATCTCAGCAGACATTACAACAGATCTCATATTATGGGCTGCTCTAACACTACAGTTAGTATTGAGACTTCTCAGACCAGGAGACAACAGAGAGTCGTTCCAGTCTGTAGTGTGTATCAGACTGTGCATACTAACTCCTGGTCCTCTGAATTGTCAGTTGTGTTTTACTTCTCTCCAGGCGGCTGGCTTAAATGAGCTTGTTGTCAGGGAAACTGTCTCTGCCAAAGATCCCCCAATCCTCTTTTCCATGGAGACGGGATACTTTGATAATCTCAGGGATTGAAAGAGAGGAAGGGTGGTTGGAGTGAAGAGGGGTGGTTGGAGTGAAGAGGGGTGGTGGGAGTGAGGAGAGGAGAGCCTGGCTGGGGATCTGAAGCACTGGGCTAAACCAGGAGACTCATGATGTGTATACAGTCACACATACACACAGCATGCACACTCACGCACTTACACGCAAATATTTTTTCACGAAGCTCCTGGCAAACAGTTCTTATTCTGCCGTTGCTTCCAAAGGCAGTTTGGAACTCAGTAGTCCCATTCTGTGAGCTTGTGTGGCCTACCACTTTGCGGGCAGCCCTAGCAGGGCAGAAATTTGACGAACTGACTTACTGGAGAGGTGGCCTCCTATGACGGTGCCACGTTGAAAGTCACTGAGCTCTTCAGTAAGGTCATTCTACTGCCAATGTTTGTCCATGGAGATTGCATGGCTGTGTGTTCAATTTTATACACCTGTCAGCAACAGGTGTGACTGATATAGACAAATCCACTAATTTGAAGGGATGTCCACAAACATCTCTACATATATTGTACTTCACTGAATCACAATGCTAGAGAGCAATGCAAAATTAATGGTCCATTCTTATCAACACAATGTCACACACATTAAACTCAAGAAAAAGCCAACCATTCTATTCAGTTGCTCACGGGTAGAAAATATTGAAAATCTGAACATAAAGGAGAAGATGTACATTCCTTCCCTACTCTCAAAGCAAGAAAAATAAACAATTTATATTCATTTTGAACAGAATATAAAAAAAGTGATCCAGGCATGAAAATCTGGAGTACAATAACATGCCAACAGGTCTCTAGGGAGGGAGTATCCATATGAACGTATTCCTCCTATCTCAGGCTGTGCCAGTGACAGGAGAGGGAGATTAATAGCCCAACAGTGGAGTGTTCTGCTTTCGCTGGCTGCAGATTGACAGCATTATCGCACATTATTAATGTACAAAAGTCAATGAGCAGCCTGGACTGCCAACCAACGCCTTGTTAAATCTGTCTGTGTGAGTGAGTGAGAACAAACACCTACCTGGAGGTGACAGTATTCCCTCCCAAATATGCCCCCCGAGATACAACTATGACAAAACAACCAACAAAAAAGGTTCACAACTCCTGTCTCACTCTGGGTCTGTACATAGTCAAAGGTAGGCTTCGAGGAGATTCATATGGTAGGTACACCTACAGCTCATCTCTTGGCAGTAGTACTGTAGTTTACTTTATCACTGACCTCAACCCAGAGTCCCTCAGAGTGTTTACAGTCAGCCCACTAACACCCCTATCAGATCACAGCAAAATCACAGTCTACCTGAACAGAGCAATACTCAAATCATGAGGCTTCAAAGCCAAAGGAACTGCACAATATTAAGAAATGCTATAGATGGAAGGGAAGTAGTGCTGAAACCTACCAAATAACAATTAGGCAACAACAAATTCAATCCCTTTTACACAACTTCCCGGACACAACATTTCACTGTAATAGTAGAAAGCCTATACAGAATATTTTACATTTCAGCTTCCCTATGAAATCTACCAATTTTAAGTGGACAACCTAAGAAAATTAACAACAATGACAAATAGTTTGATGAAGAATGAAAAAACAGAAAGAAATTGAGAAACCTATCCAACCAAAAACAGAGAAGTCTACGCCGTCACTATGGTGAATCACTAAAACAATACAGAAATACACTATAGAAAAAGAAGGAACAGTACGTCAGAAATCAGCTGAATGTAATTTTAAGAATCCATAAAATCTAACCACTTCTGTGAAAATTGAAACACACTAAATAAATAACACTTCTCTAATCTTTTTGTCTCTATAAGAAAGAACAAACAGCAAAAACATATACGTGATCAACCCACTGGATTCTTCAATTACATTGAATGAACTATAGGACAAAATACAAACACTCAAAGGCCTGTGGTGTTGATGGTATTCTACATGATATAATATACGGACCACAAATTCCAATTGACTATACTTATAAACTCTTTAACATCATCCTCATCTCTGGCATCTTACACAATATTTGGAACCAAGGACTGATAACCCCAATCCACAAAAGTGGAGACAAATTTGACTCCAATAACTACCGTGGGATATGCGTCAACAGCAACCTTGGGAAAACCCTCTGCATTATCATCAACAGCACACTTGTACATTTCCTCAGTGAAAACAATGTACTGAGCAAATGTCAAATGGGCTTTTTACCAAATTACCGTAAAAGACAAACCATGTATTCACCCTACACACCGTAATTGACAAACAAACAAACCAAAACAAACAAACCAAAACAAAGGCAAAATGTCTTCTCATGCTTTGTTTACTTCAAAAAAGCTTTTGACTCAATTTGGCATGAGGGTCTGCTATACAAATTGAAGGAAAGTTGTGTTGAGGGAAAACATACGACATTATAAAATCCATGTACACAAACAACAAGTGTGCGGTTAAAATAGGCAAAACACACACCATTTCCCCCCCTCATGGCTGTGGGGTGAGACAGGGATGCAGCTTAAGCCCCATCCATTTCAACATATATATCAACGAATTAGCAAGGGCACTAGAACAGTCTGCAGTACCCAGTTTCACCCTACTAGAATCTGAAGTCAAATGTCTGTTTACTGATGATCTGGTGCTTCTGTCACCAATCTACAGCAGCACCTAGATCTTCTGCACAGATTCTGTCAGACCTGGGCCCTGACAGTAAATCTCAGTAAGACAACAAATAATAGTGTTCCAAAAAAAGGTCCAGTTGGCAGGACCACAAATACAAATTCCATCTAGACGCTGTTAAAGCACCCTAGAGCACACAAACTGTATACATACCTCGGTCTAAACATCAGCACCACGGGTAACTTCCACAAAGCTGTGAACAATCAGAGAGATAAGGCAAGAAGGGCTTTCTATGCCTTCAAAAGGAACATGTAATGTGACATACCTATTACATACCTAAAAAATAGAACCCATTGCCCTTCATGGTTGTGAGGTCTGGGGTCCGCTCACCAACCAAGAACTCACAAAATGGGACAAACACCAAATTGAAAAAATATCCAGTGTACAATGTAAAACACCAAATAATACATGCAGAGCAGAATTATGGCCAATACCCACTAATGATCAAAATCGAGAAAAGAGCCATTAAATTCTACAACCACTTGACAGGAAGCGATTCCAAAACCTTCCATAACAAAGCCATTACCTATTGAGAGATTCACCTGGAGAAGAGTACCCTAAGCAAGCTGGTCCTGGTGCTCTGTTCACAAACAGACCCCACAGAGCCCCAGGACAGCACCACAGTTAGACCCAACCAAATCGTGAGAAAACAAAATTACTTGACACATTGGAAATAATTAACGAAAAAACAGAGCAAACTAGAATGCTATTTGGCCCTAAACAGACAGTACACAGTGGCAGATTACCTGACCACTGTGACTGACCCAAAATTAAGGAAAGCTTTGACTATGTACAGACTGTGTACAGCCTTGCTATTGAGAAAGGTCACCATGGGCAGAACTGGCTCTCAAGAGAAGACAGGCTATGTGCACACTGCCCAAAAAATGAGGTGGAACTCACTTCCTAAGATCCTGCCAAATGTATGACCATTTTAGAGACACATATTTCCCTCAGATTACACAGAACTACAAAAAACGAATCCAATTTTAATAAACTCCCATTTATATTGGATGAAATACCACAGTGTGCAATCCCAGCAGCAAGATTTGTGACCTATTGCCAGAAGAAAAGGACAACCAGTGAAGAACTAACACCATTATAAACACAACCCATATTTATGTTTATTTTTTGTACATCGTTACAGCACTGTATATAGACATAATGACATTTGAAATGTCTCTATTATTTTAGAACTTGTGTGAGTGTAATATTTACTGTTCACTTTTTACTATTTATTTGATCCATTTCACTTGCTTTGGCAATGTAAACATATATTTCCCATGCCAATAAAGCCCCTTGAATGGAATTGAGAGAAACAGGTGAGAGAGGGGGGAGAGTGGGAGGGTGAGAGGTAAAAAACAGGAGGGGAGAGAGACAAAAGACCGAGAGAGAAGGGGAGAGTGATGAGAGATGCACACAAGGACAAAAAAAACACACTCCATACTGTCCATCTGATTCACTGTCACCATGAACAAGTACTGGCTCATTTACCATAATGGAAATGCGAGGAAATAGACACATATTACATAATCCATCAATGTGATAAGATACTTTACCATCAATACAGGAGAGCTAACGTGTGATTCAATTAGCTTATTCCTTATTATTTCCACATAACAAACAGGGCAATTAGTAAACTTGAGGGAGTTAGTCACTAGTACATCTTAGTGGGGGGCTAATTAAAACTGCTAGTTTAATCTTTAAAATAATGGCAATTTCCATGAATCCATGGGTCCTGCTAATGCACACCTCCCCTCGCAGTCTCTGTCCTGCTAACCAGTGTCCTTATCTCCGGGTGTAATTTGTTCCAGGCTGGGACGAACCTAACTAGAGAGAATAGGGACAGTCTCATGTCAGTCTGCTAGCTGTCTCTCACCGTCTGTCACCACAACTCCCTCCCCATCTCTCTCCAGAGTGTCTGCCAATCTCTATCTTTCTGTGTAGAACTCATTCATGCAATATGCTGGTTGTCTGCTCTTTTAGGATTGAACCCAGTCAGTCAGTCAGTCACAGTGAAGACTGAGGAGCCGTGTACATGCCATGCATGGAGAGCTGGAGTGGATACTAACAAGTATTTGTTGTATGCGTCCGGCAGCCCAACCATCCTCCCTTCCCAGCCCTCCCTACACCACACCCAGCCTGTGTGTTTCTGTTCATTGCACTTGGGTACACCGCTGTCATCCTCTCCTACTCAGTGCCACAATTTGTTTAAATTTAGGAAGGGAGATGCTCATCGCTCACTTGGAGCTCATCAGGAAGCTTCATTACATATGGTCATTATCAAGAGCAGTGGAGGTCCCATGTTGAACTTCCAGTGACCAGTCAGTATGAGGGAGTGTGAGAGCGATGACACCAAATTTAACACACCTGAGACCTTGTAACACTAACGAGTCACATGACACCGGGGAGGAAAAATGGCTAATTGGGCCCAATTTGGACATTTTCACTTAGGGGTGGACTCACTTTTGTTGCCAGCGGTTTAGACATTAATGGCTGTGTTATTTTGAGGGGACAGCAAATTTACACTGTTATACAAGCTGTACACTCACTACTTTACATTGTAGCAAAGTGTCATTTCTTCAGTGTTGTCACATGAAAATATATACTCAAATATTTACAAAAATGTGAGGGGTGTACTCACTTTTGTGATATATATATATATATACACACACACATATATGTATATATACACATATATGTATATATACACACACATGTATGTATGTATGTGGTCCCTTTGCAGAAAAACAGCCCCAAAGCATGATGTTTCCACCCCCATGCTTCACAGTAGGTATTGTGTTCTTTGGATGCAACTCAGCATTCTTTGTCCTCCAAACACGACGAGTTGAGTTTTTACCAAATGGTTCTATTTTGGTTTCATCTGACCATATGACATTCTCCCAATCTTCTTCTGGGTCATCCAAATGCTCTCTAGCAAACTTCAGACGGGCCTGGACATGTACTGGCTTAAGCAGGGGGACACGTCTGGCACTGCAGGATTTGAGTCCCTGGCGGCGTAGTGTGTTATTGATGGTAGGCTTTGTTACTTGGTCCCAGTTACTTGGTCCCAGCTCTCTACAGGTCATTCACTAGGTCCCCCCGTGTGGTTCTGGGATTTTTGCTCACCGTTCTTGTGATCATTTTGACCCCACGGGGTGAGATCTTGCGTGGAGCCCCAGATCGAGGGAGATTATCAGTGGTCTTGTATGTCTTCCATTTCCTAATAATTGCTCCCACAGTTGATTTCTTCAAACCAAGCTGCTTACCTATTGCATGGTCTTGGCCATAGTGGAGTTTGGAGTGTGACTGTTTGAGGTTGTGGACAGGTGTCAACTATGACAGACAAAATGAGAAAAAAAATCCAGAAAATCACATTGTAGGATTTTTTATGAATTAATTTGCAAATTATGGTGGAAGATAAGCATTTGGTCAATAACAAAACTTTGTTTTAGCTTTCCTGATTTATTCGCCATATTTTAAATGTATAAACTTGTTGAAAATGCTATTGAATATGTACTGCTATGCGTAACACCCGTGGCTCCGTCAAGTAGGATTTGGCGAATGAACCTCTTTTATGCCAGAGTTTACGACAAAGGCTGGTCTTCAAGCGTATAACCATTACATATTGCCATTTACCTCAGCTCATTGGCTATCTTCCAAGCTAGATTTCAAGATGATCAGTGGTCATTGGGCCAAAATACAGTCAATCAACGATAGACGGGTCCTACCATTGGTGCGCAATGATGTCATTGATTGGGGTCTTCAAATCGGTTTGTTTCGGTCAATATGTCCCGGGGAAAGAACATTCAAGTATGGTTGTGTTAGTAACAACCAGAGGATTGCAATAAAACCAACCATGACTGGATAAACGTAGTGTTTAGTGTGTGTAATTACCAAGAACGCATCTTCCAAAGTTGAATGAGACGGAAATCATGACGCAAGCGGTTTACAAATGTTTCGTGTTAGGCTATACAAATGGATTTTATCAAACAAATCGAACATTCACTGTGTAGTTAGGACACTTGGCATTGCCACCAGAGGAAGATCTTCAATGGTAAGCGATTTATTTTATTGTTATTTCTGACTTTCATGACGCTAATGCTTGGTTGGAAAATACTAGTAATACTTGTGTGTGTGTGTGGCACCGTCCTCAGAAAATAGCATGTTTACTTTCACAGTAACGGCTTTTTAAAATCTGACACAGCGGCTGGATTAATAAGACGTTAATCTTTTAAATGATGTAAGATACATGTATTTACAAGAATGTTTACTATAACAAATGGTGTATTTAGATTGGTAGCTCTCTGCAGTTTCACCGGATGTTGGCCTGGTGGGACTTTAGCGTCTCACCTACCCTAGAGAGGTTAAGTACCTCAATGGACCGTAAAGGTAATCACTCTACAAACTTTCATCACCGCGCCCTTAAGGAAATCACAAATATTATGGACACATTAGAAATAGTGGATATTTGGAGACTAAAAAAACCTGACCTAGTGAGATATACATGGAGGAGACAATCAAGCTAGTCATCTTGACAACTTTCTTATCTCTTTCATCAAAGGTTAAAAAAAAAGTTTTATTAGGAGACAGAATGCAATCGGATCATCATCTAATTGGCATTCACATAACTCTTATAGATTTTCCACATGGATGGGGATATTTTTAACTAAGACAAAATAAATTTATAATTGAATTTTTCCAGTATAATATAGTTCAGCAAATCCCCTTATTGTTTGGGATACCTTTAAAATGTACCTTCAGGGGTCATTCAATTCAATATTCATCAATAATAAAAAAGCAGTTTCTGCTAAAGAGACAAGACTAACAAGGGAAATTCATGAACTAATAGTACAGGTAGATGGCAATAAAACAATACTACAGAGATACAAAACAAGTTAGAGGAAAAATTAAAAGAAGTTGAGGAACTTATTGAAGAACGATCTAATGTAATCTATTACAAAAATAACGCAAACTGGATGGAATATGGAGAAAAATGCACTAAAGTCTTCCTGAATCTCCAATAAAGGAACACTAACCAAAAGAATTTGCAGAAATTCGTTACTGAAGACGGAGTCATCTATGATTCTCCGAATTATATTTTAAAACAGGAAGATAATTATTTTAGGCAGATGTTCTCTTTTCCGTCTCATCGTCTCCCACTGAATGAAGATTACGGTAAGGAATTCTTTCCAAATAATATAAGAAAAGGAAAATTAACAAATGTACAGAAAGACCAGTGCGAAGGCCATTTTACAGAGGAAGAACTTTGAGGCTATTAAATCCTTTCAGTCTTGAAAAACCCCAGGGCTTGATGGCATATCGGTAGAGGTATATCCATTTTTTTTAATATACTAAAAGCTCCATTGTTAGATTGTTTTAACTACTCCTATAGAAATGGTAGTCTGTCGGGTACTCAGCAGGAAGGTCGGATTTCTCTGTTATTAAAACAAGAACCAAATGGCAAATATAAAGACCCAGTCTATCTAAAGAAACTGGAGGCCCCTTACACTTCAATGTTGTGATGCAAAGATACTAGCGAAATGTATAGCACTCAGAATTAAAAGGGTTTTACCAGGTATTGTTCATCCGGATCAGACAGGTTTTTTACATGGACGATACATTGGAGATAATATACGACAACTACTAGAAATAATAGAACATCATGAAACATCTAAGAAGCCAGGAATTGTATATATACAGTGCCTTGCGAAAGTATTCGGCCCCCTTGAACTTTGCGACCTTTTGCCACATTTCAGGCTTCAAACATAAAGATATAAAACTGTATTTTTTTGTGAAGAATCAACAACAAGTGGGACACAATCATGAAGTGGAACGACATTTATTGGATATTTCAAACTTTTTTAACAAATCAAAAACTGAAAAATTGGGCGTGCAAAATTATTCAGCCCCCTTAAGTTAATACTTTGTAGCGCCACCTTTTGCTGCGATTACAGCTGTAAGTCGCTTGGGGTATGTCTCTATCAGTTTTGCACATCGAGAGACTGAATTTTTTTCCCATTCCTCCTTGCAAAACAGCTCGAGCTCAGTGAGGTTGGATGGAGATATATAAAAACTTAAGATTCAAGATTTTGTGCTTTTCAGCTAAAATTATTATATAGAATTCTTTCCACCAACAAAATGTTGAATATTTGGGGCATAAAATCATCGAAGCTCTGCAGATTTTGTTGTGAGGATACAGAATCAATAGACCATTTATTTTGGTATTTCCCTCAGGTAGCCTGTTTCTGGTCTCAGATTCAGGAATGGCTGAAAACGCATAGCAATGATCTAAAATTGACCCTAGAAATAGTACTGTTAGGAGATCTGGAGAGACCGGGTCAGTCAATTACTAATATACTAATACTTTTAGTAAAAGTATTTATCTTCAACACGCATTCTGTGGATTCTATTCGATTAGATAGATTGAAATTGCACATTAAACATCACAGCATAGATGAAAGATATGTGTTGCGTAGAAACCCGAAGTGGGTGGCCAACAGAGATAGATGGGATGGGCTGAGGGAAGCTGAGGGTTGGGATGTGGAATTGGAGACAAGTGGGAGTGGAGTTGCTGTGCGGGAGATGGTCAAAGATAAAATTACTTTTTTTTTCTTTAAAGGCAAAATAAAACATAATAAAAAGCAGGTTTGAATGACACTGAGGGGCAGTGTTTTTAAAACTAATGTCGGTTTAGTTGATGCCATGCAGGTGTTTGTACATATGCATATACACACACTCTCATTCAAGTAAACACATACAAGAACACACACATGCAATAGTTCCAGACATGCACACAAGCATAGACAGTTGGCATTGCTGTTATGATTTTAGTTGTCCTTGATGTCCTTTGTTTTAAATTGATTTTGTTTAATTTAAAAAATGTGCACTGTTTGCTGTTTTCTTCTGTCTTCTCCTTTTTTCTTTAGTTCATTCTCTTGGTTGTTGGTGCATTGGGGGTTCTTGGGGGTGGGGAATGGAATTAATTGTATTTTTTATTTTTATTCTTGGGGGGACTGTGGGAGGGGTCTCGAATGGTTGAGGGACAGCTATTAGGGAACTGTGGGGGGGGGGGGGGGATCTTGGAGGGTTTGGATTCACGTTTTTTAGCCTGGTGGTAGATCTGTCAATGTGCCCTTGAGCAGGGCATTGGCCCTGGATGCTTCTGTGTCGCTCTGAATGGGAATCTGACTGGTATGATGACTGGTATGATGTAGTTGTTGGATGACTGGTATGATGTAGTTGTTGAGCGGCTTCACTGCAAGTATATTGTATGTTTTGGATATTCAATAAAAAAAACATTTTTTAAATAACTGGTGGAGAAATGTATATGTGGCAGGCAAATGATCTCAGCACAATGACTTGCCTTAAAAAAATGGTCTGAATGTATAGGGTTGACTTTAAACCATTGTTGTGTAAGGCTTAGAGCTGGAAAAGTCACATTACCATATTTATCCATGACAGAGGTTGCATTCCAAACGGCACCTTATTCCTTTTGTAGTGCACTACATTTGACCAGGACCCATAATAAGTAGTGCACAGTGAAGGGAATAGGGTGCCATTTGGGATACAAGCCAGTGTGTCAGGTCCATAGAGATGGGCTCCCATCCCCAGCCGAGTGATACTGTTGACTGCGACAGGCCAGGCCTTTGATAGCACCACGGCACCAGTGAAAGATGGAGGATGAACCAGGGCCAGCTTTGTCCACACGGAAACAAAGGGACTCTTTGCAGGCCGGTGCATATTGTGCCCCACTACAATAGCACTCAGCATCAAAAGCCTGCCTCACTCTGACCGGTCTCTCTCACTATTTTTCTTTCTCCTTTTCTCCCTATTTCTTTCTCTAAGGGGTGCTTCCGTAAAGGTCAACTCTATTATACCTCATATCTGATAAGTCACATTGAAATGTAACATTTATCCCCTGTAAATATCCATGAATTCCCCCAGCACCAGAAAGAGAAAACGCATAGAATTCTGAGCAGCGACGGTCGCAAGCAGAGGGCTTATCTTCCCTCTCTCCTCTCTACCTGCCATCAAACACCCTCACCGCCACTTATTTCAGTCAAATCCTCACATCTCAAATATCTGTCTTCAAGCAGAGAGCCCTTTTCTACCACAATCCCAATCTAACACATGCCTATTCACATCACAGCCATTTCAAATCCCCACAAAGAAGCAGGGAATGCATAAACCATGATATGATAAAGAAACCCTGCTGGTCTGAATAGAAGTGTCTCTGGTCTGGTGTGAGGAGGGAGGGCTGGTGGCTGTATGAGACCACAGTGGGACAGGGACATGTTAATGTGACATTTGGGGCTATAAGGGACTGTGACAGGAGATAATAGAAGTGAACAGGAGGCAGGGATCATCTCTATGTGATAACCCTGTAATAATAAATAACACCCTCTCTATGACCCACTAATATTAGGCTATATCAACCTGCATACTACCACAGAAAAGGATCAAATCAATCCACACATGTCCATCATACTCTGATTCAATTAGGTTTGATATCATTGAGTGGAGCAGGATTAAAGAGGAGCTACCGCAAACATACTTTTAGTGTGGAAATGGCTGTAATAGAAAAACTGCCTAGGGGAATTTGCACTATTGGTGATACATGGTTGAAATAATGATTGACTACGAACTGATATATGTGCATTTCAAGCTTTGTAGGGTAGTCCTCATGAGATTTAAACTGTCCAGATTCCAAGTACTGTATCAACGTCTTGATTATGTGTATGAACACTAAAGCTGAATGGAACACCTGGGGGCTAAGGTTCCTGCTCCTATCTCCCCATAACAATCACAGGGCTGTGGAGCAGCTCTAGCCCTCCCCCTCTCCCCTAACTAGCTGCTTCTCCCTTCCAGCTCGGCCCATTGGCACATTAATCGCAATTGCACTGACTGCCGTAACACAGATTGCATTAGCAGCTGAGTGATCAAATTAGGCGCCAACACGCTCACCCGCCCCCACAAATCAGTGCCACTTTCCGATGTAGACAGCGCTATGCTCAATCAATTTGCTTCCTTAATTTAATCGAGTGGCTCACACACAGCTCCATGCCCTGTTTTCATTCCAGGCACACGCAACATGGAAAACACGAGCTATTTGTGACACATACGGAGTGACACACACACACAGAGAGAGAGAGAGACATTCATTCAAATGCACACACAAACACCATCCGTAAATCGAATAACAAGCTTGCCTTTTCTCAGGCTGTCAGTGGTTTCTTGTTATCAGTGAGTTCAGGTACAGATCAGCAGCAGAGAGTTGATGTTGCCACCGTCTCTAGTCTTCAACACCATTCATCTCCCCAGCATGCCTAGCCTGCAGCAGCCTCGCGCACACGCACACACACACACACACACACACACACACACACACACACACACACACACACACACACGAGGAGTCCTCTTCCTGAGAAGTGAATACCTAGACTGAGACTGATAGAGAATGAGTCATACCCAAGTCTGTCTGTTCAGACACTGTTAGATTTGAATGAAAAATCTGCACACTCAAATCACTGTGATATTTGAAGAGCACGGCCAGGCTTTTACCCAACTGCCACACCACTTCAAGCAACATAAGTCAGACAGTGACTGCTAAAATAAAAGCAACTCTGTATACACGTTAGCTAGTTAAATCAGAGCCTGGGAGTGAAGTATTTGATCGTTAATAATCAGAGGAAATATATAACTAGATCTACAATGTCTCCCATCCCGGGGGAATTGACTGAACTGAATCAATATTCGCACCCATAAAGTGTCTCTCCAGGCAGGCTCTCCATAGAGGAACACCAATTTATCATATCTCTTAATGTGGCAAAGCTAGCTGCGTGCTTCTAATATACAGTGCTTTCCAAAAGTATTTAGACTCCTTCACTTTTTCAACATTTTGTTACGTCACAGCCTTATTCTAAAATGGATTAAATGTTTAGTTTTCTCACTCATCAATCTACACACAATAATGGCAAAGCAAAAACAGGTTTTTAGGGTTTTTAGTATTCAGACCCTTTACTCAATACTTAGTTGAAGCACCTTTGGCAGCAATTACAGTCTCGAGTCTTCTTGGGTAAGACGCGACAAGCTTGGTAAACCTGTATTTGGGAAGTTTCTCCCATTCTTCTCCGTCAGGTTGGATGGGGAGTGTTACGGCACAGCCACTTGTCCCGAAGCCACTTCTGTATGTTCTTGGCTGTGTACTTAGGGTTGTTGTCCTGTTGCACTCTGGAGCAGGTTTTCCTCAAGGATCACTCTGTACTTTGCTCTGTTCATCTTTCCCCCGATCCTGACAAACATTCTAGTCCATGTGGCTGAAAAACATCCCCACAGCATGATGCTGCCACCACCATACTTCATCATAGGGATGGCATTGGCCAGGTGACGAGCGGCTCCTGGTTTCCTCCAGACGTGACACTTGACATTCAGGCCAAATTGTTCAATCTTGGCTTCATCAGAGAAGAGAAAGTTGTTTCTCATGGTCAGAGTCCTTTAGGTGCCTTTTGGCAAACTCCAAGTGAGCTGTCATGTGCCTTTTACTGAGGAGTGGCTTCCGTCTGGCCACTCTACCATAAATGCCTGATTGGTGGAGTGCTGCAGAGATGGTTGTCCTTCTGGAAGGTTCACCCATCTCAACAGAGAAACGCTGGAGCTCTTTCAGAGTGCCCATCGGGTTCTTGGTCACCTTCCTGACCAAGGCCCTCCTCCCCCGATTTCTCTGTTTGGCCTGGGCGGCCAACTCTAGGAAGAGTCTTGCTGGTTCCAAACTTCTTCCATTTAAGAATGATGGAAGCCACTGTGTTCTTGTGGACCTTCAATAGTGTAGATTGAGGACAATATATATATTTTTTAATCCATTTTAGAATGAGGCTGTAACGTTAACACTGTGGAAAAGGGGTCTGAATTACTTTCCAAATGCAGAGCTGCTGTTTGTTAGCATGTGACAAGTTTACACTCCACATGGTGCAGGGGAAAAGGGCACACGGGACCAAGTGAAGGCATTGATGAGAGATGGAGCAGAATTTGGGCAAGTAGGCTCTATCTTCTTTCTTCTTTTTTTAACACATGTATTGTCCTCTGTTCACAAAGACGGCTTACAAGGACACCTGGGGCGGCAGGGTAGCCTAGTGGTTAGAGTGTTGCAAGTTCAAATCCCCGAGCTGACAAGGTACAAATCTGTCATTCTGCCCCTGAACAGGCAATTAACCCATTGTTCCTAGGCCGTCATTGAAAATAAGAATTTGTTCTTAACTGACTTGCCTAGTAAAATAAAAGGTAAAATAAATAAAAAACAAAGAAAGAAAGTTGTTCAGTAAAATTGTTCAACTACGAATACATTCAAAAATATTGCTGTTTTTATTTGGACCAAATGTCTTTTCTCAGGAAGAAATTAATGATAAAGCCACTTACTCACAGCTCTGTTTACTTTCACAGACAGCTTCTGCAAATTAATAATTAAAACGAGGTGGTGGTGTTATTTCTGGATTTAAACAGGAGATTGGGGGAGCTACAGGTCAATGTGTTCTAACCATCACTGCCCAACTCCAAGTACAGACACGTCCACAGCATTTAACACCATTCATTAAAAAAACCTGTGACGTAGGCCTACAATAATTCAGTTTTCACTTGATTTTCTTTATACACCAATGTGTTGGAGGAAACACCGTATAACTGGTGACCATGTTAGCGTGAATTGCGCCCGGCCCGCCACAGGAGTTGCTAGTGCGCGATGGGACAAGAACACCCCTGCTAGCCCACCCTCCCCTAATCTGGACGACGCTGGGTCAATTGTGCACCTCCCCATAGGTCTCCCAGTCACGGCCAGCTGTGACAGAGCCTGGACTCAAACCAGGATCTCTAGTGACACAGCTAGCACTGCGATGCAGTGTCTCAGACCACTGTGCCAGTCGGGAGGCCCTGACAAGCACTTGTTAATGCCTAGAATTTCATGGCGGCAACCCCTTTGTGTGGCCGTAGTGCACCCTAAAAATATCCATGCCATTTGCAGCCAGTGGTTGTTGTGCCCTTCTCTGAGCGCTCCGAATCACCTCTCACTCACATGGCTCTCCATCTCATGATCGGGTCTTTCTCACAGGCTACAAGTGAAGACAGACACAATCAGGGACGCAACTGAGCATGTCCTTATCCAATTCCGAGGTGCATATTGAAGATATTGGAAGAATGGTCCACATTTACTTTTCTTCAGCCAACAAGATGAGTAGGCCTAACGAACAGCAAAAGCACTAGCCTATGTCAATCTATTATCACCCATAGTACAGATCCATTCTATTCTGTGCGAGAAATAAATATTCTAAACATAATCTGGGACAGTTGTGGGATGCGATAGAGCCCAAATTAATACAACCACCAGCATAAAAAAAAACTTTATATGCAATGTGTCTGATGCAACAGATCAGAATGTTTAGCTTACAAATGTTGATAAACTATTAGCCTATTTCTTCACATTATAAGCACAGCAATGCGTACATGGTAGTAGTCTATAAGAGCAAATGTTCCATTAGTGGAAAAGCCCCCTAATCAAAAGTGACCGCAAATGCAATTATGCATGTAATGCTTTAATTATAAAGGTGCATTTTTAACGGTGAAAATGATCCTCCCTAAACTTGAAACTCACACGCTGCTTATGTATACCAGTTAGGCTCTACACCCCTTGTACTTCATTTTAACAAGTTATTTAGCCTCTTTGGTTGTGATACAAACCTTATCAAGGTATAGGCTAGGCTGCATGAAGTGTGAGACAAAGTCGCAAAAAAAAGGCATTGTTTCTTATGCTGGGCATCATTCACAAGTGATATGCTAATATTGGACCGTCTCCTGAAATTGATTCAGCTGCGGGATCGGGGCACCACCAGTACAGAGCTTGCTCAGGAATGGCAGCAGGCAGGTGTGAGTGTATCTGCACGCACAGTGAGGTGAAGACTTGTGGAGGATGGCCTGGTGTCAAAAAGGGCCGCAAAGAAACCACTTCTCTCCAGGAAAAACATAAGGGACAGACTGATATTCTGCAAAAGGTACAGGGATTGGACTGCTGAGGACTGGGGTAAAGTCATTTTCTCTGATGAATCCCCTTTCCGATTGTTTGGGACATCCGGAAAAAAGCTTGTCCAAAGAAGACAAGGTGAGCACTACCATCAGTCCTGTGTCATGCCAACAGTAAAGCATCCTGAGACCATTCATGTGTGGGGTTGCTTCTCAGCCAAGGGAGGGGGCTCACTCACAATTTTGCCTAAGAACTCAGCCATGAATAAATAATGGTACATCCTCCGAGAGCAACTTTTCCCAACCATTCAGGAACAGTTTGGTGACGAACAATGCCTTTTCCAGCATGATGGAGCAGGTTGCCGTAAGGCAAAAGGGATAACTAAGTGGCTCAGGGAACAAAACATAGATATTTTGGGTCCATGGCCAGGAAACTCCCCAGACCTTAATCCCATTGAGAACTTGTGGTCAATCCTCAAGAGGCGGGTGGACAAACAAAAAACCACAAATTCTTAAGTTAATTGACAGCATATCAGGGCGGATTGCAGAGGTCTTGAAAAAGAAGGGTCAACACTGCAAATATTGACTCTTTGCATCAACTTCATATAATTATCAATAAAAGCCTTTGACACTTATGAAATGCTTGTAATTATACTTCAGTATTCCATAATAACATCTGACAAAAATATCTAAAGACACTGACGCAGCAAACTTTGTGGAAATTAATATTTGTGTCATTCTCAAAACATTTGGCCACAACTGTATAACATGTGGGATTGCCAAATCCAGATTTGTCCGGTTCTAGTTCAACTTGGATAATACCGTAATTTCCGGACTATAAGCCGCTACTTTTTTCCCACGCTTTGAACCTCGCGGTTTATACAGTGCACAGGAGGAGGAAGATAGTGACCAATGACATTATTGGTAGGCTACTGTTTACTGCTATTTTTTTTGTTTAATTTTGTTACAAGCCGTGTTTCGTTTAAAAGCCTATTTATTTTTGTTACAAGCCGTGTTATATTTAAAGGCTGTGTAAAGTTCATTTGTTTCAATGTACCGGTAGGAACCTGCGGCTTATAGACATGTGCGGCTTACTTATGTACAAAATAAAATAAAACTTTTAATTCAGTGGGTGCGGTTTATATTCAGGTGCGCTTAATAGTCCAGAAATTACGGTAGCTTTAAAGAACACCATATAGTTGTCTAACACAATTGTCATTAAGCTTACATTTTCCTCAACACCCTCAATGGCAATGTGGGTTTAATCCATCTAGTGTCCTCTAGCCCACTTGGTTACGAACACAGCATTAGGCTTGGAAAAAAACAGAGCAGGGGACCCAATTACAGAAGTCAATAAAAAAGTTGAAGTGAATCGGACATTAAACGTTGGAAGGGGGAGTTTCCTTTCCTTTAGTCCGGTTTGATTCTCATGCTCCATGCTTATATCCACTGACGATGCTCAGAGCCAAAATGCACTGGGAAACAAACACATACAGGGCACTGAGCTAAATAAAGGTCTGGTTAATTGAAGGGTGTTGGGCCAACTGATTATCTGCCTGTTCCCTCTGTACTTCACTCCCCACATCAGTGGTCATCATGAAGCCTCAACTAAGAGTGCACCCCACTGAGCACAATTGCTGCTGGAAATACCACTACATGGGGGGGGGGTGCACCATAGCAATCTAAAAGGCCTTAGGTAGGAGGAACTTACCAAAACCACACACTCAGAAAGTTACCTTTGGGCTTGTTTGGAGCTAGCAGTTATACAGTTATACTGTTATACAGTTATACATATCTAATCTATCTGGTTTGCATTGTGGACAATAACCAAGTCAATCTAGACCATCTCATTGTTCTCTCAAAACAGTTATCATGACGTTGGCCTGGGGTGTAGGTTTGACATTCATAAATACCTCTTCCCCCCTTTTTCCTCTCTCTACCGTACTTATGTCACATTTGCAAAACCCTTGGTTAACAGAGATTCTGGGAACATCAGAAGGTGGGGGAAATTAACTATATTCTGGTAATCCGACCAATTGAACATATGCGGTGGTACTTAATGAATATGATGTCAGTTCGGTTGTCATCTGAGAAATTCTCATCAATGATAAGATGACAAACTCTACGGTGGAAAGTCTACACATCAGAGTTATCAGATTCACATGGAATTGTTGTTCAATTTAAATGTTTGAATATGAAATTATTCGTGATTGGATGAAATGTGATTTTAGCTTCTAAAACGTGAGATTTGGGTTTTCATAAGGTAGGGCTCTGCTCAATCAGTGGCCCGCCCCTGTGAATGGACATGGGCTATAAAACTTTTCAAACACGCCCTCCTCTCCCGTCCTATGTAAAGCCTTGACGACAATATAACCTTCTGTTCCGAGGATGTGAGGACGACGGTCCGATGTCAGAATGGTTCAGATAATAACTACAGAATGAAGCCAACATCAGCGTGAGCTTTGGTTGCGAATGGTATGAACTTTGAACTCTTATTCACTACAGACATGATACCTCCTAGCCGTTGAGTTAGCAACAGCAGCTGCAAACGCAGGTTAGGAAGGAACAGAGAGTATCCAGTCTACCACACAACGATGTTACTACAACGTATTCAATTTACCAGCAGAGACATTCTTCAAAGGACAAAGGACTCGGTTGGGCAACACGGTCTTCCATCTACCACCAACCTACCTACGCGCAGCTCAGAGTAAATATATATTACATTTTCCTTTTCCAAATGGGCGGTAATTTAGAATGCATAAGATACTGTATTTACGATAGCACAGCTTCGCCCTTTGTTCGTCAGTCTTCCCGCTCTTTCACTCAAACCCAGCCCCTTTTCTTTTGTGTAACAAGCTGTCATATCTGTTCCTCCCGCTAGGGCCATTTTACTTTATGACGTAATCAAGTTATGATTTAATTATGTGTATGTGTAATTCTGTGTGATTAGTTAGGTATTTAGTAAATAAATAATTAAACCAATTTTTTTATTGCTGATTCAACTTGTTATCCAGGGTTGGTTACAACTTTCAGATGAGACTGAATTAAGATGACGATTAATATTGACTGCTATTGATGTAAAATATTACTAGGTCTTTAAGAGGTTATTCGGAAGATAACAGCTCTATAAATATTATTTTGTGGTGCCCCGTGATTAGCTCAATCAGGTAATATTAATTACGGATAAATTATTTTCTAGAATAGCATGTCATATCACTTAATCCGGCATAGCCAAAGACAGAACACAGTTCCAACAGAGACATGAGGAGAGGATACCTCTAACAAAACAGGGTGCTAGAGGTGTTTTATCTTTTACTTCACCCGCAATGCACTTCTATTCCCCAATAATGTACATTTATACAATAACGCTGGTCTTTCACCCCGTCAGTGGGTGATGGCCCCTGAGGTGCAAGATGTGGTGTCTGGGTCTGTGTAGGGTCGGTCCCCGTATTCCCAACCAACACACAGCACAGAACCACTATGGCTCCCTGCCTCGGCCTTATTAGCAAACCTGACAACACGCTCTCAACTGACTTGTCTGCAACTGTCAAACATGACACTTTGTAATGTCACACACTCCAACACACACTTTCCCAGGCAAAGTGGTTATCAGAACCCCACTGCCTCCCATTTCCCTTCCCTTCCTATCGGAAAAACCTGGGGAATGTGAAAGCAAAGCCTAGCGTCTGAGAAGAAATGTCAACAGCAGATCAGTCTCAACACCTCTGATCCTGGTTATGTCTGTGTATCTCCAGTACAGACACAGGGTACTGGATTATCAGCCTTATGCCTGCTTCACCCAGAAGGGTCCTCCTGACTAATATTCACTCACCCACCGTTCCTCTGCCAGGCAGACCGGTCTTTACAATGTGAGGCTGGAGACCAGAACCATCTGGTCCAGAGGAGAGGGCTGGCTGCCTGACTGTGACATGTGAGATCCAGGTACATCGGTCTTAACCACAGATCTAGGATCAGATTATTACCCAACCCCAATCCTAACCCAACCTTAACCATTAGGGGGATTGGAAACATCTGATCCTATATCAGTAGTTAAAGGAAACGCTTACTTACTCGGATTTGGGAATCAGGGTTTGGCCATTCATAGGATATCCAGCACAAACAAATAGAACAGGAACTACTTTATGAGGCGGTTAGGGGACAGTAAAAAAACAACTAACCACAGCACAGACAGGACAGCGAAGACAGCCTGTATTATGGGGTGCAGACAGTAGAATCAGGGATCTTAAAAAGCACACAGGAAAAGCCAACATTCCACTGGTTAAACACCAGAGCGCTAGAATGACTAAAACCATTTTTAGTAAGACAGCCGTGAATTGTTTATCAAGGTGTAGGCTGAGGCTGTGGAGGGAATGAGTACAAAGAGAGGGGAGAGAACAAGCCAACCGTAGAGCCTCATCAGAGATGCTGTGAGGGCTACACACCAGGAGTCTGGGTAGGGCTGTGTGAGAGGTGTGTGCTCACACCTGGACCAACGAATGGATACCCTGGGGTTTAGGATATTCACTCAATCTATGTCTCTAGCTAAAGACCCTGGGACTATAACATTGCAGAATCTACCTCAGTTAAGCTGCATTTTGTTTTTTCTTGTGCCAAAATGTGTAAATACACGTGCCTACAGTACACACACGCGGAAGATTGGACTTATCCTCTCGGAGATGGATGGAGTGGGTAAATAGCTTGTGTTCTCAGAAAGATACCGGCACACAAAGACAAACACAGGCCCACTCTGTCTTTGTAGATCACAGGATCAAACACTAACTCCAGCAGCCGCTAATGATAGAGAGAGAAGAGAGGGAGTGAGCGATGGAGAGAGACCAAGAGAAAGCTTTAGAGCGGGAAGCCATCTGTTTTATGTAGCCTTCTGATTTGATTAGATTTTTGGAGAACGCCGTGGATGACTTTGGTCATGTTGTTTGATGTTTTCTATCCTTGTTCTCCTGTAGGGTCACTGGGGCAGGTTCTATGCTGTTGCTGTAGTTGTTGCTGTGCAGCTCTCACACACACAACATGTTGTCGTTTCATGCATCACTGGAGGTGTTCTCGTTTCATGCAACCCTATTGCCTCCATTTCAAGCAGAAACAAATCTGGGCCCAAGGTTATTCTGAACTTCTCCTTTAAATGCCATGACCTTCAGTTTAAAGGCCAAGATGAATCTGCTCATTTGGCCGGATGGAATAAGCAGACACACCAAGTCAATGGATCTCACAGAGGTGTCAGATGATGGCTGGACCCACACACACACCATGATGCTCAAAGTCTGTGTGGGAGAGTTCAGCCCAACGGGGCTTTAAGTACATGTGTGTGTGTGTGTGTGCGCGTGCTTGCATGTGTGTGTTTATGCGTGCGTGTGTGTGTTTATGCGTGCGTGTGTGTGTTTATGCGTGCGTGTGTGTTTATGCGTGCGTGCATGTATGTGTCAGTGTCAGTGTAGGGCAGGGCTATACCCTAGAGTCTGTAGCCCTGCCTGCCACTCAGCACTCCTTCTGGGTCAGTTCCACCCTCCTACCGCCTGTAGCCCCCACACAGACCCTCTACCTTCCACACGGGGGTTTCTCAGCAGCAGGAGGGCTAGTGGGGGGTTGAGTGGGTATAGGCAGAGCAATAACATTCAACATTCATTTCAAGTATGATAACAGGTAATAGAGTATTATCTTGTCCATCTTAATTATCATTCTCTATTATTGGATTTATGAGACCAGGATAAAGTCAAATGCCACGGTGGCATTATAATTTTGTTTTACTTCCCTGCCTCTCTCGTTTTCTTGTTGGTGAGATTGGATTGTCGTTTTCTCTGCAGAGATAGAAGACAGACAGGAAGAGAAGAGAAGCGTTGGAGTCTTGTCATCTGGGAGGGAAGAGCGGTATTGAGAGGAGACTGGCACTAAACAATAGTCCGACTGATCAACATAACAGAGAATCCGTGTGTGAGTGTTATGAGGACTCCCATCCAAAAGGTTAACATCATTTGGCGAGCATCCAAAAGTTTCTACTGACTAATGGCCTTCAAATGAAGTCAAACAGCCATAACATCTATGTGCCAGAGGATAGGGGAGGACACGGCATCAGTCTCACAGAATAATGCTTCATGCCTTAGCGTGACAATATCAAAAGCAATATTTCCATGGCAACCCTTACTCACGTATCACACATTAAGGAGATGGTGACTGTGTCTGTGTGAATGTGAGAGGCAGATTTGACCTGCAGCTCAAATGGAAAAGCATTGCAGGGAAGATGGCGCTGACAGAGAGGGTCACCTCGCTTCAAGTCCTTAGGAAACTATGAAGTATTTGGTTTTTTGATGTACCATTTCTTACATTGTTAGAAAACTTATGTGGCAGGGTCTACAGGCAATCACGGACTTCAAAAGAAAACCAGCCAACGTCACGGACACCAACGTCTTGCTTCCAGACAAACTAAACACCTTCTTTGCCTGCTTTGAGGATAATACAGGGCCACCAACGTGGCCCGCTACCAAGGACTGCAGGTCCTCCTTCTCCGTGGCCGACATGAGTAAGACATTTAAAACGTGCTAACCATCGCAAGGCTTCCGGCCCAGATGGCATCCCTAGCCACGTCCTCCGAGCGTGCGCAAACCAGCTGGCTGGTGTGTTTACGGACATATTCAATCTCTCCCTATCCCAGTCTGCTGTCCCCACATGCTTCAAGATGGCCACCCATGTTCCTGTACCCAAGAAGTCAAAGGTAACTGAACTAAATGACTATCATCCCGTAGCACTCACTTGTCATCATGAAGTACTTTGAGAGACTAGACAAGGATCATATCACCTGCACCCTACCTGCCACCCTAGACCCACTCAATTTGCATAACGCCCAAAAGGTCCACAGACGCCCCAACATCACACTGCCCTATCCCATCTGGACAAGAGGAATACCTATGTAAGAATGCTGTTCATTGACTACAGCTCAACATTAAACACTATAGTACCCTCCAAGCTCATCATTAAGCTTGAGGCCCGGGGTCTCAACCCTGCCATGTGTAATTGGGTCCCAGACTTCCTGACGGGCCGCCCCCAGGTGGTGAAGCAACATTTTCACTTCACTGATCCTCAACACTGGGGCCCCACAAGGGTGCGTGCTCAGCCCCCTCCTGTACTCCCTGTTCACCCATGATTGTCTGGAAGCAAGACGTCGGTGACCAACTAAACACCTTTGCCCGCTTTAAGGATAATATAATATCACCCCAACTACATTACTCATCTCATATGTATATACTATATTTTATACCATCTATTGTATCTTGCATACGCCGCTCGGTCATCACTCATCCATATATTTCTATGTATATAGTCTTAGATTTGTGTATATTAGGTAGTTGTTGTGGAATTGTTAGATTACTTGTTAGATATTACTGCACTGTCGGAACTAGAAGCACAAGCATTTTGCAACACTCGCAATAACATCTGCTAACCATGTGTATGTGACCAATCAAATTTGATTTGGGAACAGCAGCCCAGAGCTGTCTACACACACACACACAGACAACTTATAAGGCTATGCTCACAGGAAGGGAGTCTAATTGTCAGCAGGGTGTGTGATCCACAGCAGGGGCATCAGACTGGAAGAGTAGCTGAGAGACTGAGGAAACAAGGAATCAATGAGCACATCACAAACAAAACGACATGCATCAACCTCCACTGGCCCCCATAGACTGTCTCTGGAAATAACAGTGTCAAGGCCTACCAGAATACCACATTAACCAGCATAAGGATATGACCTCAACTTCAGTTTAGGTATACTTTGTATAAGAGTTAAAAAGAAGACTAGTTTAAATGTTAGTCCCACACCAATCAAACTGTACACAGAGATGAAACTCGTCAAACTGTACATTGCTCCTCTAATGCCAATGCTGCAGTATTGGTACTGGTTCAGTCAGTGCTGGGTGAGAGAACACATTCAGATAGGGGAGGACCTGTACACTATGTCAGGAATCAGGACTAATAAAACTGTCTGTTTAACAAGTACATTTACATTACATTTAAGTCATTTAGCAGACGCTCTTATCCAGAGCGACTTACAAATTGGTGCATTCACCTTATGACATCCAGTGGAACAGTAGTGCATCTAAATCTTTTAAGGGGGGTGAGAGGGATTACTTTATCCTATCCTAGGTATTCCTTAAAGAGGTGGGGTTTCAGGTGTCTCCGGAAGGTGGTGATTGACTCCGCTGTCCTGGCGTCGTGAGGGAGTTTGTTCCACCATTGGGGGGCCAGAGCAGCGAACAGTTTTGACTGGGCTGAGCGGGAACTGTACTTCCTCAGTGGTAGGGAGGCGAGCAGGCCAGAGGTGGATGAACGCAGTGCCCTTGTTTGGGTGTAGGGCCTGATCAGAGCCTGGAGGTACTGAGGTGCCGTTCCCCTCACAGATCCGTAGGCAAGCACCATGGTCTTGTAGCGGATGCGAGCTTCAACTGGAAGCCAGTGGAGGAGCGGAGGAGCGGGGTGACGTGAGAGAACTTGGGAAGGTTGAACACCAGACGGGCTGCGGCATTCTGGATGAGTTGTAGGGGTTTAATGGCACAGGCAGGGAGCCCAGCCAACAGCGAGTTGCAGTAATCCAGACGGGAGATGACGAGTGCCTGGATTAGGACCTGCGCCGCTTCCTGTGTGAGGCAGGGTCGTACTCTGCGGATGTTGTAGAGCATGAACCTACAGGAACGGGCCACCGCCTTGATGTTAGTTGAGAACGACAGGGTGTTGTCCAGGATCACGCCAAGGTTCTTAGCGCTCTGGGAGGAGGACACAATGGAGTTGTCAACCGTGATGGCGAGATCATGGAACTGGCAGTCCTTCCCGGGAGGAAGAGCAGCTCCGTCTTGCCGAGGTTCAGCTTGAGGTGGTGATCCGTCATCCACACTGATATGTCTGCCAGACATGCAGAGATGCGATTCGCCACCTGGTCATCAGAAGGGGAAAGCAGATTAATTGTGTGTCGTCTGCATAGCAATGATAGGAGAGACCATGTGAGGTTATGACAGAGCCAAGTGACTTGGTGTATAGCGAGAATAGGAGAGGGCCTAGAACAGAGCCCTGGGGGACACCAGTAGTGAGAGCACGTGGTGTGGAGACGGATTCTCGCCACGCCACCTGGTAGGAGCGACCTGTCAGGTAGGACGCAATCCAAGCGTGGGCCGCGCCGGAGATGCCCAACTCGGAGAGGGTGGAGAGGAGGATCTGATGGTTCACAGTATCGAAGGCAGCCGATAGGTCTAGAAGGATGAGAGCAGAGGAGAGAGAGTTAGCTTTAGCAGTGCGGAGCGTCTCCGTGATACAGAGAAGAGCAGTCTCAGTTGAATGACTAGTCTTGAAACCTGACTGATTAGGATCAAGAAGGTCATTCTGAGAGATATAGCGGGAGAGCTGGCCAAGGACGGCACGTTCAAGAGTTTTGGAGAGAAAAGAAAGAAGGGATACTGGTCTGTAGTTGTTGACATCGGAGGGATCGAGTGTAGGTTTTTTCAGAAGGGGTGCAACTCTCGCTCTCTTGAAGACGGAAGGGACGTAGCCAGCGGTCAGGGATGAGTTGATGAGCGAGGTGAGGTAAGGGAGAAGGTCTCCGGAAATGGTCTGGAGAAGAGAGGAGGGGATAGGGTCAAGCGGGCAGGTTGTTGAGCGGCCGGCCGTCACAAGACGCGAGATTTCATCTGGAGAGAGGGGAGAAAGAGGTCAGAGCACAGGGTAGGGCAGTGTGAGCAGAACCAGCGGTGTCGTTTGACTTAGCAAACGAGGATCGGATGTCGTCGACCGCCTTTTCAAAATGGTTGACGAAGTCATCTGCAGAGAGGGAGGAGGGGGGAGGGGGAGGAGGATTCAGGAGGGAGGAGAAGGTTGCAAAGAGCTTCCTAGGGTTAGAGGCAGATGCTTGGAATTTAGAGTGGTAGAAAGTGGCTTTAGCAGCAGAGAGAGAAGAGGAAAATGTAGAGAGGAGGGAGTGAAAGGATGTCAGGTCCGCAGGGAGGCGAGTTTTCCTCCATTTCCGCTCGGCTGCCCGGAGCCCTGTTCTGTGAGCTCGCAATGAGTCGTCGAGCCACGGAGCGGGAGGGGAGGACCGAGCCGGCCTGGAGGATAGGGGACATAGAGAGTCAAAGGATGCAGAAAGGGAGGAGAGGAGGGTTGAGGAGGCAGAATCAGGAGATAGGTTGGAGAAGGTTTGAGCAGAGGGAAGAGATGATAGGATGGAAGAGGAGAGAGTAGCGGGGGAGAGAGAGCGAAGGTTGGGACGGCGCGATACCATCCGAGTAGGGGCAGTGTGGGAAGTGTTGGATGAGAGCGAGAGGGAAAAGGATACAAGGTAGTGGTCGGAGACTTGGAGGGGAGTTGCAATGAGGTTAGTGGAAGAACAGCATCTAGTAAAGATGAGGTCGAGCGTATTTCCTGCCTTGTGAGTAGGGGGAAGGTGAGAGGGTGAGGTCAAAAGAGGAGAGGAGTGGAAAGAAGGAGGCAGAGAGGAATGAGTCAAAGGTAGATGTGGGGAGGTTAAAGTCGCCCAGAACTGTGAGAGGTGAGCCGTCCTCAGGAAAGGAGCTTATCAAGGCATCAAGCTCATTGATGAACTCTCCGAGGGAACCTGGAGGCGATAAATGATAAGGATGTTAAGCTTGAAAGGGCTGGTAACTGTGACAGCATGGAATTCAAAGGAGGCAATAGACAGATGGGTAAGGGGAGAAAGAGAGAATGACCACTTGGGAGAGATGAGGATCCCGGTGCCACCACCCCGCTGACCAGAAGCTCTCGGGGTGTGCGAGAACACGTGGGCAGACGAAGAGAGCAGTAGGAGTAGCAGTGTTGTCTGTGGTGATCCATGTTTCCGTCAGTGCCAAGAAGTCGAGGGACTGGAGGGAGAAATAGGCAGAGATGAACTCTGCCTTGTTGGCCGCAGATCGGCAGTTCCAGAGGCTACCGGAGACCTGGAACTCCACGTGGGTCGTGCGCGCTGGGACCACCAGATTAGGGTGGCCGCGGCCACGCGGTGTGGAGCGTTTGTATGGTCTGTGCAGAGAGGAGAGAACAGGGATAGACAGACACATAGTTGACAGGCTACACAAGAGGCTACGCTTATGCAAAGGAGATTGGAATGACAAGTGGACTACACGTCTCGAGTGTTCAGAAAGTTAAGCTTACGTAGCAAGAATCTTATTGACTAAAATGATTAAAATGATACAGTACTGCTGAAGTAGGCTAGCTGGCAGAGGCTGCGTGTCAGTGTCTGTTGTTGACACTACACTAATCAAGTCGTTCCGTTGAGTGTAATAGTTTCTACTGTGCTGCTATTCGGGGCTAGCTGGCTAGCTAGCAGTGTTGATTACGTTACGTTGCGTTAAAAGAACGACAATAGCTGGCTAGCTAACCTAGGAAATCGCTCAAGACTACACAATTATCTTTGATACAAAGACGGCTATGTAGCTAGCTACAATCAAACAAATCAAGCCGTTGTACTGTAATGAAATGAAATGAAAAATGTGATACTACCTGTGGAGCGAAGCGAAATACGACCGGATTGTTGAGTGCGGAAGTTCTGTTCGGAAGACGTTGGCTAGCTGTTGGCTAGCTAGCAGTGTCTCCTACGTTAAGGACGACAGATAGCTGGCTAGCTAACCTCGGTAATTTAAGATAATCACTCTAAAACTACACACTCTAAACTACACAATTATCTTGGATACGAAGACAGCAAAGACAACTATGTAGCTAGCTAACACTACACTAATCAAGTCGTTCAAGTAATACCACATGGATGGCCATTTATACAATTTCATTGTGACACTGTAGACTATTCTAGATTTGCAGGGATAGGAGGCCGGAAATGTATTTTTGTCTCGCCTAGAAAGGCAGAATGGCCAGGACCGGGCCTGCATCAGCATCATATCGGTCTTAATATAGCCGTGATGCTCATCCGTAACTTTGG
Organism: Oncorhynchus nerka; assembly: GCF_034236695.1. NCBI lineage: Eukaryota > Metazoa > Chordata > Actinopteri > Salmoniformes > Salmonidae > Oncorhynchus > Oncorhynchus nerka. The sequence continues at coordinate 66,833,488 of NC_088397.1, read as the reverse complement.
GCTGCAAAATTCCGGTAACCGTTTCTGGATTTCCAGCTTTTATTCCTTCCTGATTTCTGTAAAACCTGTGAATTTTGGGAAAGTTACTGAAATGTTGCAACCCTATCCAACCTTTCCCTAAATAGGAAGATGCACCATAAAACACCAGACACAGGACACCGCAGTGCATACTGCATATTCTATACTGTATATAGAAACTATAAGGTCTGGTGCTGGTTCTAGGCAGGGTGGAGTCTAAGAAAGGCCATACGCTCTGAGTCACCCTAGGGACGCAGGCCTTGTGTTAACCAATCTAAGTGTAATAGAAAGAATGACAGCATTAATAATGAAGGAAGCCCATCTACAGTTGAGGTCAGAAGTTAACATACACCTTAGCCAAATACATTTAAACTCAGATTTTCACAATTCCTGACATTTAATCCTAGTAATTTACCATTTCTTAGGTCAGTTAGGATCACCACTTTATTTAAGAATGTGAAATGTCAGAATACTAGTAGAGAGAATGATTTATTTCAGCTTTATTTATTTAATCACATTCCCAGTGGGTCAGAAGTTTACATACACCCAATTAGTATTTGGTAACATTGCCTTTCAATTGTTTAACTTGGGTCAAACATTCAGGGAAGACTTCCACAAGCTTCCCACAATAAGTTGAGTGAATTTTGGCCCATTCCTCTTGCCAGAGCTGGTGTAACTGAGTCCGGTTTGTAGGCCTCCTTGCTCGCACACACTTTTTCAGTTCTGCCCACAAATTTTTCGATGGGATTGAGGTCAGGGCTTTGTGATGGCCACTCCAATACCTTGACTTTGCTGTCCTTAATTAAACATAACAATGGTCATTATGGCCAAACAGTTACTATTCCTGAGCGGAATGACGGCTGCGTGGTCCCATGGTGTTTATACTTCCGTACTATTGTTTGTACAGATGAAGGTGGTACCTTCAGGCGTTTGGAAATTGCTCCCAAGGATTAACGAGACTTGTGGATGTCTACAATATTTTTCTTAGGTCTTGGCTGATTTCTTTTGTTTTCCCATGATGTCAAGCAAAGAGGCACTGAGTTTGAAGGTAGGCCTTGCAATACATCTACAGGTACACCTCCAATTGACTCAAATGACATCAATTAGCCTATCAGAAGCTTCTAAAGCCATGACGAAATTTTCTGGATTTTTCCAAGCTGTTTAAAGGCACAGTCAACTTAGTGTATGTAAATGTCTAACCCACTGGAATTGTGATACAGTGATCTACCTGTAAACAATTGTTGGAAAAATTACTTGGCACAAAGTAGATGTCCTAACAGACTTGCCAAAACTATAGTTTGTTAACAAGAAATGTGGAGTGGTTGAAAAACAAGTTTTAAATCACTCCTACGTAAGTGTATGTAAACTTCCGACTTCAACTGTAGCTCTGGCCAAACTGCATGCCAACACACTCGCATACACACGTACACATGCACACTAGTAATGTTAGACCTATCGTATTGTCATTGAGTACAATGGGTCAGCCGGTTGCACACTGAGTGTACATCCCTCCTTTGGGGCCTAAACATCCTGAGAGCCTTACAGGAGATATGTATGATCACAGACTGTTACTAATATAAACAGTCATTTCTGTGAATAAGGGAGGAGGACAACTAAAACATAAATAGGTAGGCCTATGTCTTTCCAACTGGAGCCCTGTCTTTGAGAGATCATTCTTATTACTCAGTCAATAACCGTCTGGTTATCAATATGAGGCGAGGTATTCAGGACCCATGTTGTCGTCCACTAATTCAGTAGAAAGTAGGATACAGAGAAGGAACTCTTCATCTGTAAGCTCATATGGACAGGGAGATGTCATTCACTGGCGCACGTTCCATGGCTTTCTATGTAAGTATTTCATATAGTGTGGACACGTGTGCATGCGTGTGTGTGTGTCAGAGTTTGAGAATGTGTGTTAGTGTGTACATATGACGGGTGCAGAGAATTGCTGACGCTATCCTTGCTCTAAACCTATCATGCATGTAATAACTATGATGGTAAAGGGGTATAAAACACTAGAGTCCCCCCAAACAGGCTCTTAGCTGGCACAGTGGGGAGACAGACAGACAGACATGTGTAATAGTAGGAAGGGGAATACAGTAACAATGTAAGAACAACTGTGACAATATCAGACCCCACACCCTGACAATCACTACAGAGGGATGTGTCAACACCCTGAGGAATACGACCAGGAATACAAACACTTGCCAAAACATACTTTGAAATCCATTTGGCTGATCATTACGGCATCAGCGAACAGCCTCACTTCAGTAAAAGGATAGGCATCACACATGAACACGTTCAAAACACGCTTCCTCACAGCGCTGGATAGCTGGCTGGAAGTGAACTTCACAGTGGTGGCTGATTTGGATGTTGTGGTTTTCTAGGTGAATACACCTGAAATCCTCTCGGTTCCAGCTCCAGCTACACTCATCAGGCCAGGACATTAAATATGGATGCTGTGGACAAGCAGAAGCAATTTTCTATGTTTAATTCAACAAATAATAACATCAAAAGAATATTAAGAAGAGCAGCAGGTGAATAAACCATGACAGGACTGGAGCTCTCAGGGTGCTGGAGCAAACTGGGAAGGTGCCACCATTCAGGAGAGAACAGAGAGAAGAAGGGTCACCTCTAAAACATCTATTAATGCAACGATCCACCAAACTAAACGCTAGGGCCAGGAGTTGTGTCCTGATCAGGAGAAACTCTGGACCCTAACTATGTTCTTGACTAAACTACACTGTGACATCATGGCCATGGGGTACAGTTGTATAGTGAATTAGCCTTTGGTGCCAACTTGTTGCTGTCTTGGCGAGCCAATGACGCAGGAACAGTCTGTCATCCAGGAAAGTATTGCATAAAATCACATACACGCCGGAGCTTCAATATTACATACATTCTTGGCTGTAATTTCCCATGTTTCCCATTCTGTTGCTCCTCCACTAATATAGTGTAGAGATGCATGATCTTAATTTGACCAGTTTATCACAACAGGAAATGTGAATTATTGTATTGATTATAATTCATGGGACATTTTGTAGAGAAAATTACAAACTTTAGAAGCTTTTATAACCGTGAATATACTACAAGTTTCCATGTCGTGCTGTGCAGGAAATGTCCTGCAACAACAAGGTGATACAATTAATATCCTACAGTTCTATGTAGAAGGTAAAACAAAGCAATAAAAGCAGCAGCCCACTTTGATTGATCGCACGGTTGTTTCTACTCTGCTCTGGCAGTTCCAGTAACATCTTAGAAAACGTGTATCCGTTTCCTTAAAAAGGTCAAGGCCAATAGCAACCACTTGAATCCACAAGATAAGAACAAACATTGACAAAATGTGTCATGTCATCTAAGCCAAGGCAAAACAGAGATCAAAGATCAGGCAGAGCCCACTGCAATCCCCTTAATATAGTATGTCTGTTCCTGCTTTTTCCCCTCATTTATTTCCTTTCACCATCAAGCTCTGCTCACACAGTCCACATACATACCCACATACGCACGCTGCCGCTGTTTTTACATTGAATGCTGCAAAGGCACAGGCACACACACCAAAACAGTGACAGAAACGCATACACATGCCCCCACGGAAAATAATCCATTTGTCTTTGTAAAATCATTGAATAAATCGAAAATGTGAAATGTAAGGAGTTTGACTGTGTTGTCTGACGTGCTGTTGTGTATTTCAGAGTGTCTGTGAGGCAGCTTGCTTCCTGCCAGAGTAGGTGGGTGAGAGATTAGGAGAGCTAAACTAGAGAACAGGGGGGCTATTGAACTGTGGAGCGAGAGCTCCAGGGAGAGACGGGAGCAGCTCTGTAATTAACCGGCTTTTCTGACAGCCTGTAGCCTGGTCTCTGGGAGCCTGGAGCCGATAGAGCCTAGAGTGGGGGCCAGGGCCCTAGGAGTCAGGCAGGCTGCATATGGCGAGTGGGAGAAAACACATGTACTTGAGTGTGGCAGAATGCATGAAACCCACTTTGCCAGACCACCCACTTAACCCTCTGTTTCATAGTCAGGCTTGCTAATGCCAGGAAGCCTCGCACTGGCTCTTGTGCTAAAACTCCACTGATTTCCCCTGCCTTTAAGAGATATGACGGGGCCGTAAAGAAGCTAGGCTCCCACCACCAGCCTGCCTCCTGGCAGTAAAGACTGTAGCAGAGTGGGACAAAGTGTAGTACTAAAGTAAGAACTGTCACTGGAGGCTCCCCCCTCTCTCCTCCCCACCATGCTCAATTATTAATATGCCCAACCACAGCCCTACTCCTAATCTAAACTCCAGCCTCACACCAGCCCTCTCAACATTACCCTCCATTATTCATTAGCCTAGCTGTGGCCCCCATGCATACCACTGACAGCACTAACCCCACTAACACACAGCCCGGACTCCTCACTCACATTGACTCCTCAGGCTAAGGATGTTAACAGTAGTGCGTTCATGGACAGACCGAGACGGGAGCAGGGGGTTTAATGATCGGTCACAGCACCCAGGTCAAGTCATTGTCAGCTGGTGGACTCAGACACACCATGTTATGGGCCTTTCTCTGCCCTGAGTAGGACATGATGCTGTTTCCACCACCCTGACATCAGCTATTGGCAGGCTAGCAGACACATAGCCTGTCCATGGTTATGTAACAGAAGACAGGAGTAATGTGGTGTGAGATTATTACTTGGTTTGATGGCTAGATTATTATTGCTGATCTGCTTCCACTTGGTGTAGTAGGTCCCTTAGTCATGGAACACCAAGGCAAAAGGCTACCGTTAGCCTTCAACAGACGTCATAATGTGATAAAATCATTTATGTCTAAAGATAATGATTAAATAATTCCACTCTGAAACCATATAATTGTATGAAATGTATTACAATCATAAAACTATAATCTGATGATGTGTGTAGTTTTAGTCAGAATTAGAACAAGGACCTTTTGTTCCTTTTTAGTATGTAAGCAGGGTGCAAGTGGGGAAACAAATGATAAGAGGAGCTATCGACAGACAAGCTGGACTACTGTGTTCTTTACAGGACATTCTGTCTCCACCCGTGGAGGGGAGAAACTGTTAGGCAGAAGATTATGAAACATGTTGCAGATTAAACAAGGTATCTGTGTAGTGGAAAAACACAGACTGTCTAAGAAAGGCGTAGTTTAAGATTTGAACGTGTTTGTTATAAAGACTGGGTTTGCATTTGTGATGTTAGAACGATCTCGTGAATAAACACTGACTTTTGTAAACTGGGACTCGTCTGTTTCATTCAACCAGAATCTTACAAACTCTGGGTTGCAGATTGAGTAGATTAATTGAAGTTTATGAACATTGATAACAAAATTCTCATAACATAATGTAATTCTGAGTTAAGGTTTTATTGTGGTCTTGCATGGTGCTGAATGCCATCCATAATGCCATGTCAACAGTCAAACCCACTCAAGCTTTTGAGTAATTGTCTGCATGTGCTGGCAGGGCTGTATCAGGGCAGTGACCAGTGGGCAGAGACTCAGTTGTGTGTTGCTCTCTTGCCTCCTCTGTGCCCGCTAACACACCTCTACAACAGATGGAGGGCTCAACAGACCAAAGTGCCACTCCCATGCCACACTGGCACTGTTGGCAGTACCTTAGCAACTGTCAGCACAAACATGGCCAGCGTCAGCCTAAAAATACCTCTCAACTAATAAACAGTTTATAGAGAAACCCACACAACCAGATGTAAATTGTATTGCCTGGTCCCAGATCTGTATGTGCTTGAGCCAACTCCTCTGACTATTGCATTCGTGATTCCATCAAATAAAATGTGCCTATTGGTCGCATACGCATACAGTATTTTGCATATATTACCACAAGTGCAGCAAAATGCATATGACAATTTGTATTACAATACACACAAATCCCAAAAATAAGAAATTAAGAATTATCAGAATGAACAATGTCAGAGTGTGGAATATAAATATCTATGTCTAGGATGGTGTGTATAGTATGGGCAGTATGTGAATAGAAAAGGTGTGTACAGCTGTAGTTATATAGGATGAGTCTTGACTAGAATACAGTATATACATATGAAGTTGGTAAAAAAAAGTGTGTAAAGATTATTAGTGACCAGTGTTCAATTACTATGTACATAGGGCAGCAGTCTCTGAGGTGCAGGGTAGAGTACCAGGGTGTAGCCGGCTAGCAACAGTGACTAAATTCAGGGCATGGTACTGGGCGGAGGCCAGCTAGTGGTGACTATTTAACAATCTGATGGCCTGGAGATTTGGCCTGTTTTCAGTCTCTCGGTCCCTGTACTGTCTCCGCCTTCTAGATGGTAGCGGGGTAAACAGGCCATGGCTCGGGTGGCTGAGGTCCTTGATGATCTTCTAGATCGTAGCGGGGTAAAAAGGCCATGGCTCGGGTGGCTGAGGTCCTTGATGATCTTCTAGATCGTAGCGGGGTAAACAGGCCATGGCTCGGGTGGCTGAGGTCCTTGATGGTCTTCTAGATCGTAGCGGGGTAAACAGGCCATGGCTCGGGTGGCTGAGGTCCTTGATGATCTTCTAGATCGTAGCGGGGTAAACAGGCCATGGCTCGGGTGGCTGAGGTCCTTGATGATCTTCTAGATCGTAGCAGGGTAAAAAGGCCATGGCTCGGGTGGCTGAGGTCCTTGATGATCTTCTAGATCGTAGCGGGGTAAACAGGCCATGGCTCGGGTGGCTGAGGTCCTTGATGATCTTCTTGGCCTTCCTGTGACACCGGGTGCTCTAGATGTCCTGGAGGGCAGGCAGGGTTGGGCTGACCCTCTGGAGAGCCTTGCTGTTGTGGACGGTGCAATTGCCATACCAGGCGGTGATACAGCGTCGGTGCATCTTTAGAAGTCCGTGAGGGTCTTCGGGGACAAGCCACATTTCTTCAGCCTCCTGAGGTTGAAGAGGCACTGTTGCAGAAGGACCGTTTCAGGTTGTCAGTGATGTGCACGATGATAAACATTAATATATTTTCACCCTCTCCGCTGCGGCCCCATCGATGTGGATGGGGTTATGCTCGCTCTGCTGTCTCCTGAAGTGCACAATTAGCTCCTTTGTTTGGTTGACGTTGAGGAACAGGTTATTTTCTTGGCACCACTCTGTCAGGGCCCTCACCTCCTCTCTGTAGGCTGTCTCGTCATTGTTGGTAATCAGGCCTACCACTGTTGCATCATCTGCAAACTTGATGATTGAGTTGGAGACGTGTGTCACCACTCATGACTGAACAGAGACAACATGAGGGGGCTGAGCACACACCCCTGTGGAGCCCCCGTGTTGAGGTTCAGCGTAGCGGATGTATTGTTGTCTACCTTCACCACTTGGGTTTGGCCTGTCAGGAAGTCTAGGACCAAGTTGCACAGGTTGGAGTTCAAACCCAAGGCCCTGAGCTTAGTAATGAACTTGGAGGGTACTATGGTGTTGAAGGGCTGAGCTGTAGTAAATGAACAGCATTCTTACATGAGGTATTTCTCGTGTCCAGACGGGATAAGGCAGTGTGCAGTGTGATGGCGATTGAATCATCCATGGATCTGTTGGGACTGTATGCAAATTCTAGTGTGTCTAGGGTGTCAGGTAAGGTCCAGGTAATATGATCCTTAACTAGCCTCTCAAAGCACTTCATGATGACAGAAGTGAGTGCTACGGGGCGATAGTCATTTAGTCCAGTTACCTTCACTTTCTTAGGTACAGGAACAATGGTGGACATCTTGAAGCAAGTGGGAACAACAGACTGTGATATGGAGAGATAACATTTGTCCGTAAACACTCCAGCCAGCTGGTCTGCACATACTCTGAGGACGCTGCTTGGGATGCCATCTGGGCCGGCAGCCTTGCGAGGGTTAACACGCTTAAATATCTTACTCACGTTGACCACTGAGAACGAGAGCTCACAGTCCTCGTTTGCGGAGGTGGCCAGTGACGGCGGCACTATATTTTCCTTGAAGTGGGTGAAGGTGTTTAGCTTGTATGGGAGCAAGGCGCCGGTGAAACACATACAGATGGTGCCGGTGGGCCACTCTAACTTCATATAATCCTAAATCAAAAGACCCTGCAACTCATTTTTATTTTTACATATTTGACCACAGACAGACAGCACAGCATATCACAGTGTGTCTAACCCACAGACAGATAGACAGACAGAACATCACAGTGTGTCTAACCCACAGACAGATAGACAGACAGAACATCACAGTGTGTCTAACCCACAGACAGATAGACAGACAGAACATCACAGTGTGTCTAACCCACAGACAGATAGACAGACAGAACATCACAGTGTGTCTAACCCACAGACAGATAGACAGACAGAACATCACAGTGTGTCTAACCCACAGACAGATAGACAGACAGACAGACAGAACATCACAGTGTGTCTAACCCACAGACAGATAGACAGACAGAACATCATAGACAGACAGACAGATAGACAGACAGACAGAACATCACAGTGTGTCTAACCCACAGACAGATAGACAGACAGACAGAACATCACAGTGTGTCTAACCCACAGACAGATAGACAGACAGACAGACATCACAGTGGGTCTAACAGACAGACAGACATCACAGTGGGTCTAACAGACAGACAGACAGACATCACAGTGGGTCTAACAGACAGACAGACAGACATCACAGTGGGTCTAACAGACAGACAGACATCACAGTGGGTCAACAGACAGACAGACATCACAGTGGGTCTAACAGACATCACAGTGGGTCAACAGACAGACAGACATCACAGTGGGTCAGACAGACAGACAGACAGACAGACAGACAGACAGACAGACAGACAGACAGACAGACAGACAGACAGACAGACAGACAGACAGACAGACAGACAGACAGACAGACATCACATCACAGTGGGTCTAACAGACAGACAGACAGCACATCACAGTGGGTCTAACAGACAGACAGACAAGAGAGAGAGAGACAGACAGAGACAGAGACAGAGACGGAGACAGACACAGACACAGACAGAAATCATATCACATCCAGGGCATTATGCATGCAGAGGGATGCCCCTGAATGAATCCATGTGTGTAAATGTCATCAGTAAATGTCAATAGCTTTTCTGGAGCCAGGCCTGAGGACATGGAGGCTCAGTATATGGGCCCAGGGACCAACACCTACCTTAAATTAATTCTTAATCAACTATAAAGAGCTCCTCTGTCTAGCGTGATGAATTAAACAACATAACATCCAGCGCCGACAGAGATGGGTGCCTCGCTTTGCGTACTTATGTGGTAAAAAAATCATGTATGTATCATTTCTTACACTGTTACCCCAGGAAATCTTATTACATACAGTAACTATTGGACATAAAAGCAACTTACCAACATTACGACCAGGAATACGACTTTCCAGAAGCGGATCCTCTGTTTGGTTCACCACCCAGGACAATGGATCGGATCCCAGCAGGCGACCCAAAACAACGACGCCGCAGAAGGGGCAGACGGAGCGGTCTTCTGGTCAGGCTCGGTAGACGGGCACATCGCACACCGCTCCCGAGCATACTACTAGCCAACGTCTAGTCTCTTGACAACAAGGTAGACAAAATCCGAGCAAGGGTTGCCTTCCAGAGAGACAGAGACTGTAACATTCTCTGTTTCACGGAAACATGGCTCACTCGAGACACGCTATCGGAGTCGGTACAGCCACCTGGTTTCTTCACGCATTGCGCAGATAGAAACAAACATCTCTCTGGTAAGAAGAAGGGCGGGGGTGTATGCCTTATGATTAACGAGTCATGGTGTGATCATAACAACATACAGGAACTCAAGTACTTTTGTTCACCTGACCTAGAATTCCTTACAATCAAATGCCGAGCGCATTATCTGCCAAGAGAATTCTTCGATTATAATCATAATAATAATCATAATCATATAGGCTCACAGCCTATAGACAGAAACTAAAACACCTGCGCTCAGGTCTGTTCAACGCTGGTCCGACCAATCTGATTCCACACTTCAAGATTGCTTTGATCACGTGGACTGGGATATGTTCCGGATAGATTCGAACAAAAAATTGATGTATACGCTGATTCGATGAGCGAGTTTATTAGCAAGTGCATTGGTGATGTTGTACCCACGGCAACAATTAAAACCTTCCCCAACCAGAAACCGTGGATTGATGGCAGCATTTGCGCAAAACTGAAAGCGGGAACCACAGCTTTTAATCAGGGCAAGGCGACCGGAAACATGGCCGTATACAAGTAGTTTAGCTATTCCCTCCGCAAGGCAATCAAACTAGCTAAGTGTCAGTATAGAGACAAAGTAGAGTCGCATTTCCACGGCTCAGACACAAGAGGTATGTGGCACGGTCTACAGTCAATCACGGACTTCAAAAATAAAACCAGCCCCGTTGCGGCCCCCGATGTCTTGCTCCCAGACAAACTAAACAACTTTTTTGCTTGCTTTGAGGACACTACAGTGCCACCGACACGGCCGGCAACCAAAACTCTCCTTCACCGCAGTCAACGTGAGGAAAACCCACGCAAGGCTGCCGGCCCAGACGGCATCCCTAGCCGAATACTCAGAGCATGCGCAGACCAGCTGGCTGGTGTGTTTAAGGACATATTCAATCAATCCCTATCCCAGTCTGCTGTCCCCACATGCTTCAGGTTCCTGTTCCCAAGAAAGTTAAGGTAACTGAGCTAAACAACTAGCACTCACTTCCGTCATCATAAAGTGCTTTGAGAGACTAGTCAAGGATCATATCACCTCCACCCTACCTGACACCCTATACCCACTCCAATTTGCTTACCACCCCAATAGGTCCACAGACGACTCAATCGCAATCACACTGCCCTAACCCATCTGGACATGAGGAACACCTATGTAAGAATGCTGTTCATAGACTACAACTCAGCATTTAACACCATAGTACCCTCCAAACTCGTCATTAAGCTGGAGACCCTGGGTCTCGACCCCGACCTGTGCAACTGGGTCCTGGACTATGACGGGCCACCCCCAGGTGGTGAGGGTAGGAAACAACATCTCCACCCCGCTGATCCTCAACACTGGGGCCCCACAAGGGTGCATTCTCAGCCCTCTCCTGATCGTGGACTTCAGGAAACAGGGAGGGAGCAGCCCTCTTGCCACATCGACGGGACAGTAGTGGAGAAGGTGGAAAGTTATGTTCCTCGGCGTACACATCACGGACAAACTGAAATGGTCCACCCACACAGACAACGTGGTGAAGAAGGCGCAACAGCGCCTCTTCAACCTCAGGAGGCTGAAGAAATTTGGCTTGTCACCAAAAACACTAACAAACTTTTACAGATGAACAATTGGGAGCATCCTGTCGGGCTGCATCACCGCCTGGTACGGGAACAGCTCTGCCCACAACCGCAAGGCTCTCCAGAGTGTAGTGAGGTCTGCACAATGCATCACCAGGAGCAAACTACCTGCCCTCCAGGACACCTACACCACCCGATGTCACAGGAAGGCTAAAAAGATCATCAAGGACAACAACCACCCGAGCCACTGCCTGTTCACTCCGCTCTCATCCAAAAGGCGAGGTCAGTACAGGTGCATCAAAGCTGAGACCGAGAGACTGAAAAACAGCTTCTATCACAAGGCCATCAGACTGTTAAACAGCCACCACTAACATTGAGTGGCTGCTGCAAACATACTGACTCAAATCTCTAGCCACTTTAATAATAAAAAATTGGATGTAATAAATGTTTCACTAGTCACTTTAAACAATGACACTTTATATAATGTTAATATACCCTACATTACTCATCTCATATGTATATACTGTACTCTATACCATCTACTGCATCTTGCCTATGCCGTTCGGCCATCGCTCATCCATATATTTATATGTACATATTCTTATTCATTCCTTTACACTTGTGTGTATATAAGGTAGCTGTTGGGAAATTGTTAGATTACTTGTTAGATGTTACTGCATGGTCAGAACTAGAAGAACAAGCATTTCGCTACACTCTCATTAACATCTGCTAACCATATGTATGTGACCAATAAAATTTGATTTGATTGGATTTTGAACATATACAGCACAAACATGGCGAACTTTTGACAAAGACAGAATAGAGGACGACAGTTTGTGACAACAGCCTAATCGGATGTAAACCTTATGTACCAGCACAGATTATGTGTTATATTGACCAGATACTCCACCACCCGCTCAAACAATTAAAATAAATGTCTTCAAAAATGGAAAGCAGTCATGAGGCGGCAAGATCAGGTGGCACCCTTCTAGCCAATGAGAGGGCATATACGACTGTGATAACAGGCACAACTGTTAAGTTGCCAGGATGTCACGTGTCCTACTTCTAAATATTAGTATACTCGTGACAACCTAAGCATTACGGAACTTCTATCCGATCAAATAAGCCACATGTAGCAAATAAACACATTCGACAAGCTCTCATTGACCTCTGTACAAAAACTCCTCGCTTGGTGAGCAAACAACTACAACAAAAACAGGAGAAAACTAATTTTGGGCCCAGTTACCCCTCTCACTTCACTTCATCCTCTCTGGTACCACATAGGAATAAAGAGGACTAGGTAACCTCCAATGATGTATGGTACATACCATGATGTAGTTGCGGAGTTCGGGGTAGACTCTGAAGGGTGCCAGCCAGTGGGACAGGGGGGTGGTGGAGGGGAAGGTGGTGGTCACAGCCAGGGACACCTCGGGGAAGGACAGCACCTTGAAGCCAAACTTCTCATACAGCTTCTGGAGCTCTTCGTCAGGCTTTTCATCTCCCTCGCTCAGGATACTGCCAATGATGTAGCGACACTGGTCATCGGGCACCTGTGTGTGTGTGTGTGAGAGATATTGAGATGAATGGGGGGGTGGCACAGACGGACACCAAAATGAGACCAAAACACATGTCAAATATTAAGTTCAGAACATATACACTGTGTGAACAAAACATTTTGCTGGCCTATGTTGACTCCAATGCTTCCTACAGTTGTGTCGAGTTGGCTGGATGTCTTTTGGTTGGTGGACCATTATTGGTGCACACAGGAAACTGTTGAGCATGAAAAACCCAGCAGTGTTGCAGTACTTGACACACTCAAACTGGTGCACCTGGCACCTACTACAGATGTAAGATCTTAACTGAGTCACTTTTGTATTGCTTAATATTTTCCTACAATGAAAACTTGTGCATTTTAGGTTTTAAAAAGTTTGTCATTTCAACTTGAAATGCCAAACATGATTTGCTCTAACGAAAAATGTAACCCCTACATAAATGTCCATCAATTATAATCAACATAATAAATTCACATTTCCTGTTGCTGCAGGATTATTTTCCTGCTGAAGCAAACTAGCTCAAAATAAGATCCTACATTAAAAAATAATATTTTGTTTTGCCCATTCACTCTAATGGTACACAAACACAATCCATGTCTTAATTTTCTCAAGGCTTAAAAATCCTTCTTTAACCCGTCTTCTCCCTGTTTATCTACAATGATTGAAGTGGATTTATTAACAAGTGACATCAATAAGGGATCATAGCTTTCACCTGGATTCACCTGGCCAGTCTATGTCATGGAAAGGGCAGGTGTTCCTAATGTTTTGTACACAGTGGAAATCCCTATCCATCCTCCCAGTCCTCCAATCAGACCAGCTAGTACAAGAGAACAACAGAAGGCAGAAGGAATGGGAGAATCTTTCAACAGAAGTACGTGTGGACATCAGACAGCAAGCTGTCAATCACACTGGGCTCCAGTCTTGCTGCAGTCTGTCTGGTAGCTTGTGATACAGTGACATAAGAATGGCATGAGGTCAGATCTCAGAGACATGGCTTCTGGGCTGGGCGCTGTTCCTGTAGGCCTGTGACGGTCTTCCTTGGTGTGACTGGTCCCGCCTGTGAATGCTGGCATGGCGCGGGGGCACAGATGGTATCTAGCGCTCTTCATCAACATCCCTGACAGCCCCACACACATCTTATAATTTAACCATCCACAATTCCTCTCTCTTGTTCCTTTCTATCTCTCCCCACTACATTTTTTTGAATAAACATTTTGATACCATAAAGAAGCCAGGTCTTGGTACAGGAGAATGTAAGATCAAGAAAATGGTGAAGAAAGTCACAAGTGTCTCTAGGTATGGGCTATAGTCTACTCCCCAACCAACAAAACATCCCTTTAATTGCCTTCCTGACCAGTGGCTGGGGCCCTGCAAGCATTAGAAATAATCACAATGGCTGTGTTCCTAGCGACTTAGTACACAATCAACACTAAAAACGGCCCATGTGGATGCTGCTTTTGTCCAGGCTGTCGATGTACAAGTTATATTGTCTTGGCTGCGTGTATCGCCCACCTTCCTACATGAGCATGATAAAAGGTGTTGGTTGTCAACAGGGCTTGTGTATAATGACTGGTCAATACTGCCAGGCTATGATAAGAAACAGCTACATCCATTTAAATAAAATGAGAGATGGCCGCTGCCCTCCCACGGCTTCGTCCCACCATTTAACCATCTCTCCCTTTTTCGCTTAGTCTCGAAAACCCGACCCTGGGCAACAGTGACTAGGGTCTGGTTTCAATGACGGTCTCTTTTGGCAACTTTGATAAGGGGCCCTCTTCAGACAGACAACTCTCCAAACAAATCACAAGGCAGAACATGGCGATTGGAAACCAACGTTTGCAGTGGTTTTAGTGAAGGTGCACTCATTAAGAATAACCTTGGTGTTCTCCATCTTGCTAGCTACTGCTTTATTTAAGCGGATAAGGTAGTGGCGTTGGCAGTGATGTAGTTCTTCTATACCAAAATAGTTTAGGGTCTGGTTTCAGTGGCAGTCACTGTTGCCTAGGTTTTTGATACTACCTACCTTCCTTCCTTCCCTCCCTCCCTCCCTCCTTCCCTCCCTAAGCTCATAGACGAGAGGCTTTTACCTAAATGTAGCGCTCGCTTGCTAATGATATCAATTAGAGCTCCTGCTATCACTCGCAGCCCACACACCCACCAGTGGAGGCTCCTCAGAGAAGCAGCATCCTCAGTGAATTATTATTATTTTTTAATAGTGATTTTTTTTTTTAAAGTTATCCTTTTTAGATAAAACTATACTAAATATATTCATGTCACCAAATAATTAAAACACACTTTCCAAGAAGGTCTACAGTAGCAGTGGCAATGAAGGTCTACAGTAGTCTCAACAGCACTCTCCGGGATAGCACCATGGTTTTGCCAGAAGACAGTTTCCGTCCTCCTCTGGGTACATTGACTTATACAAAACCTAGACGTCTCATGGTTCTCACCCCCTTCCATAGACTTAGAGTAATTATGACAACTTCTAGAGGACATCCTCCAACCTATCAAAGCTCTTGCAGCATAAATTGACATGTCTGCCCAATCAAATGAAGAGAGAATTAATCTAGTACTGAAAGCATAAGCTACAGCTAGCTAGCACTGCAGTGAAGAAAATGTGGTGAGTAGTTGACTCAGAGGGAGAAAGACAATAGTATGAACAAATACATTTCTACAAACATGAAAAAGCAAGAGAGATTCTTTTGGGATTTTCTTTACTTTCACAGTGACAATGATGTAGGCTGAGTGTAGCAGTTATGGTACAAAGCTTTGGCTTGGACAGGTTTTCACCTGGTCAAAGACAGCTGTTTTGTTGTGCAATGAAGTCCACAGGTGAAGGAATAAGGTGAGAGGAGGAGAGCGCGTAGATGCGAGAAGGAATTATACAACGAACAAAGTGATCATACTGTTTGTATGTGGCTGCTATGAAAATTAACTGTGTTTGCGGGTGATCAGGGGTGTATTCATTACAGCGATTCAATTGAAAAACATTTTTTAAATGGAAGCAAACGGAACGAAATAGGGATAAACATAACTGCATTTTTCCAATAGAAATGAGTTCATTTGCAACTGTTGGAGTAATGATTACATCCTAGATCAGCTAGATGCCGGCAAAAGTGCGCAAGGCGGTATAGAATGTATCACTGTCACCTTGATTACTCAAATTCTGCAACTACGTTGAAAACTTTCATTCGTAGGCTCAGTTGTTGCAACCTCATGATGGGTATAGGGACAATTCTAGTATCATGTAGTAGCCTAAATCTATCAATGTTCCATTGAGCTGGGTAAATGGAATATGAACGAGTCATCCAATATGCTGTAATAGAAATAAGGCCATGCTTATTAAAAATAAATACGTCCTCCCTCATCTTAAAACGACACAGACCGCAACTGACACACACAAACACACTTTAGCGCGCATGCACAGACAACACACACGCAGACACACAGTGGCAGACACAAACACAATCAGCAACACTTGATTTCATCTCTCCTCCACTACAGATAACACACCCCAGAGAGACTACAGGCAATTAGGAGATTTGAGTATCCTTCTTGCGCTCTCCTCTTCTTCTAGCTGTGTGTGTGTGTGTATATAAAGTTCGGTTTATGTCAGAAATGTAACGCACTAGGAGAATTCTGCCAGTCAGTTTGTCCAATGCAGAGAGCTGTGTTCTCAAAGCCAACCACAGCTCCTTAAAAAACAGTTGGTCTGAAACACAGAGCTGGCTTCAATCCAAAGGAGAGGCTGAGGAGAGTTGACAGTGCCCTGATATTGGCCCAGGCGAACAACTGGCTCGTTGGTTAATGGGAAGACAGTGGAGCTGTCCGTGCCGTAATTGGACGGTGTAGTTATCAAGTTGCATCGCCAAGCCTCAGAAAACGAATTCAGCACATCACACGGTGTAAGCTCCATCACATCAACACCACCAAAAACATAGCTAGAGTTTACACAAACTGCCAGAGGTTCCTCAATTTTCCCTCCAGTAAACTTTAACAATCGTTGTTTATGCTCCTGCCCATGCTTTAGAATGCTCATTATTTCCTAATGCAGATGCATCCTCTCACAAATGGTGTGATTCTCCTTCTCTCTCCACCCCAGTTCCTCTCTAAACCAGGTCTCCTGAGAGCTGTTGGGAAGAAAAGTAATTTCAAAAGCAATTCTTTGCTTGGAGGTGCGAGGGCCTTTTCTGACAGATGAGGACTCTCCAACAATAAAAAGGTATGCCTGGCAGAGGTAATTCATTATTAGCAGACATGTAATGAGGATTTACACTCATCTTCCCCGCTGCCGGTCTCTCTGCTGCTCTTCCCTCCCGGGTATCACTTCTAGGAATTAATTATTCTCTAAATCAGCCTATTTTCCAATGGCTCATCGCTAAAGCATTAGCGCTTTAGGGAGGACAGTGCGGGGGCACAGACACATACTTGTTTTTCAGCTAGGAGGAGAGAAGATGTACATAATGATGGAGCCCCATGCACTCTGCCTAGCCAAGTATCACACATGACAATTTAACAGCCAGGCAGGACTACAAATCTAAATATTAGTCTGGATTGGCAATGTGGCCATTTAGTCTCCTGATGAATCCTTGGTTAACAGGCCAGTTAAAGACTGGATCATCAGCTCACTGTCTATGGGCAGCCTACATGATGTCCACTCAACACCAGTTTGGGCCAGTTTCCCAGATTAAGCCTAGTCCTGGACAAAAAAAATCACAATGAAGATTCTTCATTTAGAAATATTGATAATCCAGGACTAGGCATAATCTGGCTATGGGAAACCGGCACCTCTTGACTGATGCCAAAGTAGTACACAGGGTAGGTATATACAGTTGAGTTTCTCTCAGCCTAACACACAGTAGGGTGGGTTTCTCTCCTCTCCGGGTTCTGGTGGCAGGATTCACCACCCATCCTGTCACAGTAGTGGGGACACGGTTAGTGTCCTCATTCTAGGTTAATTTAGCACTGCTGGTTTCAAACTACAGTAATGCCCTCTCAATTTCATCTTTCTTGGTTAGTTTGTGTAGTCCAACATAGATAAAAGTTCCACAGAAACAGAATGACGTGGGACATCATCTTCAGAGTAGAGTATAAAACATTGCTTGTTCGCTCATATATTTTGAAATTTGCTGCCCCCTTAAATCTTGTGTGATCAGGCTCCAGTACAGTATGTGTGTTGACTGACTGTTGTGATGGGATGGACAGAGCTTAGAGGCTGTGTGATTGTGAACCAAAGCTGCACTGCACTACAGTTGATAGACCCTTACAATCATGGCATATAGTATAGCCTGTGTGAAGTCCGACTCTCTCCATGTGTTCGCCTAATAAGAATTGGGCTATGGAGTAGACTTGATATCCATCCACAGAGAGCAAATCAAATGAAAGTCAAATGACACTGACAGTGAGGAGGGGAGATTGAGAGAACAGGAATGACAAAGTCAGTCAAAGAGACCCAGACATCAAGTCTTCCTCCCCACCATTTTGTGTGAGATGAGACGGCCTGTCGGTTGCAATTGTTGTTAAGGTAGCTGATTGGAAGCAATTAATCCATCTCCCCCGCCCCAATAGGCCCACGAAAAAGACATTCCCAGGCTGACTGAAATTGAAACTAATAGGGGTTCACAGTGGAAAGACTGCAGATATTTTATGACGTTGGGCTGTTTCAGGCCGAATTAAAGGGAGCAAAAAGTAGTTCAGGAAAACAACTGGCTAAAAATTGAGGTTGAGACGGTCAATTTATTAAAGTGCATTCGGAAAGTATTCAGACCCCTTGACTTTTGACATTTTGTTATGTTACAGCCTTATTCTAAAATGAATTAAATCTGGGGGTTCTCATCTACACACAATATCCCATAATGACAAAGCAAAAAAAGGTTTTTTAGAATTTCTGCAAATGTATAACAATTTAAAACAGAAATATTACATTTACATACGTATTCAGACCCTTTACTCAATACTTTGTTGAAGCACCTTCATCAGAGATAACAGCCTTATTGATATGACGCTACAAGCTTGGCACATTTGTGTTTGGGGAGTTTCTCCCATTCTGGATGGGGAGGGTCGCTGAACAGCTATTTTCAGGTCTCTCCAGATATGTTCGATCGGGTTCAAGTCCGGGCTTTGGCTGGGCCACTCAAGGACATTCAGAGACATGTCCCGAAGTAACTCCTGCATTGTCTTGGCTGTGTGCTTAGGGTCGTTGTCCTGTTGGAAGGTGAACCTTCACCCCAGTCTGAGGTCCTGAGCGCTCTGGAGCAGGTTTTCATCAAGGATCTCTAATTTCCTCCGTTCATCTTTCCCTCAATCCTGACTAGTCTCCCAGTCCCTACCGCTGAAAAACATCCCCACAGCATGATGCTGCCGCCACCACCATGCTTCACCGTAGGGATGGTGCAAGTTTTCCTCCAGACGTGACGCTTGGTATTCAGGCCATAGAGTTCAATCTTGGTTTCATCAGACCAGAGAATCTTGTTTGTCATGGTCTGAGAGTCCTTTAGGTGCCTTTTGGCAAACTCAGGCTGTCATGTGCCTTTCACTGAGGAGTGGCTTCTGTCTGGCCACTCTACCATAAAGGCCTGATTGGTGGAGTGCTGCAGAGATGGGAGAACCTTCCAGAAGGACATCCATCTCTACAGAAGAACTCTGGTTCTTGGTCACCTCCCTGACCAAGGCCCTTCCCCCCAGATTGCTCAGTTTGGCCTGGGTGGCCAGCTCTAGGAAGAGTATTGGTGGTTCCGAACTTCTTCCATGTAAGAATGATGGAGGCCACTGTGTTCTTGGGGACCTTCAATGCTGCACAAATGTTTTGGTACCCTTCCCCAGATCTGTACCTTGACACAATCTTGTATCGCAGCTCTACGGACAATTCCTTCGACGTCATGGCTTGGTTTTTGCTCTGACATACACTGTCAACTGTGGGCCCTTATATAGACAGGTGTGTGTTTCCGAATCATATCTAATCTATTTAAATTTACCACAGGTGTACTCCAATCAAGTTGTTAAACATCTCAATTTCTCGTCTCATAGAAAAGGGCCTCAGTAATTGTGTAAATAAGGTATTTAAATAAGATTTTTTCTTTGTCATTATGGGGGTATTGTGTGTACATTGCTAAGGATTTTTTTTAAATCCATTTTAAAATAAGGCTGTAATGTTACAAAATGTGGAAAAAGTCAAGGGGTCTTAACACTTTCCCAAGGCACTGTATGGATCTGTGCCATTCACTTTGAATTGGACTGCGTTTACAGCATGACGGGTTGCGAGTAGATGCGCTCAATGGGTGACATGTCTGGTGAGTATGCAGGCCATGTAAGAACTAGGACATGTTCAACTTCCAGGAATTGAGTACATGGGGTTGTGCATTAACATGCTGAAACATGAGGTTATGGCGGCGGATGAATGACATGACAATGGGCCTTGGGACCTCGTCACGGTATCTCTGGCAATTTGAATGCACATCGATAAAATACAATTGTGTTCGTTGTCAGTAGCTTATGCCTGCCCATACCATAACCCCACCATGGGGCACTCTGTTCACAACGTTGACCTCAGCAAACTGCTCACCCACACAACGCCATACACGTTGTCTGCTATCTGCCCAGTACAGTTGAAACCGGGATTCATCCATGAAGAGCACATTTCTCCACCATCCCAGTGACATCGAAGGTAAGCATTTTCCCACTGAAGTTGGTTGCGACATCGAACTGCAGTCATGTCAAGACCCTGGTGATGACGACGAGCACCCAGATGAGTTTCCCCGAGACAGTTTGTGTAGAAATTCTTCATTTGTGCAAACCCAGTTTCATCAGCTGTCCTTGTGGCTGGTCTCAGACAATCCCGCAGGTGGAGGTCCTGGATTACATGTGGTCTGCGGTTGTGAGGCCGGTTGGACGTACTGCCAAATTCTCTAAAACGACATTGGCTTATCGTAGAGAAATGAACATTAAATTATCTGGCAACAGCTCTGGTGGATATTCCGGAAGTCAGCATGCCAATTTCATGCTAACTCAAACCTTGAGACATCTGTGGCATTGTGTTGTTTGACAAAACTACACATTTTAGAGTGGCCTTCTATGGTCCCCAGCACAAGGTGCACCTGTGTAATGGTCATGCTGTTTAATCAGCTTCTTGATATGCCACACCTGTAAGGTGGATTTCTTGGTAAAGGAGAAATGCTCACTAACAGGGATGTTAACAAATTTATGCACAAAATTGGAGAGAAATAAGGTTTTTGTGAATATGGAACATTTCTGGAATCTTTTATTTAAACTCATCAAACATGGGACTAACACTTTCCATGTTGTGTTTATATTTTTGTTCAGTGCATATTATTATTATTACTATCAATGCATTGTTTGGAAAAAAGCTCTCAAGGTAAGAATTTTACTGTACACCGGTTTTACACCGGTTTTGTGTAAGCTTTTAATTCCAGGCCATTTCCCATGTAGGCTTAATGCTTCTGGCCAATCGAATCAGACAGGTAGACTCTGGCTGCTTTCCGCTGAACCTCTCCCTATTACCACACTAAAGAGCACCATAGACCTGCTGTGTCTCCACTCAAACAGTCTAATAAGCGGAGGAAACAATGACGTCACTGTGGTCTACATATTTACCTGTCCACTTTGCTACTAGGTAGACTGACCCGTGACTGTCAGCAACCCTGTTAGGACACCCATGCCTTTGTGGTAATGAGATCAGGGCATTAAGCCAATTAAAGCAAACACACGCACGCACGCACACACACACACACCTGTCTGCCCGCCCAACACTGGGCAGCCAGGACAAAGAGCCAGCCAGGTCTAAAGATAATTGGCTGTCTGGGTGCTGTCTGTGACAGTGATGCCCCGGCGTAGAGTGGTGTGGATGCCAGTCACAGCAGAGTGACCACAGCAGATTAATATTGGACGCACTGGCTATAGACCTAGGTCAAATTAAGATGCTTAACCTAATATCAAAATAACATGCAATGCATATATGCTACCGGAATCCTGTTAGTTATGCTAATAGTGTGTGTGTGTTTGTGCCCTCCAGAAAAGATCCCTCTGCTACAGGCATGTCATCACTGCCATCTAGTGGTAAATTATAGGCCCTTACATGAACAGCCATAATAACACATTTATAACCATTCAAACATTGCCCTTAAAATCTTCCAATACATAAGGCCTGAAATACTTCTAAACAGTAGGCTTATGCACTGGTTGACGAGGGGTCAACTAATAGAGCTTAAGCTAGCCTATATTATGACTGACAGCTGCTGCATTACATTGGAGCAGTAAAGGAATGTCTCTAACCAAAAGAGCCATTGACAAACATCCTCAGTTATGTGGCAGTTCGTTGGCAGACCTGTAAGACATGGTGTTGAAACTGTAACATAAGCAAAAGAGAGAGTTTGAGGCTCGTTAGAAGATAATTCCAGCTCCGTCTGCATCGATCAGGCATCCTTTCCCCCAGGGAAGACAGACAGAGAGGACTGAGACTCCATTCCCCTGCTGGTGGGGTTGAAACATACTTTTTCTCTCTCGCTCTTCTCATCTGTTCCGCTTGTGAGGAGACATTAATTGCACACCCCACATGCATACTAAAACAGCTCTGTTGGAAAGCCTGTCAAAACACACTCACTAAAATATTAATGCACAAGGGAAACAGACAGCGAGCAGCATGTCACTCTTCCCCCCCCCTTTTCAAATATTGCTTTTCCCCTTCAGGAACTCCTCACGCACAATTTGGATTGTTCCTTATTTGGATGAAGGAATATGGTGAAGTGGCATTGGCAGCTCAAGTATAGAAAGTAAACAGTATAACTCAGAAGTAGTACTGGGCATTTCCATGGAAAAGGAACCATGAGCACCAACGTGACGTTCATAGGAGCAGACAATTTATCATGACAAAAGGCCACCATTACATCAGTGTTTGAATTAGCCTACAGTCATTAGATGGAAATGAATGTAAAGAACAACTATAATCACATTCAGCTACCAAATATCAACTCATGGGAAGGTGAGTCTAGGCTCGTGTGCTGCTGCTGCTGCATAATGCCTTGTGTTCAGTAATAATGATAGCTATGCTGTGCTTTAGATCTGGTACTGGCATCTCTCCCTCCCTCTGCCCTGCAGATACACCTGTCGATATCAACCAGGACTGAGGCTTTTCCATTTCTCCATAGAGGCCCTCACCACAAAGTTCCTCGACTATGACTCACTGTCAGAGTTTACACAACCTGCACTTACATATTGACAGAGACAAGAGGATAGAAAAATACAACCCATATTTATGCTGATTTATTTTCCTTTGTACCCTTAACCATTTGTACATTGTTGCAACACTGTATATATAAGTAATATGACATTTGTAATGTCTTTATTGTTTTGAAACTTCTGTATGTGTAATGTTTACTGTTCATTTTTATTGTTTATTTCACTTTTGTATATTATCTACCTCACTTGCTTGGCAATGTTAACACATATTTCCCATGCCAATAAAGCCCCTTGAGCGAGCAGGAGAGAGAGAAAGAGAAAAGGAGAGAGAGAGAACAAGCGAGCGAGCGAGCGAGCAAGCAGGAGAGAGAGAAAACGAGCGCGAGCAAGCAGGAGAGAGAGAACGAGAGCGAGCAAGCAGGAGAGAGAGAACGAGAGCGCGAGCAAGCAGGAGAGAGAGAACGAGAGCGCGAGCAAGCAGGAGAGAGAGAACGAGAGAGCGAGCAAGCAGGAGAGAGAGAACGAGAGAGCGAGCAAGCAGGAGAGAGAGAACGAGAGAGCGAGCAAGCAGGAGAGAGAGAACGAGAGCGCGAGCAAGCAGGAGAGAGAGAACGAGAGCGCGAGCAAGCAGGAGAGAGAGAACGAGAGCGCGAGCAAGCAGGAGAGAGAGAACGAGAGCGCGAGCAAGCAGGAGAGAGAGAACGAGAGCAAGCAAGCAGGAGAGAGAGAACGAGAGCAAGCAAGCAGGAGAGAGAGAACGAGAGCAAGCAAGCAGGAGAGAGAGAACGAGAGCAAGCAAGCAGGAGAGAGAGAACGAGAGCAAGCAAGCAGGAGAGAGAGAACGAGAGCAAGCAAGCAGGAGAGAGACAACGAGAGCAAGCAAGCAGGAGAGAGACAACGAGAGCAAGCAAACAGGAGAGAGACAACGAGAGCAAGCAAGCAGGAGAGAGACAACGAGAAAGCGAGCAAGCAGGAGAGAGAGAACGAGAAAGCGAGCAAGCAGGAGAGAGAGAACGAGAAAGCGAGCAAGCAGGAGAGAGAGAACGAGAGCAAGCAGGAGAGACTTGACTTATTCCACATTTTGTTGTGCAACAGCCTGAATTCAACAGGGATTAAATAAAATAAAATTCCCTCACCATTCTACAAACAATACCCCTTAATGACAAAGTGAAAACGTGTTTGTCATTTACTGAAAATGAAATACAGAAATATCTAACTGACATAAGTATTCACACACTGAGTCAATACATGTTAGAGCCACCTTTGGAAGCGATTATAGTGGTGAGTCTTTCTGGGTAAATCTCGAAGAGATTTGCACACCTGTATTGTACAGTCGTGGCCAAAAGTTTTGAGAATGACACAAATATTAATTTCCACAAAGTTTGCTGCTTCAGTGTCTTTAGATATTTTTATCAGATGTTACTATGGAATACTGAAGTATAATTAAAAGCATTTCATAAGTGTCAAAGGCTTTTATTGTCAATTACATTAAATTGATGCAAGAGTCAATATTTGCAGTGTTGATGCTTCTTTTTCAAGACATCTGCAATCCACCCTGGCATGCTGTCAATTAACTTCTGGGCCACATCCTGACTGATGGCAGCCCATTCTTGCAAAATCAATGCTTGGAGTTTGTCAGAATTTGTGGGTTTTTGTTTGTCCACCCGCCTCTTGAGGATTGACCACAAGTTCTCAATGGGATTAAGGTCTGGGGATTTTCCTGGCCATTGACCCAAAATATCGCTGTTTTGTTCCCGGAGCCACTTACGGCAAGGTGCTCCATCATGCCTTTTCAGCATTGTTCGTCACCAAAATGTTCCTGGATGGTTGGGAGAAGTTGCTCTCGGAGGATGTGTTGGTACCATTCTTTATTCATGTTCTTAGGCAAAATGATGAGTGAGCCCACTCCCTTGGCTGAGAAGCAACCCAACACATGAATGGTCTCAGGATGCTTTACTGTTGGCATGACACAGGACTGATGGTAGCGCTCACCTTGTCTTCTCCGGACAAGCTTTTTTCCGGATGCGGAAATGCGATTCATCAGAGAAAATGACTTTACCCCAGTCCTCAGCAGTCCAAATCCCTGTACCTTTTGCAGAATATCAGTCTGTCCCTGATGTTTTTCCTGGAGAGAAGTGGCTTCTTTGCTGCCCTTCTTGACACCAGGCCATCCTCCAAAAGTCTTCACCTCACTGTGCGTGCAGATGCCCTCACTCCTGCCTGCTGCCATTCCTGAGCAAGCTCTGTACTTGTGGTGCCCCGATCCCGCAGCTGAATCAATTGTAGGAGACGGTCCTGGAGCTTGCTGGACTTTCTTGGGCGCCCTGAAGCCTTCTTCACAACAATTGAACCGCTCTCCTTGAAGTTCTTGACGATCCGATAAATGGTTGATTTAGATGCAATCTTACTGGCAGCAATATCCTTGCCTGTGAAGCACTTTTTGTGCAAAGCAATGATGACGGCACGTGTTTCCTTGCAGGTAACCATGATTGACAGAGGAAGACCAATGATTCCAAGCACCACCCTCCTTTTGAAGCTTCCAGTCTGTTATTCGAACTCAATCAGCATGACAGAGTGATCTCCAGCCTTGTCCTTATCAACACTCACACCTGTGTTAACAAGAGAATCACTGACATGATGTCGCTGGTCCTTTTGTGGCAGGGCTGAAATGCAGTGGAAATGTTTGGGGGATTCAGTTCATTTGCATTACATTTACATTTACATTTAAGTCATTTAGCAGACACTCTTATCCAGAGCGACTTACAAATTGGTGCGTTCACCTTATGACATCCAGTGGAACAGCCACTTTACAATAGTGCATCTAAATCTTTTAAGGGGGAAGGATTACTTTATCCTATCCTAGGTATTCCTTAAAGAGGTGGGGATTCAGGTGTCTCCGGAAGGTGGTGATTGACTCCGCTGTCCTGGCGTCATGAGGGAGTTTGTTCCACCATTGGGGGGCCAGAGCAGCGAACAGTTTTGACTGGGCTGAGCGGGAACTGTACTTCCTCAGTGGTAGGGAGGCGAGCAGGCCAGAGGTGGATGAACGCAGTGCCCTTGTTTGGGTGTAGGGCCTGATCAGAGCCTGGAGGTACTGAGGTGCCGTTCCCCTCACAGCTCCGTAGGCAAGCACCATGGTCTTGTAGCGGATGCGAGCTTCAACTGGAAGCCAGTGGAGAGAGCGGAGGAGCGGGGTGACGTGAGAGAACTTGGGAAGGTTGAACACCAGACGGGCTGCGGCGTTCTGGATGAGTTGTAGGGGTTTAATGGCACAGGCAGGGAGCCCAGCCAACAGCGAGTTGCAGTAATCCAGACGGGAGATGACAAGTGCCTGGATTAGGACCTGCGCCGCTTCCTGTGTGAGGCAGGGTCGTACTCTGCGGATGTTGTAGAGCATGAACCTACAGGAACGGGCCACCGCCTTGATGTTAGTTGAGAACGACAGGGTGTTGTCCAGGATCACGCCAAGGTTCTTAGCGCTCTGGGAGGAGGACACAATGGAGTTGTCAACCGTGATGGCGAGATCATGGAACGGGCAGTCCTTCCCGGGAGGAAGAGCAGCTCCGTCTTGCCGAGGTTCAGCTTGAGGTGGTGATCCGTCATCCACACTGATATGTCTGCCAGACATGCAGAGATGCGATTCGCCACCTGGTCATCAGAAGGGGGAAAGGAGAAGATTAATTGTGTGTCGTCTGCATAGCAATGATAGGAGAGACCATGTGAGGTTATGACAGAGCCAAGTGACTTGGTGTATAGCGAGAATAGGAGAGGGCCTAGAACAGAGCCCTGGGGGACGCCAGTGGTGAGAGCGCGTGGTGAGGAGACAGATTCTCGCCACGCCACCTGGTAGGAGCGACCTGTCAGGTAGGACGCAATCCAAGCGTGGGCCGCGCCGGAGATGCCCAACTCGGAGAGGGTGGAGAGGAGGATCTGATGGTTCACAGTATCGAAGGCAGCCGATAGGTCTAGAAGGATGAGAGCAGAGGAGAGAGAGTTAGCTTTAGCAGTGCGGAGCGCCTCCGTGATACAGAGAAGAGCAGTCTCAGTTGAATGACTAGTCTTGAAACCTGACTGATTTGGATCAAGAAGGTCATTCTGAGAGAGATAGCGGGAGAGCTGGCCAAGGACGGCACGTTCAAGAGTTTTGGAGAGAAAAGAAAGAAGGGATACTGGTCTGTAGTTGTTGACATCGGAGGGATCGAGTGTAGGTTTTTTCAGAAGGGGTGCAACTCTCGCTCTCTTGAAGACGGAAGGGACGTAGCCAGCGGTCAGGGATGAGTTGATGAGCGAGGTGAGGTAAGGGAGAAGGTCTCCGGAAATGGTCTGGAGAAGAGAGGAGGGGATAGGGTCAAGCGGGCAGGTTGTTGGGCGGCCGGCCGTCACAAGACGCGAGATTTCATCTGGAGAGAGAGGGGAAAGAGGTCAGAGCACAGGGTAGGGCAGTGTGAGCAGAACCAGCGGTGTCGTTTGACTTAGCAAACGAGGATCGGATGTCGTCGACCATCTTTTCAAAATGGTTGACGAAGTCATCTGCAGAGAGGGAGGAGGGGGGGAGGAGGATTCAGGAGGGAGGAGAAGGTGGCAAAGAGCTTCCTAGGGTTAGAGGCAGATGCTTGGAATTTAGAGTGGAAGAAAGTGGCTTTAGCAGCAGAGACAGAAGAGGAAAATGTAGAGAGGAGGGAGTGAAAGGATGCCAGGTCCGCAGGGAGGCGAGTTTTCCTCCATTTCCGCCTCGGCTGCCCGGAGCATTGTTCTGTGAGCTCGCAATGAGTCGTCGAGCCACGGAGCGGGAGGGGAGGACCGAGCCGGCCTGGAGGATAGGGGACATAGAGAGTCAAAGGATGCAGAAAGGGAGGAGAGGAGGGTTGAGGAGGCAGAATCAGGAGATAGGTTGGAGAAGGTTTGAGCAGAGGGAAGAGATGATAGGATGGAAGAGGAGAGAGTAGCGGGGGAGAGAGAGCGAAGGTTGGGACGGCGCGATACCATCCGAGTAGGGGCAGTGTGGGAAGTGTTGGATGAGAGCGAGAGGGAAAAGGATACAAGGTAGTGGTCGGAGACTTGGAGGGGAGTTGCAATGAGGTTAGTGGAAGAACAGCATCTAGTAAAGATGAGGTCGAGCGTATTTCCTGCCTTGTGAGTAGGGGGAAGGTGAGAGGGTGAGGTCAAAAGAGGAGAGGAGTGGAAAGAAGGAGGCAGAGAGGAATGAGTCAAAGGTAGACGTGGGGAGGTTAAAGTCGCCCAGAACTGTGAGAGGTGAGCCGTCCTCAGGAAAGGAGCTTATCAAGGCATCAAGCTCATTGATGAACTCTCCGAGGGAACCTGGAGGGCGATAAATGATAAGGATGTTAAGCTTGAAAGGGCTGGTAACTGTGACAGCATGGAATTCAAAGGAGGCAATAGACAGATGGGTAAGGGGAGAAAGAGAGAATGACCACTTGGGAGAGATGAGGATCCCGGTGCCACCACCCCGCTGACCAGAAGCTCTCGGGGTGTGCGAGAACACGTGGGCAGACGAAGAGAGAGCAGTAGGAGTAGCAGTGTTATCTGTGGTGATCCATGTTTCCGTCAGTGCCAAGAAGTCGAGGGACTGGAGGGAGGCATAGGCTGAGATGAACTCTGCCTTGTTGGCCGCAGATCGGCAGTTCCAGAGGCTACCGGAGACCTGGAACTCCACGTGGGTCGTGCGCGCTGGGACCACCAGATTAGGGTGGCCGCGGCCACGAGGTGTGGAGCGTTTGTATGGTCTGTGCAGAGAGGAGAGAACAGGGATAGACAGACACATAGTTGACAGGCTACAGAAGAGGCTACGCTAATGCAAAGGAGATTGGAATGACAAGTGGACTACACGTCTCGAATGTTCAGAAAGTTAAGCTTACGTAGCAAGAATCTTATTGACTAAAATGATTAAAATGATACAGTACTGCTGAAGTAGGCTAGCTGGCAGTGGCTGCGTTGTTGACTTTGTAGGCTAGCTGGCAGTGGCTGCGTTGTTGACACTACACTAATCAAGTCGTTCCGTTGAGTGTGATAGTTTCTACAGTGCTGCTATTCGGGGCTAGCTGGCTAGCTAGCAGTGTTGATTACGTTACGTTGCGTTAAAAGAACGACAATAGCTGGCTAGCTAACCTAGAAAATCGCTCTAGACTACACAATTATCTTTGATACCAAGACGGCTATGTAGCTAGCTATGTAGCTAGCTACGATCAAACAAATCAAACCGTTGTACTGTAATGAAATGAAATGAAAATGTGATACTACCTGTGGAGCGAGCGGAATGCGACCGGGTTGTTGAGTGAGGAAGTTCTATTCGGTAGACGTTGGCTAGCTGTTGGCTAGCTAGCAGTGTCTCCTACGTTAAGGACGACAAATAGCTGGCTAGCTAACCTCGGTAAATTAAGATAATCACTCTAAGACTACACACTCTAAACTACACAATTATCTTGGATACAAAGACAGCAAAGACAACTATGTAGCTAGCTAACACTACACTAATCAAGTCGTTCAGTTGAGTGTAATAGTTTTTACAGTGCTGCTATTCGGTAGACGGTGGACGTTAGCTAGCTGGCTAGCTGGCTAGCTGCTGGGCAGATAGCAGTGTAGACTACGTTAGGACGACGAAATACGATAATTACGCAATTATCTTTGATACAAAGACGGCTATGTAGCTAGCTAAGAAGAAATTGCTAAGATTAGACAAATCAAACCATTGTGCTATAGTGAAATGTAATGAAATGTAATGAAAAGTTATACTACCTGCGGGCCGAAGTGCGAATGCGACCGCTCGCTCCAACCCGGAGCGAGCAGTCAAAGAGGGAAAGAGGGACTTTGCAATTCATTGCAATCACCTGATCACGCTTCATAACATTCTGGAGTATATGCAAATTGCTATCATACAAACTGAGGCTGCAGACTTTGTGAAAATGTATATTTATGTAATTCTCAAAACTTTTGGCCATGACTACAATATTTGCACATTATTTTTTATTTTTTTATTCTTCAAGCTCTATCAAGTTGGTTGTTGATCATTCCTAGACAGTCATTTTCAAGTCTTGCCATAGACTTTCAGGCCGATTAAAGTCAAAACTGTAACTAGAACACTCAGGAACATTCCATGTTGTCTTGGAAAGCACCTCCAGTGTATATTTGGCCTCAAGTTTCAGGCTATTGTCCTGCTGAAAGGTGAATGTCACCCAGTGTCTGTGGGAAAGCAGACTGAACCAGGTTTTCCTCTAGGATTTTGCATGTGCTTAGATCTATTACATTTTATCCTAAAAAACCTCCCTAGTCCTTGCCGATGACAAGCATACATATAACATGATGCAGCCACCACCACGCTTGAAAATATGAAGTGGTACTCAGTGATGTGTTGTGTTCGTTTTGCCCCAAACATATTGTTTGTATTCAGGAAATAAACATATTCGTAGACACATTTTTAGCAGTTTTACTTTAGTGTCTTATTCCAAACAGGATGCATGTTTTGGAATATGTGTTATTCTGTACAGGCTTCCTTCTTTCCACTCTGTCATTTAGGTTGGTATTGTGGAGTAACTACAATGTTGTTGAGCCATCCTCACTTTTCTTCCATCACAGCCATTAAGCTCAGTCACTGTTTTAAAGTCACCATTGGCCTCATGGGGAAATGCCTGAGCAGTTTCCTTCCTCTCCGGCAACTGAGTTAGGTAGGACGCCTGTATCTTTTTAGTGACTGGGTGTATTGATACACCATGTAATTAGTAACTTCACCATGCCCAAGGGGATATTCAATGTTTTATTTTTTACCCATCTACCAATAGGTGACCTTCTTTGTGGTTGAATCTGTGTTTGAAATTCACTGCTCAACTGAGGGACCTTACAGATAATTGTATGTGTGTGGTACAGAGATGATGTAGTCATTCCAAAATAATGCTAAACACCATTATGGCACACAGAGTCCATGTAGCTTATTATGTGACTTAATTACATTTTTACTCCTGAACTTATTTAGGCTTGCCATAACAAAAGGGGTTGAATACTTATTGACTAAAATACATTTTAGCTTTTCATTTATTAAATGAATTTGTAAAACTGTCCCCCCAAAAAAAGTCCACTTTGACATTATGGCGAATTGTGTGTAGGCTAGTGACAACATCTAAATGTAATCCATTTTAAAATTCAGACTGACACAACAAAATGTGGAAAAAGTCAAGGGGTGTGAATACTTTCTGAAGGCACTGTAGTAGCTTGTCAGGGCACTAGGCCTGTCCCCGACAAAAATACATCTCTGTCAACCGAGTTGCCTGTTCTTTCGACCAATCGGTAGGTCGACATTTCCATATATAGATACATCCTATCAACTATATCCAGTGAGCTTGTCCGATACTTTAAACGCACTGTTTGATGAAATAATTAAGACACACAAATTAGTCCGACCTTAATTGATTTTATTGTGCCAACCGGGCTCAGACTTGCTATGCTGTGTTTTTTTTTAAATGACATCGAATAACTAGCACCCATTAGCTCACTCTCCTCCCTGCCGCAGCGACCACCACAGAACATTAATAGTGTTTATCACGCTGTCCGTGTTGGTGAAGCTGGAACATAATTAGGTTACAGCCATTACGGGCTGAAAAGTTTGACTGAAGATCCCTCATTTGTTTAGGAAAAACATTCCCTATTCCCTCCACCCTTGCTCTCTTTAAGTGACACATGTATGCATCGCATGCATGTGACCAATAGGGCCTGAGCTGTAGCATATCATAATCACATCAATAAACTGGTTATAACAAACTCAAAACACGTGACAGCATAATGGATGCAGAGGACGTGACAAATAAACTTGAAATGGGGGACTGTTTACTTTTTGCTCAAGAGGTAAAGGGGAAGTCAGAAGTGTGGAATAAATTTGACTAGTTGCGGAAAATGCTGGAGATCAAGAAAAATAAGGTAAGGAGCAAGCGCTGTGTGAATATTCTGTGTGCCAAACAGGTGCTGTTAGATTACAACATAATTTCTCTGCCCGTTTGGAACTTTGTAAACAACACTAAATAAATGATAAGCGTACCAGAGAGTCTGTTGTAACGTGCTTTTTATTGTACTTATTCTTTTTAAAGCCTTTATTGCTGCAAAGACTAAAACCAGTCGCATTCATTCTTGAATGCAATTTCCAAAATGGAACAGTTTATTTATGATTTACTCTAATTATTCAAGGGTCACTTTGTTATGTTATTTTAAAACTAAAATGCTTGATTGCATTGCAATTCATGAATGACTTGTATGCTGTGTGATGACATGAACAAATTAATGATTGATTGATACAGTACAGCAGCTTATAAGTATTTAAATAAAGGCCCGAAGTAAATTATGGTATTAAGACTAAACGCTCTTAGGCCTACAGCTCGATTGTGGTTATACAAGGCTGCTATTGTAAACCTACTAATGATAATGACATAACTTATTCTAATAATGATGATCATAACAATAGTCAAAATAACAATAAGGAGATCAAGAAAAAGGGAGGGTTATTATTATAATATTTGGGACAATTTGGAACACTAAATCAATGATAAATAATAGAAGAGAGGCTGTTCTAATGAAAAACGTGTAAAGCTCTTATTACAGCATAGCCAAAATTAAAAACAGACAAATTTTCTAAATTGTTTATCCGACAAACAATTTGTGGTTGGTGCTCACAGAGGATTGTTGCTCACAGAATGAGTCGGCTATTAAACAAACCCTTAAACAGGCAACAGAAGCAGGATCTGTCTTATTTCTGTTGATACAGTGCATTCTGACAGAATTCAGACTAGTAATATGACATTTCTGGCCGATACCGATATCTTATATTTTCCTTGCCAAAAAAAAACGATTCCGATATTTACATTTTTTATGACCTTTTAAGCGTTCTAGTACAGTTAAATAGTTAACACACATGGAGGCAGCGGTCTAAGGCACTGCATCTCAGTGCAAGAGGCGTCACTACAGTCCCTGGTTCGAATCCAGGCTGTATCACATCCAGCCGTTATTGGGAGTCCCATAGGGCGGTGCATAATTGGCCCAGCGTCATCCGGGGTAGGCCGTCATTGTAAATAAGAATTTGTTCTTAACTGACTTGCCTAGTTAAATAAAAGGTTACAGACACACACAACATTTATTTTGTTGGCATTTATATATGTCCCCATTACCAGGAAAACATCATCAAAACCTATTTGTTTCACTTACTTGCTGTGCTATTTTGTTGTTCATTTGTTCAGTCGTTTCATTCTCAATCAGGAATTCTATGGAACGCTGTTTAGGTCTTTGCGTGTCAAAAAAAGAAAACAATGAGCAGTAGATAACACTATATGATGTGTCGAATAAGCTTGTTGACCAATCAGGACCTGAATGACTGTGCGTCACATAATAATTTAACACGTTCATAAATATTTACGTAGTTATTACACATTGATTACACTTGTATTTTATGTTACAACGATTCATCGATACATATGCTATAATGCTGGTAAAGTTGTCTCGCGCACCTACAGTGCTAGTCATTAAAAAAAGCTAGTTAGCTCATGGATGCAAACAATGTTCTTCCCTAAAAACATTGCAAAAGGACATCTGTTTCAGCTAGCTAACTATACAGCTAGGTGTCATCTAAAATAACCCTAATTTATGAGGGAGTTTTTTTATCTATGTGAAGCTAGCCACAAAAAGGATTATCCACAATAGTGGACATTGCGGTTAGCGATCAAAATAAACATATGGCATAATTCTACTATTTGTATTAATTTGCATCACTGTCAATGACAGACTTTTATTTTGAAGGCAAACTGCAAATTCCACTATTGTGCCTAATCCTTAATGTGGCTAGCTTCACAACACATAAACCGGTCCGTTTGAGCCTCACAAGCCAGATGAAGCTAGCTGGCTGCTTATAACGTTAGCTTTGGGCAACAGGGTTAAGTAACGTAAACTCACCCCATTCCGTACAAATGTGCGCAACCGCAACATTCAAATGAGGCTACAAAGAAATCTAATGAGACTGTAGCGACTGTGTTGACTTCAAAATCAGGGGTGTGAACAAGGTTTCTATTCAAGTGTTGATCGACATGGTAATAGCTCTATAGTATTGGAGAAAAGTTGAAAAAAAACTGACCCTCCGTTACATTGTGACGTGTCATGTCGTAACGTACAGCACACATAAAGCAACTATCTCTGTCTTACAATCTCTCTCCACCAGGTGTAGCACTTCTCTCATCCTTTAAAAACAAGAAATGGACAGTGACGGGGGTAAAGGGGGATACCTAATCATTTTTTTGCGTCATCATTGCATGCGATCATCATTCTCAAAGCCGCTGTTTATCTCTAAGATCACTTTAGCACCGCCCTAAAAACCCGATTCAAATTCGACACAAACCTTCAAATAGGTATGTAACGACACATTATATAAACTCTTTATAGTGTTTTACTTACATTTTAGAGGCGATAAGGTGATAAGTTGGACAGATCGAGTGAAGAAAAGCAATTTTCCCACACAACATCTCTCCTTCTCACTATCACGCATTAGTTTCGCTTCCCCACCCGCCATTTAAAAAAAGACCAGACGGGGCTAATTGCCTGCTTGAATTATGCAGAAACGGGCTGCGTTTAGGTCATGTAATTGATTCTGTTGGAAAGAGGAGAAATTGTGCTTTACAATGGTATTGACATTACAGTTGATCTGGAAGGATTACATTTTTGGGGCGCTAAAATAAGGTCAATTGTACGGACCAAGGCGATGTACAAATGTGAGTGAGTTTACGTTACTCACAAGGATTCCTAAATCATTGCTAAGAATAATGAAAATGACTGCAGTTTCTACTGGTCATTGTTTTCAGGCTGGTTGTATTGGTGCTAGCTAGGTACCAAGCTAAAGCTAGCTACCCCAGAAGTTGCGGTTGAACAAAATGATTCTTTATTACCAACGCGGTATTGTAAACACATCGTTCGTGGCCGGTGTTTGCAGACTTTTTTGTACATCAATGACAGTGCTACTGTATTTTTTTGACACACAAAGAACCAAACGGCGTTCCATAGTATGTAAGTCTTGAAGCTAATAGCAGTGACGATATTACAGTGTAACTCCAGTAGAGCAACATCTGAAAAATAGCGCACTTGGTAGCGTGTACCGGTGCTCGTCCAGTCGGCGAAAGCCAACATCACCCACGACAGAAAACAGTTTATTGTCAAGGACAGTGAATTCCATTTCGCCTTTGAGTTGTCTCGCTGAAATGTTCTTACTCTTTCAAATGACTTGTTGACTGCTCAATCCACATAGGAGACATTGTGGGCTAGGTTATGAATGCTGTGTTCCACGTGTAGTGCAACATTTTATGTGGCGTCATTACGCCATGTACCTACGTTATATAGGTATGCATGTCAGCTTGACATCGGATTTGCACATCGGCGTTAAACTAGACATCGGTCGATACAGATGTTGGCATTTTTAACTAATATCGTCCGATTCCGATATGTTCACCGAAATATCGTGCATCCCTAATTCAGACCCCTTCACTTTTTCCACGTTTTGTTACATTACAGCCTTATTCTAAAATGTATTAAATTACATTTCCCCCTCATCAATCTACACACAATTTTCCATAATGACAAAGCAAAAACTGGTTTTTTGAAATATTTGATCATAAAAAAATAAAAAACAGAACTATCTTATTTACATAAGTGTTCAGACCCTTTGCTATGAGACTCAAAGTTGAGCCCAGGTGCATTTCCATTGATCATCCTTGAGATGTTTCTACAACTTGAAGTCCACCTGTGATAAATTCAATTGATTGGACATGATTTGGAAAGGCTCACACCTGTCTATATAAGGTCCCACAGTTGACAGTGCATGTCAGAGCAGAAAACCAAGCCATGAGGTCAAAGGAATTGTGTCGAGGCACAGATCTGGGGAAGGGTACCAACAAAATTATGCAGCATTGAAGGTCCCTAAGAACACAGTGTCCTCCATCATTCTTAAATGGAAGAAGTTTGGAAGTACCAAGTCTCTTAATAGAGCTGGACACCCGGCCAAACTATGCAATCGGGGGAGAAGGGCCTTGGTCAGGGACGTGAACAAGTGCCCCCCTTTGGACTCCTGTTGTTGAAACTGCCATTTCCTGCAAAAATACTCTATTATGGTGTGGTGCCTGGACAATGATTACATAGTGGCGCAGCCAGTCCACAAGATGGTGCAGCGCCCATCTTACATTCTTTACCACAAAGACAGTGTGATGTCACACATCAGAGAAGGTCGACTTGAATGGGAATATCTGCTGTTTTAATCCTCCATAGGAAACCTATTGAAATATAGATCATAGAATAGACATGATCATTTAAGTTGATATTCGATGGTAGGTGGACCGAAGGCCATCTTTGTGGTAGTAATTAGAAGTTCAAATTTCAATCCAATAAAAATGTAAATGTGTACCAGCTCAATTGCAGTGGTCTGAAGCAGGGGTTGAACCCGGTTCAGGGAACAGAACCGAATACCAGAGATGAACAAAAAATGTTGAGGAACCGTTCTGGAACAGAACCGTTATTTTAAAAGCATGGGAACCGGTAATAATGTTCTGGCCATTTTTTTCTAGTCCCATAAAAGACCTCACTCTGTCACTCAGAAACTTATTCCAGTGTCTGCCTGCCTGCCAGCTGAAAATATTTGCCAGTGCTTCTGTGTGTAGGCTACCTGCCCCTCCCTCTGAAACACAGTCTACTGTAGCCTACTGACATTACATGCGTGATTCAGAAATTAGAGAGATTTTTTTATTAGAGAAGACCGGATTAACCTTTTCAATGCTACTTAAAAAAGGTACTATAGTTCACGTTTCAAATTGGAATAGTAAAGTACGAAAAGGTAAGGTGTTTTTATTTGAATTCTGATGCCACTCTGCACACAGAAGCTTGTTAGCTAGCTAGCCAACCTTCATAGAAGCCGCTCCTCAGTTGGTATAATTCGGTGGGCCTAATTCAGATAATGCATGTCATAACAACAAGATTGCCAGTGCTTCAAGCAAAGCCTCCTTCTCCATCGTCTCTCGCCCTCGCCCCACAAAATTTCTGTTGCTTCTTGCACCCTACACTCATCTGTCCAATAGCTTGCCTGCTCCATAGCAAGATACTCTATCCGCACTGATTGGTAAAGTAATTTAATGTTGAGCTAAATGTAAATACAAATCTTAGGTTTAAAATGGAACGATATAAAATGTAACTTTTTGTGAGTTCGAACTGGTTCAGAACTAAACTTCAGGTCGGAACTGTGTAACGGAATGAAAAAAAAAGGGTTCTGTTCAGAATGAACATTTATTTATTTTTGGGACAGGTCCATTCTATGATTGGTTGAAAGAAATTGATAATACGAAGATGGTGGGAGCTGTACTTTTAGATTTCATTGCAGCCTTTGATATTATTGACTAAGTTGTATTTTTGATCAACAGTTGGAATTGAGGTGGGTTCCTGCCTCATTAATTCACATACATTTTCTGGCTGGTGCTCGCATTGCCTTCCCTGTTGTTGTCCTTACAAATAATGACTTTGGACATGTGTACGTTCCTATCAAAGTCAATTCCTTCTTTTCTGTAAACGTGTTGTCGTTTCTACTGTAGGCACATAGGGTTCTGCTCCCTGCTGTTTCATTACAGTATTTACACTTTCATTCACATTTTCAAGTACTGTTGACAAATAATGCATTCTGATTATTGCATTGCATGTAATGGACACCTAATACCTTTTTGAAGGTTGTACTGATTATAATGAGCTAATGCTAAGCTCTTTACCAGCTATATGTGGTGCCATGTTTAAACGTCTCTCAAACCAAAGATGTTACAACAAAAGGAGGCGAAGGAATGGTTCACTCATCTTTCAGGTAAACTTCTGGAAGTGAATAAAGGGAAGTGAATGATCGTAGACGACACACCCCCTTCAACATGCATACTATAAACAGACCAAACTCATCGTCTCCTCTTATTATCATCTTTGGTTGATGCAAATGACGTTTTGTTTTTTTCTATCAATTATTTTGATCAATGGTGAGCTCACCTGTTATGGGATTAATTATAAATAGTAACTGCTATTAACTAATTCAAATTGTAGTTTCTGTCAGCAGAGAGTTATAAAATTATGACCACTTGTGTTACGTCAATCTTTCCTCAGTTAGCGCTCTGACAAATGTAGCCTATGTAACCTAAATTTGAGGTGTCCAAATAACTTATAAAATATGGTAGTAATCTTGCTAAGACCAGAAGAGGAAAAGGTGATCATTAGGATAACTTCCCTTTCTCAGAGGTCCCCAGCCGACCTCTTGGGGGAGGAGAAGATGGAACTAATTGAGTTACAAAATAAACTGGATAATATATATAAATTAAAAGCAGAAGGAGCCTTTATTAGATCTAGGGAAAAATGGATTGAGGGAGAACAGAATTCATCATATTTCTTTAGACTTAAGAAATGTCACACTAAAAATAACACTATCCATAAGTTAAACATTAATGGTGTTATTACAGATGACCAAAAATTAAATCGCTAAATACTGTAGCAATATTTACAGAAAATTGTATAGCTCTACATACTGTCAGGAATCCACAGATATGTTTTTTAACTCACTGAATAATGTTCACTCTATCAGTGATATAGAATCTAAACAGTGTGATGAACCCATCAAAGTTGAAGAGATCATAGAGTCTATCAAACATCTAAAGAACAATAAATCACCAGGTGTTGATGGAATTACATCAGAATTTTACAAATTATTTTCTGAACAAGTAGCTCCCTTCCTATTTGAAGTCTTTTTAGAGAGTGTTTTAATAATGTTCTCCCTCCTACATTGAGTCAGGGGTTAATAACACTGATACCTAAGCCTAAAAAAGAAGTGCTGCTCATCGATAACTGGCATCCAATTTGTCTTCTTAATAATGACTATAAGATACTATCCTTACTACTTGCAAAAATAATTAACGAGGTTCTAGATGCAATCATTGATGAAAGACAGTCTGGCTTCATGAGGAACAGACATATTTCTAACAATGTCAGACTAGTATTAAGACGTACTTGACTACTCAGACCTAATAACTGACGATAGCTTCATATTATTTTTAGATTTTTATAAAGCATTTGACACAGTAGAGCATCAGTTTCTCTTCCACTCCATTGAGAGACTAGGCTTTGGGGATATTTTCTGTAAGGCTATTAAGACTCTATGCAACAGCTCTATCAAATTGAAATATGGCACCTCACCTAGATTTGAATTAAAGCGAGGAATTAGGCAAGGTTGTTCTATCTCTCCGTACCTGTTTTTATTAATCACCCAACTTCTTGCAAATTCTTTAAATAATAGTCCTGTACAAGGTATTTCCATAGCTGGTAAAGAAATGATTATAAGCCAGCTGGCTGATGATACTACACTTTTTCTGAAAGACGCTAACCAAATTCCCATATCAATCAATGTGATACAATCCTTTTCCAAAGCGTCTGGGCTCATCTTAACATTAATAAATGTGAATTCATAGCTGTCAAAGATTGTGTGACACATCCAGTAAAAGAAGAACTTACATATTTAGGCATAACCATTACAAAGGATCAGAAGTCTAGAGGCTTACTAAATTTGAACCCTCTTATTAAAAATTCCCAGAAGAGTCTAAATCAATGGCTACAGAGGGACTTATCTTTAAAAGGTAGTCCTAATATCCAAGGCTGAAGGTATCTCTAGACTAACATATGGCGCTCTATCTTTATATCGTGACGGTAAAATAAACAAGGAGATAGACCAGATGCTTTTCAACTTTCTGTGGAGAAACCAAACCGTACCCATTACATTAGGAAAACTGTTGTAATGAACACTTCTGAGAATGGTGGACTGAATCTTCTGGACTTTACAACTTTAAATAATACTTTTAAGATCAATTGGATAAAACAATTCCTAAGAAGACCCACTTCTATCTGGAATTGTATTCCTCATCATGTCTTCTCTACTTTTGGTGGCCTTAACTTCATGGTGTTTTGCAATTATAATATTGACAAAATTCCAGTGAAACTTTCTGCCTTTCATCGGCAGGTTCTCTTGTTCTGGTCCTTAATTTATAAACACAATTTTTCTCCACACAGATAGTATATATGGAATAATCGGTATATATTATATAAAAATACTTCTTTGTTTTTAGAATATTGGTTCCAAAATAATATCCTATTGGTGAGCCAACTGGTAAATGCAGAGGGTGTTTTACTCAGTTATAAGGAATTCTTATCACTTTACAAGGTCCCTGTAACACCTAAAGATTTTGCAATTGTTTTAGATGCCATTCCCTCAGGTGTTGCTATGTTATTCAGGAACGTGTCAAGACCTGACCCTCAGAGCCTACCTTCTATTGACTCATCAGTAGGAAAGATTTGTTTCTCTTTTGGTCCATTCAACAACAGAGCGATATGAACCTTGTTTCAGCAGGATGTTGTACCTTATGTCATGCCTTATTGGAATGGATTTATTGATATCTGTTGGAAAAAAGTTTGGATGTTGCCACACACATACCTACTTGTTAAAGGAAATTGTTTTTAAAATTATTTATAAATATTATCCTGCCAACCACTATATGAAGAAGTTTAAGGAAAACATCAGCTCAAATTGCTCCTTTTGTAATGACCACCCAGAAACAGTTTTGCATCTTTTTTAGCATTGTATGCATGTAAGAAAACTGTGGCAAGACATCTGTAGGTTTATAGTTGAACACATTTATGAAGATTTTACACTATTGTGGAGAGATGTACTGTTTGGATTCTTTACATACAATAGAAATAAGCTGAAACATTTTACGTAATTAATTTCATTATTCTTTTGGCCAAATTTCATATACACAAATGTAAATTGACAAAATAGAAAACCAAATTTTCTTACCCTACAAAAAGAAATTGAACTGTATTTTAAGACAGTTAAATGCTCTACTAACAAAAAAGCTGTTAGAATTGTAAGTATATGTATATCCCTTAAGGTCCTTGTGTAACGTAATGTGATATTGTACCCCCTAGCTCGATTGTCCATTGTTTGTAATCTATGTATGCTTGTGTTCCCTCATGTGCGTTTTTGACACCACACTCAACAAAGCAAGTCCTGCAGGCTCTAGTTTTATCTTATCTTGATTATAGTTTGGTCATATGGTCAAGTACTGCAAAGAAAGACCTAGTTAAGCTGCAGCTGGCCCAGAACAGAGCAGGCTAATATTAATACTGCGCATGCCAGTCTCTCTTGGCTGAGAGTTGAGGCAAGACTGACAGCGTCACTTCTTTTTTTCTAAGAAACATGAATGTGTTGGAAACTCTAAATTGTTTGCATAGTCAACTTACAAACAGTACGGACACACACACACACACACACACACACACTTATGTGCCACCATGTTTTTTTTTACAACGAAACGCAAAATATTATTTCAGAGCCATGAGTGCATGGAACTCCCATCTTATATAGCGCAAGTGAACAGCAAAACTTGTTTTTTTCTAACTAATAAAGCAACACCTGACGGCACAAGCCCTCTCCCCAATGTGACCTACTTGTTGTGTGTATGTACGGATGTATGGATGTTTAACTGATAAATGCACACACACTACATGTTAATGTTTTTAAATTGGAAATTATTTTGTCTTTAATATATTTTTCACTATGTTTCGGATACCAGTAAGACTAGCTGTCGCCATTAGCGTCCGCTAATTGGGATCCTAATAAATCAAATAAAAAATGTGAGGTAGGGCTGGGCAATATAATATTTTTGCAATATCACAGTATTTTTTTTAAATTGTGAATTTGAATAATTAAGGTTCTACATTTGCTTTATGAGTACTGAATAATCCTAGAGTGGCAACAGATACAGTTG
The DNA here is from genome assembly GCF_034236695.1 of Oncorhynchus nerka. NCBI lineage: Eukaryota > Metazoa > Chordata > Actinopteri > Salmoniformes > Salmonidae > Oncorhynchus > Oncorhynchus nerka. The sequence continues at coordinate 66,791,650 of NC_088397.1, read as the reverse complement.
AAGTCTGAAGTTTACATACACATAGGTTGGAGTCATTAAAACTCGTTTTTCAACCACTCCACAATTGTTTTTTTGTTTTTTGTTCTTGTTAACAAACTATAGTTTTTGCAAGTCGGTTAGGACATCTACTTTGTGCATGACACAAGTCATTTTTCCAACAATTGTTTACAGAGATAATTTCACTTAATATTCACTGTATCACAATTCCAGTGGGTCTGAAATTTACATACACTAAGTTCACTGTGCCTTTAAACAGCTTGGAAAATTCCAGAAAATTATGTCATGACTTTAGAAGCTTCTGATAGGCTAATTGACATTTCAATCAATTGGAGGTGCACCTATTGTCGTGTCTTTACTATCATTAAATTGAAGACTTAATTTGATCAAAGATACTCTGTAATTAGTATTACGCGATTAGACTGATTAATCATGAAACCGTAATTAACTAGGAAGTCGGGGCACCAAGGAAAATTTTCAGATTACAAAGATGTAATTTCACAATATAACCTTTCAGATCTTTTCATATCTGATCAATAGTCTTCTGATTAATGAATTATTTATTTTACCTCACGTTAGTCTCATTCCAAACGTCGTAAATTGTTGGTTATCTGCACGAACCCAGTCTTCACTATGAGTCATCCATACATCAATTGTCTTAAATCATTTATTTATTACTAAGTAATTCACAGAAATGCATAAATAAATATGGTTATAAGAAATGATAAGGGAATGTGCCCTAGTGGGCTAAACTGGCATCGCGGCTTGGTGGAGAAAACGCGGAGTGGGGTCAGCTGAGAAGTCACTACAGAGTTGATAATTATATAACAATTGAAATGCTAATCCTTTGCACATGAACGCTCACTCGTTCGGGAAAAATTGCAATCAATATATATATTTATGCTCAGTGTGTGGTCTTGATCGCTGGTGAAAAGTTTGTTTCATTTGTAGAATTGTCCGTCTCTCTCCCTCATGGTTATAGTGGATTGTTCAGAGTGACATTCCTTCATTCGTTATAGAATGTATGTTTTCGGCGGTTGTTGTTCTTCGCGTTCAATGATACCAAATTCCTAGCTGCAGACTAGTAATTAATATCAAAGACTTGTTCTTATTATGTCGGTATCGATAGTCTAAGAGTTTAACCACGTAGTATGGTTAAAAGATTCAGCAATGGTCTACAACCTTCAATCTCCTAATGGAGAAAAACATGGTCTGGTGATAATTTCTCAAAGTTAGGTTTTATTCGGAATTGCAGAAAAGGGGCTGTCCCAGGATGCCTGACCCTAACTGGGCTCAGGGGGCGGTCCTCTGATTTAGTTAAACTCAAAAGGGAATTGGATTTTCCTTCGTTAAACAGTTCAAAATCACATTGTAAAATTGTGTAAACAGTATCATACTCACTCATTCATCTTATACAACAATTCGATGTAAACCTCATATCTGAGGCTATTATATAAACAACGTTATGGTAATGGGTTTCCCATGAGCTTCCCCAAAATGTAACAAATGGACCAGTTCGTAGCTGGATTCTTCACCGATCTTTTATACCTTGTCCGGAACATGAAATTCGTTCGGACCTCAGGTTCTGTGAGGTGGAAGATATTCCTTTGTTCTCTATGCCAATTCACTCCGCCTCTTAAACTGTGTGGCCATGTGGCAGGGTCTTCTCATCAGGAATTTACGACCTCTCTCTGACCACAGCAGCCTAGTTGAAGGAGGCAGGGAGAGGGGGATGGGGCTTGCTATACCCAAAGAGGGCAACGTCATGACACTGTGGATCCATTTCAAACTTCAAACTCAGTGCCTCTTTGCTTGACATCATGGGGAAATCAAATTAAATCAGCCAATACCTCAGAAAACTAATTGTAAACCTCCAGAAGTCTGGTTCATCCTTGGGAGTAATTTCCTAATGGCTGATGTTACCACATTCATCTGTACAAACAATATTATGCAAGAATAAACACCATGGGACCAAGCAGCTGTCATACCGCTCAGGAAGGAGACGCATTCTGTCTCCTAGAGATTAATGTAATTTGGTACGAAAAGTGCAAATCAATCCCAGAACAACAGCAAAGGACCTTGTGAAGATGCTGGAGGAAACGGGTGCAAAAGTATCTATATCCACAGTAAAACGAGTCCTATTTCGACACAACCTGAAAGGCCACTCAGCAAGGAAGAAGCCACTGCTCCAAAACCACCATAAAAAAGCCAGACTACGGTTTGCAACTGCACATGGGGACAAAGATCATACTTTTTGGAGAAATGTCCTCTAGTCTGATGAAACAAAAATAGAACTGTTTGGCCATAATGACCATTGTTATATTTGAAGGAAAAAGGGGGAGGCTTGCAAGCCGAAGAACACCATCCCAACCATGAAGCACAGGGGTGGCAGCATCATGTTGTGGGGGTGCTTTGCTGCAGGAGGGACTGGTGCACTTCACAAAATAGATGTCATCATCAGGGGGGGAAATTTGGTGGATATATTGAAGCGACATCAGTCAGGAAGTTAAAGCTTGGACACAAATGGGTCTTCCAAATGGACAATGACCCCAAGCATACTTCCAAAGTTGTGGAAAAATGGCTTAAGGACAGCAAAGTCAATGTATTGGAGTGGCCATCACAAAGCCCTGACCTCAATCCTATTGAAAATGTGTGCGCAGAGCTGAAAAAAAACATGTACGAGCAAGGAGGCCTCCTGACTCTGTCAGGAGGAATGGGCCAAAATTCACCCATCTTATTGTGGGAAGCTTGAGGAAGGCTACCTGAAATGTTTGATCCAAGTTAAACAATTTAAAGGCAATGCAACCAAATACTAATTGAGTGTATGTAAACTTCTGACCCACTGGGAATGTGATGAAAGAAATAAAAGCTGAAATAAATCATTCTCTCTACTATGATTCTGACATTTCACATCCTTAAAAATAAAGTGGTGATCCTAACTGACCTAAGACAGGGAATTTTTATAGGATTAAATGTCAGGAATTGTGAAAAACTGAGTTTAAATGCATTTGGCTAAGGTGTATTTAAACTTCTGACTTCAGCTGTACATGAGTCTTTCTCCATTCTGATTTTTTAATACTTTTCAATTCAACTTCAACTAAAACTAATTTCAGCACTTTTATTATTTCTTCATTTCCTGCACTCAATTGCAGTGGTGGAAAAAGTACCCAATTGTCATATTTGAGTAAAAGTAAAGATATGTTAATAGAAAATTACTAAATTAAGTGAAAGTCACACAGCATAATACTACTTGAGTAAAAGTCTAAAAGTATTTGGTTTAAAATATACTTAAGTATCAAAAGTAAATGTAATTGATAAAATGTACTTAAGTATCAAACAATTTCAATGTCCTTATATTAAGCAAACCAGATGGCACCATTTTCTTGTTTCTTTTGTATTTACAGAAAGCCAGGGGCACACTCCAACACTCAGACATAATTTACAGGTAAAGCATGCGTTTAGTGAGTCCTCCAGATCAGAGGCAGTAGATGACCAGGGATGTTCTCTTGACAAATGCGTAAATTTGACCATTTTCCTGTCCTGCTAAGCATTTAAAATGTAACGAGTACTTTTGGGTGTCAGGAAAAATGAATGGAGTAAAAAAGTACAGTATTTTCTTTAGGAATGTAGTGTAGTTGTCAAAAATAAAAATAGTAAAGTAAAGTACAGATACCAACAACAACAAAAAATACTACTACTACTTAAGTAGTACTTGAAAGTATTTTTACTTAAAGTACTTTACACCACTGCTCAATTGAGAAATTCCACACTGCTACGTAGGGCTGCACGATATGGGCAAATAATCCAGGACTTATTTTTAACCATATGTTGCAATTGCGATTTGACTTGCGAATTACAGCAAAACTGTTGGAATCATGGAAACAGAATGACTATTATAATTCTATAGTTAGAATATAATAGTGGGCACTTTGAAAACAGTCTTGTTTGAGATGCCAACTAATTAAAATTCCTGGGAGGAGTTATTGTGACAGGGTAGGAACTAAAGTGTTGATAAGTGTTCCCTAGGGGATCCTATAGGCTTTGGCTACATTGCATGTTTTCTCATAGCTACTTCATGTAACTAACATATTCTTGCTTTGCATATTCCTCTTTGATTTAGAAGATACTGTTGCATAAACAACATGCTGATTTAGATCTACACCATCACTGGTATTATCAGGCTGTATTAGCTAGCTACGTTTGCTCTTAGTCAGTACATTTATTAGCTAGCAAATAGCATCTCACAAGATTTAGGGCAACTTGCTAAGAAAAGACAAACTAGCTGTTTGCTGATGTAAGAAACACAAACTAATAGTGTCATTATAGAACGCTAGTGGATTTATATTATGAAGCAAAGTGAAAACAGCATTGTTGTCATCAACATTGTTGCATGTGCTGCATTAACCATGCAGACAAAGCAAGTGTCGTCAAATGTGCTCCTTGAGTGACAGGGGGCGTGGCTAGGTCTGTGTGGAAAGTAGCACGGCGAGAAAGAGATGACTCAAGTAGCGAAGTAAACTATAAAAATTGACATTACACATGGCATATCACATTTAACAAACTAAATATTCAAATACCGGTATAGAAGGTAGAGTAAAAACCCAAACCGGTCCCTGCATCAATACCGAAATATCATAAAATACAGTATACCGCCCAGCCCTAATATGAGGCCTACAGTCAGTGTCCAGACTTCAGCTAGTCTACTATTCCAACTAGTAGGCTACGGCACTCTCAAATAATTCTTGCCAAAGAGACATCCCTTTCAAAACACCAAAAAGTGTTTTGAATGAAATTTGGTGATTGTTATTCATTAGACCTACACACGTTTTGTAACATGAATTGATGCGTTCACTTCTGTCCGCGGGCGACTGTCTCGGCCACTCATCTTTGCCTTGACAAAATGTCAGTGTTATCATTGAACCATGCCGCATTTTGGAACATATTCCACAAGTTTAAGTCTATTCGCTATTCGCATTTTTCATCCGACTGACATACAGTAATGATAAATAGTGTAATAGCCTACAGTTTTTTTGGAATATACACCAAGTGTACAAAACATTAAGAACACCTTCCTAGTATTGAGTTCCACCCCTCCCTTTTGCCCTCAGAACAACCTCAATTCAATGGGGCATGGACTCTACAAGGTGTCGAAAGCATTCCACAGGGATGCTGGCCCATGTTGACTCCAATGCTTCCCACAGTTGTCTCAAGTTGGCTGGATGTCCTTTTGGTGGGGGACCAGTCTTGATACACACGAGAAACTGTTGAATGTGAAAGACCTAGCAGTGTTGCAGTTCTTGACACACTCAAACCAGTGTGCCTGGCACCTACTACCATACCCTGTTCAAACGCACTTAAATCTTTTCTCTTGCCCATTCACCCTCTGATTGGCACACATACACAATCCATGTCTCAATTGTCTCAAGGCTTCTCAAAATCCATCTCCACCCCTTTATCTACACTTATTGAAGTGGATTTGACAAGAGACATCAATAAGGGATCATAGCTTTTACCTTGATTCACCTGGTCAGTTCATGCTATTTTCATAATGTTTTGTACACTCAGTGTGTTTTAATTATTGTGATAGGCTCATCTTTTACCGTCCTGGCTTACTTTCAATCCTGGTCTTGCAGGGATTTCACATCACAAATGTAATCTTCAACCTGTTTCTCTTGTAGCCTGTCTGCTCCCATTACCATTGGGTCACATGAGCATAGCCAGCCCGTCCCACTCGCCACCCAGCCTGTGTTCAGCCCTTATCATCAGTTAGCCTAGATGTGTACTGAGATCCTATCTAACAGGCAGCTGTTGTGTGGCTGCCACAGCTTGTTGACTAAACACCCAGGCTCATGTAAGGACAATCAAAATACATTTCCCAGCTGTATATTTATAGTGGTGCATTACAGTACAGGTATAGTAAAATATTAACAAGGATGTAACCATGATACTCCACGAACTGTTGCAGTGTAAAATTACTAAACAGTGGGGCATCGAGAAAGAGGCCTGACACTGGCCTAGGAACAACCCTCAAGACAGTTTGTTCTTACAGCCACTGTGTCAGAAGAAATTCCCCGCAAGCGGTATAAATGAAAATGAACAGAACTGCATAAATACTAGTCAGGGTGTACTTACTAGACTATATGGATAAGAGAGTCTGCTAAATGACTTAAATGTAATGTAAATGTATATTTAGTGTCATAAGTTCCGTTCTCATCTGACCCATGGGAGGGAGGATTTGCCCCTTTGACATTTATGAGTCAGTTGTATGCTAATACCAAAGTAAACTGGAACCACAATAGGGGGGAAATCATCAGCTGTGCAACGTGGCATTGTACAGCTGACTTTATTAATGCTCCCAAATCAGAATTCACATTCAGCTCTCTGGATTCAAGGCATGTCCCTTTGAAAAGAGTGGCCAGTGAGAAAACGTCTGAAAGTGAGGACAGTTTATTTATATCAGTTATTCTCTCTCTCACAACCACACACACACACACTTCAGGTGCCTTACCTCTGTGGAGTCATCGTAGGACACACGGATGGTATTGAGCTTTGGCCCAATACTGACAGTCTCTGTGAAGGCTGCACCACAGTCTTTATGCGGTCCTTTATGGAATTTGTATGCAATAGTAACGTTTTTTATATAAGGCGACCCTGTCTTGATATTGACCTCAGTGAACAGCCCAGAGTACACAACAGCTGCAACCACCGTTACAATCAAACACAAGATGAGAAACACTATCAGTGCTAAAATAATAGAGTCAGACATTTTCTACACTAACACTGGTGCCACTGATGCAACTCAACCTCTTCCAAGTGAAACGTTCTATTTTGATTATGTCAAGCTCTATATGAAGTGTCAAGAAGAGCCTCCTCGGAATGTACAAATTTGCGGACAGTCTACAAACTACAAAGCGCAAACGTCATGAATAAGATATCCCCGAGATTTGAAAAGAAGATGCATATGAATTGCTTGTGATGTAAAAACGAGAATAATCCGTACAACTGTTGTTTGCATTCATACGATTTTCCGTGATAACTGAAGGTAGGACGAAAGATTTTTATAACTAACCCAAGATAGACCAGAGCCTGTCGTTTCCAATGGAGCAAATTAATCATAGTCTGCAGCACAAGCACGGAGGTGGGCAGAGCCAAGCACAAGCTAGTGAGATCCTATTGGCGCGTTTTAGAATTTATTTGCATCTTTTCCTTAGGGAACGCCTACTCTGAACTGCGCATATGCAATAACAATAAGCCCGCTCTTGCACTCCTTTTAAACATCGCAATTTTTAGAAACCTTGGCAAAGGGTACATTAAACGAAACGCATACCACTCTGTTTGTTACCGATTTTAGTTTTGGAAACAGAAAACTATATGCAGATCAAATGTTTCATCGATGAGAACATTTGCAGAATCTTGGCCAAAATCCATCTCGCTCTATCTTCTCCCACTGCCGGCCGCTTGGGCTTCCTCCTCATCATATTTGGTAGTGAGTTGAAACGCCAACAGGATGCTTCACATGTATACATCCTGTGAGATATCTGGCTCATTGCTCATCTGTGGTAGGACGGTGGCGTTATATAGCCTAACACCGTTTATTTCCCTAAACACAGGAACATGCATCCCGGATAAACCATCTAGCCTCGTATGAAGGGGTGTCCCTTTTCTACGAAGCTATAATCATAAAAAATAACATAACATTTGTGCATTATTGTGTGAATTATTATTACATTGTCAATCGGCTGGTTGGCTAGTCCAGGTGCCATTTATTTTAAAGTAGCTCAAATATATTACCACGAGACTACATCCTCATCCTGTTACACCCTATGGTTGTGTAAACTTCGTAGGTTCCCTGACCAAAGAGATGCGTACATGGGGCGTGTTTTTAATTTTATTTTTTAAATGATTATTAACAACAAATCAATACATAAAGCACATGAGGGAACACAAGAATACATAGATTACAAACAATAGAAAATCGAGCTAGGGGGTACAATATCACATTACAATTACACAAGGACCTTAAGGGACATGCATATACTTACAATTCTAACAACTTTTTTTGTTAGTAGAGCATTTAACCTTAAAATACAGTTCAATTTCTTTTTGTAGGGTACGAAAATGTGGTTTTCTGTTTGTAAATTTACATTTGTGTATATGAAATTTGGCCAAAAGAACAATGAAATGAATTACGTAAAATGTTTCAGCTTATTTCTATTGTATGTAAAGAATCCAAACAGTACATCTCTCCACAATAGTGTAAAATCTTCATAAATGTGTTCAATTAGCATATAATGCTAAAAAAGATGCAAAACTGTTTCTGGGTGGTCATTACAAAAGGAGCAATTTGAGGTGATGTTTTCCTTAAACTTCTTCATGTAGTGGTTGGCATGATAATATTTATGAATAATTTTAAAGGAAACTTCCTTAATTTTGTTAACAAGTAGGTATGTGTGTGGCAACATCCAAACTTTTTCCCAACAGATATTATCAATACATCCATTCCAATAAGGCATGACATAAGGTATAGATACAACATCCTGCTGAAACAAGGATCGTATCGTTCTGTTGTTGAATGGACCAAAAGAGAAACAAATCTTTCCTACTGATGAGTCAACAGGGTAAATAGAAGGTAGGCTCTGAGGGTCAGGTCTTGACACGTTCCTGAATAACATAGCAACACCTGAGGGAATGGCATCTAAAACAATTGCAAAATCTTTAGGTGTTATTTAGGTGTTACAGGGACCTTGTAAAGTGATAAGAATTCTTTATAACTGAGTAAAAAGACCCTCTGCATTTACCAGTTGGCTCACCAATAGGATATTATTTCGGAACCAATATTCTAAAAACAGAGAGGTATTTTTATACAATATATCCCGATTATTACATATATAATATCTGTGTGGAGAAAAATTGTGTTTATAAATTAAGGATCATGACAAGAAAACTTGCCGATGAAAAGCAGAAAGTTTCACTGGAACTTTGTCAATATTATAATTGCAAAACAACATGAAGTTAAGGCCACCAAAAGTAGAGAAGACATGATGAGGAATACAATTCCAGATAGAAGTGGGTCTTCTTAGGAATTGTTTTATCCAATTGATCTTAAAAGTATTATTTAAAGTAGTAAAGTCCAGAAAATTCGGTCCACCATTCTCAGAAGTGTTCATTACAACAGTTTTCCTAATGTAATGGGTACGGTTTCTCCACAGAAAGTTGAAAAGCATCTGGTCTATGTCCTTGCTTATTTTACTGTCAAGATATAAAGATAGAGCGCCATATGTTAGTCTAGAGATACCTTCAGCCTTGGTTATTAGGGGACTCTACCTTTTAAAGATAAGTCCCTCTGTAGCCATTGATTTAGTTTCTTCTGGGTTTTTTTAATAAGAGGGTTCAAATTTAGTAAGCCTCTAGACTTCTGATCCTTTGTAATGGTTATGCCTAAATATGTAAGTTCTTCTTTTACTGGAATACCATAATATGAAGGTGTCACACAATCTTTGACAGCTATAAGTTCACATTTATTAATGTTAAGATATAGACCAGACGCTTTGGAAAAGGATTGTATCACATTGATTGATATGGGAATTTGGTTAGCGTCTTTCAGAAAAAGTGTAGTATCGTCAGCCAGCTGGCGTATAATAATTTCCTTACCAGCTATGGAAATACCTTGTACAGGACTATTATTTAAAGAATTTGCAAGAAGTTGGGTGATTAATAAAAACAGGTACGGAGAGATAGGACAACCTTGCCTAATTCTTCTCTTTAACTCAAATCTAGGTGAGGTGCCATATTTCAATTTGATAGAGCTGTTACCATTTGCATAGAGAGTCTCAATAGCCTTACAGAAAAAATCCCCAAAGCCAAGTCTCTCAATGGAGTGGAAGAGAAACTGATGCTCTACTGTGTCAAATGCTTTATAAAAATCTAAAAATAATATGAAGCTATTGTCAGTTATTAGGTCTGAGTAGTCAAGTACGTCTAATACTAGTCTGACATTGTTAGAAATATGTCTGTTCCTCATGAAGCCAGACTTTCTTTCATCAATGATTGCATCCAGGACTTCTTTAATTATTTTTGCAAGTATTAAGGCTAATATCTTATAGTCATTATTAAGAAGACAAATTGGACGCCAGTTATCGATGAGCAGCACTTCTTTTTTAGGCTTAGGTATCAGTGTTATTAACCCCTGACTCATTGTAGGAGGGAGAACATTGTTTTTAATACTCTCTAAAAAGACTTCAAATAGGAAGGGAGCTACTTGTTCAGAAAATAATTTGTAAAATTCTGATGTAATTCCATCAACACCTGGTGGACACTTCAAATTTAAAGAGCTCCCATTTCTTGCAATAAGATTTTTCTTCACAAGCCCTTTCCCAAAAGTGTGAGAGCAGATCTTTAACCTCAAATTTAACTATATCATTATTTAATAATGAGCGTGTTTAATAATAATAATTTAATAATGGGGCGTGTTGAGCTGATCACTTTTGTCATTGTTGGTCACCGCCTTTCAAAGTGTTGCATTATGGGGATAAAAATTGGCAGACTTGCAATTACATGTCGACTGCATGAACTTTACAAAAATTATTTTGATCAAAGGTCAAGAAGTTTTCACTACAGTCAACTGCAAGTTAAGTGTTTTATGGGGATTAGAGACATTTATTTCGACATGAAGAACAACTTTCATAAACAATGGCAACACTGCCATGTTGTACTTAGCCTTGTTAGAAAACCACATCAGTAGCCAGGTTTCCATCCAATTGGCGACAGATTTTCGTGTGAATATTCTAGAATCCGCATAAAGAAAACATGTACATTTTCTCACCAATGGTGTTTCAACTTCATGGACTTGTTGCGGATAAAAATCTGTGCATGATGACAGTGTACACGAAATGGACTTTTCACTGAAGTTTTCAAAATCGAAAGTTAAATGTTTCCATCGCATTTTCAACCCTACCGATAGTTTAGTCACAAAACTGATGAGTTAAATAACAAATGTGCCTACTATGGTTTTGGCACATGCGCTGTAGCCAACAGCTCGCAGATACAGTGCGGTTAGGCTAGTCTACATGATGAGATTATTATGGATAAAAGCCAGAATATTTACGCATCGATCATCATCGATCAACCAGAATAAGACCCTCGATATTTATTGTAATGGAGCATCAAGATCACTGTGCACATTCACCACCCTGTGAAGTTCATCATACATAATTTCATCTGTAGCCTTATAAACTACTTGGTTTCCTGAGTCGTAGTGGGAGGACAACACACACCATATCGTGTGACTAAGTTTACTTCAATATGATGGTGATTATATTCATATTTGCGCATAAAGGAGTTTCCACCAACCTTTCTCGCAATATTAATTTTAGACACAAAAATATCCCACCATATCGAGCAAACAAATTTTCTTTTGGCATTTATCAAATTCTACCGAAACGTCTTTTTTGCATCACAGCTGTCGTGATTTTTTTTATATACGGTGTGATTTTTTTATATACGGTATGACTTTACTCGCAAAACTGTGGATGGAAATGTGGTTAGTGTCCTACTTTCAGCTGTTACAGATGCACCTCCCCCAACTTCACTCCTCAACCTTCGTCTACAGTTGGTTGTTTTCGCCTTACCACTCAAATGAGCCCATTGCATTATCTACTACAGTTTCAGGCAATCAATCAAGCTTGTGAGACTGGAAACAAGACTAACTTGCATATATTTGAATGATACAGTACGTCACATTATATATGATAACTATTTGGTTTTAATAGCATCACCTCTTGAGCGTAGTCAGAACTACACATTTTTGATTATTCCATGCAAAACAATTGCGCACATTTAGCTCTATCATCAGAGTTGTAGCCAGGCCTGCTGCAACCTGGTCTCAGAGCATTTTGTATTATTCTGTACGTAAATCGAGACACTCCATACAGCATATGATATGTTTCATAATGTATGTGTTAATTTGTGGATGTCCTTCACCCATTTCGTATTATATGTTACAATTTACAATTCATATTATATGTTACAAATTTGCAAAATGTATGAATTCTAGCTAGGTGGATAACGTTAGCTAGCTGGCTAATGTTAGCTAGGCTAGGACTTAGGCACTAGGGTTAAGGTTAGGGTTAAGTTTAGGAGTTTGGTTAAAGGGTTATGGTCAAGAGATGGATTAGCTAAAAGGGTTAAGTTGTTTAGGGTTAGGGAAAGGGTTAGATAACATGCTAAGTCATTTCAATGTAGCTAAAAAAGTATTAAGTAGTTGAAAGGTTGCTAATTAGCTAAAAAGCTAAAGATGTATGTGATGAGATTCAAACTCGCAACCTTTGGGTTGCTAGACATTGTGTTATGTCCCTACCCACCCACCCCACTTTTGTAATCATCTGTCTTATGTAGTAACATATCATACTAATTGGAGTGTTCCGGATTTACGTTTACTATATTTGCGTCTAGTCTATGTTACCAGGCTGGTATACAGTACCAGTCGTAAAAAATATTAGTAGAGCGCTGATTGGCCAGCTCATCCTAAGGGAGATGACATATTCTATGAGGAAATAACATGCATTTTTAAAAACGTTCTGTTTGAGAAAAAGTTTGAGGTGGAGGTTTTTAAGTGTTTCTTCTCCAATTTATGCTTTGGCCACAAATATAGTATAGGACGAGTCAACAACATTATTTGGATATGAGTTAACAGAATGTTAACTTTTAAAAGTGAGATTTTAACTGGGCAGTTAACATGCTAAACTTGATTAACATATTTATAGAGAAAATCTGTAAAATATTTAAAGAGAGTCTTATACATGAATAATCATATTTTACAGTTGAAGTATTTCATTGCAACATACTGTATCTTCAAAGTAAATCTAACTTTTCTGCACTCAACAGCTTTCCAAAACGTCACAATTTCATAAGACCCTTTCTCAGCCATTAGTGTTTGAGAAAATGCAGCACTCTAATGCTGTTTGCAGCGTTTTGAACATCCACTAACATAGTGACCCCTCCTTCCACAGTAATCCCCTAATTGTCCATTTTCTCAATGGCAGCAACGCACTAGGAATCCTCTCTTGGTTCTCCCTGACCTATTCCTATCTGAGGGTGCAAAGGGATATGGGTTAAGCAAGGTTAGAGTTTGTTGACACAAAGGTCAAGAGTTCACAGAGTTGACAGTATTCCTACACATTGTCCTAATTATCCGAGTCATCTGCAATTTCATCGTTATCCCCCTCTTCCTTCCTGTTGCCATTCTTCCTCTCCTCAGAGTCACTCTCCTGGGCTTGAAAGAAACAGTAAAACATTTGTTTGAGTTCTCTAATTTTGCCACAGCAGGGCATTAGACAGTAAAACATCTCACTTTGCAAGCAGAGGAAGCTGGGGAAGTAGCTATGTGTTATAAACAAACTGAGCAGTGTTTAAGAAGGATGCTGTATTGTACAGCAAATCACCCCCTTAGTGTAGAATAGAAGGCTACTGTCTAACAACATGGCTCAGTGCGCCTGAACATGCCTCACTGTTGTTTTCTGGATCTAGCCAGTAATGATTAGCTAGGAACAAAAACAGTACAACGTATCTTATCAGCCCAGTGTTCCACACACAGCTTCCTATTTCCCTTACAGCTGTCTGTAAACCTCAATATTCACTACATAAGGATCCTCCACAAATCGAAATGTTCTTGAGATTACCGGAGCGCCAAGAGGCTTCTAAACAGCTTCTACCCTCAAGTCATAAGACTCCTGAACAGCTAATCAAATGGCTACCCAGTCTATTTGCATTGCCCCCCACGCTGCTGCTACTCCTCTCTGTTATTATCTATGCATAGCCATAATAACTCTACCTATATGTACATAATTATCTTGACACCGGTGCCCCCGCACATTGACACATTGACTCTGTACCGGTACCCAGTGTATATAGCCCCACTATTGTTATTTACTGCTGCTCTTTAATTATTTGTTATTATTTTCCCATATTTTTTTTTTTAGGTATTTTCTAAAAACAGCATTGTTGGTTAAGGGCTTGTAAGTAAGCATTTCACTGTAAGGTCTACACCTGTTATATTCGGCGCATGTGACATACAATTTGATTTGATTACAATAGACAGAAAGCTTGCAGAAAATTAAAGATTATAAAATGACACAAAAGCTTTTGTCTGTTTTCCTTATGGGAATTTAGAATAGTGTTTCAATCAAATATGTAACAAAGCGAGAAATTATTTTAGAAATGACATTTAACTCAGTAGATTCATAAGTTCATTATGGCCAGTACCTCATCTTCTGACTGCTCCTGAGGCGGGGGGGGCTTATAGAGGACAGGAGAGATAGTGGTAGTTACAGTGCCTTGCGAAAGTATTCGCCCCCCTTGAACTTTGCGACCTTTTGCCACATTTCAGGCTTCAAACATAAAGATATAAAACTGTATGTTTTTGTGAAGAATCAACAACAAGTGGGACACAATCATGAAGTGGAACAACATTTATTGGATATTTCAAACTTTTTTAACAAATCAAAAACTGAAAAATTGGGCGTAGGCTGGGGACAGCAGCTGGTGCTCCTTCACATCAAGACCTGGGGTGTCCACCACCCCCTGGTTTTTAGACAGCAGAGTCTGCACACAGCAGGAAAGACAGTCACAAAGGGGGACTACAACAATGAGCTAAATGTGTGCCGAGACACAAAAAAACATGAAGCTGTGTTTGTGTCTTGTGTACCTGGAAGTGATTGTGGCACCACAATAAGTGTTGAATCTCAGCCCAGGAAAAAGTTTAAAAAATATATATTTTCTTTCCCTTCTTTGGAATAGCAGTGGAGCTAGACACGGGAGCTCCCTCTGTACTCTCCCCATCACAGTTGGCTAGAGGAGGAGCATAGCCAGGGATTTCTGAAACACAAAAGCTGGAATGGTCAAATTAACAGTCCATGGAATTCTCACATTTTCAAAGCATGTAATATTTAAACATTTTGATCAGAAAAATGTTGATCAAATTACATTTTAATTTCTTGTCTGTTGTTATAGTATTGTTTCAGTGCAGTATTGTACCTGCCAAAGTCCTGTCCAATAGAGTCTGGAGGTAGGTGATGTTCTGAAGACGAGTCACCACCTTCATTTTCGTCTCAGGGTCTTTCTGACTGCAGAATGCATTCACAACCTGTGTATACACACACACACACACACACACACACACACACACACACACACACACACACACACACACACACACACACACAAGCAGGTGAGTTGAGTAAACACAGACAAACACAAACACATTGGTAAAACAGATGAGATCAGACTGAGCTAATTTGATTAGTGATTCAAGTGTTGATAGATACAGTTGAAGTCTGAAGTTTACATACACTTAGGTTGGAGTCATTAAAACTTGTTTTTCAACCACTCCACAAATGTCTTGTTAACAAACTATAGTCTTGGCAAGTCGGTTAGGACATCTACTTTGTGCATGACACAAGTCATTTTTCCAACAATTGTTTACAGACAGATCATTTCACTTATAATTCACTGTATCACAATTCCAGTGGGTCAGAAGTTTACATACACTAAGTTGACTGTACCTTTAAACAGCTTGGAAAATTCCAGAAAATGATGTCATGGCTTTAGAAGCTTCTGATAGGCTAATTGACATCATTTGAGTCAATTGGAGGTGTACCTGTGGATGTATTTCAAGGCCTACCTTGAGGGACTGATGCACTTCACAAAATAGATGGCTTCATGAGAATGGAGAATTATGTGGATATATTGAAGCAACATCTCAAGACATCAGTTAAAGCTTGGTCGCAAATGGTTCTTCCAAATGAACAATGACCACAAGCATACTTCTGAAGATGTTGCAAAATGGCTTAAGGACAATAAAGTCATGGTATTGGAGTGGTCATCACAAAGCCCTGACCTCAATCCCATATAACTGAAAAAGTGTGTGCGAGCAAGGAGGCCTACAAACCTGACTCAGTTACACCAGCTCTGTCAGGAGGAATGGGCCAAAATTCACCCACTTGTTGTGGGAAGCTTGTGGAAGGCTACCCGTAAACGTTTGACCCAAGTTCAACAATTTGAAGGCAACGTTACCAAATACTAATTGAGTGTATGTAAACTTCTGACCCACTTGGAATGTGATGAAATAAATAAAAGCTGAAATAAATCATTCTCTCTACTACTATTCTGTCATTTCATATTCTTAAAATAAAGTGGTGATCCTAACTGACCTTAGACAGGGAATTTTTACTAGGATTAAATGTCAGGAATTGTGAAAAACTGGAGTTTAAATGTATTTGGGTAAGGTGTATTTAAACTTCCGACTTCAACTGTAGATACAGGTGACATAAACATGAAAAAACAGATACGGGTGGGAGAGGTGTGTAACATGAACATGGGAAACATGAAGAGTGACTTATAGGTGTGACATGTAAGATAAGACAGATCCACAAATATGCCCTATGAATGGAGTCCACACCTTGCTATAGACCATAAAACCCTTGTCTAAGACATCCCATTACCCCATTGTCTAAGAAAAAGCTGTACTGACCTCTCTAAACCAGTTGATGGTGTGGAAGAACTCTCTACCTGGCTTGGACAGGCTCTCTGACTTCTCCACCACATCCATGTCAGTCAGGATCAGAGGGCAGCCTACACACACACACACACACACACAGACACACACACTCCATTAGAAAGGCAAGAACCATAGCATGTCTACTCCATTCCCAGCACAGCAGGCTGAGTCGAAACATGCAGGTGTCTGCATGTTGTCATTTTCAAAAAGTACTTGTACTTATACGTATATCTGGGTCGATAAAACAAAAATGATCGACACTGACAGTACCAACCATTATCAAGGACATTTACAGTGCCTTCAGAAAAGTATTCACACCCCTTGTTACAGCCTGAATTTAAAATGGATCACATTGAGATTTTTTTTGTCACTGACCTACACACAACACCTCTTCATGTTAAAGTGGAATTATGTTTTCAAATTTTTGACAAATAAAAAATGCTGAAATATCTTGAGTCAATAAGGATTCACCCCCTTTCACCCCCTTTGTTATGGCAAGCTAAAATAAGTTCAGGGGTAAAAATGTGCTTAACAACTCACATACGTTCCATGGACTCATTCTGTGTGCAATAATAGTGTTTAACATGACTTTTGAATGATTACCTCATCTATGTACCCCACATATTCAAAGACCAGGGAGGTTTTCCAATGCCTAACAATGAAGGGCACCTATTGGTAGATGGGTAAAAACAAAAAAAGCAGACATTGAATATCCTTTGAGCATAGTGAAGTTATGAATTACACGTTGGGTGGTGTATCAGTACACCCAGTCACTACAAAGATACAGGTGTCCTTCCTAACTCAGTTGCCGGAGAGGAAGGAAACTGCTCAGGGATTTCACCATGAGGCTAATGGTGACTTTAAAACAGTTACAGTTTAATGGCTGTGATAGGAGAAAACTGAGGATGGATCAACAACATTGTAGTTACTCCACAATACTAACCTGATTGACAGAATGAAAATAACAAAGCTTGTACAGAATACAAATATTCCCAAACATGCATTCTGTTTGCAACTAGGCACTAAAGTAATACTGCAAAAAATGTCGCAAAGCAATTAAGTTTTTGTCCTGAATAGAAACTGTTATGTTTTGGGCAAATCCAATATAACACATCACTACTGAGTACCACACTTCATATTGTCAAGCATGGTGGTGGCAGCATCATGTTACAGTGCCTTGCAAAAGTATTCACCCCTTTGTGTTTTTCCTATTTTGTTGCATTACAACCTGTAATTTAAATAGATTTTTATTTGGATTTCATGTAATGGACATACACAAAATAGTCCAAATTGGTGAAGTGAAATGAAAAAAATAACTTGTTTCAAAAAATTCTAAAAAATAAAAACGTTTAAAATGTTGAGTGCATATGTATTCACTCCCTTTACTATGAAGTCCCTAAATAATATCTGATGCAACCAATTACCTTCAGGAGGAACATAATTAATCAAATAAAGTTCACCTGTGTGCAATCTAAGTGTCACATGATCTATCACATGATCTCAGTATACAGTTGAAGTCGGAAGTTTACATATACCTTAGCCAAATACATTTAAACTCAGTTTTTCACAATTCCTGACATTTAATCATTGTAAAAATTCCCTGTATTAGGTCAGTTAGGTTCACCACTTTATTTTAAGAATGTAAAATGTCAGAATAATAGTAGAGAGAATTATTTATTTCAGCTTTTATTTCTTTCATCACATTCCAGTGGGTCAGAAGTTTACATACACTCAATTAGTATTTGGTATCATTGCTTTTAAATTGTTTAACTTGGGTCAAATGTTTCAGTTAGCCTTCCACAAGCTTCCCACAACAAGTGGGTGAATTTTGGCCCATTCCCCCTGACAGAGCTGGTGTAACTGAGTCAGGTCTGTAAGGCCACCTTGCTCGCACACGCTTTTTCAGTTCTGCCCACACAATTTCAAAAGGATTGAGGTCAGGGCTTTTTGATGGCCACTCCAATACCTTGACTTTGTTGTCCTTAAGCCATTTTGCCACAACTTTGGAAGTATGCTTGGGGTCATTGTCCATTTGGAAGACCCATTGTCCTGAGATGTTGCTTCAATATATCCACATAATTTTCCTCCCTCATGATGCCATCTATTTTGTGAAGTGCACCAGACCCTCCTGCAGCAAAGCACATCATGATGCTGTCACCCCCAAGCTTCACGGTTGGGATGGTGTTCATCGGCTTGCAAGCCTCCCCTTTACCCTTAAACATAGTGATGGTCATTTTGGCCAAACAGTTCTATTTTTGTTTCATCCGACCAGAAGACATTTTTCCAAAAAGTATGATATTTGTCCCCATGTGCAGTTGCAAACCGTAGTCTGGCTTTTTTATGGCGGTTTTGGAGCAGTGTCTTCTTCCTTGCTGAGCGACCTTTCAGGTTATGTCGATATAGGACTCGTTTTACTGTGGATATTGATACTTTTGTACCAGTTTCCTTCAGCATCTTCACAAGCTCCTTTGCTGTTGTTCTGGGATTGATTTGCACTTATCGCATCAAAGTACGTTCATCTCTAAGAGACAGAATGCGTCTCCTTCCTGAGCGGTATGACGGCTGCGTGGTCCCATGGTGTTTATACTTGTGTACTATTGTTTGTACAGATGAACGTGGTACCTTCAGGCTTTTGAAAATTGCTCCCAAGCATGAACCAGACTTGTGGAGGTCTACAATTGTTTTTCTGAGGTCTTGGCTGATTTATTTTGATTTTCCCATGAAGTCAAGCAAAGAGGCACTGAGTTTGAAGGTAGGCCTTGCAATACATCTACAGGTACACCCCCAATTGACTGAAATTATGTCAATTGGCCTATCAGAAGCTTCTAAAGCCATGAGCTAATTTTCTGGAATTTTCCAAGCTGTTTAAAGGCACAGTCAGCTTAGTGTATGGAAACTTCTGACCCACTGGAATTGTGATACAGTGAATTATAAGTGAAATTATCTGTCTGAAAACAATTGTTGGAAAAATTACGTCATGGCATCACATATCCCCAGAAAAAACACTAGACTAACAGGGCTCCACCCACTTGAGCTCGCTGGCGATGTCACTGTGCTGGGAGTCCTCCAAGATCTCTGGCAGACTGTTGATGTCACGCTGAATCTCCACTGGCGCCATGGAAACCAGCTGCATCAGCTTACCTGCTAACTCCTTGTCATGCCCTGATCTGTTTCACCTGTCCTTATGATTGTCTCCACCTCCTCCAGGTGTCACTTATTTTCCCCAGTGTATTTATTCCTGTGTTTCCTGTCTCTCTGTGCCAGTTCGTCTTGTATGTTTCCAAGTCAACCAGCGGTTTTCCCGTTCGCCTGCTTTTTGCATGATCCTTTTTCTAGTCCTCCCGGTTTTGACCCTTGCCTGTTTTTGTACTTTGTTTCTGTACCCGCCTGCCTGACCATTCTGGCTGCCTTGACCACGAGCCTGTCTGCCACTCTGTACCTCCTGGACTCTGATCTGGTTTTGACCTTTTTGCCTGTCCACGACCATTCTCTTGCCTACCCCTTTGGATTAATAAACATTGTAAGACTCCAACCATCTTCCTCCTGTCTCTGCATTTGGGTCTCGCCTTATGCCTTGATAGTGACAGGTTACAGTGAGGTTTGAGGAAAGTCAGTCTAGCCTTGCTACTTAGTGGGAATATACAGATGGAATTCATGTAGAGTATAGGTTAGATCTGCTGTCATAGTGTTAATGACCAAAGTCTACAACAAAAAGAAAAAAGGAAAGGCTTTACAAAATTGTGATCATATTTGAATTTCACATCCAGTGGAGGATGGTGGATAAATACCCCAACACTACTTAGACCAATGTGTTTTTGCATAAAGAGAGGCTGTCAAACCTGCAGCATCTCAATTCCCAGCAGCATGCACAGCAGACTCTCCTAAAATGAACTGACAGAGCTGGACCACAGACAGGACACAAAGTGATGTTTCCATGTAACAATTCTCTACTGCCACTGAGCAAACATTTGAGAGAATTTGAGAGAGCCAGGTGCCCTGCTCCCCTTGGGGCTGTGTGATCTGTGGCGTTACCTGCAGGTCCCATCGGCCAGGCGTGGTACACAGGGAGGAGACAGTTCCTGAACCTCTCAGGATCCTCAATGTGAGACTCCGGTCCTTTGATTAACTCCTGGACAATCTTAGACATCAAGGTCAGAAGATCAGGCATCATGCTTTATAGAATGTGCAATACCAAAGACAGTTTGGAAACATTATACTCACACCGGGGTATCTGGGACTCTTTTTCAGTCGTTGCTGGAGTCTCTTTTGGAAAACCATTTGTTCTACAGCTTAAAAAGCAATATAATGATGCATTATTCACCAATTGCCAGTTAAGAACAATAATTAGTCAATATGTTGATGAATGACTATTGAGGGTGTGTGTCTTACCAATTTCATTGGATATACTTCCTTTTCTCAAGATGACACCAGCACAGAAATTTACCAAAGACAGAGTCATTATTGGTGTCCTCCTGAGTAGTGGCCTTGGATGATGCCCAGTGGTCTTACTCTTCTTGGGTTCTGAATGAGATGGGGATGGATCCCTAATGAACTGACTGACACTAGCTAGTTTGTGTATTTCTCATGGGACATACAAAGTCAATAGACACAGTCTGGTTTCCTTGTTTGTTTGAGAGCCTGAAGGACTTAAATTACTTACTTGACACATCTGGTGGAGCAGCACTTTCGCTTTTTTCCACAGAGGGTCTCTTCTTGCGCATCATTGTCTGGAAAATGCAATGAGACAAATGAAGAGGTCATCCACAGGCAGGCCCGGTTCCACAAGGGGGCTAAAGGGGGCTTAGCCCTTCAGTTCAAACTTTATCCCCCACAGTTTTAGTGGTATGTCTCTATTTAAAAATAGCAAGAAAGTTTCAATGATTGAGTGACAGGTTGGTGCAAAATCTGTATCTCTGCTGCACCGTGTCAGCACAATGAACAGGGTGCTCCGCGGTGTGTAGGGGTTCTATAGAAAGCCACTGGGCGGTTAGGTATGACTCCTTTGGGTTTCCATAAAAAGTGGGGGGAAATGCATGCGTTTGAACAACACAGAAGTAAGAGTGGAGGCAATAGGGCTTCTGAAGGCAGTGACGGTACCCAGCTTTAAGTTTACAGCCACCATGCTCCACAGAATCCTTAGTCTTCACGATCCTCCAAACCAAATACTCCTGACAAAAGCAACAGATCTTTACACTGGAGTCAAAGTGGTCTGCAGTGCGCTGGAGTTTGTCGAGATTTTGAGGTGCAACAGTGAGTTTGAAGCCATTTGGGCACAATGCAGTGTCAGTGGCAATGACGCACCACCAGCTCCAAGCAAACGACAACGTTATGTACGTACAAATTTCCAGCAATACGTGGTGGACAGTACAGTAGGCCAGCAGGACAGAGGAGAAGAGACTGAGTCTATAAGACTGTTCTTCAGCACGTTGGATGCTGTCATTGGTGAAATGTCTGAACGATTCAGCGAATGCAACAGCCAACTGGTGGAGGCCCTGTGTGCCCTTGACCCAGAGAGCCATTACTTTCTAGATATGAAAAAGGTGAAACCACTTCTGGATCTAAGCAAAACAGTTTAAATCAAATCAAAGCAAATTGTATTTGTCACATGTGCCGAATACAACCTTACAGTGAAATGCTTACTACAAGCCCTTAACCAACAATGTCGGTTTAAGAAAAATAAGTGTTTTGTAAAAAATTAAAGCAGCAGTAAAATAACAGTAGCAAGGCTATAAAACAGGAGGTACCGGTACATCGTCAATGTTCGGGGGCACAGCTTAGTAGAGGTAATTAAGGTAGTATTTACATGTAGGTAGAGTTAAAGTGACTATGCATAGATAATAAACAGAGAGTAGCAGCAGCATAACAGGGACACACACACACACAGACGCACACACACACACACACAATGCAATTAGTCTGGGTAGCCATTTGATTAGCTGTTCAGGAGACTTATTACTTGGGGGTAGAAGCTGTTAAGAAGCCTTTTGGACCTAGACTTGGCGTTCCGGTACCGCTTGCCATGCGGTAGTAGAGAGAACAGTTTATGACTAGGGTGGCTGGAGTCTTTGACAATTTACAGGGCCTTCCTCTGACACCGCCTGGTATAGAGATCTTGGGTGGCAGGAAGCTTGGCCCCAGCAATGTACTGGGCCATACGCTCTACCCTCTGTAGTGCCTTGAGGTACGAGGCAGAGCAGTTGCCATATCAGGCAGTGATGCAACCAGGATGCTCTCGATGGTGCAGCTGTATAACTTTTTGAGGATCTGAGGACCCATGCCAAATCTTTTCAGTCTTCTGAGGGGGAATACATTTTGTTGTGCCCTCTTCATGACTGTCTTGGTGTGTTTTGGTGGAAGCTGAGTTTAGTGTTGCTCGCCAGTTCTTGCAGACCGAAGTCACCCGCTCTGGATCCAATGAGGACAAATGGACCCCACTTGATATCCTGCAATGATTTTCTGGTCCTCTCTTTGCTATCCCGATCATACGTGCTGCACTGAAACATGGACTGACTTTTGGGGAGTCCACAGCTAAATGCGAGAACAAATTATCCACTTCGACAAACATTTTCAGTCAGCAGAGAAGAGGTGTAATACACCCGAAGAAAGCTCAACTAACCCAACTGGTATTTGAGGGGGATCTTACAAGTTAATTTAGGGGAGAATGGAATAATCAATTACTCAGGACGTTCCACAGAGAATTTAGAAAGCTGCAACTCTTCTGAAAAGTTATGATTGAAACAATCTAGCTGGTTGGTTTTTATAAAAATCTTGCTTTTGTGTGTAGGCCACTCTCCATGGTCCTGATAGAGTGCAGTGAGATTTCGTTCCATTGACCCTGTCACTTTGTCACCCCTGATTGATTTGGGGTGGGTATTCTATGTTTGGCCGGGTTCTCAATCAGGGACAGCTGTCTATCGTTGTCTCTGATTGAGAACCATACTTAGGTAGCCATTTTCCTACCTGTCTTTGTGGGAAGTTGACTTTGTTTATGGCACATAGCATTAAGCTTCACGGTTTGTTTGGTAGTGTTTATTGTTTTTGTCTGCGTCATTCTTAATAAAGGAATATGTAAGCTCACCACGCTGAGCCTTGGTCCTCTTCATTCAACGGCCGTGACACACTTCTTGGTCAAAAGCATTTTTTAAAGTTTGTTTTTTATTGTGGTATAAGCAGAATTTAATATTATTCCAATGTAAAAACCCAAATGACAGCCATGGGTATAGCTACAGACAGTATATATAAATACATAGGCTACTTTCTATTATGGTCTTCTTGGTAGCCTATTGGTTTTCGTTGCTTTAAATGGAACTGTACGTTTTGGAAACATGTTTATGGTAGGCTGGCATTGCTTAATTGATTACGTGGGTCGAATTTGATTCACCAAAATGTACCATATCACAACGTGTTGCTGAACTGTTTGCATGTACGAATAACTAGGCTACTACTTTCAGCATTTAGTTTGCATTATTTTGGTAAGACAGCTGTGTGTACTGCTGCATTCACATAGGTTGTTTGTAATGTGAATTGCCATAACTCGTAGCCTATATTCATTACCAAAACGGCCTAGCTGTATGGCGCTGTCCATTGTGCTGATAGCAGAGGCTACATATTTCAAAAGCACTCAATGATCTCGGAGTCTCTGCATTTGAACTTTATGTTTGTGGTAGAGCTGATTATATACACGTAATTCAATATAATTCCACTGCAAGAACCCAAAAAATGTTTGCCACCTTGCCAATTTCAACTGCACCCTTAGTAACATTATCCTGGTGCTGGGTCTGCACACAGGGCAATAGTTTGGTTAGCTGAGAAATGTTCAACTCCATTCTCTTATATCGAGGCGGAACGGAGTTTTGATAGCTGGTCATGGGATTTGCAAGCAACAACATGGAGTCACCTTCAGTCGATACTTGTAAAAATGTCAATTCTGAAAACGCTTACCTGTAGCTACCTATGTTTTTCCTGTACGACAGCGGTCCTTCGCATGATGCTGAAATTCATACTTTTAATAAAACTTTCAGCGAATACAACCACCGACATTTTCCTCATTTGTGTTGCTAGAACTACTTACTATGTAAGCTGAGATTCAATTGGAACATGCACATTCGTGCTGAGTTGAGCAACACAAATGGTGAAAAAGTTGGTGGTTGTATTAGATACAAGTTTTTATTCAAATATGAATTTCAGCTCCCCGCGGAAGGACCGCAGTTGTACAGGACAAACATAGGTACAGGTACCCATTATGGAATACTGAAGTATAATTACAAGCATTTCATAAGTGTCAAAGGCTTTTATTGATAATTACATGAAGTTGATGCAAAGAGTCAATATTTGCAGTGTTGACCCTTCTTTTTCAAGACCTCAGCAATCCGCCCTGGTATGCTGTCAATTAAGTTCTGGGCCACATCCTGACTGATGGCAGCCCAATCTTGCATAATTAATGCTTGGAGTTTGTCAGAATTTGTGGGGTTTTGTTTTTCCTCCCGCCTCTTGAGGATTGACCACAAGTTCTGAATGGGATTAAGGTCTGGGGAGTTTCCTGGCCATGGACCCAAAATATCTATGTTTTGTTCCTGAGCCACTTAGTTATCACTTTTGTCTCATGGCAAGATGCTCCATCATGCTGGAAAATGCATTGTTCGTCACCAAACTCTTCCTGGATGGTTGGGAGAAGTTGCTCTCGGAGGATGTGTTAGTACCATTCTTTATTCATGGCTGTGTTCTTAGGCAAAATGATGAGTGAGCCCACTCCCCTGGCTGAGAAGCAAACCCACACATGAATGGTCTCAGGATGCTTTACTGTTGGCATGACACAGGACTGATGGTAGCGCTCACCTTGTCTTCTCCGGACAAGCTTTTTTACGGATGTCCCAAACAATCGGAAAGGGGATTCATCAGAGAAAATGACTTTACCCCAGTCCTCAGCAGTCCAATCCCTGTACCTTTTGCAGAATATCAGTCTGTCCCTGATGTTTTTCCTGGAGAGAAGTGGCTTCTTTGCTGCCCTTCTTGACACCAGGCCATCCTCCAAAAGTCTTTGCCTCACTGTGCATGCAGATGCACTCACACCTGCCTGCTGCCATTCCTGAGCAAGCTCTGTACTGGTGGTGCCCCGATCCCGCAGCTGAATCAATTTTAGGAGACGGTCCTGGCGCTTGCTGGACTTTCTTGGGCGCCCTGAAGCCTTCTTCACAACAATTGAACCACTCTCCTTGAAGTTCTTGATGATCCGATAAATGGTTGATTTAGGTGCAATCTTACTGGCAGCAATATCCTTGCCTGTGAAGCCCTTTTTGTGCAAAGCAATGATGACGGCATGTGGAGTGATCTCCAGCCGTGTCCTCGTCAACACTGACACCTGTGTTAACGAGAGAATCACTGACATGTCAGCTGGTCCTTTTGTGGCAGGGCTGATATGCAGTGGACATGTTTTGGGGGATTCAGTTAATTTGCATGGCAAAGAGGGACTTTGCAATTAATTGCAATTCATCTGAGCACTCTTCATAACATTCTGAAGTATATGCAAATTGCCATCATACAAACTGAGGCAGCAGACTTTGTGAAAATTAATATTTGTGTCATTCTCAAAACTTTTGGCCACAACTGTAGTGTTTGTAATGCAAGATTGAAGAGAACCTGTCTAGTCAGAGATCACATTTATTTTGGGAGATTCCAAAACATGACCTGTTCATTCAAGGCAGGATCAATATATTGTTTTAGGTGATAATAAAACGTGTTTTGTTAAGTTACTTATTCCTCAACATGTTTCTCTAACCTCGTATCAAGTCAAGCTAGTTTGCACTGCAGAGCAGCTAGCTAGCTAAAAGCTAGCCTAGGTTGAAGAAACCAGTAGCGAGCAACTATCATCAAAAACAAACATCATTACCATCACAATAAAATTAAACTGGAGGCAGCACTCATATAATTGGCTTAACACATTGTATTATTTAACATTACTATTAAAATACTACTCACTTATAGGAATGTGTAATGGTTTACAATTTGATAGCTATCCCATAAAGACATCAGGGAAAACCACATTTTCATCTTCTCTTATGGGTTGATAACTACCTGTTCTTCGATAGACTCTGGCTGGACTGAAGACGATGCAAAATTTGGAATATGTTTTTTGTCTCGCAACAGAGCCTTCAACCGCAAGGGGGTGTTGCGATTCCACTCTGTTACCGACGTCCCCTTTGAAATGCATGACATCTGGCGCAACATAATGGTGCTTATGGGAAATGTAAACGAAGCTTTAAGTCTCATTTCCACCAAATGCATCAAATACTCTTTGCGTTCTGACAGAAGTCATTAATTGTCAATGGAGCAGTCCGCAAAGCTGCGTTGGGGCTCATCTGCGTGCTTGTTGTCCTCACCAGGCTCTTGATCTGACTGCAGTTCAGGGTCATTACCGACTTCAGTAGGCAAATGCTCACCTTTGTTGGCCACTGGCAGGCTGGAGAAGTATGCTCAGATGAATCCTGATTTCAACTGTACAGGGCAGATGGCAGACACTTTACATGTTGCGTTTATATTTTTGTTCAGTATAGATAGCTTAGCTAAGAAATTTTCCACTTTACAGCTAATTATTTTGCAGGAACCCATCCAACTTGAAGGAGGTGGACAGTTTTGCTTTGAAGAATGGGCAAAAATACCAGTGGCTAGATATGCCAAGTTTATAGAGCCATATCCCAAGAGACTTGCAGCTGTAATTGATGCAAAAGGTGGCTCTACAAAGTATTGACTTTATGGGGGTGAATAGTTATGCACGCTCAAGTTTTCCGTTTTTTTTGTCTTATTTCTGGTTTGTTCCACAATTAAACATATTTTGGATCTTCAAAGTGGTAGGCATGTTGTGTAAATCAAATGGTACAAACCCCCCAAAAATCTATTTTAATTCCAGGTTGTAAGGCAGGGGTGTCAAAGTCAAATGGACGGAGGGCCAAATAAAAAAATCAGCTACAAGACGAGGGCCGGACTGTTCGAATGTTCATTGAAAAATTTTAAATGACGCATATAGTCTAGTGAACCTAATTGAACCTACTGAAAACCTAACAAATATATTACAATATGATCAGATAAATAAAGCAATATTTTCTTATGGCTCTGTCAGTAATCTTTAATTTTCAACAGACACAAAAGACAAATTTCCTTTATATAAATATCCCCATAACATGAACATTAAATGAAAGAAACCGGTATTCAAGGCACCATCAGTAGACTATATTTTCTATTTTAGCAAAAGTGGGCTAAATTTACTTCAAAGAAAAAACAATAATAGCAATTTTCTATCATCCACTCAACTGAAATATTTTTAAAATATAATTGGATTGAAATACAAAAAAATAAAGTGCAAAAATCTATTAATCAAAAACAACACTTTGTTTAAGGAGAAGTAACATGCAGTGAAAACAAATATTAAATTTTAACTTTTAAACTTGAACTGAGTAAAAACTCTAAATATGTGATTGCACAGTAATGTTCACTTGTTTGAGGTTGAGGGTGATACTTGGTGGTGTCCCATCTTTTCCACAAGTTCATCAATGTTCGGGGTAAGGCTCTGAGCTGAAGAAATCCTCAGAATTGAGTGGAGGTGTTCAGCAGTAAGTCGACTTCTGTGTGATGTTTTGTTCAGGTTCATCAAAGAAAACAGTTGTTCACACAGGTATGTGCTGCCAAACATAGACAACGTTTGAGCAGCCTGGATGCGCAGCTGGGGCATTGTGCCGGGAGGAAACGGGCGAACTCCGCAGCACCCACTGCCGCATATTTTGCCCTCAGTGCATCATTGCATTGGAGGTCAATCAACTCCATTTGGAGGTTTGGTGGTGAGCTTTCCACGTCAACAGCAAATGGGTTACCGAGCAGTTCCAACCTGCTTTTTTGTGCTTCAAAGTCAGCAAATCGGCGTCGAAAGTCAGCGGCAAGCATACCTATTTTATCAGCCAACTGTGTGCTCGGGAACGCACTGGTAGAGAGCTTCTCTTTCATGGTCTGGCAGCTGGGAAAGTGGCTCAAATTTTCTTTCCGCATCTGCGTCTCCCACAGAGTCAGTTTGGTTTTAAATGCCTTCACTGTACTGTACATATCAGAGATGACACGATCCCGACCCTGCAGCTGCAAGTTTATTGCATTCAGATGACTCGTAATGTCACACAGAAAAGCCATTTCACACAGAAACATTTCGTCTCGGAGTTGTGTTGTGTCTTTCCCTTTGCTGTCCAAGAACAGACAAATCTCCTCACGAAGCTCGAAACATCTTTGAAGCACCTTTCCCTGGCTTAGCCATCGCACCTCTGTGTGATAAGGCAAATCACCATGCTCCGTTTCTAACTCCGTCAGAAATGCCTTGAACTGGCGGTGATTCAAACCTTTGGCTCTGATAAAGTTAACTGTGCGCGTGATGATGCTCATTACATGCTCCATTTTCAAGGCTTTACCGCACAACGCTTCCTGGTGTATGATACAATGATAAGCTGTCAGCTCACCTGTCGCGTTTTCCTCTTGCATCTTTTCCCGTATCTTCGCCACCAGTCCGCTCCTGTGTCCACACATCGCAGGTGCTCCGTCGGTTGTCAAACCCACGAGTTTTTCCCAAGGCAGCTCCATCTCATTTACACATCTTGACACCTCTTCATACAAATCATGCCCCGTAGTTGTGCCATGCATAGGACGTAAAGCCAAAAACTCCTCTGTCACGCTTAGGTTGGAGTCCACTCCGCGGATGAAAATTGACAACTGGGCAATGTCAGAAATGTCGGTGCTCTCATCCACAGCCAAGGAATATGCAATAAAATCTTTTCCCTTTTTCACAAGCTGCTCTTTTAGATTGATGGACAACTGGTCTACTCTCTCGGCAATGGTGTTTCTGCTCAGACTCACATTTAAAAAGAGTTGCCTTTTTTCTGGGCAAACTTCGTCACAAACTTTAATCATGCAGTTTTTGATGAAATCCCCTCCGTAAATGGCCGGGCTGATTTAGCGATCTCTTCTGCCAAAATAAAACTGGCCTTGACAGCAGCCTGGCCTTGTGATTTGGCTTTTTTGAACAGAGCCTGTCGAGATTTGAGGCCTCGTTTTAATTCCTCTGCCTTTTGTAGCCTTTGTTCCATGTCCATATTCTTGTTTTTGTCCGCGTGTTTCGTTTCATAATGTCGTCTCAGATTATACTCTTTCAGTACCGCCACACTTTCTCCACACAGAAGACACACAGGTTTTCCAGCTACCTTCGTGAACATATACTCCGACTCCCACCTTGTTTGAAACCCCCGGTTCTCAGTATCCACCTTCCGTTTTGCCATTTTTGATGGGTATCTGAAAGTTAATTTTACTGTGATGCTGACGACTGCTGTGCCAATAAATATTGAAATGAAGCAGCCTACTGCTCGGTGCGTCACCTTTGCATTGTGGGAAATGTAGTATTGGTGCGTGTAAAAGATCTGCGGGCTGCCGGCTTGCTGCGGGCCGGTTCTAATAATAAATCAAGATCATCCCAGGGGCCGTAAAAAACCTTCTTGCGGGCCGGATGTGGCCCGCGGGCCTTGACTCTGACATATGTGTTGTAAGGCAACAAAATAGGAAAAATGCCAAGGGGGGTAAATACTTTCGGCAAGGGACTGTAATATGATTAACATATTATGGTTATCATATAATTTCTGCAGCCTTGAAAGGCAGACATCAACATGGCCGAACGAGAGGCTACCAGCGACGTATAGAAATCGCTTTCTACGAATACACACTTTTTTTCTACGACTACAAATCGCTTTCTACGCATGATAACTTTTTGTATTTTCTTGTCATCAAATTGCTGCCAAAAGTCAAGTGACCTAAGCGCTTCCAAATACGGAGTTGCAGCTTTGCCATATCTGCCATGTTTGCGCATATCTCTCCTATGTGCAAATCTTTATGGCAGTCATTTCACTTTTAAGGCCTTTGGAAATTACCTGCATATCTGCAGTTCTTTAAAAAATCTAATGCAATATATTTATTTACAAATACAAATAAAAGGTGTTTGTTTGTGGATAGTGATTTATAATTGTGGAAAGTGATTTACATTTGTGGAAAGTGATTTACATTTGTGGATTGGTGATTTACATTTGTGGATTGGTACATATTTGTACAGATCATGATACACAAATACAAAATGCATGCTGTGTGTTCACAATACATTTGGCATGATATTGATCCTTTACCTCTTGCGCTCACTTTTTGTTTCTGGCACCTTACCTTTTACAAAAAAGATAAATGATTGGATGATGACATGATGATAAAGTTCAAGGTTAGCCATTTTATAGTCCCCAATGTTATTGACCCAATTTGTTCTCGTAAGTACATAGATGGAACTAGCTAGCTAGCCACACTGCTATTGTTGGGTTGAGAAATTGTCTAGTGGCTAAATTAGTTAAAACCTCTTAAGGATCCAACTCCTAATTTTTTTTAATTGCCTAAAATGACATACCCAAATTGAACTGCCTGTAGCTCAGGACCCTGAAGCAAGGATTAGCATATTCTTGATACCATTTGAAAGGAAACACTTTAAAGTTTGTGGAAATTAATGTAGGAGAATATAACACATTAGATCTGGTAAAGATAATACAAAGAAAAAACATGCGCTTTTTGTTTGTTTTTTGTACCATCATCTTCGATGATGGTAGACTGTAATAGCTACTGTAAATTGGACAGTGCAGTTAGATTAACAAGAATTAAGCTTTATGTCGACATCAGATATGTCTATGTCCTGGGATGTAAAAAAAAAATACTCACAACCTCAAATCAAATCAAATTTTATTTGTCACATACACATGGTTAGCAGATGTTAATGCGAGTGTAGCGAAATGCTTGTGCTTCTAGTTCCGACAATGCAGTAATAACCAATGAGTAATCTAACCTAACAATTCCACAACTACTACCTTATACACACAAGTGTAAAGGGATAAAGAATATGTACATAAAGATATGTGAATGAGTGATGGTACAGAAAGGCATAGGCAAGATGCAGTAGATGGTATAGAGTACAGTATGTACATATGAGATGAGTAATGTAGGGTATGTAAACATGAAAGTGGCATAGTTTAAAGTAGCTAGTGATACATGTATTACATAAAGATGGCAAGATGCAGTAGATGATATAGAGTACAGTATATACATATACTTATGAGATGAGTAATGTAGGGTATGTAAACATTATATTAAGTGGCATTGTTTAAAGTGGCTAGTGAAACATTTTTACATCAATTTCCATCATTAAAGTGGCTGGAGTTGAGTCAGTATGTTTGCAGCAGCCACTCAATGTTAGTGGTGGCTGTTTAACAGTCTGATGGCCTTGAGATAGAAGCTGTTTTTCAGTCTCTCGGTCCCTGCTTTGATGCACCTGTACTGACCTCGCCTTCTGGATGATAGCGGGGTAAACAGGCAGTGGCTCCGGTGGTTGTTGTCCTTGATGATCTTTATGGCCTTCCTGTGACATCGGGTGGTGTAGGTGTCCTGGAGGGCAGGTAGTTTGCCCCCGGGGATGCGTTGTGCAGACCTCACTACCCTCTGGAGAGCCTTACGGTTGTTGGCGGAGCAGTTGCCGTACCAGGCGGTGATATAGCCAAACAGGATGCTCTCGATTGTGCATCTGTAGAAGTTTGTGAGTGCTTTTGGTGACAAGCCGAATTTCTTCAGCCTCCTGAGGTTGAAAAGAGGCACTGCTGCGCCTTCTTCACAACGCTGTCTGTGTGGGTGGACCAATTCAGTTTGTCCGTAATGTGTACCCCGAGGAACTTAAAACGTACTACCCTCTCCACTACTGTCCCGTCGATGTGGATAGGGGGGTGCTCCCTCTGCTGTTTCCTGAAGTCCACAATCATCTCCTTTGTATTGTTGACGTTGAGTGTGAGGTTATTTTCCTGACACCACACTCCGAGGGCCCTCACCTCCTCCCTGTAGGCCGTCGTGTCGTTGTTGGTAATCAAGCCTACCACTATAGTGTCGTCCGCAAACTTAATGATTGAGTTGGAGGCGTGCACTAATCCTGTAGAGGTTGAGTAGCCACAAGTATAAGACTAGTCTAGTGTTACTCAATTATTCATTGACTAACGTTAGCTAACGCTCTAAACTGATAGATTGTAAATTAGACAGATGTTTCACGGAAGCGTGGCCTGCAATAATTTGTTCATTTTACTTACTTAGGAAGGATTATAGAGAATGAAACGTACTGTAAGACTCCCACCCGTGTTTTGCAATGCAGTGAGGGACCTTGTATAAAGTCAAGACAGTAGCAATATTGTGAAACCAGTGAAACTCTAGCTGTCTACTAGGTTTCTAACACAGAAAGAACAATGATACAGATATTTGACTGGATGTGTAAATGCGAAGCATCCGGTTGGCGTTTCCACTCACTACCAAATATGGTAGAGGGAACACTAATCCAAATATGGTAGTGAGAGGAAGCCCACTGTGGGCCGTGGGAGAAGATGGAACAGGTGGATTTTGGCCGACATTCTGCAAATCTTCTCATCAATTAAACATTTTATCTCAATACAGTTTTCTGTTCCCAAAACTAGACTTCACCCTTTGCAAAGGTTTTTTAATATTTTTTAAATCGCGCTGTTTAGGAGTTATTGCACATGCGCACTTTACATAGTAGGCGTTCCCTAACGGAAATATGCAGATGTATATTAGAATGCGCCAATAGGATATCGCTTGCGCGTGCTTGGCTCTGCCCGACCATCCTTGCTTGTTCTGCCCACTATGACTCATTTGTTCACATTGGAAACGACAAGCAGTGGTCTATCTTGGTTTAGTTATAACAATCTTTGTCTCTACTTTTGACGTCCAAGGGGTGTCATTATAATTTGTATCGTATTGTATTCTTCAAGTGTACATAGTTGTTTGTCCTGGATAACGCATACTCGTGCGATTTTAGTTCAAAATATCCCAATATTTCTAGACCCTAAAATGTTCATGAAGTACCTCCCATTTCCGTGTTGATACCTTGTATAAAAAGTCCAACAGAGCATTTTCGCAGATAGAAGCGGGGAGTGACATTTACCAGGCAAATGGCTGTATGTAAGACGTTCTACGACCTGACAGCAAAGCTCCTTACAGGAGAATTGTTTAATTTCTCGTCTCTTCGGGGTAAAGTGGTGCTGATCGAGAATGTGGCGTCTCTCTGAGGCACGACCACCAGGGATTACACCCAGATGAATGAGCTCCATGAACGGTACGCCGACAAGGGGCTAGTGATTCTGGGGGTGCCCTGCAATCAGTTCGGACATCAGGTAAGAGGGGATGCATTTTCTTATAATTCTAAATATGGGCTAATGTCACTGTATTCTTTCTCATCATAGCCTCCCCCCATCCAGTTTTAGAAAATGTAAGCTAATTTAGGACTAAACCATTTCTATACAATTTTAAAACTCATTCTATGTTGAGAACAGCAAAAACAAGTTAAAAATGACCCAGCCATTATCACTTTGGTTGCTGTAGCAAAGGCAATTTTATAAGTAATTTCACGCAATTCTACTAATTTTGCCATCGGCTGGGAAAAAATACCAAGGTTGGGCTTCAGTGTCCTTATACTGTATATAGCTATAGGCCTAGTCTCAATTCCTAATGAAGGGGAAAGGGCACTGTCAATTATGAAATTAGATGGTGTCCATCCAATTTGAGGATTCTAGCTATGGCTTTTGACAATGGACTCACCTTGATATTAGGCCACTTTTGAGATCAAACATCTAACACATTTTTTTCTGTACATGTTACATATTCTTCCCATCTACTCCTGCAGGAGAACTGCAATAACGAAGAGATCCTGATGTCCTTAAAGTATGTCCGTCCGGGAAATGGCTTTGAGCCGAAGTTCCAGCTCCTTGAGAAAGTGGATGTGAATGGGAAGGACGCCCACCCGCTGTTTGTGTACCTCAAGGAGAAGTTGCCATTCCCAGCCGACGAGCCCATGGCCTTAATGAATGACCCCAAGTGCATCATCTGGAGTCCAGTCTGCAGGACTGACATCGCCTGGAACTTTGAGAAGTTCCTCATTGGGCCAGCTGGAGAGCCATTCAAGCGTTATGGCAGGAGATTCCTTACCAGCAACATTGAGGGTGACATCAAGGAGCTTCTCAATACGGCTAACTAAACCGTCCATGTTGGTCACACAGAAGCAATGGTGGGGAGTGGAAATCATGTCAATGACTTGTAATGTCTTTTCAAATGATTAAGTATTGTCACACTTTGGGACATGTGCTTGGCCATAACTTAAAAAAGAAACAACTTTCAACAGCTCCCCATTCAACAAATACTTCCTCCATACAAGATTAGCTTCTGTGTGACAGCAGCACACCCATTATCTTTTCAAATCATGTGCCGTGCTCTCATATGCAAAAAGCTGCTGTGTTCTGAACTTTTATTAAATGAAGGCATCCATTGAAACCAAGCCTTTTGTGAGAGGGATGTCTGATGAAATGTAAAAGACTTAACATAACAGTTGCCTTTGGCCCATGTAAAGCACGACTGTGTTTCAAGAAGTGTAAGAAGTTGGGCAAATAAATGATTTTCCCCTTTGTGTTGTCTGTCTTAGTCTTTTACAGGAGTTTCATGTGATTAATGCTCAGGTCAAATGTGAAAGTGTGGCATGAGCAAAAATGTGCTGTTGCCCTTAGATGAGGATCTTTGGTCAGTTAATATTTTCCCCACTTAGGGTTAAGGTAAGGATTGGGGGAGGGGAAGCTGCTGATACTAGATGTGCACCTGAGCCAAAAAGGCTGAAAGAGAATGGATTTTTTTTTCTCTCAGAATAGCCAGGCGAGGAAGTGCAAGTCATTCTGACAGGCAAAATGTGGTTATTCAGGTTCTCAGGTGAATGCCATTCTGAATCATTGATGCTGACCTATAAGTAGGTCAATGAATCATAGCAGGATTACCTCGCCAGTTCCCATCTGGAACACAACCAAAAAAGGTTACCAGTGTGGTTGTGTGAACAGGCAGTAGATTGTGAACTTTATTTTTGAGAATTTATAGCACCGTTTGAGTGGGGAGGGGATTTAAATGATCTGAGGGAGGAAATAGCCTGATATTAAAATGTGTCATTTAGCAGATGCTCTTAACCAGTGCATCTTAGTTAGCACATTAATCTTAAGATAGCTAGGTGAGACAACCACATATCACTTGTAAGGAAAAATTTCCTGAAATATGTTTATTTGCTTAGATGCTTTGAATGCCATTTGTTTAGCTCATTCGACGACTCCAGGAAGTTATTCTGTAAAAAACACCAAGGAAATGGATGCAATTTCAGGTTGCATCACATTATTGCCTAAGGATATGGTGAATAACAGTGTGTACTCACGCAATACACTTTAAGCAAGAATGTCTAATGTGATGAAATAGCTGTTTTCTTCCAATTCTTACTGTTCTGAAAAGCAACTTGTCCAAACAAGACACCCTTTTAGGCTTCCAGTCTTTATTGTATTTTCATTCCAAATAATTCTCCATTAAAAATGTATATTGCAGATATTGGCAATATGATTATTAGAACAGTTATGTTCCTATTTTTGAAATAGTGTGATTATTACAGTGGCCAGTACCCTGCCCTGAACCTTAGTAACATGTTACTAGCTGGCTACAACCCGGTACTCTTCCCTGCACCTTAAGAGACTGCTGCCCTAAGTACATAGTAATTTAACACGGGTCACTTTAATAATATTTACATACTGTATTATAGTCATGGCCCATTCTATATAACTACTGCTGTACACATCGTTTCCATTCATATACTGTTGATACTGTCTATACACCATATGATATATATATTTATATTCCGGACTATGACATTGCTCGTTATATTTCTTAATTTTACTTTTTTGTATTATGTGTATTGTTTTGCTTGGCATTACTGCACTGTCGGCGCTAGAAACAATCATTTTGATGCACCTTCGGTAACATCTGCAAATTTGTGTATGGGAACAAACTTTGATTTGATATTTAGATCTATTCAAGATATTTGACATCAAATTGATGCTCAAAAGGCTAGGTTTCTCGTGAGGATTGTAAAGAAAATCAACTTTAAAATCAAATCTGTTTTGGACAGCTGGATGTCTTTTTCATTTGCTATAGAATAATAATAATTACAGATATATAAAGAGTTTCTATTCATTGGCATAAATATGGTTATATTAATCATGTAATCATCTTAGGAGGGCATAATCAGAAATGGACTGACCAGCAAGTATGACATCTGCAATCCCAAAGACATTTACATGCTGTTGTGCCACATGAAAAAACAAGACAAATGCCACTGAGCTAGAAATGATCTTACGGGAAATTGATCCATGAAGTAGTTACTGGCAGAGCCATATACTGTACAGCTCCGTATGAACCTTTACAAGACACTTGGCGACATAGAGAAATATTACGGTACGGTCAGGGTGTTGAATCTGGGTAACTGGTATCAGAGACACTGGTTCCTGCCATCATGTATTGTGTTGCCACCACTAGCCCTCACAAGCTGAACAGCTACTACTGAAGACTACTACTACTCAATGGGACACATTTAAGTGTCAGTTAAGAATATAGAGCTACGTAGCAACAGTCCAACATACAAGCAGACCGATTTGTAGGAGTCCTTGTTCCATCCATTGATGAACAAACTGTCATGTCACCAACATATTTTATTTAACAGCTGATTGGTTGTCTGAAAGTCCATTGTTGGGAGAACACAGATGCCTGCAGTCCTAAACACACTGAGGACCCCTTTAAGTTATTGCTGTCCAAATTCTATTTAACGGATAGGAGCCTTGTGAACAGCAACAATTTCAAGTTTCATAAATTTAGCACCTTTCATACACATCACATTTTGCATCACGCAGTGTGCTTTTAAGAAAAAACAAAAGCAATTTCAATGCAGGACCGTAATACCATACAGGACAGGTAGTCTAAGGATAAGTCATAGCGGGGCAGTCGAGGGGGTCCATTCAGTCAGCAATCAAATTTTCTCCTAAACTACAGCAATATTATCCAGAAATGTACGAATGGTCAGGGCCTCGCCACGTCATACATATTTAAAATTTCAGATGTGACTAAAGTAAAACTAAAAGTGCCTCCTTTTTAAACAGGTTGCAGGATTAAAAGGCCGCTGTTGCTTTTGTGTGACGAGTGGGCACAGCACACCTTTATCAGGATGAGACTTCTCAGAGAAAAAGGGGTACCCTTCCCACAATATTTATTTGTACAGTGAAGCAAACATTTGTACATTTGGTTCTCTGTTCCAGTAAATACTACACTTTTGACTACTTTAACACCCTATAAGTGAATTTGTGCACTTGCGGAGAAGGAAAAAAAACTAGACTCAGTGCTTTCATTTCTAAATGATAAAACAGATGTACGAAATATCACTCAGTGTCATTCTGTACTGTCACCTCATGAAACATTTGATCTCAAATCCAAAATGCTGGAAAATAGAGCAAATGTACATATTTTAGCTTCACTGTCCAAATAAATACAGAGGGCAGTGTATGAATGAGAGAGTTAGCATGCTGGGCTTCATAAAGAGCAGGCGCTAAGGTCTGACTGAACTCGTCTATGAAAATAAATAGCCTCTGCCACAGCTTACATCAAGGCCCAGTAAACAGGACCGTGATCAATTAAACACAGGCCCTGCAAGCCAACCCAGAGGAAGACTAAAATGAGAGGGCCTGAGTGTGTTTGTTTCTGTGAGTGTGTAGAGGGAACACATCCAGTGTGACTTTCTAACTGGATCCATTCACAGGAGGTAGAAGGTCACAGGATCCACCGGTGTCATGTGTTGAATTGTGTGCATATCTCAATGTTAAATACAACTTTGCATAAATTCACCCCTGCACTGGAGCGTTATCATCACAGATACCACTCAGAGAGAACTCAAGGAGAGGTTTCTCTTTCCCCCAATCCGTCAGTGAAGTTGGTACAGTTCTTTACGATGTACAATTTGGAACACTTTGGTAAAAACAAGATTCTCATTTGGCTTTTTTTATTTTGTACTTTTCTAGTGGGTAACAGAAAAGTTTGTGTTAATAATACCTATGCATTTTAGGGTACAACTAACATTCTGTTTGTCCAGTGAGAGGATTCTTTGCCTTCTATTCCCCTTATTTTTTCCAAACGAGTAAACTAGGTTTCATACATCAGCAGGCCACCAGCTCTGGGAGGGAGTCTCGAGGGTCACGCATCCAACA
Organism: Oncorhynchus nerka; assembly: GCF_034236695.1. Taxonomy (NCBI): domain Eukaryota; kingdom Metazoa; phylum Chordata; class Actinopteri; order Salmoniformes; family Salmonidae; genus Oncorhynchus; species Oncorhynchus nerka. The sequence goes on along the minus strand of NC_088397.1, from coordinate 66,752,908 downwards.
AGGCTTTTGGCTCTTTGTGACGATGTATGAGCAAAATAAAACACAGGGCTGGGGGGAGTTAATAATATCGACTGAGAAGTCTTATGTCACTGAAGTAGCTTGGTGTGTGCATCAAAGTATCTCTTTTGTCATTATTTTCTGCTTCAGTGCATGTCCCTGAACATCAGCGCTGCTCAGTTGGTATCCATGTGATCGGCTGCTTCAGCGGTGACACCCCCGAGAGAGGCAGAGGGCGGAGGCTTGGCAGGGACGTCGCCCGCGTCTCTGCGTTGGTAAAATAGCACGTAGGCTGCTTTTGTCTGTGGAGGGGAGAGGTGGAGATAGTGTTACACTGTAGCAACACTGACAACACCAAAGGACAGGAAGTCAATGGGAGCTTTCATCACTGCTGACGTTATTAATTAATAGACACGGGACACATGGAACAACAGACTGAGCATAACAAACATTAGCAACACCTTCCTAATATTGGGATGTGTCAAGTTGGCTGGATGTCCATTGTATGGTGGACCATTCTTGATACACACGGGAAACTGTTGAGCATGAAAAACCCAGCAGAGTTAGAGTTCTTGACAAACCAGTGTGCCTGGCACCTACTACCACACCCTGTTCTTCTTCCGATGGCATTGAGGATAACACCACATCAGTCATTGGGTTTATCAATAAGTGCATCGAGGACGTCGTGCCCAGAGACTGTATGTACATACCTCAACCAGAAGCCATGGATTACAGGCAACATTCTCACTGAGCTAAAGGGTAGAGCTGCCGCTTTCAAGGTGCAGGACTCTAACCCAGAAGCATATAAGAAATCCTGCAATGCCCTCCGACGAACCATCAAACAGGCGAAGCATCAATACAGGGCTAAGATTGAATCGTACTACACCGGCTCCGACGCTCGTCTTCTGTGGCAGTGCTTGCAAACTATTACAGACTACAAAGCGAAGCACAGCCGTGAGCTGCCCAGTGACACAAGCCTACCAGAGAAGCTAAATAACTTCTATGCTCGCTTCGAGGCAAGTAGCACTGAAACATGCATGAGAGCATTAGCTGTTCCGGTCGACTGTGTGATCACGCTCTCCGTAGCCGACGTGAGTAAGACCTTTAAACAGGTCAACATACACAAGGCTGCGGGGCCAGACGGATTACCAGGACATGTGCTCCGGGCATGTGTCTTCACTGACATTTTCAACATCTCCCTGATTGAGTCTGTAATACCAACATGTTTCAAGCAGACCACCATAGTCCCTGTGCCCAAGAACACGAAGGCAACCTGCCTAAATCACTATAGACCTGTAGCACTCACATCCATGAAGTGCTTTGAAAGGCTGGTCATGGCTCACATCAACACTATTATCCCAGAAACTCTAGACCCTCTCCAATTTGCATACCGCCCAAACAGATCCACAGATGATGCAATCTCTATTGCACTCCACACTGCCCTTTCCCACCTGGACAAAAGGAACACCTATGTGAGAATGCTATTCATTGACAACAGCTCAGCATTCAACACCATGGTGCCCTCAAAGCTCATCACTAAGCCAAGGATCCTGGGACTAAACACCTCCCACTGCAACTGGATCCTGGACTTCCTGGTGGGCCGCCCCCCAGGTGGTGAGGGTAGGTAGCAACACATCTGCCACACTGATCATCAACACTGGAGCCCCTCAGGGGTGCGTGCTCAGTCTGCTCCTGTACTCCCTGTTCACCCACAACTGCATGGCCAGGCACGACTCCAATAGCATCATTAGGTTTGCAGACGACACAACAGTGGTAGGCCTGATCACAGACAACAACGAGACCGCCTATAGGGAGGAGGTCAGAGACCTGGCCGGTTGCTGGCAGAATAACAACCTATCCCTCAACGTAATCAAGACAAAGGAGATGATTGTGGACTACAGGAAATGGAGGACAAAGCACACCCCCATTCTCATCGACGGGGCTGTAGTGGAGCAGGTTGAGAGCTTCAAGTTCCTTGGTGTCTACATCACCAACAAACTAGAATGGTCCAAACACACCAAGACAGTCATGAAAAGGTCACAACAAAGCCTATTCCCCTCAGGAAACTAAAAAGATTTGACATGGGTCCTCAGATCCTCAAAAGATTCTACAGCTGAAAAACTGGTTGCATCACTGCCTGGTACGGCAACTGCTCGGCCTCCGACAGCAAGGCACTACAGAGGGTAGTGCGTACGGCCGAGTACATCACTGGGGCTAAGCTGCCTGCCATCTAGGACCTCTACACCAGACGGTGTCAAGAGGAAGGCCCTAAAAATTGTCAAAGACCCCACCACCCCAGTCAGACTGTTCTCTCTACTACCTCATGGCAAGTGGTACAGGAGTGCAAAGTCTAGGACAAAAAGGCTTCTCAACAGATTTGACCACCAAGCCATAAGACTCCTGAACAGGTAATCAAATGGCTACCCGGACTATTTGCATTGCCTGCACCCCAACAACCCCTCTTTTATGCTGCTGCTGCTACTACTCTGTTTATCATATATGCAGTCACTTTAACTTTACATTCAATTATCCCAACCAACCAGTGACCCCGCACATTGGCTAACCGGGCTATCTGCATTGTGTCCCGCCACCCACCACCTGCCAAACCCCTCTTTTATGCTACTGCTACTCTCTGGTTATCATATATGCAGTCACTTTAACCATATCTACATGTACATACACTACCTCAATTAGCCCGACTAACCGGTGCCTGTATATAGCCTCGCTACTGTTTTCACAGTCTTTTTATTTCTTTACATACCTATTGTTCACCGAATACCTTCTTAAAAAAATAATAATAATTGCACTGTTGGTTGGAGCCTGTAAGTAAGCATTTCACTGTAAGGTCTACTACACCTGTTGTATTCAGAGCACATGGCAAATAAACTTTGATTAATTTGATTTGATTCAAAGGCACTATATATTTTGTCTTGCCCATTCGCCCTCAATTGCACACTTACAAAACCCATGCCTCAATTATTTAAAAAAAACTTTCTTTAACCTCTCTCCTCACCTTCATCTACACTGATTAAAGTGGAATTAACAAGTGGCATCAATAAGGGATCATAGCTTTCACCTGGATTTACCTGGTCAGTCTGTCATGGAAAGATAAGGTGTTCTTAATGTTTTGTATACTCTGTGTATAGCTTTCAAACGGGTAATAACGAGTCCCACGTCATAGAAATGTATATTCATAATCACATTTTCTAAAAAAACATATAGAGTTACACATGAAAGTAAGGGTTGAGGTGGCTCACTCACCACAATCTGATCCTCTGAGGCAGCTGAGACACTGCTGTCATCAAAGTAATGCCACTTCCCATCAGCTTTGTTCTTGCCGTAGGCTGTGTCTGCAGGTAAAAGATATTGGAGGAACATTATAAAACTATGGTCATGGTGGACTAAAGTTGAGCTAGGATGACTATCTGATGAACTGGTTTCCACTAGCAGGCCTGGTTAGTCACCAAACAAGAGCTTGGCTAAAACACACAAAAAGGTTTGAGCAAATCGAAATTGACATCAAAGTTGACAGTGAGTAAGTGGGAACCAACAGCCTAATTAAATACTGCTGATTATAAGCTCAGTTTCCTTAGAGAGAAGGCATAAGCCAGACACCTTATCTGTTATCATACATTCTGCATAGTTGGCCTGCTTCAGGTTGCCAGGTACTAAAACAAATACCTATGTTAGCAGATAGTAGTATTCAAATAACAGGAACAGAGTGAATATAAAAAGAACAATGGCCTCCGATCAACTGCAGTTAAACCTGCCTTTCAGCAAACTGTTCTCTGTTTTCCCAGCAGTGCAGAGCGATTAACTCCAATTTCGGTTATTTCATTTTTTTCTTTCTATGAGTTCAATTCACAATTTCTCCAGAGATGAATCAGATCAAGCCCAAACTGTGTGATGTAGTATGGAGTTGTAGTTTCCAACAGGCCAATATTTTACATAGTTTAGCACAGAAAACATGGTAATTAACTACAATGACTATCATCCATTGCGCGCCTACTTGTTCGTCTGTGGACAGACAAAGAGGGAGAGAAGAGACAGAACACATGCGATCGAGAGGGGTAGAAAGCAGTTGCTTTGCAAGGCATCTACCTGGAGATACATTATCTAAGTGATCAATAGATGGTATTCATAAAAGTATGCCTTATTTACTTTGAAGAACTAATAAAATTGTGATTTTTGTCAGCTCTATAGAGATGAGGTGTAAATGTAAAAACAAAACAAATGTAAAATACACAACTGAAATAGAATGTGACTTAATGATGGTTAATAAGTGATAAACAGTAATAGGCAGTCACTACCATCATGGTACTTTTATTAATTGTTTTATTCTGTGTTACAGCACTTAAATGCACTAAGCATTATGTGGGTTAATGCTGAACAAAAATTGAAACCGAAATGTGATTTTTTTAAATAATCGAATCTGAACCAACCTCAAAAAGCACCAATTGCTTCACACTATTTCCCAGGTAAACAGAAATATAAAATGTAACAAAGTGAGAGCGGACTGTGTCATTCATGTGGGTGGGGTAGGGTGTGTGTACTGTGTATCTCATTATCTAGGTCTGCAATAAGGATGGACCTGACCAGGGTGTTGCTAGCAGAGGCAAACATTACTCACAGTGGCCTCCTCCCATTCCTCCATAGTGGTTGGAGACTGCTATGAGGTCATAAACATAGGGGCCGGCCTTGGGGTCACACACAAACTCAGACATGTTCAGGTCCCTGTGTGGAGAGAGAAGACATGTCATCAGCAAAACCTGCCTTTTACACCCATATACAATAACTGACAGCTAGAAACATAAGCACAGGGCTGTACAGAAATACATTTTTTATTATATCAAATGTGATTAATATTGGACATGTCATCAGCACTGAACCCAGTGTGGGGGGGATGATGGTCAGCCAGAACTACAGCTGATATGATGGTGAGAGGGGTGAGGTACAACAGATGGCTCTGTCGGTCTCAAAACTCCTCAGTAAGCATGAGTCAGGTTCTTGGACGCAGCAGTGGTTGTCTATGTCAGCAACATTTAGTTCTACATCTTGCTGGATAATGTGACTCAGTAGGGGTCAGTGAACACAGGGAGGCTCCCAGGCATTCAGCGAGACAACCTCCACACAGGTTGCTTTTATACCACGGCACAGCATTCCACTGGCTTCATGTCACCACCTGGAGAATAACTTGGGTATTCTGCAATTGGAAAATACATTTATTTTTATGGTTTAGTTGAAAGGCCTTTTTTGTGATTGTGAAATTTTCTTGTGAGCAGTTATTACCGGATAGCATATATGGTTAGAATTATCTTTGTCTGTTGGAGTGTGACGTCAATCTCCCTGACAGTTTAGACACACTTCACAAATATGTGACCATGATTTCCTCAAAATGGACAAAGACCTTTTTCTGACATATCTAGCAAACCAGCACCCTCTAGTGTAAAAGCTGTCAATACCGTGGGTCCATAAAAGTTTACTACAAAATCAAAAGGATGCTTTCATAACTTCACCTCTTAAAGTACAAAGAATAAAGAGCACAATGTCCCTTCTTAATGTGATGAATTGATGAATAAGAGTGGTTTACAAACCAACAAATTATCACTAAATCTAAAACAAACAAATGTTTTACTATCTGGTCCAAAGAACAGAAAATACAAGAGACTATATAGGTGTCCATTTTGATAATATACCTGTTGATCCACCCAGTACAACACGCATTCTTGGTGTTTTGATTGATGAATTGTCATGGAAACACAAAGACAACCTCCAAGATCAGCAAAAATGCCAGGATACTTGGCAAAATTAGATATCTCAAACAGAAGCACTTCTCTGTCTCTATTACATAATGATCTCCCCGTTCATCAGTTACTTAACATTATATGGGCCAGCACACCATACCAAACTACTATCAATCTGTCACCTGCAGAAACACTCTGTAAGAATAATAACACCTGCCGGTTTTAGAGACCATTCTAGGGAAGGGCATTTTACCTTTTTTGACTGTTCGAGTACAGGGCCGATTTTTTAATAATTGGAAAAAAACTAAAACATGTATAATGGAATAAAATAGCGCGAAGTGATTCGGATCTCAGGTCTGGAATAGATTTTCTCAAAGAGTGATCATTTGAAATGACAAGATGAAAGACATTTGTCAGGGTTACAAACCAAAATCAGTCTTCTTTGCGATATAGAGACATTCAGTTGAGTTTATTATGCCTGTTCCTTGGAATTTCTAAACAATTATACATTGAACATGGCATGGGAATGAATTATGGCCAGGACATCTGCTTGGTGAGTAGGCCCAGGCTTAATGATTCTGATGAAAATATGCTTAGTCTTTATCAAACTAATGTTTTTGATTATTTTTATTGTGGAACCTTAATTTTTAGGGGGGATGCAATTATTCCAAACTGATACAATCATAATTCATCCCCATGTTGGAACACATATTTCCCCACTTCAGTCAACCAGTCCATTTTGAATTTGTGATAAAACTGTCATAATTTGGCAAGGAATGTAGCTTGTGTATCCCATCAGTTAGATACATTTATATAGGCATTTATTTTGTGTAAGCGCACACAGCACGCATGTGTAGGCAGCATTCGGAACACAATTGAGTGAGTCGGACATGGAGGGGAAAGGGAATATAGGGAGCAGAACTTTGTGATGCTTGGCTTACTTTTTGTTGTGTCCCGCAAACACCACATGTACAAATGGAACACTAGAGTCAAAGTATATTAAAGTTGTCTTCAAGACAACATTGACAAAATAGGTTCAGTATTTTTTATATTTTATATCTGGTAAAGACTGAGTTTTGACTAGGTTCGAATACTCAATTACTTATGCCCCTCCCTAGACCATACTGCACATGACTTTAAAAACAAAAAGAGAACTCCTGAATATTTAGAAAATTAATTCTTTAAAAAGTTGCTCCATTTTTTTTTACGGCTCTTTAAAATCAGTTTTACACTCTTTCTTCTAATTCACCACCACATATAAATTCAATAAGTACTCAACAAGAAACAGACAACATCTACGTCACCCACATTCAAGAACAACCAATTCTGAATTACCTACAGAGGCTCTATGATCTGGCACTCACTCCCAACTGATTTTGCCAAGCTATCCCGTCATTGTTTGATTTTCTTTTTTAAAGAGTACCTACTGTACATCACAGTTCTACATCCCCAGTAGCTGGACTTTTACTATTACTAACTATTTATATGTGTGCAAATAAACTAAACTAAAAGAGGACACGTATCTGTCAGAACCTCTTGGCATAGTGCTGCCTGTACCTGACAGGGAAGTCCACCACAGTGTCCAGCTTGTCCCTCCAGCAGCGGTTGTATGAGAAACGCTTTAGGTGGACCACCAGGATGCGAGGCAACGACCACAAGTCAAACTTCTTTGTGGCTTGTTGGTGCTTCTTACAGGTCGGGCAATACCTGTTAGGACAAGGTGAGGCATCGTTGATATCAGTGAAACAGACAGAAACACAGAAAACAACATTATAAAGTAGTGGTTTCAATGATTTAGCGAGTAGAGTAATGAAGGCCTGTTTCTCTTGCGCCTGGTCTCACCATGGGTCATGCTCTCCTAGCGTCTCCATGGTGGTGAAGAGCTCCATGCATTCCCTCAGAGCCACTGTGGCTTTCTTCTTCTGGGCCTGCAGCATGCTCTCGTGCTTCTCATAGGCCTACAGTACGCACAGAGGATAGAGGACTGAGTCACACAGACAGATACACACTGTATAGACATAGACTGGCATCCACATTTTGACATTAATAAAAGGGCTTTAGGTCATCCTAATCAAGTCAACTGAAACTGTACTGACCTCTGCTTCCTGATCGTCGTAACACAGTTTCTTTGTGTCCGAGTCCCAGTCAATCGCCACTGTGGAATGTGCTATGGAGGAGATTAGGAAGTTTGGTCAGCCCTCAACACACATCGAAAGACGGTTTTCTAATGGCAACTCAACAAACATATTTTAACCACATGACTTTAACTATAAACATGGTGAAAAAAGTTTAAAACATGTATTTCAAGACATTTTCTCCTCTTGTAACTGGTCAAAACACTGAAAACCAGAGGCGAGACTGAATACTAACTATTGAGTTTGAGGAAGTTTCCGTCACAAGGCAGTGGACTGATGTTGGCCGTTCCGTAGGAGTTGACCATGCTGAAGGAGAAGAGTTTGGGCGGGGTGCTGGAGCACTGTTTGGTTTTAGGGCCATTCTCCAGGTCTGAGGCTTCCTCCTCCTCCCCCGACTGTCCGTTCTCTGGCTCCGGGCTCACCTGGTGATCCATGGCCTCCTCCTCACCTGGAAGCAACACACACAAGTCTGAAATCCCAATATCAGATTCACACAAGCCATGTCATGTCAGCCCGTGGCAATGAAATATTGCACTTCTACATGAATGCAAAACTAAAATGTGCTTAGTACACAATTTATCATGGGATAATAAAGAAACCAATAGGTGTACGAGATGTAAATAACTGTGCTGCCTTTACTGCTGCTGGAGCACTCTGATCCATGTTGTTGCTTACCCTCACACACACCATTCCCGTTGGACCTGTTGGAGGTCCCGGAGTGGTTGCTGCCGTTGCTGGAGCTGCAGGACGCCCCTTCTGACAGGGGGCTACCTGCAGTGTTGTGATTGGAGGATGATGCGGAGCACTCAGCTGCCAGGCTGCAGCTGGCCGAGGAGGCAGAGGCATTCACCCTCCCCTCACTGGTGGAGCTCTGAGCGCGATTCACATAGCGCCTGGAACGGGAAAACAGTGGGTAAATATCGCACATTAACCTTTTGCCACGTGCTATTCCCACATTTAGCACACTAAGTACATGTTCAATATCTCAAGTCTATGTGCTGCATACTGTACATATGAGCAGAAGTGGAAACAAAAGCAGGCCCACAGACAGACAGTGTACCCACCCGATCCTCTCCAGCACCTTCTCGTAGAGCATGTCAGCAGCCAGGTTCTGCCGGGGAACAGTGATGAGGAGGGGCTGGCCGAACAGCATGGTTCCCGTGGAGCCGCCTGTGTGTTTGGAGTGGCGCTCTCTGAAGTACACAGGCAGGTTCATCCTCTCCCTGTCCTCCTCCGCCACCTCATACCTGGACCACAAACATGGAGAATGATACAGTAGCACACTTAGGGTGTTCCGTTTTTACGATTTTAATACATTTTGTATCTGTGGTGGATACTGTACAGTGCCTCCAGAAAGTATTCATACCTCTAGACATATTCCACATTTTGTTGTGTTACAGCCTGAATTCAAAATGGATAAAAACACATTTGTCACCCATCTACACACCATACCCCATAATGACAAAGCACAAATGTTTTGGAAAAATTTGGCAAATTTATTGAAAATACAGAAATATCTAATTTACTTAAGTATTCACACCTCTGAGTTATTACATGTTAGAACACATTTGGCAGTGATGCCCAGAAAGACAGACAACTGTAAAGTCTCTAAAAGCTTTCCACACCTGAATTGTAATATATGTGCACATTATATATTTTTTTAATTCTTCAAGCTCTGTCAATTTAGTTGCTGTAACTAGGCCACTCAGGAACATTCTGTCGTCTTGGTAAACAACTCCAGCATATATTTGGCCTTGTATTTTAGGTTACCATCGTGCGGAAAGGTGAATTTGTCTCCCAGTTTTCCTCAAAGGATTTTGCCTCTGCTTAGCTCTATTCTGTTTCTTTTTATCCTAAAGAACTTCCTGACAAGCATACCCATAACACGATGCAGCCACCACCATGCTTGAAAATATAAAAGAGTGATATGCTGATGTGTTGTGTTTGTGTATTCAGGCCATTAAGTTAATTTCTTTGCCACATTTTTAGTTTTACTTTAGTGCATTATTGCAAACAGGATGCACTTCCTTCTTTTCACACTGTAATTTAGGTTAGTATTGCAGAGTAACTAAAATGTTGATCCATCCTCAGTTTTCTTCTAATCATAGCCATTCAACTCTGTAACTGTTTTAATTGGCCTCATGGTGAAATCCTTGAGGGGTTTCCTTTCTCTCTGGCAACGAAGTTAGGAAGGACACCTGTATCTTTGTAGTGACAGTGTATTGAAACACCAGCCAAAGCGTAATTAATAACTTCACCATGCTCAAAGGGATATTCAATGTCTGCTTTTTTTGTTTTTTACCCATCTACCAATAGGTGCCCTTCTTTGTGAAGCACTGGAAAACCTCCCTGGTCTTTGTGGTTGAAATTCACTGCTCGACTGAGGGACCTTACAGACAATTGTATGTGTGGGGTACAGAGATGAGGCAGTCATTCAAAAGTCATGTTAAACACTATTATTGCTCACACAATGAGTCCATGCAACTTAAGTGACTTGTTAAGCAAATTTTTACTCATGAACTTATTTTGGCATGCCATAACAAAGGGGTTGAATAATTATTCACTCAAGAGATTTCAGCTTTTAATTAATTTGTAAACATAAAAAAAAAAAAAAATCCACATTGACATTATTGGGTATTATCTGTGTAACCCTTAGCGACACAACATCTCAATTTAATCCTTTTTAAAATCAGGCTGTAACAAAACGTTTAAAAAAAATCAAGGGTTGTGAATACTTTGAAGGCACTGTAAGTGGTTATTCTGTAAACTAATTTCCCTGGGACAATAAAGATACTGTTTGACATCTGCTCATACCCAACCACTGTTCAATATGTTATCTTCCAGTGCAAGAGAAGAGACCAGGCTTACACAAATATGTCATCTTTCTCCATGATTTGGTTGAGTCCGTCATCTCGTCTGTAGATCTTGTGGAACCGGTGATTGTAAACATCAGCCACCACCATCTAGGAAGACAGGAGGGAGCATTTATGGTTTCCTCTCAACTGGAGTACCTTTATCAGACCCGTCAGTGGCACAAAATGTTATCCTCACAATTGAAAAAAGGCTACAAAGCATTAAATAATTTTAATCTAATCTACACATTTACTGGCCGATAGAGTTGGGTGGTATCCACATTTTCATACCGTTTCTGTACTTTACTGGGGTATACAGTATTACCGGAAGCTATCTTTTTTTTTTTTTTGGTGTGTGAATTTCTCTAGTCTGGGCACCAGTCTTTAGCTAACGTTCCACTCCTTGCCACTCCATGCCATTGCCAAAGAGACTGGCATTTCGGCAATCACAACATTCAATATGCAACTGGATATACCTCAGAGTTGCTCATTGGTTGTTAGAAATAACATTAATATTTTCCATGGCAACATGTTGAACCTTAAAATAGGAATTAGAATTATAACAATGTCAAAAACAAATATTTAGCTGTTAGATAGGCAAGACGTTGTATTTTGAGGCTTAAAATCAATGCAAATAGGTTTTGTGGTTGGAATTGCAATGTGTTTAGATTGTTCGTAAATTCAATCTGGAGTGCTAGAGTACGCTCTGGGCATTTGTAAATTTAAGAGTGTTGTCAGATTGTCCATTCGTAAATTCAGAGTGTTTCGCTCTCGGAGCGTTCAGAGTGCACACTGGACGCTCTGGCCGAGGAGAAGGGTTGATCCGAGAGTTCTGACCCCACAAAGAGAGTCAAGCACCCAAGCTAACTGGCTAATGTTGGCTAGCTACTTCCAAACAACTCACTCTGCCAATTTTACTTGCCCTAGCAGAGCTGGTTAAGCTGTTTTCATGTTATCCATAGCATTGGGGAGTGTAGCTGTGGTGCTGCCAACAATTTAATTACGCTTTTTTTGCCAACATTTACTTAACACAGGCCATTATCAACAGGTGTTGAGCGTTCGTAAATTCATCAGTTATTCTGCACTCTGGCACAACTCAGACGAGAGTGCTCTGAAATCAGAGTAGATAGCCAGAATTTACGAAAGCACTCGTAGTTTCTGAATTTAGACGTGCTGTGTGGACAAACAAAAAACGGTTGCTTAGCAAACCCGATACCTCTGTTCTGAGGAGTGTTAAAAAAAAATTTTAACGGTGATATAGTCCAAATATTTGGATAATCATTGTGATTGAAGAATAGCTGAGGGTTATCGAATCAGGATCAACTCCTCTGATCTCCTTGAGCTTATTAACAATAGAAGATATTTGTAGATGGAAGAAAGGCCCGTCTCTGTTCGCTAAAGAGACTGGTACTCAGGCTAGAATGTCTCTGCTGTAACCAAGAAGCTTGATCTTGACACCAGGCATGGATGCCCCAAATCCCCCCTATTTAATTTTTTTACTGTATTGAAATGTCTAAATATATGCCAGAGTATTGCCAAGCCTACTGACCGATACTTAATCCTATCAAGTCACAACAAAAAATGTCATCATGAGCACACAAGCATAAAGGACATGTGTGCAAATGCCAGGCAGGGACTGTAAAAAGAGAGTCTAAAAGTACAATGGCCCTTATTCAACTAGCAGCACATAAAGGGTAAAGCTCTCACATTCTCAGCGAGGATTCCAGAAAGCCGGGACAAGGCGCTGCACAGGTCTGTCACTGAGCCAAGCTTGGGGACCACCACTCGGTACTGGAGATGAGAAAAAAAAAGAGATGCAGAGGGAGAGAAAGAGAAGGATGGAGACACAAATATTTTGACTTCGACACAGATGGTATGACTGCCGTCCACTCTGAAATCGAAGGCGTCGCAGCAGTATGTACAAAGACCACTGTTTCTAGGTCCCCATTAAAAAACTGGTCTTGTTTTGAGAACCACCTCAATGACTCAATGAGTATAGGCAAATATCTTATTTGCTTTGCAGACCTCATCACGAAAACAGAAACACAATAGGGGCACCTCTGAACATTAACCATACACAGACACTATATTTGAATAAAATTCAACTAGCCCAGATTTAAACTAATGAATGTTTTGTCTGAGGCTGTGCTTAAGAATATTAACACTACAGTTCAAAAGTTTGGGGTCACTTAGAAACGGTAGTGTAGATGGTCCACTAAGAGTATCAGATACCTTGACATTCTAATAACACCCAGCCACAGGGATATTGTTGGAGAGAATATGAAACCCTTTCTTCTAAAAATGAAGGACTTTGCTAGATGGTCAAATATATACATTTCATTATGGGGTAAAATGTATTCTATTAACATGATGCTGGCATCTGTAATATATTATCCTCTACCTCATCTCCCTCTATATATCCCAGATAATTACTTTGAAGATATTTACAGGCATGTTCTAGATTTTATTTGGGGTAACTCTCAGCAGTTTAGGTATAAAACATATATATATTTTTATATAAGTCAGTCTTCCCCCAAAAAAGGTGGATCTGGTCTCCATAACTTCAGGAAGTACTACTGGGCTATCAATGTCAAACATATCAGTATTTAGTTGTCATGTTGGAAGGGAGGGGCAAAACCCGGCTGGTACCAGATTTTGACCTGGCTTGGAATTTTTGGCAGAGTAAGACCACAACTGAACAATCACCCCACTGTTACAAACACTAGAACCTTGTGGGGTATAAATCTCCTCCGTGGCACAAAAAGAGTATCCTAATTGGATGTAATACATTTGAGGTACAGAATACATTATCTGTTAGATCTATTTGATGAGAATTCTAAGCAACTTTTAAGCTTTACCCAAATTACAGAGAAATATAAGATGCCACATATTGAATATTGGAGACACCTCCAGCTACGAAGTTATTTGTCAAAGTGGTTGGGAAACACCCTTACATGTCCCATAGCCAGCCCGATAAAATAAATCATTTATAATCTGCTACAGGAGCAATTGTCTGATCCTTTAAATAAGGATCAAGTACAAATGGGCAAAATATTTGGCTCTACATATATCCCACGAAGAGTGGAAATAATGCTTGTCTAATTTGAATACTATGTATAAAGAAATGGTAAACACATTTATTCAATTGGACTTCACAAAGTTAATACCAGAAGACCAAAGTTGGATATGTAAAGGTGATGATGCCTCTAATACACATCTCTGGTCATGTCAAGTGCTAAGAGATTGGTGGAATAATATACAACAAGTTGATTTTGAGGCTATTAAGAAAGTTCCTGATCACAGTAAAACTGTATATGTTAGTCATCATCTTCAGCTGTTGAGCCTATGTTTTCACTTCCTTTGAAAAGAGATGGCTTATCCTGGCCATCACAACTGCTAAGCACTTACTCTTAAGGCATTGGAAGAAAGAAGACCCCCCCCCCCCCCTCCCTTTGATGAACGGGCCAGTACCATAGCACAGCTGGCTAGCTATGAGAGTTTCTTACTCGCTTCTGGATAAACTACTTTGAATATACTTGGGGCCCCTTTCATTGCTTGCTCAAATGGACTTTAAAAGGTGAACTGTATCTAAAGTCAGTTTATAATGGGGTATAGCAGTGGTGCTATTATTTATTATATATTCGTTTTCTCTTGTTTTTGGTGTGTCTGATATCATTGTTTGGTTTTATATTACTCTGTGTTTGTCTTGTCCTTTTCGTCGTTGTTGTGAAATCCTTAATAAATAAAAACATATTGTTATAATAATGACAGTGTAACGACATTGAGGGGGAAACGCAGCACACATCCAGTGTGTGTGTATGTGTGTGTGTGTGTTACCTGTGTGGGTCTGGACTGGGGGTCAATGCGGACCAAGAACACCTCCATAGTGCGGTCCTTCTTCATGGGCAGAGGGAGTGTGAGGTAGCAGAATGGGTCAAAAGTCACAGAGATCTTGGCACATTCTGGACACACCAGAGTGGATTTGAACAGGCCATGGAATATGTCCACGATGATTGAGTCATTGCGCAGGCGATGATTAGTCCATGCTTCCTTAGCTACAATCTGTCAGTCAGAAGAAGGAAAATAAACTGTTAAGAGATTTGTACAGAGGTGATCACAAACGAGATAGGACTTAATGACAATGCTATGGGAAATCCTCCTTTCTAGCATCACCAAGATTGTGTGTATGTGTACCTCGTCTGGCCGCCCCCCCGCATCTTGCAGGGCCAGGTAAGGCTTCTTTTTAACACGGTTCAGATCTTCATGGAGCCCGTCCATCAGGAAGGCCAGCAACTCCTGGGAGTCCTGCTGCTGGTACCCTGAAAACTGGGGGGCGAAGCGACCCACTTGGGTCTGAGATAGAAGGGGAACACAGGGTGGAGGTTAGCAGACTGTGCAGCTTGTTAGTCACACGTGTTCTAGTAATTATGACAGAGTGTTTCATGCTCATTGCTGTCTGCAATGAGTTTGTAAATTAGAGAGCTGACAATTGGAAAATCTACTGGTCAAAAAGAGGATGAGGAAGGTGCACTCCAACAGAACTACATTGCAGTAACCTATAGAAATTCAGTCTCATGTATCCGTGGTGATGCTCACTTTAAAGGTGCGGGGAGCCACATAGCTGCTGCGGCTAAGCCACATCTGCTTGACCAGGTCTGCATAGGCCTCTGCGATCTCCCCCCTCATTCCTAATGGATTCTCCCGGTTGATCTCTGCCTCATACTGGTCATCTAGGAAGTACTCCGTGAGAGGACACGCGTTGCTCAGGCACTGCAACAAAACAGTGAGGTGAATAAGGGGGAAATATACAGTTCAAACTTTGTTTGGTGTGTGTGAGTCAGAGAGCCTGTCTATGTCTGGGAGTCTGTGGCCTGCTCTTCCACACCATCAACTGATTTAGAGAGGTAAGTACAGCTCGGTCTTAGACAAGGGATAATTGGATGTCTTAGACAAGGGAAATATGCTCTATAGCAAGACATATCCTGAAATTTAAATCAATAGTCAGGCATTCATTTGCTTAAATCACTGATCCCAGCGGGAGCTTATTAGAGACCGGCTTCTATTCGAGCCAGGCGTCTATTTCCTTAAGGCACACAGCTTTTGCTCATTTGCATAGTTAACTGAAGAACTGTAATATCCTATGCTTCACGGAGTCGTGGCTGAACGAGGACACGGTTAACATAAATCTAGCTGGTTTTTGTATGCATCGGCAGGACAGAACAGCAGCTTCTCGTAAACTCAAGGGTCTCTTTGTTAACAACAGCTGATGTGCAATCCTAATAATAAGAAAGTCTTGAGGTTCTGCTTGCCTGCTCACACCAACTCATTCAAGCGTTTTTCTTTACATTTACCATTTTGTACATTGTAGAATAATAGTGAAACAACATATAAAACAACATATGGAATCATGTTGTAACCAAGTGTTAAACAAATCAAAATATATTTTATATGAGATTCTGCAATGTAGCCACCCTTTGCCTTGACAGCTTTGCACACTCTTGGCATTCTCTCAACCAGCTCATGAGGTAGTCACCTGGAGTGCAATTTCAATTAACAGGTGTGCCTTGTTAAAAGATCATTTGTGGAATTTCTTTCCTTCTGAATGCGTTTGAGCCAATAAGTTGTGTTGTGACAAGGTAGGAGTGATATACAGAAGATGGCCCTATTTGGTAAAAGACCAAGTCCATATTATGGCAAGAACAGCTCAAATAAGCAAAGATAGTCACTGTGTACTTGTTTCTCATGTGACTATTTATATATTTTGAATTAAATCTGCATGGTTGGAAATGAACCCGTAAGTAAGCACTTCACTATTAGTCTACGAAGCATATGACATAATTTGATTTGTTTAATTTCAGCATTTTAATCCATTTCTTTCTTTCCTGCATTAAATGTGTTAGCATTTACACACTGTCAGGTTTCGGGGGGTTGTCTTTACTCCCGAAGACGTTTACTGTTTTTGTGCTTGCCAGTTAGCTAGCCGTTCTCAGCTGTCAGCAGTTTCTTACTAGAGATAACAGATTGCCAAAATGTTTGTGTCATTACGGAATTATTTGATGTAATAAATCAAACATTAAACCAAGTAAACAATTCATGGTAAACTCGTAAACAATTCATTTAGACTGGTGTTTATTTCTTTGAAAAGGGCTTTTATTTGCTGAAATGCGTGCCATTGCCCAGCTATTAAAAAAAGGCACAGGTGGCTATGGACTGAGTTTAATTTAGTTTTACAGTACCCAATATTTGCTGTGGGGTCCATATGAATTCTTTGTGCAGTACATGCTTATGTGAGTTTGCACACAGACCTTGTGTGTGTGTGTGTGGTACCTGAAGAGCGGAGTTCATAAAACAGGTGTTGCCTAGGTTACTGAGACCACAGAGGCCAGGTTGGGATGGTGACTCTCTGTAGTTGTAGGAGGAGCTATATGAATTGTAACCTCCCAATCTGTAGAAACAGTAAGGTTTAGTCCACTGTTTAACAGGTCAAACATCAATGGATTGTACAAATATTCCAAAACATACACTATCGGTCAAAAGTTTTAGAACACCTACTCATTCAAGGCTTTTTATTTTTACTATTTTCTACATTGTGGAATAATAGTGGAGACATCACAACTATGAAATAACACATATGGATTCATGTAGTAACCAAAAAAAAAAAAAAGTGTTAAACAAGTCAAAATATATTTTATATTTGAGCATCTTCAAAATAGCCAACCTTTGCCTTGAGGAAAGCTTTGCACACTCTTGGCATTCTCTCAACCAGCTTCACCTGGATTGCATTTCAATTTTAAAAAGTTACTAAAGGACACCAATAAGAAGAAGAGACTTGTTTGTGCCAAGAAACACAAGCAATGGACATTAGACTGGTGGAAATGTGTCCTTTGGTCTGATGAGTCCAATTTTGAGATTTTTGGTTCGAACCGCCGTGTCTTTGTGAGATGCAGAGTAGGTGAATGGATGATCTCTGCATGTGTGGTTCCCACCGTGAAGAACGGAGGAGGTGTGATGGTGCTTTGCTGGTGACTCTGTTGGTGATTTATTTACAATTCAAGGCACACTTAACCAGCACGGCTACCACAGCATTCTGCAGCGATACACCATCAAATCTGGTTTGCGCTTAGTGGGACTATCATTTGTTTTTCCAACAGGATAATGACCCAAAACACACCTCCAGGCTGTGTAAGGGCTATTTGACCAAGAAGGAGAATCATGGAGTGCTGCATCAGATGACCTGGCCTCCACAATCACCCAACCTCAAGCCAATTGAGATGGTTTGGGATGAGTCGGACAGCAGAGTGAAGGAAAAGCAACCAACAAGTGCTCAGCATATATGTGGGAACTCCAAGACTGTTGGAAAATCATTCCAGGTGAAGCTGGCTGAGAGAATGCCAAGAGTGTGCAAAGCTGTCATCAAGGCAAAGGGAGGCTATTTGAAGAATCTCAAATATAAAATATGGTTACTATATGATCCCATGTGTTATTTCATACAATGTACAAAATAGTAAAAATAAAGAAAAACCCTTGAAAGAGTAGGTGTTCTAAAACTTTTGACCGGTAGTGTAAATGGGACTCCATTGACTTGGTCTGACTGGCTAGTGATATCCCAGTGACTGCATATTATGGCATAGTGATAAAAACACAGTTTGCTTGCCTATTGCCAGAGGAGGTGCTGTTGTTCAGTGTATAGCCAGAGTTGCTGCTGCTGTCCCCATTTGTTACTGTTGAGGAGATGGTTGTCGACGAGTTGGAAGAGAGCTTTGGAGAGGTAGTGAAATTCCTGGATGTAGCCGTACTGGATCTGAATAACATGAACATAGACTTACTGGATAAGTTTCAGACACATTATCTGATATATACTATTTTCTGCATTCAAACATTAGGGTTGAGCGGTATCCAGATTTTCATATAGTTTCTCTCATCCCAGGAATTACGGTATTACCGTCTTAGTACACAAGGGGGCGACTGAAATGGTAAAAAGCCCATTGGATGTCTATTACCAGAATGCTAACAAAGTCAGCACAAAAGCTCATTTCCATGGAGGTTGCTAGCTAAATATGCTTACAAGAGCAAACTAAAATAAACAAAAAGCAAAGACAGGCAATCCAGCTCTGAATGTAATTTTGTAAATTTACAAGCAAATGTGAACGAGAGAGATTCTATGGGGGGAGCAGTCAGGCCGAGAACAGAGAGGAGGAAAGAAAACACACACAGAAAACCAAGATGGCAGCACCAGCTGTACAGATAACCCATCCAAACGGGCTTTGACTTCTGAAACACAGCAGAAAGCTAGCACAATTTGATGCCCTGTCACCTTATTAATTAAGTCACTTACTTTGATAACTAGCAAGTTAAACTTAAGGGAATTCTGTGTTTTTCCACAAGGCAAAAAATATAAAGTGTATAAGAAATATATTGCTGCCTTTTGTAAACACATATCTAAAATGCTTTTAAATTGTAATTTCTGCTCAGTATCAAACAAATGTTGTGCTTCCGTTACACTTCTCCACTCAGATAAAAATTCACGAATGGGCATTGTATTAGCAGACAGCACTCCTCTGACTGATGTGTTTGGTGTAGTCAGCCTACTTTTCTCTGTCAGAAAAACATTAGGAAATGTAGTCCGCTACATTCTTTCTACGATAAAACATTGGAAATATGATGGCCATGCATAGTTTTTGCAAAAAAGACCTTGCTTTTTCATTGTAAGCTCATTTACTTGGGTGGCTGCCAGCCAAATACTGTTGTACTTCGGTTGTTATCTGATGAAAATGAAGCTACTATCTGCCAAATGTGTTGCCCTAAAGTATTTTCTGCAAAGGAAAACTATAGTTGCATATCCCTGATTAGACTATTGAAGTAAATAAAACACTTTCTATATAAATAGCAACTCCTGTCAATACATAGCTGGACTCACCTGCTCCCACTTTCTCCCATTGTGCTATTTACAAACAAACATGACTGGCTCAACTGTTCTGGGGAACTATGGCAATCATGGCTTCATGTAAATGTAAAATAATGTGACAGGTAAAATAAAGAACGTGATCTGCTTTATCTCCTAACATATTGCACAAGTGGACTACAGGTATTTACTTAAAAAGTAGCTACAAATATTAAAACTTCAAAGGTTTTTCAACACCGTTGAAACTATCTCGTGGCTATTACCAAATACCCTGGTATATAGTATATCGCCCAAGCCTATCAGACAGAAAATCGTAAATGTGACAATTTAAGCCATTTTAGTCAACAAGTGGTGTTGCAAAGCTACAGGTAATTTATTAAAGTTACGTGAATCTTCTGTAATTTTTGTAATAAACAGAAAATCTATGACAATCTATCGTAATTTATACTTGGAATTTATTTTTATTTTTTATGTATTCATATATAATATTCATTTTTTCCCTGATATTTTCCACTAGACATTCAAGACGGTATCTAGTATGGTTCAAGAGAAAATAGCCTAATAATTAAAAAATTATCAACAATGGCATTATTTTCAATAAACTCTGCAACTATTCCAACTATTTACTTTTCACACCTGTCACCAGTTTGAGGCCAAAACATTGAAAACAAATACATATGGACATTGTAAAAACAATGTGTGTAAAAAAAAAAATTGTAAAGGATATTTCATGCTGAAACCCCCATATTAAAACACCAATGGGTTTCACTATGTTGATGGTTAATATTTAGGATAATTTCACAGCTTGGTCATTCTATTCTTTTTTATTTAAAAATCTTAATTATTTATTAAATTTGACATGAAATAAGGCTAAAGATAATATTACAGACGCCTGTGATAATCTGTAGTACCCAAAATGGCCACTAGACATCTTGTGCTAGATAACATAATATACTTGAAAGATAACAAAATTCTAGTACTTTCCTGATGAACTTCGAAAGATCCAGTAATATAGTGCCGCTTTGCAACCTTAGTCAAAGTCCTAGAATTGCAGATGGGTAACCATATAACGATAGACTTACTTTGGATGGGAGGCTTGTCTGGGCCACGTGCCGTCCTCGTTCTTGCATTCAATCACGAGCACCTGTGTGGGCATCACACTAGTGAGAGCCGTGCTGAACCCAGCTGATTTCAACAACTGTGTCATAACATAACATGTGTCATAACATACTCATACACATGTATGAATGTACATTTGACCGGCATTTTAGCTATGATGTGATGTTTGGGGGCACATAGTTAGTCAGTTATAAGCCTGCCTGACTGAGTGGCAGTGGAATGAGCCTGGCAAGCAGATCGTGAAAAACACCTGAGAAAATCAAATTTGGCAGTCTGCCTGGAAATGTATTCGTAAAACCAATACATTATCCTAATATTTTTCAGATTTTCTGTTCTCCTCTCATTTTAATTCAAGTACTTTTAAAGTATCTAGGTATTCCAGTATTGTAATTTCAAAGTGCCAAATTCAAGTACTTTAAGCACCTCAAGCGAACCCTGCTCATGAGATTATAAGTTACGACACCATTGCAGCTTCCCCTCAAAAATATTCACGTGTGCGGTGTGTCTAAAGAAGTAAGTGCCAGTGGGCAAAGGGTCTAGTTCTATCTGTGTGTGGCCTAGTAGTGAGTGAGCGGATTTGGATGTTGGGGTGGAGCCAGTACTCTACCTGGCCCTGGAAGAGACCAGCATCCTGTACGGTGCTGTCTGGCTTGTTCAGCTGCTCATACGTGTTGCTCATGTACTTGTTCCACAGTCGAGTCTCCTTCCCCGTTGGGATCTCAAATAGTGACCGCATCTCCTTCTCTATGGTGTCTGGACAGGGCACACACAATATTTAGTTAATTAAAAGTCAGAAGTGACTGAAGATGATACATATTTAGTTAGTTCACACGTTAGTTTGCTCTCTGGCTCACAGTACAGTACACTGTTCTCTCTCACCTATAGTGTCAGCTTTGCTGAAATGGCGTGTGACCACATTGTCCATGTTGTCATTCTCACACAAGTTGAGCTCCAAGAGATAGACCTCCACTTTACAGTGCTTGACAAACATGCCGTGTTCAACCACCTAGATAGAAAGCACAAGGTTAAAGAGAGAGACTAAAGCAAAAGAGTGAAAATATACATTTTTAAATGGTATCACCTTTCTGACGATGGGACGCTGGCCCTCAAGGCAACCATACCAGCTGACAAACTTGTTCCACGCCTCAGTGGGCACTAGGACATAGTCCAACTCATCTATAAGGTGCTCCTTCAGGATCTGGGTCTCATGGTCTAAGGAGAAAGAGAGTGTGTCAAGGTAAGTTTATGACAACAAGTATTTAGAGTGCTCGTTTATAACTAGTTTTGCACTTATTAGAATTATGCTCACAGCAGAGACAAAAGACAACACAGGCCTACACAAAGATTAAAATACAATGTGACATTTTGTGGAAGTGAATATGATGCCTGCATTACCTGAGAACAGGCCAGAGTTGTCAACAGGGCCGGGATAGAGACTGTGCTCTCCAACATTGTACATATCCCAACTGTCAAATCCCACATATTTCTTCCACTGCTTGAACCATCGACTATCAATCAGAAACCTGCAAAAAGAAGTGCTACTGTATTGAGTGGAATGATAACTTGCAGGTTAAAATGTATATCACACAACAGTAAAACAAATGTTTTATATAAACTTGCCCTGCATGCAGACAACCTGTGCGACTAGTTTCTAAATTATGTCTAACAATTGCTAGGTTTCAATCGGTGACATTATCAAGTGAATATTCCCAAATCTGCATAAAAGCAATATGCGCATTTTTAAACCAGAGATGTTTCCGTCAAATTGACTTCTTGCAGATAAGTCTGAATGATGACGTAGTGCATATAAAAATACATTTTGCGGTTATATTCCCATGTACCAAATAAAAAAATATTACAGAATAAAAAATAAAAATACATTTAATTAACGCAACATCCCACAATTTCAAAGATTTTACTGAGTTACAGTTCATATGAGGAAATCAGTCAATTGAAATAAATGTATTGGGCCCTAAACTATGGATTTCGCATGACTGGGAATATAGATACACTGCATTCGGAAAGTATTCAGACCCCTTCACTTTTACTACATTGTTACGCTACAGCCTTATTCTAAAGTGGATTAAATCATTTGTTGAGGCACAGTTCTGGGGAAGGGTACAAAAAAAATGTCTGCAGCATTGAAGGTCTCCAAACCACAGTGGCCTCCATCATTCTTAAAAGGAAGAAGTTAGGAACCTAGACTCTTCCTAGAGTCGGCCACCCGGCCAAACTGAGCAATCGTGGGAGAAGGGCCTTGGTCAGGGAGGTGAACAAGAACCTGATGGTCACTGACAAAGCTCCAGAGTTCCTCTGTGGAGATAGAACATTCCAGAAGGACAACCATCTCTGCAGCACTCCACCAATCAGGCATTTATGGTAGAGTGGCCAGACGGAAGCCACTCCTCAGTAAAGGCACATGACAGCCTGCTTGGAGATAGTCAAAAGGCACAGAATGGACAAAATTCTCTGGTCTGATGAAACCAAGATTGAACTCTTTGGCCTGAATGCCAAGCGTCACATCTGGAGGAAACCAGGCACCGCTCATCACCTGGCCAATACCATCTCTACGGTGAAGCATGGTGGTGGCAGTATCATGCTGTGGGGATGTTTTTCAGCGGGTAGGGACTGGGAGACTAGTCAGGATCAAGGGAAAGATGAACAGAGCAAAGTACAAGAGAGAGATCCTTGATGAAAATCCGCTGCAGAGTACTCAGGACCTCAGGCTGGGGCAAAGGTTCACCTTCCAACAGGACATTGACCCTAAGCATAGAGCCAAGACAACAGAGTGGCGGCTTTGGGACAAGTCTCTTTATGTCCCTAAGTGGCCCAGCCAGAGCCCGGACTTGAACACGATCGAATATCTCTGGAGAGACCTGAAAGGCAGGAAACAAGACTTCTACTACGATGATCCTCAACACTGGGGCTCCACAAGGGTGCGTACTCAGCCCCCTCCTGTACTCCCAGTTCACCAATGACTGCATGGCCAAGCACGCCACCAACGCAATCATCAAGTTCGCAGACTACACAATAGTAGTAGGCTTGATGACCAACAATGACAGCCTACAGGAAGGTGGTGAGGGCTCAGAGTGTGGTGCCAGGAAAATAACCTCTCACTCAATGTCAACAAATCAAAGAAGATGATCGTGGAACTTCAGGAAACAGCAGAGGGAGCACCCCTCTATCCACATCAACAGGACTGCAGTGGAGAAGGTGGAAAGCTTCAAGTTCCTCGGCGTACACAATCACTGACAAACTGAAACGGTCCACCCACACAGACAGTGTGGTGAAGGCGCAACAGAGCCTCTTCAACCCCAGGAGGCTGAAAACAAATTGGTTTGGGACCTAAAACCCTCACCAACTTCTACAGACACACAGAGGGTGGTGTGGTATGCCCAACGCATCACCGGGGGCAAACTACCTGCCCTCCAGGACACCTACAGCACCTAATGTCACAGGAAGGCCAAAAAGATCATCAAGGATAACAACCACCCGATCCACTGCCTGTTCATCCCATTATCATCCAGAAGGTGAGGTCAGTACAGGTGCATCAAAGCTGGGACCGAGACTGAAAAACAGCTTCTAACTCAAGGTCATTAAACTGTTCAAATAACCATCACTAGCACAGAAGATGCTTCCTATATAAATAGACTTGATATCACTGGCCACTTTAATAAATGGAACATAAATCATGTCAATGTTAACATATTTTGCATTACTCATCTCGTATGTATTTACTGTATTCTATTCTACTGTGTCTATGCCACTCTGATATTGCTCATCCATATATTTGATATTTTCTTAATTCCATTCCTTTAGTTAAATGTGTGTGTATTGGGTATATGTTGTGAAATTGTTAGATATTACTTGTTAGATATTACAGCACTGTCAGAGCTAGAAACACTAGCATTTCGCTACACCCGTAAACACATCTGCTAAGCATGTGACCAATAAAACTTGATTTGAAAATAGCTGTGCAGCAAAGTTCCTCATCCAACCTGACAGAGCTTAGAATGATCTGCAGAGAAGAATGGGAGAAACTCCCCAAATACAGGTGTGCCAAGCTTGTAGCATCATACCCAAGAAGACTTGAGGCTGCAATCGCTGCCAAAGGTGCTTCAAAAAAGTACTGAGTAAAGGGTCTGAATACTTTTGTAAATGAGATTTCAGTATATTTAATAAATTCGCCAACATTTCTAAAAACCTGTTTTCCTTTGTCATTATGGGGTAGTGTGTGTAGATAAAGAAAAAAACGATCTCATCTATTTTAGAATAAGGCTGTAACATAACAAAATGTGTTAAAGGTGAAGGTCTGAATACTTTCCGAATGCACTGTATGCATCGGTTGGTCAGATACCATCAAGGTATTTCTGTGCATTCAAATTAGAGGTCGACCAATTAATCGGAATGGTTTTTTTGGGCACCGATTTCCGATTATTATTATTTATTTATTTTTAAAAAAAGTTATACCTTTTATTTAACTACGCAAGTCAGTTAAGAACGCATTCTTATTTTCAATGACTGCCTAGGAACTGTGGGTTAACTGCCTTGTTCAGGGGCAAAACGACAGATTTTCACCTTGTCAGCTCAGGGGTTCCAATTTGCAACCACACAGTTAACTAGTCCAACGCTCTAACCATTGCACTCCATGAGTAGCCTGCCTGTTACGCGAATGTAGTAGAAGCCAAGGTAAATTGCTAGCTAGCATTAAACTTACCTTATAAAAAACAATCAATCATAATCACTAGTTATAACTACTGATCCAGTTTAGCAGGCAATATTAACCAGGTGAAATTGTGTCATTTCTCTTGCGTTCATTGCACGCAGAGTCAGGCTATATGCAACAGTTTGGGCTGCCTGGCTCATTGCGAACTAATTTGACAGAATTTTACGTAATTATGACATTCTTTGAAGGTTGTGCAATGTAACAAGAATATTTAGACTTAGGGATGCCACCCGTCAGATAAAATACCGAACGGTTCCGTATTTCACTGAAATTATAAACATTTTGTTTTCGAAATGATAGTTTCCGGATTTGATCATATTAATGACCAAAGGCTCGTATTTCTGTGTGTTATTATGTTAGAATTAAGTCTGATTTGATAGAGCAGTTGGACTGAGCAGCAGCAGGCCCGTTATCATTCATTCAAACAGCACTTTCGTGCGTTTTGCCAGCAGCTCTTCGCAAGCACAGTGCTGTTTATGACTTCAAGCCTATCAGCTTAATGGCTGGTGTAACCAATGTGAAATGGCTAGCTAGTTATCTGGGTGTGCGCTAATACTGTTTCAAACGTCACTCGCTTTTAGATTTGGAGTAGTTATTCCCCTTGCGCTGCAAGGGCCGCGGCTTTTGTGGAGCGATGGGTAACGATGCTTCGTGTGGCTGTTGTCTATGTGTTCCTGGTTCGAGCCCAGGGGCAAGGAGGGGGACGGAAGCTATACTGTTACACTGGCAATACTATAGTGCCTATAAGAACATCCAATAGTCAAAGTTATATGAAATACAAATGGTAGAGAGCGAAATAGTCCTATAAATACTATATGAACTACAACCTAAAACCTCTTACCTTGGAATATTGAAGTCTCATGTTAAAAGGAACCACCAACTTTCATATGTTCTCATGTTCTGAGCAAGGAACTTAAACGTTAGCTTTTTACATGGCACACATCTTTACATGGCACACATTACTTTCTTCTCCAACACTTTGTTTTTGCATTATTTAAACCAAATTGTACATGTTTCATTATTTATTGAGGCTAAATTGATTTTGATGTTTTATATTAATATTAATATTAATTCAGTATTGTTGTAATAGTCATTATTACAAATAAAACAAATTGGCCGATTAATATCGGCTTTTTTGGTCCTCCAATAATCGGTATCGGCGTTGAAAAATCATAATCGGTCGACATCCGATTCAAATTGCCATCGATAAAATGCAATTATGTTTTTGTCTGTAGCGTATGCCTGCCCATACCATAACTCCACCGCCACCAAGGGGCACTCTGTTCACAATGTTGACATCAGCAAACTGCTCGCCCACATGAAGGCTTATGGTAGAGAAATTAAATCCCGACAACAGCTCTGGTGGACATGCCTGTTGTCAACATGCCAATTACACACTCCCTCAAAACTTGCCACATCTGTGGCATTGTGTTATTGTCCCCAGCACAAGGGGCACCTGTGTAAAGAGCATGCCGTTTAATCAGCTTCTTGATATGCCACACTTGTCAGGTGGATGGATTATCTTGGCAAATGAGAGATGCTCAGTAACAGGGATGTTAACAAATTTGTGCACAAAATGAGAAGCTTTTTTGTGTGTTTAGAACATTTCTGGGATCTTTAATTTCAGCACATGAAACCAAATATGTTACATTTATATTTTTGTTCAGTGTAGTTAAAATGGGTTTCCAGCGCATTTTCAACTCCGATGGTTTTCTCACAAAAATGTTGCTTTATATAGCGAGTGTGCCCACTCTGGTATTGGCACATGCGCTCTAGCCAACAGCTCTTTGTGCGTGCCAATGGCTAAAACTCACGTAAAGCCTACATGAGACTTTTATTGACAAAAGAGCAAGATATTTTTTTTCTTCAAACAGCATCCAAGCATCATGTCACCAGAATAAGACACTCGATATTTATTGGAAAGGAGCATCAAGCTCTACACGTTGCACTTTCACCACCCTGAAGTTGATCATAACTTACTTAATCTGTAGCCTAATAAACTGCATGCTTCCTCGAAGAGCCATAGTGGGAGGACCACACGTCATCGTGTGAATGTTCGATATGAATGTTATATCAATATTTGTGCATTAAAAAAAACTTTACACCAACATTTCTTGCATTATTGATTTTACTGACACAAAAAGGATGACACGTTGTCTAGCGTATTTAGTATTTTTGGCATTAGGAAAGTTTAACGAAAAAATTAATTTTTCCATCAGGCCCATCATGACATTTATCCAAAATGTACTTTACTTGCATAAAAAGGTTGAATGGAAACCTGGTTAGTGTTAATCTGTCAACATATTATGCAACTCCAAAACAAACTGTCTCGCGCTCTAGGTCACATTCACATATAGTAACAGTGAGCTAGGATGTCTTTAATCTCATCTCAAGCAGGATTACACATGGTCCAAAGCCCAGGCAAGGGAAACTTTATTTCTAAAGAACCGTTATTAGAATTGAGAACTTTGTGACTAAATTAGCTAGGTGTACTTTAAATGAGACACATGGTAATGCAACTAAAGCCTTTACAATACCCATCTCAGCTGCGTTTAAAATGAGGTCAGGAGTCAGCATATTAGGCTCTGTTTACACAGCCAGGCCAATTTTGATCTTTTGCGCAATTATTGACAAAACATCAGATCAAAAGATGAATTGGTGGCAACAAAAAAAACAATTGGGCTGCCTGTGTAAATTCAGCCATAGTCTGTCAGATAGCCCATAGCTGCCCAGCTGATAGGTGTGTTTAGCAACGCGGTATATTTACATACACTAGCGTTGCTGTCAATTGTATTGGGTTGTACAAAAACATTCCATGGGAAGCCAGAAGTGAAATTGAATTCCATTTTAATTTACTGTGCCAGTGGGCAGGAGAGTTGGTCATTATAATGGGGGAATTTCAGACAAAATATCTAAAGGATCGTATTACCAGATTTTCCAAAAGTGGGTCTGTTTACCTCATGTCAAAATAAAAGTCCTGCACGTGCATCATATGAAGACAAAAAAGAAACAACTTGTGGGGGACTTATTTTTTTTACATGTTTTTATATTTAACTAGGCAAGTCAGTTAAGAACAAATTCTGATTTACAATGATGGCCTACCCCGGACGATACTGGGCCAATAGTGCGCCAACCTATGGGACTCCCAATCATGGCCAGATGTGATGCAGCCTGGATTCAAACCAGGTACTGCAGTGACGCCTCTTGCACTGAGATGCAGTGTCTAAGACCACTGTGCCACTTGGGAGCTCATGAGGTAAGCAGAGGGAGTGGGTCTACAACACACCAACGTCTGGAAAGTATGTTTATTAATACCATCCTTTAAAATATTTGGCCTCAAATACCCAACAATCCTGCCCTCCGGCACAGTAAGTTGAAATGGAGTTGTATTTAACTTCGCTTCCCATTAACTGTTTTTGTGCAACCCAATACAGTTTAAACCAATGCTAGTGTATGTAAATACAGTGCCTTTAGAAAGGATTCATACACTTACACATTTTGTGTTAGTTCAAAATGGATTAAATAGTTTTTTTCCGTTCTCACCCATCTACACACACAATACCCCATAATCAAAGTAAAAACATGTTTTTAGAAATGTTTGCAAATGTATTGAAAATTAAATACATTAATCTAATTTGTATTAGTATTCACTATGTAGAGTATTCAATACTTTGTCGAAGCAACTTTAGTGGTGATTACAGCTGAGAGTCTTTTAGGGTATCCAGTTCAAATACAAAGTATTAGCTAGCATGTAAAATAACTAGTTAACTTTAGTTCGCAGTCACTCGTTATCGCATTGAACAGGGGCTTTTTGACTACACCTCGTTATGTCGTAACTAGTTAGCCGGCTAGCAAGCTAATGTGAACAGACACCTAGATTGTTCAATATTTGCACATAATTATTTTTTGAATTCTTCAAGGTCTGTCAAGTTGATTGTTGTTCATTGTTATGTATTTAAGTCTTGCCATAGATTTAAGCCGATAAGTCAAAACTGTAACTATGCCATTCAGGAACATTCAACGTCGTCTTGGTAAGCAAATCCAGTGTATATTTGGCCTTGCGTTTTAGGTTATTGTCCTGCTGAAAGGTGAATTTGTCTCCCAGTGTGTGTTGGAAAGCACTAAGCAGACTGAACCAGGTTTTCCTCTATGATTTTGCCTGTGCGTAGCTTTATTCCGTTTCATTTTATCTCCCCCCAAAAAACACCCTAGTGCTTGCTGATGACAAGCATACCCATAACATGATGCAGCCACCACCATGCTTGAAATTATGAAGAGTGGTATTCAGAGATGTGTTGTTTGCCCCAAACATAACGCTTTGTATTCAGGACAAAAGTAATTTATTTGCCACATTCATTGCAGTGTTACTTAAGCGCCTTGTTACAAACAGGATGCATGTTTTATTCTGTACAGGCTTCCTTATTTTCACTCTGTCAATTAGCTTAGCGTTGTGTAGTAATTACAATGTTGTTGATCTATTCACAATGTTTTCTCTTATCATAGCCATTAAACTAACTGTTATAAAGTCACCATTGGCCTCATGGTGAAATCCCTGAGTAGTTTCCTGCCTCTCTGGCAACTGAGTTAGGAAGGACTCCGGTATCTTTGTAGTGACTGTGTGTATTGATACACCATCCAAAGTTAAATTAATAACTTCACCATGCTCAAGGGGATATTCAGCATCTACTTTTTTTATTTTGTTTTTAACCCTTCTTTGCAAGGCATTGAAAAAAACTCCTTGGTCTTTTTGTGGTTCAATCTGTGCTTTTAATTCCCTACTCGATTGAGGGACCTTACAGATAATTGCTTGTGTGGAGTACAGAGATGGACTGGTTAAATGAAAATCATGTTAACCACTATTAATCAACACAGAATGAGTCCATGCAACATATGATGCAATTTGTTAATAACAATTTTACCATAACAAAGGGGTAGAATACTTTATTCGCTCAAGACATTTCAGCTTCTCATTGTATTACTATTATTTTTTTATTCTACAAACACAATTTCACTGACATTATTGGGTGTTGTGTAGATCAATGAGACATCTAAATGTAATATATTTTAAACTCAGACTGTAGCAACAAAATGTGGGAAAAGTAAAGGGGTGCGAATAATTTCTGAAGGCACTGTACACCTGCGTTGCTAAAAACACCTACCCAGTTGACATTACCCTATTTAGAAAGACTCGAAGGCCAAAACAATCGAAGTTGTCTGTAGCCTTGCCCCAAAAACATATCATACTTGTCATCGATCCCAACTAAAACGATTGCTTACTTAACCTAAATAAACATGTTGTGAATTTAGCTAAGGTTATTTAGATGTACCATAACAAACCCAACGTTATGACCCGGCAGCTTGCTGTCTCAAGACAACGTGTTCAGGGATTCAGTGTTTAATAGTCGCAGGTACTGGTAGTGCCTGTCTGGTTAGCCTTGCTCTACTGAGCCCACATTGGTTGTTTCCCGTCCCTTGTTGTTCAGTATGGATATGGCTAGTTAAAGTTAAAACCTTGCGAAGATCTTAACTGGAAACCTGTGGCCTTGGCAACTGAATATCTGAGAGGGCCAGTCGCTGGGTGTTATCCAGTTTCAATGACAAAGCATTAGCTAGCTTGTAAAATTGTTAGCGTTAGCTAGATAACATAACTTCGCAGTCACTCGTTATCGCATTGAACAGGGGCCTTTTGACGACACCTCGTCATGTCGTAACTAGTTAGCCGGCTAAGCTAATGTGAGTAGACAGTTAACTTGCGTAATGCCTTCGCTTGGATAGCTTGCCGGCTAGCTAACCTTAGTTATTAACTAAGTACAACTAGCTAGCTAACTAGCTTGCACTAGCTACAGTAACTATCGGGCGAGAAGAAACGTTAAGTTGTTAATGTTAGTCACATGTCTACTCTGGCCCAACTAACCCCACAAATCAAACGATTTCCCGTTCAATGCAATAGGAACCGGTTTACCCGTCTCTTGACAGGCCTATGCTACTCGGTAGCTAGCTGGCTAACGTTAGTTCCCGTGAACTGAAAAGTAGCTAGCCTAGCTAACATTACCGTATCTATTGTCTAGCTGCTAAAGATACATTCAAAACACTTCCTTACCACTCGTCGCTCTTTCGTAGAGTTGTTTTGAGAAGTGTTCCAATACTCTGTTTTTGACTCTCGGTTGAAGGTGTCGGTATTTGAGCGGCTACAGACTCGGGCTCGGGGTCTGCCGCGCTACCCGACTCGGGTCCGCCTCCCTCGGCCATCATGCAGTGAGTGAGCCGGAGTCGTGAACGCGCAGTAGAAGAACCGCGGATGCACGAGCACCACAATGTTGGTGAGATTTGCTGTTTCCGTGATCTGGGGGGTCATCACTAGTTACCACAGCCACAAAGTCATTAACACCCCCATTTTTTAAATTACATTTCTTAAAATTCATATTTAAACCTAACCCTACCCAATTTTTACTTTGTGGCTGTGATATCTAGTAGAAACCGCAGAAAGTATACGGTATAGGGCTCCACTAAAGTAGCAGCAACTTCTTAATGTATTGGAACTATCTGTAATTACTATCATCAACTTGGTAGGCAAATACTTTGCTTACAATTTTCTTAGATTCAAAGTTCACGACAGTCAGATAGCTAAATGATGCCTTCAGTGTTTGCTGTCTTCAGAAAGGTCCCAAGCCATTACCATGACAACTGGGTTCCTTGTGTCTCTTTGCAATTAAGAGGTAAATAAAACTCAACTGCAATTTAGTCAAAACAGTCTTTATACAAAAACACAAGGGAAATGTTAAAAAATAAATTGGGAGAAATAAATATAAAAAAATAACACATTGCATAAAACTTTCACAAACAGTAGTTTTCCAGCACCCAATGTCTAGATTTGCCTCATGTCAGCCATGACAGGATGCTACACACAAACTCAGAGGAATGATAAAAGATTGTTAACTGGAATTTAATCATCAGCAATGACCATATTTAATTGTTGTTGTTTTTACTTCAACACCTAGTTGTGTTATGTTGCTAAGAGCCAACTCTTACAAATGGGTTTAGTTATTAATAATATTTAAACTTTTTTTTTTACGACACGCTCACAAATAACCAACAAGTATGACCAAACAAATGGCAGGTAGGTGGAATCAGACTACAAGGTCAAACATGATTCAAAGTGGTGATACAACACATTCTCATTCACCTTTTCAATGTTTTGTTTTTAACAGTACATTATTTCTAAATTTTCCATTACTATTATCCTTTTTTGTAATGAGTTTTACATAGCTGACACTGAATCTTCCAAATAGTTAAAAGTATTAATTGAACTTGGTACTATAATGTTTTCTGTTAATTAATCTACTATTAATCTCAAATTAAAGCTAAATGGACAATGATGGCACTGAAATTAATGTAGACATCATTCTCTATATCATTTCCTAGAAAAACTCAAAAGTCAGCCACTAAAACTAAAATGTTGTCCAGCGGCAGGTTCCCTGCAGTAATGAACTGGCAATCAGAAGATACCTGTTGGTAACTCCTTACTGAACATTCCATCCAGATCCAGTTCCCTGCTCATCAGCTCCTCCTCAATATTCTCCAGTGCCCACTGGTGGTCAGTTAGCTCAAGTGCCTCCCATTCTGCCTAAAAGGAGGAAATAAACATCTGTCTGTCAGATGATTCTGCTGGGACCTGTAGGAATTGAATTCACCATGGAGAGTAAGTCAATGTTATCAAGAGGAGACAACTCTACCTTGAAGGCTTTGTTGGTGTCTGCAGGCATGGCCATGGCAGCACCACTCATCTGCTCCTGCATGATCCTGGACTGGTCTGCACCTGCATGTGTCACATTACACCAGCATCAACACTCTTGTTATTTCATATCGCTTTAATGACAAAACCTGGACTGTTAAGAATTGGAGGCCTGCCACTTCAACATAGTTGACATTATGGAATCATGTTCCATTCAAACCAGCCTTGCTGCTGACATGACACTGAATGGTTGCAGACATGCCTATTATCAAATCAAGGCATGACAGCTTGCCTACTAGAAGTCTCATTTCTCCAAATGATTTGTTGTTGCCTCAAATCAAGTCAATGACCTTCTGTCAATGACCTATTGCTTTTGATAACAAATACTGCTGTAAGTTGGTTACAAACTATGATTCAATACTGTCACATCTAGTTTACAGAAACACATGCATCAGTAACCTTTGCAGGAAAAACTAAACTGAATTATGAAGTTTGTTGAAAATTACCATTATCTTGTCCTAGAATTAAGGAGTACATGCTTCGCAGCCCAAACACATTCAGGAAATACCACGACGCTGAGCTCACCCTTAAAACATAAATGAGGGTGAGGTTATAATTCATCAATGCTTACACTAGCAAAAGGACTTAGAGGCAATAATACCATATTAACTTCACGGAACTCAGATAATTTAACAAGTATGTATTTCCTCAACTAACCAGGATGCATCAAGTGAGAGTAGCTCGATTCCTTGTTGCAACATGGGCTTGAAGCGCAGGGTGAGAGGAAATGGAACCTTGGCTGTGAGGAACAAGAAAATAGTTAAAGAACATTGTAAGTTTGGCAATTCAAATGTAGAACAAACTGCTTATAGCAAAGAAACTAACTTAATTATATACTACTGTTATTCATAGGTTATTTCTATGTAATAACAATTTAACCATGCAATTTCTTAGTAAATACCTGGTAATTTCTGTACCATAAAATAAAGTTGATATCGAAGCTCTCTAGTGACAATCATCATCCAAACAACCCCGTCTCAGTGCAGTGAGTGAGGAGGATGTCACTTACTTGTGACAAACCCTGAGAAGGTCCAGTTAATCCAGCCTCCGATGAGGATCATGGGAAGAACATTGGTCACATTGCCTTTCATCATGTCTGTCAGCATGCTGGGGTCTGGACAAAGAAACAGTTAGCGTGGCTTTACAGAGTACAATCGCAAACAAACTGAGTTGTAAATGGTAAACACTATTAGAAATGATATGCTCCATATCATGTGTCAGGGTTTAATAGTGATACACGGCCCAATACCTGCCTATCATGGTATGAGAATAGGATTATATGAGAAGGAATGATGTGATTCTCTTATGCTCACCTGTCATTGGGGAGGGAGGAACAACCTTTCTTTTGGTATTTTTGAAGAATCCATCTTCTTGATTATTGAAGTAAAACTTCCTCATCAAAAATGACTGAAGTAAAAGAGAGAATTCTCAAAGTCTGAGCGCAACTAGCCTACACTTAAAAAAAAAATTTTTTAAACTTGAAGAGTCAAACAGTGCAAATCAGTGTTTTATGGTATATCCAACATTGATCTCACCTGTTTTGGAATGTACTTCCCATTCTCTCTGAGGATTCTGCTCCTGATGAGAACCTGGCTGAATATTGGAGAGGAATATGTCAAAAACAAACTTACGGTAAGACATTTCTACTTTAACCCTACATGTTCTGAAAGCCTTTTTAGAAACGGTCAATGCAATGCACAGACCATCTAGGCTACATGCTTACAATACCCTTACCTGTCTGATACCTGCTCTAATGTCAGCTTCTTGTCACTTTGAAGCAAAATGGAGACATAATGTCGAATCACCCCAACAAGAAAAGTGATGAAGACAATGGGCAAGACCACCCAAAGTCTGATATTGGAATCCAGCAGAAGCTCAGGCTCAGCCATATCTAGCAAGGTGATAAGACAGAGAACATGTGTAAGAACAGGTTTCATAGGAATAACTTCTGATATGACAAAATCTTGAAAATGGAAGTAAGTTAATATCAGCACTATGTTTCAAGAGAACTGGGCCCGGTTTCCCAACGACGAACTTATCCTTAACTTAATAAGACACCTTTGGGAAACAGGGCCCTGGTGAATGCATTGCACAAGCATTTTGGCGTCTAACAAACTGGACAGTGCAGCAATATAACGTTACTCCTGTTTCCAAAGTTGCTAACGTTAGCTAGCTAGCGAACAATGAATCGCATATTTTAGCTTACTGACTGATTCACTGGCACCACCATGTTAGCTAGCTACTACGAGCTAACGTTAGCTAGTTACAGTAGCTAGATCAAATACCTGTCAGTACGTTACTGTCAATTTGGTCGTATAGCAAGCTACGTGTGAATGCACAACTAGTCAGCTAACTATATAACTTATACTGTTAACATGTACCATCGTGGCATTCTTGCCAATTTCCAAAAACAGAATAACAGTACTTTAGCTAGCTAGAAGAGCTGCTAGAAAGAGCTGGCTGGCTAGCAACTATCTAGCTACTACTGACTGTTAGCTAGCCGAGAGAGAATGAGTAGGTTGAAAGATGCTACAGCTAGCTAATAATACACGATTCAACCGGTTAGGAAACAAAACGCTGCCGTGTTTGATGTTTATCTTACCAAATGTAGCTATTTCGTTTGGCAAAGACTTGTGTCGTGGTTACATATCTCGGGCGTTGCTATGCTAATTAGGGTAATGTCTATAGTCCGGCACAGTGGATGCGTCATAATACCCATAAAACCTAGCGGCAAAACCCGAAAAATGGTTCCAATTGTTTTCCACCATTCATTTTTCCGTAGCGGATTTTAGAACTACCTCATGCAAGGTCTGTGTTTCGTGTAGGCTTACCCAGGCGTGACGTTTTGTTTAACCGTGCACATTTCTATGGGACAAGGTAACTTTTATCAATATATTCCCCTGTAATTAACCCTAAAAAATGTACCGCTAATTAACCGCTAATGTGACTTTAATACAGAACTCTCGGTGAATGTGGGAGCAATGTGGAGGTTAAGTCTTGTTATTGCGAGGGGGAACATAGTGCAACATTTAGTGGATGCCAGGTGCAGAGAGAGGCTCAGAGATGCATCATGATTGGATCTATATCGTATGCAAGGGCTGTAAAACAGATTGGTGGAGCTACAGTGTGGAATGATGGCGGTAATAGTAGGGATTTATTTGACTTTGACATTCTATCTTCGTAGTGTAGAATTAGGAAGACTGGTATTAATTGCACACTCCAGCACAGTAGGGGGAGGCATACACCTTAAACGTGACCTCCATGATATAACAGAAGAAAAAATATTTATTAAAGTGCAGGGTGAGGAGAAACATCAATTTCTCCATGCAAACTCATCGATAAGTAACATAGCAAGTAGATATTATAGCCTTAGTTTTTTCTCATGTAAATAATTGGTAGTGTATTTCTTGTGAGTATTCTTGTTTAGCATTTTTTCAAATTACCTATCTAGCTACCTTTTGCATGAAAAAAAGTTTTGCCCTGGACTTGTAACTAACCTCGGGTATCTCCGTCGATTAGTAGCAAGGGTGGTTCTGTGCTATGTAGCGGGTTGTAACCACTATTCCAATAAGCACACATGCATTTTGTCGCGATAAGGTCAGCCCTGTTTGCTAGCTGCTTACAGGCTATTTTGTTTAGGTCAAAGAGCTGTTGTTTGGTAGATACTTTAGAAAATTAGCTAGATTAACACTGACTGTAGGTATAGTTGAAGTCAGGAGTTTACATACACCTTAGTCAAATACATTTTAAACTCAGTTTTTCACAATTCCTGACATTTAATTCTAGTCAAAATTCCATGTCTTGGGTCAGTTAGGATCACCACTTTATTTTAAGAATGTGAAATGTCAGAATAATAGTAGAGAGAATTATTTATTTCAGCTTTTATTTATTTATTTATTTATTTCATAACATTCCCAGTGGGCCAGAAGTTTACATGCACTCAATTAGTATTCGGTAGCATTGCCTTTAAACTGTTTACCTTGGGTCAAACGTTTCGGGTAGACTTCCACAAGCTTCCCACAATAAGTTGGGTGAACTTTGGCCCATTCCTCCTGACAGAGCTGGTGTAACTGAGTCAGGTTTGTAGGCCTCCTTGATCGCACACACTTTTTCAGTTCTGCCCACAAGTTTTCTATGGGATTGAGGTCAGGGCGTTGTGATGGTCACTCCAATACCTTGACTTTGTTGTCCTTAAGCATTTTTGTAACAACTTTGGAAGTATTCTTGGGGTCATTGTCCATTTGGAAGACCAATTTTCGACCAAGCTTTAACTTCCTGACTCCTGTCTTGATATTGCTTCAATATATCCACATACTCTTCTTTCCTCATGATGTCATCT
This sequence comes from Oncorhynchus nerka, assembly GCF_034236695.1. Lineage (NCBI taxonomy): Eukaryota > Metazoa > Chordata > Actinopteri > Salmoniformes > Salmonidae > Oncorhynchus > Oncorhynchus nerka. The sequence continues at coordinate 66,715,302 of NC_088397.1, read as the reverse complement.
ATTTTGTGAAGTGCACCAGTCCCTCCTGCAGCAAAGCACCCCTACAACATGATGCTGCCACCCCTCGTGCTTCACGGTTGGGATGGTGTTCTTCGGCTTGCAAGCCTCCCCTTTTTTTCCCCTCCAAACATAACGATGGTCATTATGGCCAAACAGTTCTATTTTTGTTTCATCAGACCAGAGCACATTTCTCCAAAAAGTATGATCTTTGTCCCCATATGCAGTTGCAAACTGTAGTCTGGCTTTTTTATGGTGGTTTTGGAGCAGTGGCTTACATTTACATTTTACATTTAAGTCATTTAGCAGACGCTCTTATCCAGAGCGACTTACAAATTCTTCCTTGCTGAGTGGCCTTTCAGGTTATGTCGATATAGAACTCGTTTTGCTGTGGATATAGATACATTTGTACCTGTTTTCTCCAGCATCTTCACAAGGTCCTTTGCTGTTGATCTGGGATTGATTTGCACTTTTCGCACCAAATTACATCCATCTCTAGGAGACAGAACGCATCTCCTTCCTGAGCGGTATGACAGCTGCGTGGTCCTATGGTGTTTATACTTGCGTACTATTGTTTGTACAGATGAACGTGGTACCTTAAGGCATTTGGAAATTCCTCACAAGGATGAACCAGACTTGTGGATGTCTACAATTAGTTTCTGAGGTCTTGGCTGATTTCTTTTGATTTTCCCATGATGTCAAGCAAAAAGGCGCTGAGTTTGAAGGTAGGACTTGAAATACATCTACAGGTACACCTCCAACTGACTCAGGCTAATTGACATAATTTATCAGAAACTTCTAAAGCCATTACATAATTTTCTGGAATTTTCCAAGTTGTTTAAAGGCACAGTCAACTTAGTGTATATACACTTCTGACCCACTGAAATTGTGATACAGTGAAATAGTCTGTCTAAACAATTCTTGGAAAAATGACGTGTCATGCACAAAGTAGATGTCCTAACTGACTTACCAAAACTATAGTTTGCTAACAAGAAATTTGTGGAGTGGTTGAAAAACAAGTTTTAATGGGGCCAACCTAAGTGTATGTAAACTTCCGACTTCAACTGTACATGTACTTAACTCACGTTAAGTAACCTTCCTTAAAAGTAAAACTTTTTTTTATTTTTTTTTTATCAACATAGGCTAGCATAATGACTGTTGTGAACTTATTATTGACATGTCCTTTGTGAGCTAGCCAGCTAGTTAACGTTAGCTCACCGTTTGTGGAGTCATACTTTTTCACATGGTGACATGCTAGCTAACGTTAGCCCCCTAGCTAAATATCGCTTGTTGGGCTAGGTAGTTAGGCACCTTGGTTGACTAGTTGGCTACTGTTGGATCCTGTATTTTACATTATAGCCATTACCATATATATGATTGAATATTATCTGCTGTTGGCTTGTGTGGATGTATGTATGTGTTATGCAACCTAGCTGATTTGAAACATTGTTAAAAGTATCAGGGCCATGGGCCTTTCTCATGATGGAAAAATACAGAGTAGCATGAAGACGAACTGTTCAAATGAGTTGGGAGGGGGGCACATTCAGAGCGGGGTGTTGCGAGAACAAGCGGTCTTTTGTTAGATAACAGGAGCCAGGTGCGAGATAACGGTATGGAGCATGAGAGCCTGGATGTTCTTCACAAGCAAGTTACATCTATCAACAGAAGCGCCAAGAGGCGGGGACCCGCCTGAGCGCCTGCAATAGGCTGAGCAAGTTTAAACCACGCCCAGTCTCTACTGTGATAGGCCAACAGACGGGTCGGAACTATGTCTATCACAGTATAAAGAATACTGTTTTACATATGTCTTGTCAGTTCTCTGTTCTGCCCTGCGTGGTATTACAGTGAGCCCGTATATACGAAAGTTGCATTTGCCATTTATTACTTAGCTAATAAAAAATACATAGTATAAAATCGGTGACTCATTGTTATATTTATCCTGATACCAGATTTTAATTTACGCAACTCTAACACTACATTAGCTAGCTAACATTGCACTGTATCTCAGTGGTGTATTTGGACATTCCTGACAGGCGTACTAGGGAATGTGCCTAAAATGAGCGATTAGTGCTAACATTGTGGACCAGCTAGCGTGTCACCACCCGTGGGTTCTGGGGAAAAGACTGACTACACGAATGATGAGCAAACGTAACTAGCTAGCTAAACGTTAGCTAATTATCCCTACCCTAGTGGTCTAAAATTAGCTAGCATGTTACCACGTGGAAAAGTGGCTAGCTGGCTCACAAAGGACTTGTGGGCTCAATATTTTCCCCATACAAAATACAGAAATGGTTTTGTTCCACGAGTGCATCTGTTGTACATGACTAATCAAATGACAATGGTACTTAATATAATGTTTACATACCCTACATTATTAATCTCATATGTATATACTGTGCTCTATATCATCTACTGCATCTTTATGTAATACATGTATCACTAGCCACTTTAAACTATGCCACTTTGTGTACATACCCTACATTACTCATCTCATACTGTACTCGATACCATCTATTGCATCTTGCCTATGCCGTTCTGTACCATCACTCATTCATATATCTTTATGTACATATTCTTTATCCCTTTACATTTGTGTGTGTATAAGGTAGTAGTTTTGGAATTGTTAGATTACTCGTTGGTTATTACTGCATTGTCGGAACTAGAAGCACAAGCATTTCGCTACACTCTCATTAACATCTGCTAACCATGTGTATGTGACAAATGAATTTGATTTGATTTGTGAAGTCCATTAGAAATGTCAACCCGCGATTGAAAGTAAGCTAGCCCAAGGCTAGTACTTTTCAGAATTGGCTAGTAGACTATGCCAAACTAGCGTGGCACAGCAGTGAAATGTTGCCTTTGCAAACATTGCATGCCACAGACTTATGACCTGAATGTTACCTGGGCTAGAAGAAAAATGGTGGTCTTCTGGCCAGTGCCCAAAATCCTTATGTTCCATCCCTGCATCTCAGTACCTTTCAGACTTTCCCCCTACCACTGTTGGTCCTCCTCAGGGACCTCACAGAAGAGGGTTTTAACTTTCTTGAGAATTAGAATAAGTACAGCTGTATAGCTCATCGCAATACTTAACCTCTTCGGGCAAATGGTACCCTAGACTGTCCTGATCATCTTGTTTGAGCATTCCAGATAATTCCTCCATCCCAAAGAAATTTCCCATCCACATAGTACAATATTAGATGTGCTGATAGACCAAAGCCCAGTCTACTTAACTGTTACTATAGTCAATTCTGTGGGTTATGGTATTTAAATATGTTTCCATTTTGGTAGTCAACCAAGTTACCCTAGAAATCGTGACTTTTTTTTCCGGTTAGACCGGAAACCCAGTGACAACACTCGGATCTGCAGCTTCCATTTTCCGGTGGGAAAGAGAAATACCCCTGTATTTACTAGAAAAGGTTGCTCATCCACCATAGCAGAAAAGGAAGATCCAGGTCCCTCGGCAGCTGAAGAATGGAGGAGGCTGTTGAAGAAAGTTCTCATTGAGGTGCATCTTGAAACATTAGCGCAGTTGAAGGTGAATTTGCTCTATATCCACAACAGGTATTCAGCATCACAGCGATCTGATAGTACTTACGATGGAGACATGACTTTCAGACAAAGACATGCTCAACATCATTGTTGAGTACTTGGAACTAGGGCTGGGCGGTATACTGTATTTTACTATATAATAGAATTGATGCAGGACCGGTTTGGGTTTTTACTTTACCTTTTTATAACGGTATTTTTAATGTTTGGTGTGTTAAATGTGCTGTGTGTGACGTCATTTTTATAGTTTACTCCGCTACTTGAGTCATCCCTCTCTGCTCTCTCTCTCCATGTCGCTTTCCATACAGACCTAGTCCCACCCCCTATCACTCAAGGAGACCGGGTCAGAGACCTGGCTGGATGGTGCCAGAATAACAACCTATCCCTCAACGTAACCAAGACTAAGGAGATGATTGTGGACTACAGGAAAAGGAGCACCGAGCACGTCCCCATTCTCATCGACGGGGCTGTAGTGGAGCAGGTTGAGAGCTTCAAATTCCTTGGTGTCCACATCAACAAGAAACAAGATTGGTCCAAACACACCAAGACAGTCGTGAAGAGGGCACGACAAAGCCTATTCCCCCTCAGGAGACTGAAAAGATTTGGCATGGGTCCTGAGATCCTCAAAAGGTTCTACAGCTGCAACATCGAGAGCATAGTTTACTATCACTGCCTGGTATGGCAATTGCTCGGCCTCCGACTGCAAGGCACTTTAGAGGGTAGTGCGTACAGCTCAGTACATCACTGGGGCAAAGCTGCCTGCCATCCAGAACCTCTACACCAGGCGGTGTCAGAGGAAGGCCCTAAAAGTTGTTAAAGACCCCAAGCCACCCCAGTCATAGACTGTTCTCTCTACTACCGCATGGCAAGCGGTACCGGAGTGCCAAGTCTAGGACAACAAGGCTTCTCAACAGTTTTTACCCCCAAGCCATAAGACTCCTGAACATCTAACCAAATGGTTACCTGGACTATTTGCATTGTGTTCCCCCCCCCCCCCCCTCTTATGCTGCTGCTACTCTCTGTTTCTTATATGCATAGTCACTTTAACTATACATTAATGTACATACTACCTAAATGGCCTGACCAATAAGTGCTCCCGCACATTGGCTAACCGGGCTACCTGCATTGTGTCCCACCACCCGCCAACCCCTCTTTTTACGCTTCTGCTACTCTCTGTTCATCATATATGCATAGTCACTTTAACGATACCTACATGTACACACTACCTCAATAAGCCTGACAAACAGGTGTCTGTATATAGCTTATTTACTCTTTTTTTTTTTTCCCAGATGTCTTTTTACTGTTTTATTTCTTTACTTACCTACACACACCTTTTTTTCCCGCACCATTGGTTAGAGCTTGTAAGTAAGCATTTCACTGTAAGGTCTACACCTGTTGTACAACACCTGTTGTATTCAGTTCACGAGACAAATAAACTTTGATTTGTTGTTGCTTGACCATGAGACACTTTCGTTCAGTCTGCATGGTCAATGCAACACATGCAACAATGTTGATGACAATTATGTTTCCACTTTGATCTTAATATCAATCCACAAGCGTTCTATAATTACAATATTAGTTTGTTTCTTACATCAGCAAACAGCTAGTTTGTATTTTCTTAGCAAGCTAAGCTAAATTGTGTTAGCTAGCTGAGTACTGAGTCAGAGCAAATGTAGCTAGCAAGTACTGGTGGAGGCTTAAATCAGCATGTTTGTGCAACTGTATTTTCTAAATCAAAGCGGAATAGGCAAAATATGAGTATGTTGGCTATGTGAATAAAGATTTCATGTAGCCAAAGATTATAGTGTCCCCTAGGAAACACTGAACATCACTTTGGTTCTTACCTTATCACAAAAACTCATCCATGGCATTTTCATTCATTGTCATGTTAAACACTGTATTCAAAGTTCCCACTATTTACATTCTAACTATAGAATTATAATACATATTCTATTTCCATGATTCCAAAAGTCCACCCAAGTATTTTGATTTAAATTGCAATTGCAACATTTGGTTAAAAATAAGGCCTAGTATTTTTGCCCCTTTCGTGGCAGTGTGGAAATGCTCTCAAATGAGTGCAGAAAATGATGGAAATGCAGGAAATTATTTTAGGTTGATAGTATAAAACAATCCAAATGGAGAAAGACCCATTTAAATCATTTAGAATGTGTTGCCGCCCTAGGGTCACACACTACTCATAAAGCAAATTTATAACTTTTATGAATCAAAAACATAAAATACCATTATACTGTCAAATTAGAAAAATACCATATGATATTTTGGCCATATCGCCCAGCCTAACATGGAACGTTACAAGGACTGTGTTGTCTACTTTGCCAAGTGGAAGGTCGAGATGCTGTCATTTGAGGATCAAGTGTTTATGGCGCTTATGAAGTTGCGTCACAGCTACACCAACTTGCCCTTGGCTCAACTATTCAATTGTAGTGCAAGCATTGTCAGCATTGTTTCCATCACTTTCATTTGCGCGATCCACACGTTTTTTTTGTTTTTTTCATCAGCATCATGAAGACTGTTCCAAGTTGGGAGAAGAACCAAATGTGCTTGCCTGCATATTTTCAGGGGTCCAGCAAAAACTGCCTGATGGTCATTGACTATACTGACAAAAGTTAAAAAGCTACCTACTCCGTGTAGCATTCAATGCACTCCTTCAAGCAACTCCTGGGAGTTGCACCTAATGAGGTGATAACATAATGCAGTGATCTGTGTCGGACAAAGCCATTGTCCAGAAAGCAGGGTTTGAGAAGATCTTCACATCTGGAGACATGATTTTGGCAGACAAAGGCTTCTTGATGCATACAGTTGAAGTCAGAAGTTTACATACACTTAGGTTGGAGTCATTAACTAGTTTTTCAACCACTCCACAAATTTGTTGTTAACAAACTAGTTTTGGCAAGTCGGTTAGGACATCTACTTTGTGCATGACACAATCTTTCCAACAACTGTTTACAGACAGATTATTTTACTTTACAATGAATTATATCACAATTCCAGTGGGTCAGATGTTTACATACACTAAGTTGACTGTGCCTTTAAACAGCTTTGAAAATCCAGAAAAAGACATCAAGGCTTTAGAAACTTCAGATAGGCTAATTGACATAATTTGAGTCAATTAGCGGTGTACCTATGGATGTATTTCAATGCCTACCTTCAAACTCAGTGCCTCTTTGCTTGACATTGTGGGGAAATCTAAAGAAATCAGCCAAGACCTCAGAAACAAATTGTAGACCTGCAACTGCCCATGGGGACAAAGATCGTACTTTTTGGAGAAATGTCCTCTGGTCTGATGAAACAGAAATATAACTGTTTGGCCATAATGACCATTTTATGTTTGGAGGAAAAAGGGGGAGGCTTGCAAGCCGAAGAACACCTTCCCAACCATGAAGCACGGGGGTGGCAGCATCATGTTGTGTGGTTGCTTTGCTGCAGGAGGGACTGGTGCACTTCACTAAATAGATGGCATCAAGAGGGAAATTATGTGGATATATTGTAGCAACATCTCGAGACATCAGTTAGGAAGGTAAAGCTTGGTCACAAATGGGTCTTCCCAATAGACAATGACCCCAAACACACTTGAAAAGTTGTGGAAAATGGCTTAAGGACAACAAAGTCAAGGTATTGGAGTGACAATCACAAAGCCCTGACCTCAATCCTATACAAAATTTGTGGGCAGAACTGAAAAAGTTTGTGCACTACAAACCTGACTCAGTTACACCAGCTCTGTCAGGAGGAATGGGCCAAAATTCCCCCAACTTATTGTGGAAGGCTACCTGAAACGTTTCACCCAAGTTAAACAATTTAAAGGCAACGCTACCGAATACTAATTGAGTGTATTTAAATGTCTGACCCACGGAGAATGTGATGAGAGAAATATAGGCTAAAATAAATCCTTCTCTCTACTATTATTCTGACATTTCACATTCTTAAAATAAAGTGGTGATCCTAACTGACCTTAGACAGGGAATGTTGACTAAAATTAAATGTCAGGAATTGTGAAAAACTGAGTTGAAATGTATTTGGCTAAGGTGTATGTAAACTTTCGACTTCAACTGTACTTACCCCAACCAGAAGCCATGGATTACAGGAAGGATCCGCACTGAGCTAAAGGCTAGAGCTGCCGCTTTCAAGGAGTGGGACTCTAACCTGGAAACTTATAAGAAATCCCGCTATGCCTTCCGACGAACCATCAAACAGGCAAAGCATCAATACAGGATGAAGATCGAGTTGTACTACACTAGTTCAGACGCTCGTCGGATGTGGCAGGGCTTGCAAACAATTACAGACTACAAAGGGAAGCACAGCCGGAAGCTGCCCAGTGACGAGCCTACCAGACGAGCTAAACTACTTCTATGCTCGCTAAATAACAATATATATAAATAACAATGAAACATTCATGAGAGCGCCAGTTATACATGGAAGACTGTGTGATCACGCTCTCCGCAGCCGATGTGATTAAGACCTTTAAACAGGTCAACATTCACAAAGCCGCAGGGCCAGACGGATTACCAGGACGTGTACTGGGAGCATGTTCTGACCAACTAGCAAGTGTCTTCACTGACATTTTCAACCTCTCCTTGTCCGAGTCTGTAATAACATGTTTTTAGCAGACCACCATAGTGCCTGTGCCCAAGAACACTAAGGTAACCTGCCTAAATGACTACCGACCCGTAGCACTCACGTCTGTAGCCATGAAGTGCTTTGAAAGGCTGGTCATGGCTCACAACACCATTATCCCAGAAACCCTAGACCCACTCCAATTTGCATACTGCCCCAACAGATTCACAGATGATGCCATCTATATTCCACTCCACACTGCCCTTTCCTACCTGGACAAAAGGAACACCTATGTGAGAATGCTATTCATTGACTACAGCTGAGCGTTCCACACCATAGTGCCCTCAAAGCTCATCAATAAGCTAAGGACCCCGGGACTAAACACTTCTCTCTGTAACTGGATTCTGGACTTCCTGACGGGCCGCTCCCAGGTAGTAACGGTAGGTAACAACACATCCGCCACGCTAATCCTCAACCTGGGGGCCCCTCAGGGTTGCGTGCTCAGTCCCCTCCTGTACTCCCTGTTCACTCATGACTGCACGGCCAGGCACGACTCCAACACCATCATTAAATTTGCAGATGTCACGACAGTGGTAGGCCTGATCACCGACAACAACGAGACTGCCTATAGGGAGGAGGTCAGAGACCTGGCCATGTGATTTAGGACAACAACCTCTCCATCAACGTGATCAAGACATAGATGATTGTGGACTACAGGAAAAAGAGGACCGAGCACGCCCCCATTCTCATCGACGGGGTTACAGTGGACCAGGTTGAGAGCTTTGAGCACATTGACTCTGTACCACCCCCCTTGTATATATTGTTATTTTTTTTGCTGCTGCACTTGAATTACTTTGATCTCTTGTTTTTTCCATATTTTTTTTAAACTGCACTGTTGGTTAGAGGCTCGTAAGTTAGCATTTCACTGTAAGGTCTACACCTGTTGTATTCGGCGCATGTGACTAATACAATTTTATTTAAATAATGCGTTGAATGCGCCATTTACCAAGGCAGAGATGAAAAGGGCAATAGGTAAGGCTGGGTTAACTTCGCCTGGGAAAGATGAGGTGTGCAATGATATGTTGGCCCATCTTAGTGATGAGGCACAGGATAAGGTATAGGTGTTGTACAACAGAGTGTGGGAGAAGTGTAAACTACCAGGCAGCTGGAAAGAGGCAGTAGTGGTACCAATCCGGAAGCCAGGAAGGACCCAATGAGGCAAACAAGCTATCTGCCAATAGCTTTAACATTACATGTATGTAAGGTTATGGAAAGTATGATTACAGAAAGGCTAACTTACTTCCCAGAGAGGTGGGGGCTAGTATCGCCACATCAGAGTGGATTCAGGAAGGGGAGGGGAACTATGGACCCAGTGCTCTTATTATAAGCAGAGTTCAGGAAGGCTCAGTGAACAAGGAGACTGTTGTAGCTTTCTTTTTTGATGTGGAGAAGGCATATGATATGATGTGGAAGGAGGGGTTGTTAATCAAGCTTGATATTATGGCAGTAGCAGGAAGAACGTACAACTGGATTAAGGATTTCCTGTTTGGAAGGTCTGTCCAGGTGAGATTGGAGAAGTCTCTATCAGGCAGCTACCTGGTGGATAAAGGTACACCGCAGGGGAGCGTGATTAGTCCTTTGTTGTTCTCAATCACGATCAATGATGTTTACTGTCAGGTACGGCCGGATGTTAGGAGGTTGTTATTTTCAGAAGATGGGGCCTTATGAAAGAGGGGAAGAAATGTGCCATATATAGTCAGGAAGCAATTGATGAGGTAGAGCAGTTGGCATTAATGTGGGGATTCAGGTTCTCTGTAGTGAAAACTCAGTGTTCTTTACCAGGAGGAAGCATACCTCAAGGTATGCTTGAGGTTATATGGGAGAAACTTGGAGAGGTTGGGGGGCCTTCAAGTTCCTTCAGGTGCACTTTGACACTAGGCTGACCTGGGCAGAACACACAGAGTGGTGTGAAAGTGTAAGAAGGTGCTAAATGTGATGCGCTGTCTGATGGGTGTTCCTTATTGAGGACCATGTATGTTGTATTGATCCAATCTGTAATAGACTATGGCAGTATAGAGTATGGTTCGGCAGCCCGGACCTCATTGGAAAGGTTAGGTGTCATACAGGGGCAAGGACTCAGAATATGTAGTGTGGTGTTTCGGACGTCCCCAGTGTCTGCACTACAGGTGGAAATGAGGGATATGCCACTGCAGATTAGGAGACAGCAGTTAGCAATTAATAATTTAACTAGGCAAGTCGGTTAAGAACAAATTCTTATTTACAATGACAGCCTACCCCAGACGATGCTGGGCCAATTGTCCCGATGGGACTCCCAATCACGGGCAGGTGTGATACAGCCTGGATTCAAACCAGGGACTGTAATGACACCTCTTGCACTGAGATGCAGTGCCTTAGACCGCTGCATCACTCAGGAGCCCAAGACATGGGGTGTCTCATCCTGTGAAAGGGATTTTACAGGCATGCTGGGAACATGAGCGAGGACAGAACACAAGCTTCGGGAGGGTGTGTAATATCCAGGCGAAGGAAATGGGACTGTATGGAAGGGAGTTTAGTCCAACAGTAGCAATTCCTGCAAACCCACCATGGCTACTCCCGCCTCCAGTATTTGATCTAGAACTGTTGGAGAGATTACGGGAAAGATAGGGAGGCAGTTGATCCATCTGATTTGTTTAATAGACGCCTGGATACTGTATCAGGATTTTGTGGCCATTTACTAAGATGTTTCAAAAGATCCAAGAACAGGGCATACTGGATCAACATTTGTAATGCAGGATTGTGGGATGGCAGTCAGGAAACTTATTACAGATCATCTGTCTATATATATGGCAGAGCTGATGGCCATACTATTGGCCTTGCAGTGGGTGGGGGAAGTCAAGCCAGACAGTAGTTATTTGCTCTGATTCATGTGCATTGTTGATGATTCCGTAGTCCTTTAGCTCAAATAGCAGACAAGACCTGCTTTATGATGTACTACAAACCCATGGCAGGATTAGACAGATGGGTATACAGATAGGATTTACTTGGGTCCTAGCCCATGTGGAGGGGAATGAGGCAGTTGATGTACTGGCTAAACAAGCGCTTAGTAGTGGGGATGTTGATGTTGTTGCTTCAATTAGCAAGGCAGAGGCAAACAGTCTGATATGGACAGTCATGGTGCAGAGATGGCAGGAGCAGCAGAAGAGAGATACTAAGGGCAGGCATTTATTTCAAGTACAGGGGAAAGACAGGAAAGATTGCAGGAAGGGACAGAAGAGGAGGCTATTTACAAGATTAAGGGTGGGACACAAACGGTTAAATAATACTTGAAATGTGATAAGAAAGCATCCAATAGGAAATTGTAATTATTGCCAGGAAACAGACAGTGGAGCATGTATTGATAGTGTGGGCAGTATGCATATATCTAATATGAAGGGGATACATTACATTCGTTTAAAGGGTATATTGAGTTGAACGTCATTAGATAGTCTCAAATAGTTTGTTATATTTTAAGAGAAACGGGGCAGGCAGGTAGGATTTAGTTTCTCCCAGTCTCTGGCCCAACCTCCAATACAGTAGGCAGCGGTAATGCACCATAAAGTTGGATGTCGATAAATCCCACCAAAGAAGTAGTTCACTTTTCAGGGAACTGTCGCTACCTGCTGGTAGCTAGCGCTAACACAGCTTCCTCAAAACAGAGAAAATGGCCGGTCAAGAAGATCCTGTGCAGAGGGAGATTCACCAAGACTGGGCAAATCGAGAATACATTGAGGTTATCACGAGCAGTATCAAGAAAATAGCAGATTTTCTAAATTCCTTCGGTAAGTACTCAGTAGCTAGATGACTTGGCAACAGCAACAAAAAGGCTGTCAATGTGAAGGCCTAACCTACTTCCAGCCCTGCTGGTCTTCTTGGCTAACGTAGTACGTTAGTTGGTTTCCATCCAAGACAGCAATAATATAATATACCTGCCGTACAACTCTCTTACTAATATGTATAACACGGGTTAAGAATTATACTTGCAATGTTATGGCTACGTTTACTTTATCGCGCAATCGATGAAACAGGTTCACTGCGCTTGCTATCTAATTGCGATGAGATTGGACTGAACTCGATACACGTAATGTTTATTTTGTAAATACATGTAGTATAAACTTAGTATAAGATGAAGTGAGCCAACACTGATTTTGTATCTGTGTTTTCTAAAATGGATAGCTAGCACCAGTTTGCAACGAGTGTGAACTTGCATTATTAAGGAGGGGTGTATCTGTGCGATGCCGACGATGAGTATATGACGTGTCTCGTCTACGGCCAGGAAGCTCCGCAAGCGTTGAAGTCAAAATACTTTCCTTACTCACCAAATGAGCATCACTTAGCTACTATCTCCATTTACTCCCGTTAAGGCCGGTATGTACTTTCAATCTTAAATGTACATGCATCCGTGCAGGTCGGAAGACTACAACAGCTCTTGACATTGGCGGTACATAATATTTTGTACCGACAGATATAATGTATTGAGTAAACCTATCATTATAGAACAGGGCTCTTCAACCCTGTTCCTGGAGATCTACCCTCCAGTAGGTTTTTACTCCATCCCCAGTTGTAACTAACCTGATGCATTTTATAAACCAGCTAATTATTAGAATCATGTGAGCTAGATTAGGGATGGAATGAAAACCTGCAGGATGGTAGCCCTCCAGGAACAGATTGGGGAGCCCTGTTATAGAATATGCATAAGATTGCAACGTCTGCCTATGTCCACACAGTTTTAAAAAATGTAATACCCCCAAACACCAAGTTAATTTCAAAATAGGCCATTGCTGATAATTCTTTCAATTTTACCAGTGGCATGCAGATGCACTTTCAATCATTTGATTGATCTCAATTATTTTAATGGGAATAGCCTACACATTTCGATCTTCTTGAATTACTGTTTTGTGAGCAAATTAGCACAGTTGGTGTTAACTATTAGCTTTTCTTGTATTTTCTTTCAATCAAAGCATATATCCTGCTTAGTGGCGCCCTCTGTTGTGTTTTGGAGCATGAGAAAATGTGACTATTCAGCTTCATCTAACCATTAGGGCTCCCGGGTGCATCTCAGTGCAATTAGAGTCACTACAGTCCCTGGTTTGAATCCAGGCACAACCGCCCGTGATTGGGCGCACAATTGGCCCGGGGTAGTCCGTCAATTGTAAATAAGAATTTGTTCTTAATGAACTTGCCCAGTTAAATAAAAATCATAAAATCTCACTATACATTTTTTTTTTTAGTAACTATGCTGTTATATTCGGTTATGTTAAATATGAAATAATCGTTATGTGATCTTGCGAGACACTGCTTCAGCTTTGATCTAACACAATTGTGAGAAGTAATAATATTTTATTTGTAATAATAAGTGATGAGTAGGACTATTAGGCATAGGCAACATATCTTGAGTGTTATTTTAAACTATCGGAGCGCCCTTCGTGGTTCTGAAAGGACAGCGCTAGGATCGAGCAATGATGTTAGAGAAGTTGAACCAACTTGTGGTGCTGAAGCATGGCTGAATCATAGCTCTGCCATTCGGCCAGTTCATGATTATTTTGTTGTTGTTGCAGTATAGCCTAATAGGCTTACGACTTCTTTATGGAAGTTGGAGCCGGAGGGGTTGGCTGCCGCCTTATCGGCTCAGACTGGAATATGTTCCGGGATTCTTCCGATGGCATTGAGGAGTACACCACATCAGTCACTGGCTTTATCAATAAGTGCATCGAGGACGTCGTCCCCACAGTGACCGTACGTACATACCCCAACCAGAAGCCATGGATTACAGGCAACATTAGCACTGAGCTAAAGGGTAGAGCTGCCGCTTTCAAGGAGCGGGAAGCTTATACGAAATCCCGCTATGCCCTCCAACGAACCATCAAACAAGCAAAGCGTCAATACAGGACTAAGATCGAATCGTACTACACCTGATGCTCGTCGGATGTGGCAGGGCTTGCAAACTATTACAGACTACAAAGGAAATCACAGCCGAGAGCTTCCCAGTGACATGAGCCTACCAGACGAGCTAAACTACTTCTATGCTCGCTTCGAGGCAAGTAACATTGAAACATGCTTGAGAGCATCAACTGTTCTGGACGACTGTGTGATCACGCTCTCTGCATCCGATGTAAGGCAATTTAAACAGTTCAATATTCACAAGGCCGCAGGAAGGACGGATTACTAGGATGTGTACTGCGAGCATGTGCTGACCAACTGGCAAGTGTCTTCACCTAACATTTTCAACCTCTCCCTGTCCGAGTATGTAATATCAACATGTTCCAAGCAGACCAACATAGTCCCTGTGCCCATGAACACTAAGGTATCCTACCTAAATGACTACTGACCCGTAGCACTCACGTCTGTAGCCATGAAGTGCTTTGAAATGCTGGTCATGGCTCACATCAACACCATCATCCCAGACACTCTGGACCCACTCCAATTTGCATACCGCCCCAACAGATCCACAGATGATGCAATCTCTATTGCACTCCACACTGCCCTTTCCCACCTGGACAAAAGGAACACCTATGTGAGAATGCTATTAATTTACTACAACTCAGCGTTCAACACCATAGTGCCCTAAAAGCTCATCACTAAGCTAAGAACCCTGGGACTAAACACCTCCCTCTGTAACTGGATCCTGAACTTCCTGATGGGTTGCCCCCAGGTGGTAATGGTAGGTAGCAGCACATCCGCAACGCTGATCCTCAACACGGGGGCCTCTCAGGGGTGCGTGCTCAGTCCCTGTACTCCTGTACTCCCTGTTCACTCTTGACTGCACTGCCAGGCACAACTCCAGCACCACCATTGCATTGGCTGATGACACAACAGTGGTAGGCCTGATCACAGACAACGATGAGACCGCCTATAGGGAGGAGGTCAGAGACCTGACCATGTGGTGTAAGGACAACAACCTCTCCTTCAACGGGATCAAGTGGGTAGTATATGGAGCTTTGGTGACAAAACGGATGGCACTGTGATTGACTACATCCAATTTGCTGAGTAGTGTTGGAGGCTATTTTGTGAATGACATCACCAAAGTCAATGATCGATAGGATAGTCAGTTTTACGGGGGTATGTTTGGCAGCATTAGTGAAGGATGCTTTGTTGCGAAATAGGAAGCCGATTCTAGATTTAATTTTGGATTGGAGATGCTTAATGTGAGTCTGGAAGGAGAGTTTACATTCTAACCAGACACCTAGGTATTTGTAGTTGTCCACATGTTCTAAGTCAGAACTGTCCAGAGTAGTGATGCTGGACGGGCGGGCAGGTGTGGGCAGCGATCGATTGAAGAGCATGCATTTAGTTTTACTTGCATTTATACCAGGCGGTGTCAGAGGAAGGCCCTAAAAATTGTCAAAGTCTCCAGCCACCCTAGTCATAGACTGTTCTCTCTGCTACCGCATGGCAAGCGGTACCAGAGGGCCAAGTCTAAGTCCAAGAGGCTTCTAAACAGCTTCTACCCCCAAGCCATAAGACTCCTGAACAGCTAATCAATTGGCTACCCAGACTATTTGCATTGCCCACCCCCTCCCCTCTTCTACAATGCTGCTACTCTCTGTTATTATCTATGCATAGTCACTTTAATAACTCTACCTTCATGTACAAATTACCTCGACACCGGTGCCCCCGCACATTGACTCTGTACCGGTACCCCCTGTTTATAGGTCCGCTATTGTTATTTACTGCTGCTCTTTAATTGTGTTATTATTCTCTTACTTTTTGCTTTTTATTAGGTATTTTCTTAACGGAATTGTTGGTTACGGGCTTTGACTACGTGGTATAGTTATTTGTAGGCTGTAGCCTAATGTAAATACAAGTAGCATTGCACTGTTTGAGGAGAGCGCTTTAATTGCGAATAGGCATTTCATTGTATTGTGCAGTTTACCCTTCTGTATCATAAATAAACTTTGATTTGATTAGCTTGAACACGTTTACAATAGCCTCAATGTACTTTTTTTAGCCTCTAGCTAGCCTCTGTACTTTGGTACCTACCTGTTCCATGCATACTGTCAATTGAGACAAATTAATTGCATTATTGAACTACAGTGCAATAGTTAGCCTACAGTTGGGAGATTATGAACATGTGCATTGTCTTTTGGGAGATTATGAACATGTGCATTAACTTCATAACCTATGATATTGATGCAATTTTATTCAAAGTCAATTAACCATATTTTCTTAAGAGTAACATTGATGTGATCAGAAATGAAAATATGTGGAACATATATTTCCTTTGCTTTAGATATGTCCTGCCGGTCTCGTTTGGCCACCCTGAACGAAAAGCTGACAGCGTTAGAGCGGAGAATTGAGTACATTGAAGCAAGGGTAAGTGTCAGAATTGCCGCTCAAATTCTACGTTGTAAATACATGAAATGTTTCCAGTTTGTTTTGCCTGTACAGTACTGGATGTCATCATAATGTGTTCTCTAAACCTCTTTTTCTGTTTAGGTCACAAAAGGAGAGACATTGACCTAAACCAAGATGGTATGCTGGACTGGGTGTTGTAGTTTGGCTGAGGGTTGCAAACTACATTTGTGACCATTTCCATGTTTGTCCTTTTTTTTTGAACTAGCTATGTATTTTTACAATTTTGTATTTGGTCTGTGGGACCACAAAAGACACGTCACACTGTGTGTATTTGGCTGCTGGAGGGTGACTATAATACCACAGCATCTCCCACAATGTTACAATCGATTGACTCTTTAATGCTATCTTAAACTTTGCACACTAGCTCTGCATCGCATTTATTTGATCACGGACTAACATAATGTATTTGTGCAAATCAAAACTAGTTAAGGACATCCTAATAGGGGAAAGTTTATTTTATAAGGTTAATTCTAAAGTGATTATGTGAAGGAGTGTACCCAACCCTATGGAGATTTTAAAGAATATGCATTGCAGAAATATCCTTCCACTTTGGCTGAGCCAGGATCATTTGAGCCACAGGAAGAGGGAGTGCCAAAATGAGTCGTCAGCTCTTTTAACTGTGGTCATTCTACTTATGTCTTTCACTTGTTGTTATTGTGTTTTCCCTCATTGTTCAAACGAATTGTAATAAACTGTTTAAAAGTAAGTTGTCCATGTTTTTGACATAGTGGCTTGAGAGTGTTTGGCTCAAGGGTAGCATTCATAGATGTCTGGTTGAAGGGGCTACCGGAATATAGTATAAGCTGTGTAGAATCAAGACTTGTCTTTTCTCATAGTTAGTCCATACACATAACATCTGCCAATATAGCCTCTGGTTGCTGCCCTCCGCCATACATTTGCCACAGGGACTGATTAACATCTATTTTGATCAAAATGATTTTGAGTGTCAGAAAGTGTCCCAGTCAATTCACCAAATATCATTGGACCACAGAAGGATAGCAATATTTGACACAACATTAGGTGCACGTTGCACTCTTAAGATGCACATTTTGTGTTGATTGTCTCAAAAACATCAGGAAAAAAGCAATACTGGCTAGTGATTTGTGGAGCTAGGTTTCCATCCAATTGGCGACAGTTTCATGTGAATATATATTCTAGAATCCACATAAAGAAAACATTTCTTGGGAATCACAACATGGCTAACGACTTTAGCTGTATGCCGGCCCAAAACTAAAGAAGGAAGCAGAGGGAAATATTCTAAGCTATTTTAATTGTTAGTGTTATAAAGCAGGCTACGGAAGCCAGGCCGTTAGCAATACTTTTTAACTGGTAAGTCAGGGGTTTCCAAACTTTATTGGCCTGCGACCCCGCTTTGATAAAAAAAAAGTTGTGACCCCACCATGTAAAAATGTTCATGTAATCAAAGGCCCATGTTTACTTTTTTAATTGGGACTATGACAGTCTTACAAATCAGCCTGATAGTACTTTTGATAGTATTTCAATCTGAAGGAAACATGGTTTGAAGTGACTGAAATACACAGGTTGGTGGCAACTTAATTAGGGAGAACAGGATTGTGCTAATCACTAGAGCGGAATTAGTGGAGTGGTATCAAATACATCAAGCACAAGCTCCATTCTGGCCATTATTGTGAGCAGTTCTCCCCTCACCAGCCTCCTGTGCTAAAATGCATCAGAAAGGTATTCATCAGGCAATCATTTTTAATTATATTCTGTGTAGAAAAAAAAATCATTAGGTTTCCATCCAATTGGCTACAGATTTTCACCTGAAATATTCTGAAATCCATATATATATTTTTTTAAATCTCCCCAGAGATTTCTATCAAATTGACTCATTGAGGATACAAGGCTGTGCGTAATGATGTGCACATGAAAAATAACCTTTGCTGTTACATTCCCAAGTACTGAATAAAAAATACAAGTTAAATTGGTTTTCAGCACATTTTCAACTCAATTTATAGTTTCGTCATAAAATGTTGCGTTGTATAGCGAATGTGCCTACTCTGGTATTGGCATGTGTGCTTGCAACCAGGTTGGCGCTCTAGGCGACAACTCAGCCAAGCATCATTACAATTACAAAGGGTCAAAAGTCTAGAGGCTTATATAATTTTAACCCTCTTATTAAAAATACCCAGAAGCTAAATCAATGGCTACAGAGGGACTTATCTTTAAAAGGTAGAGTCCCCTAATAACCAAGGCTGAAGGTATCTCTAGACTAACATATGGTGCTCTATCTTTAAATCGTGACGGTAAAATAAACAAGGAGATAGACCAGATGCTTTTCAACTTTCTGTGGAGAAACCAAACCGTACCCATTACATTAGGAAAACTGTTGTAATGAACACTTATGAGAATAGTGGACTGAATCTTCTGGACTTTACTACTTTAAATAATACTTTTAAGATCAATTGGATAAAACAATTCCTAAGAAGACCCACTTCTATCTGGAATTGTATTCCTCATCATGTCTTCTCTACTTTTGGTGGCCTTAACTTCATGTTGTTTTGCAATTATAATATTGACAAAATTCCAGTGAAACTTTCTGCCTTTCATCGGCAGGTTCTCTTGTTCTGGTCCTTAATTTATAAACACAATTTTTCTCCACACAGATATTATATATGGAATAATCGGTATATATTATATAAAAATACTTCTTTGTTTTTAGAATATTGGTTCCGAAATAATATCCTATTGGTGAGCCAACTGGTAAATGCAGAGGGTGTTTTACTCAGTTATAAGGAATTCTTATCACTTTACAAGGTCACTGTAACACCTAAATAACACCTAAAGATTTTGCAATTGTTTTAGATGCCATTCCCTCAGGTGTTGCTCTGTTATTCAGGAACGTGTCAAGACCTGACCCTCAGAGCCTACCTTCTATTTACCCTGTTGACTCATCAGTAGGAAAGATTTGTTTCTCTTTTGGTCCATTCAACAACAGAGCGATTCGAACCTTGTTTCAGCAGGATGTTGTATCTATACCTTATGTCATGCCTTATTGGAATGGATTTATTGATAACATCTGTTGTTTTCCTTTAAAATTATTCATAAATATTATCCTGCCAACCACTATATGAAGAAGTTTAAGGAAAACATCAACTCAAATTGCTCCTTTTGTAATGACCACCCAGAAACAGTGTTGCATCTTTTTTGGCATTGTATTCATGTAAGAAAACTGTGGCAAGACATCAGTAGATTTATAATTGAACACATTTATGAAAATGTTACACTATTGTGGAGATGTACTGCTTGGAGTCTTTACATACGATAGAAATAAGCTGAAACATTTTTATGTAATTCATTTCATTATTCTTTTGGCCAAATTTCATATACACAAATGTAAATTTACAAACAAAAAAACAAATTTTCTTACCCTACAAAAATAAATGTAACTGTATTTTAAGACAGTTAAATACTCTACTAACAACCCCCTAGCTCGATTGTCCATTGTATATAATCTATCAAATCTGTATATACTTGTGTTCCCTCATGTACTTTCTGTATTGATTTGTTGTTAAAAATGTCAAATGTAAAAAAATACATTAAAAAAAGCTCAGTCAAGCATCGATCATCATGTGACCAGAAATAAGACCCTCGATATTTATTGGAAAGGAGCATCAAGCTAATGGCGTGCAATTTCACGACCCTGTGAATTTCATCCGTAGCCTAAAAAACGGCATGCTTTCCCGAGTTGTAGTGGCAGGTCTACATAATATCGCGTGGCTCCAAATTGACTTGGTTATTATATCAATATTTGCACATACAAGCTTTTTCACCGCATAATTAACTGTACAGATCCCACCTTGTCTAAAAGATCCCACCTTGTCTAGCATGTTTTTGTAGACATTTGGGAAGTTTATTGACACATTTGCTGTTGCCACCTGGCCTGTCCTGACATTTTTTTTTATCCAACTTGGATAAACCTGAAAGGTTGGTTTCCATGCAAACACGACCTAACCAAGCCACACTGCTTCTTCACACAATGCCCGCTTAACCCGGAAGCCAGCCACACCAATGTGTCGGAGGAAACACTGTACACCTGTCGACCATGTCAGCGTGCATGCCCAGCCTCCTCATGAGTCTCCCGGTCGCGGCCGGCTGCGACCGAGCCTGGACTCGAACAAGGATCCCTAGTGGCAAGGCTAGCAACTGCGATGCAGTGCCTAAGACAACTTTGCCACTCGGGAGGCCGACTTTAAAACAGTTACAGAGTTTAATGGCTGTGATAGGAGAAAGCTGAGGATGGATCACCAACATTGTAGTTACTCCACAAAACTAACCTACATGACAGAGTGAAAAGAAGGAAACCTATACAAAATAAAAAATATTCCAAAACATACATCCTGTTTACAATAAGGCACTAAAGTAAAACTGCAAAAAATGTGGTTAAGATATTAACTTTAGGTCCTGAATACAAAGTGTTATGTTTGGGGCAAATCCAACACAACGACACATCACTGAGTACCAGTCTTCATATTTTCAAGCTTGGTGGTGTCTGCACCATGTTGTGGGTATGCTTGTCATCGGCAAGAACTAGGGAGTTTTTCTTAGGATAAAATGAACCGAATAGAGCTAAGTACAGGCAAAATCTTAGAGGAAAACCTGGTTCAGTCTGCTTAGTGCTTTCCAATACACACTGGGAGACAAATTCACCTTTCAGCAGGACAATAACCTAAAACACAAGGCCAAATATACACTGGAGTTGCTTAACAAGATGACATTGAATGTTGCTGAGAGGCCTAGCTACAGTTTTGACTTAAATCGTCTTGAAAATCTATGGCAAGATTTGGAAATGTCTGTCTAGCAATGATCAACAACCATCTTCACAGAGCTTGAAGAATTGTAGAAAGAACAACGTGCAAATATTGCACAACCCAGGTGTGCAATATTTAGAGACTTACTCAGAAAGAATCACAGCTGTACTCGCTGCCAAAGATGATTCTAACATGTATTGACCGAGGGGTGTGAATACTTATGTAAATGTGATATTTCTGTATTTCATTTTCAATATATGAGCAAACACTTCTGAAAACATGTTGTATGTAGATGGGTGAGAGAGAAAAAATATATGGAATCCATTTTGAATTCAGGCTGTGTCACAAAATGTGGAATAAATCAAGTGCTGTGAATACTTTCTGAAGGCACTGCATCCATTTCATGTCTCAGGTAGCCCATGAAAGCCTGCATGGATAGAATGCAATAATTGACTAATATTTGACCCTATTATAATAATTCTCACGTGTGGCAAAATATCGCCATGGTCCGTGCCATGGTGAAACTTTCACTCCTGTAGATCTGAAATAATTGAATGGTGAAACTTGCCAGCCAAACAGAAAAGCAAGGCGAAGCAGTTAAGGCATTCTTGAAAGTCAAGACAATCCTTGTCCTGAAAGAAGCAATTGTTATAGTTGAAAATTACTTTGCAAGCAGAGTTGGCATTTAGAATTAAATGTGGAGTGGCGCTTTATGGTTAAGTGATGACATCACGTACCTTCAAAATGATTCGGCAATTATAATTTCTTTAAAAAAATACAGGTTACATCATAATTTCTCGCAATAAAGAAAGTTTAACAAAAGTCAAATCCACCCCTGCCATTTTCATTACACATGTGAAAAAATATATATTAATTGCTACATTGGTTTTGTCGAATATAACTGGGTCAATGGAAACCTGCCTATGTCGCAGGTTTAGAACTACTGAATTTATTTAAGCACCATAGAACAAAGCGGGACGAAAACCAAATGCTGTTGTGCTCAAAATACACTGCTCAAAAAAATAAAGGTAACACTTAAACAACACAATGTAACTCCAAGTCAATCACACTTCTGTGAAATCAAACTGTCCACTTAGGAAGCAACACTGATTGACAATAAATTTCACATGCTGTTGTGCAAATGGAATAGACAACAGGTAGAAATTATAGGCAATTAGCAAGACACCCCCAATAAAGGAGTGGTTCTGCAGGTGGTGACCACAGACCACTTCTCAGTTCCTATGCTTCCTGGCTGATGTGTTGGTCACTTTTGAATGCTGGCGGTGCTTTCACTCTAGTGGTATGAGACGGAGTCTACAACCCACACAAGTGGCTCAGGTAGTGCAGCTCATCCAGG
This sequence comes from Oncorhynchus nerka, assembly GCF_034236695.1. Lineage (NCBI taxonomy): Eukaryota > Metazoa > Chordata > Actinopteri > Salmoniformes > Salmonidae > Oncorhynchus > Oncorhynchus nerka. Next base: position 66,692,667 of record NC_088397.1, on the reverse strand, counting down.
ATGGCACATCAATGTGAGCTGTGGCAAGAAGGTTTGCTGTGTCTGTCAGCGTAGTGTCCAGAGCATGGAGGCGCTACCAGGAGACAGTCCAGTACATCAGGAGACGTGGAGGAGGTCGTAGGAGGGCAACAACCCAGCAGCAGGACCGCTACCTCCTCCTTTGTGCAAGGAGGAGCAGGAGGAGCACTGCCAGAGCCCTGCAAAATTACCTCCAGCAAGCCACAAATGTGCATGTGTCTGCTCAAACGGTCAGAAACAGACTCCATGAGGGTGGTATGAGGGCCCGACGTCCACAGGTGGGGGTTATGCTTACAGCCCAACACTGTGCAGGATGTTTGGCATTTGCCAGAGAACACCAAGATTGGCAAATTCGCCACTGGCGCCCTGTGCTCTTCACAGATGAAAGCAGGTTCACACTGAGCACATGTGACAGACGTGACAGAGTCTGGAGACGCCGTGGAGAACGTTCTGCCGTCTGCAACATCCTCCAGCATGACCGGTTTGGCGGTGGGTCAGTCATGGTGTGGGGTGGCATTTCTTTGGGGGGCTGCACAGCCCTCCATGTGCTCGCCAGAGGTAGCCTGACTGCCATTAGGTACCGAGATGAGATCCTCAGACCCCTTGTGAGACCATATGCTGGTGCGGTTGGCCCTGGGTTCCTCCTAATGCAAGACAATGCTAGACCTCATGTGGCTGGAGTGTGTCAGTAGTTCCTGCAAGAGGAAGGCATTGATGCTATGGACTGGCCTGCCCGTTCCCCAGACCTGAATCCAATTGAGCACATCTGCGACATCATGTCTGGCTCCATCCACCAATGCCACATTGCACCACAGACATTCCAGGAGTTGGCGGATGCTTGAGTCCAGGTCTGGGAGGAGATCCCTCAGGAGACCATCTGCCACCTCATCAGGAGCATGCCCAGGCGTTGTAGGGAGGTCATACAGGCACGTGGAGGCCACACACACTACTGAGCCTCATTTTGACTTGTTTTAAGAACATTACATCAAAGTTGGATCAGCCTGTAGTGTGGTTTTCCACTTTAATTTTGAGTGTGACTCCAAATCCAGACCCTCATGGGTTGATAAATTTGGTTTCCAAATGTGATTTTGTTGTCAGCACATTCAACTATGTAAAGAAAAAAGTATTTAATAAGAATATTTTATTCATTCAGATCTAGGATGTGTTATTTTAGTGTTCCCTTTATTTTTTTGAGCAGTGTATATCATCATAAATAAAAAGGCACAGAGTGAACCCAAAGTGCAAAATATAAAGTACTCAGGAAATAGTAGGAGAGATTCCTCTCAGGAAAACAAGTGACATTTACAATGACCGACAAATGGCAGAGGGAGTATATATACAGTGATTGACTGGGGATTGGAACCAGGTGTGTGTAATGATGACGAGACAAGTCCAGGGTTGATGAGTGAAGGGCGTTTGCCAGCAGTAGGTTCAGCAGCAGCTATAAGTTTGGCGATGCCAAACGCTTGAGCTGGACAGGAGGGGGAGCCAAAGCGAAGGCTGGTGTGACAGCAATAATGGCAGTAATGGTACCAATAATGGTACCAAATCACCTGTCTGGATTCTTAAATTCAACATGTTTTGTCCAATATCTCAAGATAGGATGGTCATATTGTTATGACGTTTTCAGGGCGGATGTAGAACACATAGAGGATTCAAATCAAATAAAAAATATTAAATTAAAATGCTACATTATGCAAATCAAAATTAAGCACTTCATATGCAAATTAGGCAGTAAGGAATACATATTTCAGTAATATAAGCCCAATAATTTAGGATAGAGTGGTCATATTAACACATTTTCATGCTTTATGCAAAACTGAGAGTTTTAAACAATTAAAGAAATTAGAATACAACTTTTTATACAACTTTATGCAACTGATATACTTAATACACCGCCGCCAACACACACAGCCTAACACAGACACACTTCTCAGCATCCCCACACACTCACACAGCACCCCCACCACATCACACATAGCTTAACACTGACCCACACTTCTCGCTAAGTCGTTACTGTAACACAGAAGGCTACTAGTCTAATAACATTGCTTACTTATAAGGTAAGCCTACATCTGAGTTGGGTTATATTGTAATGTTGTTTTTGGTGTTGATGAGTTACTCTGGTGATGGGAGGATAAACTGCAGCAAATCATTTCCGCCTAGGCACAGAAGAGACATATGGGGCACATTTTCAATTCAGTTGTATTTGGCTATGTTTTTATCGATTGTAGGGCTGTAGCCACTGTATTCTGGTAGTTTTTACTTGAAAGAATAAAACAATCAAGAAACTCGCGCTGGCAAAATACAGCCAATGCTGCGCAGCTCTGCTTCTCGCCTGGTTCGTTGCCTCTGCAAACTGCTTCAGACAGTAGCTGTGTTCAAATCCCCATACTAACATACTGTATATTACATGAGTATATACTACTTACTATTAGTTCATTTTAGTATCCTGTAAATGAACGGTATACAGTTGAGCCTACTAACGTTTTGCCTGTCTACCGGAAATTGATGCTGTTGCTATGCAATCTCTTGCTAGCATAACAAATTATTAGCTAGACATCTTGCGAAAATCGTACTAAATTCAGAGCGCACCCTGGACGCTCTGGCTGAGGAGTAGGGTTGATCCCTTAGCTATGTGATAACTACTTCTGAGGGTTTAGAGCTTGAGGTAGTCACCTCATACAAGTACTTGGGAGTATGGCTAGACAGTACACTGTTCTCTCAGCACATATCAAAGCTGCAGGCTAAGGTTAAATCTAGACTTGGTTTCCTTTATCGTAATCGCTCCTCTTTCACCCAGCTGCCAAACTAACCCTGATTCAGGTGACCATCTGTGGCGGAAGAATCAAATCAAATCAAATTTATTTATATAGCCCTTCGTACATCAGCTGATATCTCAAAGTGCTGTACAGAAACCCAGCCTAAAACCCCAAACAGCAAGCAATGCAGGTGTAGAAGCACGGTGGCTAGGAAAAACTCCCTAGAAAGGCCAAAACCTAGGAAGAAACATAGAGAGGAACCAGGCTATGTGGGGTGGCCAGTCCTCTTCTGGCTGTGCCGGGTGGAGATTATAACAGAACATGGCCAAGATGTTCAAATGTTCATAAATGACCAGCATGGTCGAATAATAATAAGGCAGAACAGTTGAAACTGGAGCAGCAGCACAGTCAGGTGGAAGTTGAAACTGGAGCAGCAGCATGGCCAGGTGGACTGGGGACAGCAAGGAGTCATCATGTCAGGTAGTCCTGGGGCATGGTCCTAGGGCTCAGGTCAGTTGAAACTGGAACAGCAGCATGGCCAGGTGGACTGGGGACAGCAAGGAGTCATCATGTCAGGTAGTCCTAGGGCTCAGGTCCTCCGAGAGAGAGAAAGAAAGAGAGAAGGAGAGAATTAGAGAACGCACACTTAGATTCACACAGGACACCGAATAGGACAGGAGAAGTACTCCAGATATAACAAACTGACCCCAGCCCCCCGACACAAACTACTGCAGCATAAATACTGGAGGCTGAGACAGGAGGGGTCAGGAGACACTGTGGCCCCATCCGAGGACACCCCCGGACAGGGCCAAACAGGAAGGATATAACCCCACCCACTTTGCCAAAGCACAGCCCGCACACCACTAGAGGGATATCTTCAACCACCAACTTACCATCCTGAGACAAGGCTGAGTATAGCCCACAAAGATCTCCGCCACGGCACAACCCAAGGGGGGTGCCAACCCAGACAGGATGACCACAACAGTGAATCAACCCACTCAGGTGACGCACCCCCTCCAGGGACGGCATGAGAGAGCCCCAGTAAGCCAGTGACTCAGCCCCTGTAATAGGGTTAGAGGCAGAGAATCCCGGTTCGTTGCTCCAGAGCCTTTCCGTTCACCTTCCCACTCCTGGGCCAGACTACACTCAATCATATGACCCACTGAAGAGATGAGTCTTCAGTAAAGACTTAAAGGTTGAGACCGAGTTTGCGTCTCTGACATGGGTAGGCAGACCGTTCCATAAAAATTGAGCTCTATAGGAGAAAGCCCTGCCTCCAGCTGTTTGCTTAGAAATTCTAGGGACAATTAGGTGGTCTGCGTCTTGTGACCGTAGCGTACGTGTAGGTATGTACGGCAGGACCAAATCAGAGAGATAGGTAGGAGCAAGCCCATGTAATGCTTTGTAGGTTAGCAGTAAAACTTTGAAATCAGCCCTTGCTTTGACAGGAAGCCAGTGTAGAGGCTAGCACTGGAGTAATATGATCAATTTTTTTGGTTCTAGTCAGGATTCTAGCAGCCGTATTTAGCACTAACTGAAGTTTATTTAGTGCTTTATCCGGGTAGCCGGAAAATAGAGCATTGCAGTAGTCTAACCTAGAAGTGACAAAAGCATGGATACATTTTTCTGCATCATTTTTGGACAGAAAGTTTCTGATTTTTGCAATGTTACGTAGATGGAAAAAAGCTGTCCTCGAAATGGTCTTGATATGTTCTTCAAAAGAGAAATCAGGGTCCAGAGTAACGCCGAGGTCCTTCACAGTTTTATTTGAGACGACTGTACAACCATTAAGATTAATTGTCAGATTCAACAGAAGATCTCTTTGTTTCTTGGGACCTAGAACAAGCATCTCTGTTTTGTCCGAGTTTAATAGTAGAAAGTTTGCAGCCATCCACTTCCTTATGTCTGAAACACATGCTTCTAGCGAGGGCAATTTTGGGGCTTCACCATGTTTCATTGAAATGTACAGCTGTGTGTCATCCGCATAGCAGTGAAAGTTAACATTATGTTTTCGAATAACATCCCCAAGAGGTAAAATATATAGTGAAAACAATAGTGGTCCTAAAACGGAACCTTGAGGAACACCGAAATTTACAGTTGATTTGTCAGAAGACAAACCATTCACAGAGACAAACTGATATCTTTCCGACAGATAAGATCTAAACCAGGCCAGAACATGTCCGTGTAGACCAATTTGGGTTTCCAATCTCTCCAAAAGAATGTGGTGATCGATGGTATCAAAAGCAGCCCTAAGGTCTAGGAGCACGAGGACAGATGCAGAGCCTCAGTCCGATGCCATTAAAATGTCATTTACCACCTTCACAAGTGCCGTCTCAGTGCTATGATGGGGTCTAAAACCAGACTGAAGCATTTCGTATACATTGTTTGTCTTCAGGAAGGCAGTGAGTTGCTGCGCAACAGCCTTCTCTAAAATTTTTGAGAGGAATGGAAGATTCGATATAGGCCGATAGTTTTTTATATTTTCTGGGTCAAGGTTAGGCTTTTTCAAGAGAGGCTTTATTACTGCCACTTTTAGTGAGTTTGGTACACATCCAGTGGATAGAGAGCCGTTTATTATGTTCAACATAGGAGGGCCAAGCACAGGAAGCAGCTCTTTCAGTAGTTTAGTTGGAATAGGGTCCAGTATGCAGCTTGAAGGTTTAGAGGCCATGATTATTTTCATCATTGTGTCAAGAGATATAGTACTAAAACACTTGAGCGTCTCTCTTGATCCTAGGTCCTGGCAGAGTTGTGCAGACTCAGGACAACTGAGGTTTGGAGGAATACGCAGGTTTAAAGAGGAGTCCGTAATTTGCTTTCTAATAATCATAATCTTTTCCTCAAAGAAGTTCATGAATTTATCATTGCTAAAGTGAAAGTCATCCTCTCTTGGGAAATGCTGCTTTTTAGTTAGCTTTGCGACAGTATCAAAAAGGAATTTCGGATTGTTCTTATTTTCCTCAATTAAGTTAGAAAAATAGGATGATCGAGCAGCAGTAAGGGCTCTTCGGTACTGCATGGTACCGTCCTTCCAAGCTAGTCGGAAGACTTCCAGTTTGGTGTGGCGCCATTTCCGTTCCAATTTTCTGGAAGCTTGCTTCAGAGCTCGGGTATTTTCTGTGTACCAGGGAGCTAGTTTCTTGTGAGAATTTTTTTTAGTTTTTAGGGGTGCAACTGCATCTAGGGTATTGCGCAAGGTTAAATTGAGATCCTCAGTTAGGTGGTTAACTGATTTTTGTCCTCTGGCGTCCTTGGGTAGGCAGAGGGAGTCTGGAAGGGCATCAAGGAATCTTTGTGTTGTCTGTGAATTTATAGCACGACTTTTGATGTTCCTTGGTTGGGGTCTGAGCAGATTATTTGTTGCAATTGCAAACGTAATAAAATGGTGGTCCGATAGTCCAGGATTATGAGGAAAAACATTAAGATCCACAACATTTATTCCATGGGACAAAACTAGGTCCAGCGTATGACTGTGACAGTGAGTGGGTCCAGAGACATGTTGGACAAAACCCACTGAGTCGATGATGGCTCCGAAAGCCTTTTGGAGTGGGTCTGTGGACTTTTCCATGTGAATATTAAAGTCACCAAAGATTAGAATATTATCTGCTATGACTACAAGGTCCGATAGGAATTCAGGGAACTCAGTGAGAAACGCTGTATATGGCCCAGGAGGCCTGTAAACAGTAGCTATAAAAAGTGATTGAGTGGGCTGCATAGATTTCATGACTAGAAGCTCAAAAGACGAAAACGTCATTTTTTTTTTTGTAAATTGAAATTTGCTATCGTAAATGTTAGCAACACCTCCGCCTTTGCGGGATGCACGGGGATATGGTCACTAGTGTAGCCAGGAGGTGAGGCCTCATTTAAAACAGTAAATTCATCAGGCTTAAGCCATGTTTCAGTCAGGCCAATCACATCAAGATTATGATCAGTGATTAGTTCATTGACTATAATTGCCTTTGAAGTAAGGGATTTAACATTAAGTAGCCCTATTTTGAGATGTGAGGTATCATGATCTCTTTCAGTAATGACAGGAATGGAGGTGGTCTTTATCCTAGTGAGATTGCTAAGGCGAACACCGCCATGTTTAGTTTTGCCCAACCTAGGTCGAGGCACAGACACGGTCTCAATGGTGATAGCTGAGCTGACTACACTGACTGTGCTAGTGGCAGACTCCACTATGCTGGCAGGCTGGCTAACAGCCTGCTGCCTGGCCTGCACCCTATTTCATTGTGGAGCTAGAGGAGTTAGAGCCCTGTCTATGTTGGTAGATAAGATGAGAGCACCCCTCCAGCTAGGATGGAGTCCGTCACTCCTCAGCAGGTCAGGCTTGGTCCTTTTTGTGGGTGAGTCCCAGAAAGAGGGCCAATTATCTACAAATTCTATCTTTTGGGAGGGGCAGAAAACAGTTTTCAACCAGCGATTGAGTTGTGAGACTCTGCTGTAGAGCTCATCACTCCCCCTAACTGGGAGGGGGCCAGAGACAATTACTCGATGCCGACACATCTTTCTAGCTGATATGCACGCAGAAGCTATGTTGCGCTTGGTGATCTCTGACTGTTTCATCCTAACATCGTTGGTGCCGACGTGGATAACAATATCTCTATACTCTCTACACTCGCCAGTTTTAGCTTTAGCCAGCACCATCTTCAGATTAGCCTTAACGTCGGTAGCCCTGCCCGGGTAAACAGTGTATGATCGCTGGATGATTCGCTTTAAGTCTAATACTGCGGGTAATGGAGTCGCCAATGACTAGAGTTTTCAATTTGTCAGAGCTAATGGTGGGAAGCTTCGGCGTCTCAGACCCCGTAACGGGAGGAGTAGAGACCAGAGAAGAATCGGCCTCTGACTCCGACCCGCTGCTTAATGGGGAGACACCGGTTGAGCGTTCCTACAGCATTTCCTTCCAGAAACCGTGAGAAAGTTGTCCGGCTGCGGGGACTGTGCCAGGGGATTTATACTACTATCTGTACTTACTGGTGGCACAGACGCTGTTTCATCCTTTCCTACACTGAAATTACCCTTGCCTAACGATTGCGTCTGAAGCTGGGCTTGCAGCACAGCTATCCTCGCCGTAAGTCGAGTACAGCGGCTGCAATTAGAAGGCATCATGTTAATGTTACTACTTTAGTTTCGGCTGTTGGAGGTCCTGACGAATCGTGTCCAGATAAAGCGTCCGGAGTGAAAAAGTTGAGGAAAAAATAAATAAATATATGAACGGTAATTAAAAAGTGAAAACCGTAAAGTTGTCAGGTAGCAAAATAGGTTGGCAACAAAACGCACAGCAACTCGAAAAACCGAAGAATCAGAATTAGTTGTGTAACATAGATAATTAAGATGTCTTATCTGCATAATATGCTTATGTGATATACTTGTTATTAGAATGTATCCCTTTGGACTCTGGTGTTGGCAGTTGCACTTCTTCCCTCAGCTGGGGGTCAGTCACCTGGGGCCCAGAGAGGGGAGAGGTCAGGCTTGTCTTTTACATGTCCCTGGTGCTATGCAGAATATCAGAAAGGGAAGAGGACAGGAGGGAACATTGTCTTCATATGTGAATGTGTCTTTACCTATTCTTAAACCATGTGAAGGGATGGTGTGATTAATGGGGAACCAATTACTGGTTTCCACAATGTCTGTGCGTCAGTCACTCCCTCCTTTGGCATTGGGGGATGTGTGTGGTAGTGTCTGGAACCATTGTATGTCATCTCTGATGTTGGACTTATCCTGGGATAGTGTATGACCTAGAGGCTCACTCCCCTCAGTGAGCTTGTCCAGGAGTGTGGTCAAGAAGGGATTTTACTTGAGATGGGAGTATCTGGAGTTGACAATTGATTTATGCCATTTTATGAGTTGGTGTTTTTGTGCTATGAAGTGCCAGGAACGAGATTGAAACCTCGTCTTAGGGACCAAACTGAACGATAATTTATAGCGAATGCTATCTGGCTATGGGATACTCCTTTCTCATTTAAAAAGTCTCACCTGTGACCTGTTCAAAACATCTGGTTTGTTATGTCGACTAGGGGGTGGATCTTGACTATAAAAGACTGATTAACTGCCTTGTTCAGGGGCAGAACGACAGATGTCAGCTCAGGGATTCAATCTTGCAACCTTTCAGTTAATAGTCCAACGCTCTAACCACTAGGCTACCTGCTGCCTCTGTGACTTATGTTCCATCCCTTCAGTACAGTTGGTAACCATTGCTATAAATGCTAAAAATCCAATCTTACTGAAATATATATCACTTGTTGACCTATCTCTCTGTACTGGTACAGATCTACTACTCACACCACTCCTCTCAGGAATGCTATACATTCCTTTGTCTCATGCCCTTCTGCACACTTCTCACACCTAGGAACCTCCCTCCTACACACTACTGCAACAAGCCCATAAGCTTGACACCTGTAACAACATAATGTATTCGGTACAAAATCTTGTACAGGATAACTTATATAGCCTAACATCACTTTGTCGGGCAAAGACTCAACATCAAAACTCAAAAGAACAGACAATGACTGTTCTGTTTCACCACCTTTGCCATCCTGTCTGCGTCGCACCAAACAATGAGCATCACAAACAGCAGGAATCTTCCCCTTCAGTTGGTAAACTTTAACATTTACTGCTACCCCAGTAATCACTCCTTTCAATGGCGCCCTTTTCTTGAGAGTGAAACAATTCCCATTTCTTGCCCACATTCGTTTAACGCAGAGCGCCTTCTCCCTCTGACCAGCAGAAACACAAACAATTAACACAAGACCACTTCTGGTTACCCTCACCGATTCCACATTACCCAACTCTGTTTTCACACACCCTTAAACCACAAATGGATCAGCCAAAAGACAAGGGTACATTTTTTTCCAAAAACTTCACTCCTACTGTCACAGACTCATCTTTATCCTGACCCTCGGGCAAGCCTCGGCCTTCGATGACTTCACCAGACCTACCACCTCCTAACATGCTAGATTACGGAGACGTAATTTATAGGTCGCCAGGTAAGGGTGGTCTCGAGCGGCTAGATGTTCTTTACCATTCGGCCAGATTAGCCACCAATGCCCCTTATAGTACACATCACTGCACTCTACACTCCTCTGTAAACTGGTCATCTCTGTATACCTGTCGCAAGACCCACTGGTTGATGCTTATTTAGAAAACTCTCTTAGGCCTCACTTCCCCCTATCTGACATACCTACTGCAGCCCTCATCCTCCACATACAACACCCGTTCTGCCAGTCACATTCTGTTAAAGGTCCCCAAAGCACACACATCCCTGGGTCGCTCCTCTTTTCAATTTGCTGCAGCTAGTGACTGGAAGGAGCTGCAAAAAACTCTCAAACTGGACAGTTTTATCTCAATCTCTTCGTTCAAAGACTCAATCATGGACATTCTTACGGACAGTTGTGGCTGCTTCGCGTGATGTATTGTTGTCTCTATCTTCTTGCCCTTTGTGCTGTTGTCTGTGCCCAATAACATTTGTACCATGTTTTGTGCTGCTACCATGTTGTGCTGCTGCCATGCTGTGTTGCTACCATGTTGTTGTCATGTTGTGTTGCTACCACGCTGTTTTGTCATTAGGGTTGGGTTGGTTACTTTCTAAATGTAATCCATTACAGTTACTAGTTACCTCTCCAAAATTGACATCAGTAACACAACTTTTGGATTAACCAAACTCAGTAACATAATCTGATTCCTTTCAGTTACTTTTTCGATTACTTTCCACTTAAGAGGCATTAGAAGAAAACAAAAATGTATGTTACCAATTGAACATCTATTGCAGGATAAACCTATGTTAAAGTTTACATAGCTGGCCAAATATGGATGTTCTACTACATATAATAACATGATTACATTATATCTTTACATTAATATATATCATTTATAAATCCAAAAATGGATGTAGCAACTACAGATTGCCCCTTTAAGACTATCAAAAGCCCCACTTTTATTCCATACTATGCAGATGTTGGGACAATTTTTTTTCGAGAACCAGTTACGGTAAAATAATAATTTGTTTCTATGTCATATAGACCCATTATTCCATATAAAACAAATACTGTATGAAGTGAAAAGTTGTGTTTTTCAGCAAAGCCCAGAACATTAAAGCCTGTTTGTGAAAAGCCACCAATTTCACAGGAAGTTTAATCACAATAATGGACATTGTAGTAAGAAATGAAGCCCTCCAAACTTATGAATAACCATATGAGGTATAATATTCCAGAAACTATGAGGATTTCTCTAGTACCTTTTAACCCAGTTTATCTTACGTGGCTTGTTTTTCCATATGAAGTTGTACGATGGCCTATCTAAGGTACAGCAAGTGGATTTGGAATGTCAATAGATAGCCCCTCAGCTTTGGATAAAAGCACCCTCCCTTGAAGACATGTATCCCTCCCTAACCATGAGGAGACTTCTTTTGATAGATTCAGTTACAGGATTCAAATTAAGATCATTCACAGCCTTAAGATTTTTGGTGATCTTTACACCGAGGTAGGTTACAGTATATTTTTCAGAGATGTTACCATCTGCTGGATTGACAGCTCCTTTCAGAACAAACATCTCACATTTGGAAGGATTTAATACTAAACCTGAGATTTTGGAGAACTGCTTCACAATATCCAATGCTAATCTAGCTTGTGACACATTTGTCAAGGTGTCACCCGCCAGTTGGGATATCTTGCTCTCTCTGGCCTGGAATGTAATGCCTTCAAATTTCAGCAGTTCCCAATATTTCCCATATTCTGCATTAGAGGTTTACATGCATTAGAGGTTTACATTCCAGTAAACAGAAATTCAATTTTTTTTGTTCTTTTTTTCTATTTTGTCATTTAATTGTATTTATTTATAATATATAGATTTATTTATTTTACACCTTTTTACCCCCATTTTTGTGGTATCCAATTGGTAGTTACAGTCTTGTCTCATCGCTACAACTCCCAGTTGAGAGCCGTACGAAACACAACCCAACCAAGCCACACTGCTTCTTGACACAATGCCCACTTAACCCGCAAGCCAGCAGCACCAATGTGCCGTACACCTGGCGAACGTGTCAGCGTGCACTGCGCCCGGCCAGCCACAGATGTCGCTAGTGTGTGAAGGGACAAGGACATCCCTGCCAGCAAACCCTCCCTAACCCGGACGACCCTGGCCCAATTGTGCGCCGCCCCACTTGTCTCCCGGTCACGGCCGGCTGCAACAGAGCCTGGACTCAAACCCAGAATCTCTAGTGGCACAGTGATGCAGTGCCTCCCGTCTGTCCTGAGCTGCCGGAGTCTCCCGTCTGTCCTGAGCTGCCGGAGTCTCCCGTCTGTCCTGAGCTGCCAGAGTCTCCAGTCTGTCCTGAGCTGCCGGAGTCTCCAGTCTGTCCTGAGCTGCCGGAGTCTCCCGTCTGTCCTGAGCTGCCGGAGTCTCCCGTCTGTCCTGAGCTGCCGGAGTCTCCCGTCTGTCCTGAGCTGCCGGAGTCTCCCGTCTGTCCTGAGCTGCCGGAGTCGCCCGTCTGTCCTGAGCTGCCGGAGCCGCCCGTCTGTCCTGAGCTGCCGGAGCCGCCCGTCTGTGCATGAAAACGAGTCGTCTCTCCTTGAATGACAACAATAACTTTATTGAAGAACCCTACTGTTGACCAATCACTGACGAAGGGGCATAGAATGCGGCTTGGAACTTCAACTTGCCTCCAGAACATTTTTTGTGTGCCCGAACAGCCGAAGAATTCCTAACCGGAGTCCAAAAACGTCACAAAATGTCATCACAATATATTTACAAACTCTTCTGAGCTGTTCGTCTGGGAAGCTTGCGGACGCCTTTAGATGACAATGAAGCGTTTTAGGATGCAAACAAATATATTTGCAGTTTGGATTAGAAGTGTTTTTAGCTCCTTGGAGGCCATCTTGTTGTGAGATTTCTTGTCACTGTGTATCTAGCCCTATTGGAAAGCCCGACCCTCGATTCTCCAGTGGCTTGTGTACTGTAGCATGGTTCTCACTTAGTAGTAAAATGTTTGTGTGTGTATTGCAGAGTAGCCTGGTGGCATTTTACAGTGGGGACAGTGACCCAGAGGAGGCAGCAGACCCAGATCAGGGAGTTGGAGGTGATGAGCGGTCAGACAGGCTGACAGACTGGAGGAAGTTGGCCTATCTGCTCTGTCTCAGGCAGTTCCCTAGCGAAGACGCCCTGCTGCGGCACCAACAGCTTCAGACCTGCAGGATGGCAAGCAGCAGGATGACACTTTAATCTCTATGAGTCTGGGTGGAAATATTTTGGGTTATTTTTAGCCCTGCCATCTGCTCAGGGTGTGCAATTGTCCTTTAGCTTAAACAAGGTGAGAACATACATTCTGTTGCATTTTCATGCCAAGACTAGTCGTGCCTTTTAAATGTGTGAATTGCATAGTTCCCGGGAGGAATTAACCTTTTTATTCTGTTAATCGTTTTAGCAAAACTTGGAAATTCACAGACGATCCAAACTATTGGAAGCCGAGCTGGAGGAGTTGGAGAGAAAATATATAGAGGTAGGCTCTACTCTTTGAAGATTTCTACCATTCACAGGGTGACTTTTAGAAAGTTGAGATATTCAAAGACACCTCTGAGTTGTATCATGTTGATATTATTCTGTAGAATATAGAAATTGATAGAAATTGATAGAAATTCTATCAGCCTCCTGTTCCCCCCTATCTCAAAAGCAGGGGTCTCATATTCCCCTAACATATGTTATTGTCCAACTATAGCCTTGATCAATTCAAGTTAACAGAACTAACAAATGAATTACATTTGATTCATATAATTTGATGAATTCCCATCTCATCTCAACCACCTGACACACAGGAACTATGAGCAGCCCACCAAAGACGGTCTGACTAATGACAAGATGCTGCAGGCAATGAGCTGGCAAGAAGGTAAGGGCCAGGGCCGCAACCAGCCGTACATCACTGTCAGACAAATCTAGAACATATACAGGCCTTTTCGCCTGCAAAGATGGCTTGAAGTTCCATGTCCCTGGGCTGTTTCCTGGCAGATGGGGTTGTGTGTGAAGGTGTGTTGAGTTTGTATATGTGTGGCCAATTAGCAGGTGTACCTGAGGGGTGCCTGAACCCAATCTGTCTATTTTAATAGGCATCTTCTTGCCCTCTCCCCACAGGCATCATTACGGACCAAGGGCACACGCCTGGGCATCAAGGGAAGCAACTACGAACTCTACGCATCGGACACCTACAAGGACACCGTGCTCAAGGCCATCTTTGCACGCTTCATAGAGCTTGCGTGAACAGGGACTACAGCCGCCCCCTCCTTCCTCACCCCTACACCCTTGTTACCCCATTATCCCCACCACTGTGAAAATTATAAGAACAAGAGGAGCATGTACATTTGTTATTTAAGTGTTTGGTTTACTTTATATGTTCTTCCTTTCTGTGGCCATGTACAACAGCTACAAATAATTAAGATATCAGGCATTCTATTAACCACAGGCCAAGCTAGTTCTTGTCCATTTCGTGTATTTTGTTTCCTTCCATATATACTGAACAAAAATATAAATGCAACACGTATTGTTGGTCCCATATTTCATGAGCTGAAATAAATGATCCCAGAAATGTTCCACATGCATTTCTCTAAAATGTGGTGCACAAATTTGTTTACATCCCTGTTAGTGAGCATTTCTCCTTTGCCAAGATAACCCATCCACCTGACAAGTGTGGCATATCAGGAAGCTGATTAAACAGCATGACCATTACACAGGTGCACCATTATGAGGCCCATTTTTTAAAGGTCTCTGTAACCAACAGATGCATATCTGTATTTCCAGTCATGTGAAATCCATAGATTAGGGATATGAACTGTAACTCAGTAACATCTTTGGAATTGTTGCATGCTGTGCTTATATTTTTGTTCATATAAAATGCTGTCATTAGCATTCTGTACAGTTTGTATAGTTACTACATTTGTACAGAATCCAGATGTGGCTGTTCTGAGCTTCTCTCTAGTTGTTTATCTGAAACAGATCAGAATTAAACCTGACGTGTACTCGCGTGCTTCCATCTAGAACTGCACTTTTTGTTTTCTGATCTTTAAATGTTAGAGCACGTTTTTCATTACAAGGATAGGGATCAATCCTATGCCTTTTACAGAATCAAATCAGACGCATGAAGAGATGCTGCAAGTTACAGTATGCCGATGAGCACTATAGTCAATATTTTGCATTATGTCCCGAGAGCTTTAAATTGTTCCTTCAGTGTAGCGACTAAATAGGCACTATGATTTAATAAGGCAGTTTGAGTTCTTAGGAGGAGTACTGTGATGTGAGCTGCCCCTCCACAGAGCTTGTCTGACTCACTGGATATTACTGAGCTGTTCCTCCTGGGACAGTGTGCTGGATCCCTGACCACAACGTTACTCCTCACCACTGCTGATCTCTCACCTCACCTGGCTTTTGAGTGTACCCACCAGAACAGATGTGATTCCTCCATTGGGGTTTGACAAATTGTGCTTAATGGAAATGTTTTGACTAATTGAAAACTCTTGTTCTTTATTAGTGGTTGATATTACTGTAACCTGTTGTTTGTGGCGTTGGACTACTAGACATAGAGGTTCCCTTGAATGTATACAGGTGTGGAATGCACATGATTAAGTCTATGGAGCGCAGCGGAACAGCAACATTGAGCAAACAGCATACAATCAAACCCTATTTCCAGCAGGCTCCTGATGCCGGAGACAATGATGTTTTATACATATATGTGATATCACCTGGCTTCCTCTTGATAGACTAGGAGTATTATATCCAAAATCAATTCATCAAAGTCAAAAGCATGTGTGTGTCTGTGTTTTCCACCAGGTTAATATTGGATTTAACAGTCACAGTGTAACACAGATCAGTGTAATAACTCATTAGATGATGCAGGAATAGCCAAGGTAGCAGGAATGTCTCAACTTGGGCCAAGTCATGAGCACTGAATACTGACAGCTAACATAGTTAAGACTAGACCTGGTGTGTGATTGGCGCCGGAGAAGAAGGCAGACGTTTTACGTGTCCCCAACCGATTGTGTTTTTTTGTTTGTTTATTTGCGTCGTTTGTAACTTATTTTGTACATAATATTGCCGCTACCGTCTCTTTTGACTGAAAAAAACTTCTGGACATTAGGACTGAGATTTTTTCCTTTCACAACTCTGACGAACCGACGCGAACGATATACTGCGTTCTCTGGAACAGGCCCAGATCCCCATGATTTGCATGACAGGGAGATGGAGAAAAAGGGGACAGAGGGCGGGCTGCCTTCTGAGAATTCGTAGGCGATCGAATAAAGTCCCAATTCCTTCCATTCTGATAGCAAACGTGCAATCTTTAAAGAATAAAATTGATGACCTATGCAGAAGATTAAACTACCAATGGGACATTCAAAACTGTAATATTTTATGCTTCACAGAGTCATGGCTGAACGATGACACTATCAACACACAGCTGGCTGGTTATACGCTGTACCGGCAGCATAGAACAGCAGCGTTTGGTAAGACAAGGGGCAGCGGGCTACGTATTTTTGTAAATAACAGCTGGTGCACGATATCCAAGGAAGTCTCAAGCTATTACTCACCTGAGGTAGAGTATCTCATGATAAGCTGCAGACCGCACTATCTTCCTAGAGAGTTTTCATCTGTATTCTTCGTAGGTGTTTACATACCACCACAGTCAAAGGTTGGCACTATGATAGCATTGAATGAGATATATTCCGCCATAAGCAAACAAGAAAACACTCACCCAGAGGCGGCGCTCCTAGTAGCCGGGGACTTTAATGCAGGAAAACTTAAATCCATTTTACCAAATTTCTATCAGCATGCTAAATGTGCAACCAGAGACCACCTTCACTCCACACACAGAGATGCACACAAAGATATCCCTCGCCCTCCATTTGGCAAATCTGACCATAATTCCATCCTCCTGATTCCTGCTTACAAGCAAAAATTAAAGCAGGAAGCACCAGTGACTAGATCAATAAAAAAGTGGTCAGATGAAGCAGATGCTAAGCTACAGGACTGTTTTGCTAGCATAGACTGGAATATGTTCTGGGACTCCTCTGATCGCATTGAGGAGTACACCACATCAGTCATTGGCTTCATCAATAAGTGCATCGATGACGTCGTCCCCACAGTGACCGTACGTACATACCCCAACCAGAAGCCATGGATTACAGGCAACATCCGCACTGAGCTAAAAGCTAGAGCTTCCGCTTTCAAGGAGCAGGACTCTAACCCAGAAGCTTATAAGAAATCCCGCTATGCCTTCCGACGAACCATCAAACAGGCAAAGCATCAATACAGGAGACTAAGATCGAATCATACTACACCGGCTCTGATGCTCGTCGGATGTGGCAGGGCTTGCAAATCATTACAGACTACAAAAGGAAGCATAGCCGAGAGCTGCCCATGCATGAGAGCACCAGCTGTTCTGAAAGACTGTGTGATCATGCTCTTCGCAGCCGATGTGAGTAAGACCCTTAAACAGGTCAATATTCACAAGGCCGCAGGGCCAGACAGATTACCAGGACGTGTACTGCGAGCATGCGCTGACTAACTGGCAAGTGTATTCACTAACATTTTCAACCTCTCACTGCCTGAGTCTGTAATACTAACATGTTTCAAGCAGACCACCATAGTGCCTGTGCCCAAGGAAGCAAAGGTAACCTGCCTAAATGACTACCGATCCGTAGCACTCATCTCTGTAGCATTGAAGTGCTTTGAAAGGCTGGTCATGGCTCACATCAACACCATTATCCCAGAAACCCTAGACCCACTCCAATTTGCATACCACCCCAACAGATCCACAGATGATGCAATCTCTATTGCACTCCACACTGCCCTTTCCCACCTGGACAAAAGGAACACCTATGTGAGAATGCTATTCATTGAGTACAGCTCAGCATTCAACACCATAGTGCCCTCAAAGCTCATCAATAAGCTAAGGACCCTTGGACTAAACACCTCCCTCTGCAGCTGGATCCTGGACTTTCTGACGGGCCGCCCCCAGATGGTAAGGGTAGGTAACAACACATCCGTCATGCTGATCCTCAACACGGGGGCCCCTCAGGGGTGCGTGCTCAGTCCCCTCTTGTACTCCCTGTTTGCTCATGACTGCACGGCCATGCATGACTCCAGAACATCATTAAGTTTGCAGATGACACAACAGTGGTAGACCTGATCACCGACAACGACGAGACAGCCTATAGGGAGGAGGTCAGAAACCTGGCCGTGTGGTGCCAGGACAACAACCTCTCCCTCAACGTGATCAAGACAACGGAGATAATTGTGGACTGCAGGATCAAGAGTACCGAGCACGCCCCCATTCTCATCAACGGGGCTGCAGTGGAGCAGATCACTAACAAACTAACATGGTCCAAGTACACCAATACAGTCGTGAAGAGGGCACGACAAAACATATTCCTCCTCAGGAGACTGAAAAGATTTGGCATGGGTCCTCAGATCGTCAAAAGGTTCTAGAGCTGCACCAGAGCATCCTGGTTGCATCACTGCCTGGTATGGTAACTGCTTTGCCTCCAACCGCAAGGCACTACAGAGGGTAATGCGAACGGCCCAGTACATCACTGGGGCCAAGCTTCCTGCCATCCAGAACCTCTATACATGGCGGTGTCAGAGAAGGCCCTAAAAATTGTCAAAGACTCCAGCCACCCTAGTCATAGACTGTTCCCTCTGCTACCGAACGGCAAGTCGTACCGGAGCGCCAAGTCTAGGTCCAAGAGGCTTCTAAACAGCTTCTACCCCTAAACCGAAAGGCTCCTGAACACCTGATCAAATGGCTATCCAAACTCTTTGCATTGCCCCCCCCTTTTACACCGCTGCTACCCTCTGTTGTTATCATCTACGCATAGTCATTTGAATAACTCTACCTAAATGTACATATTACTTCAACTGGCCGGTGCCCCGGACATTGACTCTGTACCGGTACCCCCCTGTATATAGTCTCACTATTGTTATTTTACTGCTGCTTTTTAATTTCTTGTTACTTTATTATTCTTATCCGTACTTTTTTAAACTGCATTGTTGGTTAGGGGCTAGTAAGTAAGCATTTCACTGTACTGTCTATACCTGTTGTATTCAGCGCATGTGACTAATAAAATTAGATTTGATTTGATTCATATCTGTTTTGCATCAAATCACTCCTTGGCTTGTTTGAGTTAATGATTTAAGGGACCTTTGATTCTCTTTCTGCATAGGTAGTCCTGTTATGACTTTGATCCATATGGTTTTGAGCTGGAAGGAGGAGATCAAGGAGGAGCTTACCTGACCATACTCTGTCTTTCGCTCTCTAGACCTGATGTCACGCCCTGACCTTAGAGAGATGTTTTATTTCTCTATTTGGTTAGGTCAGGGTGTGATTTGGGTGGGCATTCTATGTTTTCTATTTCTTTGTTTTTGGCCGCGTGGTTCCCAATCAGAGGCAGCTGTCTATCGTTGTCTCTGATTGGGAATCATACTTAGGCAGCCTTTTTCCCACCTATGTTGTGGGTAATTATTTATTTTCTGTTTGTGTTTTTGTGTGCCACGGTTGTGTCGGTTTCTGTTTACCTGTTTTTTTGGTGAAAGTTTCACTTTATTAAAAGATGTGGAATTACATGCACGCTGCGCCTTGGCTCATCTATGACAGGGAGTTTGAAGACAGTGAACGTAACACCTGAGCTCCTGCTGCAGCCACAGGTTTCTATGGACAGACAGACAGATGTCAGGCATACTGATCTACTCAGTCTAATTTTCACTGACACAGCACCACCACATAATGCTCCTCTGTGAGTAGGCTTAGGGTCTTCGAGCTTGTCCAAGGGCAACAGGTGTAGTCTTTGTTTAAAATTATACTACTTACTCTCTAGCCCCTTGGGTCTGGCTCCTGTATAGGGTGTTGCTTTACACCCTGATTTGGTGTATGTACTCTGGTCTGCCGTTTTCCAATCCCAAGTGGCTCATCTTCAGCCACCTAACCTACTTCCTGATGGTGGTCTACCACCTGGTGGTTTTCTGTAACCTGTCCTGTGCCACACTCCTGGTCAGGTGCCACTTCAGGTACCATAGAAAGACCTGTCCTGGAGGTAATATGGCTGCCAACGCTGCATTTGAATTTACTGGTCGAAACAATGAACTGACTGATGTTTGCTCTTCATTCTTAGGGGACCAAACTAGAGAGTGTGGAAATGGAGCAGAGCCCTTGGGTCCTTTCCCCCTCCCTGTTCTCCTCTCCATCTCCCTGAGACTGCAGTGGTTCTTCCACAGCCTGATGTGTGCCTTCTGCCTCACTGTGTCCTTCCTCTACTGGAGTCTCGACTCCCCCATGGAGCACCACCCTCTGTCCCCCTTCAACCTCAACATGCACATCGGCAACTCTGCCCAGGCCCTTCTGGACCTCCTCTTATCAGCTGCGCCCGTCCACGTGGCCCACTATCTCAACCAGCTCTTCATTAGCTGCCTCTACATCCTGTTTGCTGTGGCCTGCTGGCTGGCTACACCAACCTCATTGGGAAGCCTTACATCTATCTACAAGGTTCTGGACTTTGGAGGGTATCCCATAGTGGCCTCTCTGTGTGTGCTGGGCTTTGCACTGGTTTGCCTGCCCCTCTGTCACTTCCTAGTGTGTCATGTGCAGCTGGCAGGCAGGGTGAGGGGGAGGTAGGCTGGGTCTGTGCAGGGAGGCCTGGTGATGGAGGGTGTGGGCAGGTGGCGGTCTCCCTCATGGACCCATCCTCCTCAGTGTTCAGTCCCAGGAGGAGGGGAGAGGTCCTGGGCGATGAGGCCACTCAGTCCCTGCTCTCATCCACCACCAGTACTCATAGTCTGAACTTACATAGAGCTTGATGCCATGTTGTTTTACATGTTCTGCATAATGTCATCCATATGTGTCGTCCGGTCCCTGTCAGACCAAATAATACAATGCTTAATTGATATTATCTTCACTTTGTAGTGTGTGGTGTTATAGTTGCCTGATCCAAGAGGTAACAAACATCACACTTGCCAAATGTTTATCTTCGTATCAGCAGGGGGCAGTAACAGTATTAGTTGCTTTCATCACTGTGTTCAGCCTTAGTCAGTGGTCAGTATGGTCATTTCACATAGTAGGATCTATTCATTAGCCAGCTTACATAATTAACATTGAGATTTTAGGGTACGCTAAAGTTAGGCATGGCAGTAATAGCATGGCTGTTTTGGGGTTGTTGTTTTTCTGAATATTGGTCAAGTTTGTTCAATTGTATATTTTATTCAAGTTTAAAACTATGGATGGACCCTACTTGCAGAATACACAGACCACTGTTGTCCTAGACATCCTTACACAATGAAAATAACACATCTGCATATTATGAGGTCTAAAATACTGATGAGGCTGATGTGAGCAGACTGGTGCTCCAATGACAGCAATGATGAAATGACAAGCAACCTCCTCCCTCCATTCCTTCTCCCTTTGTCACACAAAGTGCTGACACATTACATTATAGCCAAACTGTACCATTCTCATATTAGTCTGTCAGTTGGAGGAAAGAGCACTACATCCTATGTCCCCAGCACCTACTCACTGGTGACCTGGTTATAGCCCAGTCTCCCTCTGTCCCCTAATACCAATTCACTGGTGACCTGGTTGTAGCCCAGTCTCCCTCTGTCCCCCAACACCTACTCACTGGTGACCTGGTTGTAGCCCAGTCTCCCTCTGTCCCCCAACACCTACTCACTGGTGACCTGGTTGTAGCCCAGTCTCCCTCTGTCCCCCAACACCTACTCACTGGTGACCTGGTTGTAGCCCAGTCAGTCTCCCTCTGTCCCCCAACACCAACTCACTGGTGACCTGGTTGTAGCCCAGTCTCCCTCTGTCCCCCAACACCTACTCACTGGTGACCTGGTTGTAGCCCAGTCTCCCTCTGTCCCCCAACACCTACTCACTGGTGACCTGGTTGTAGCCCAGTCAGTCTCCCGCTGTCCCCCAACACCAACTCACTGGTGACCTGGTTGTAGCCCAGTCTCCCTCTGTCCCCCAACACCTACTCACTGGTGACCTGGTTGTAGCCCAGTCAGTCTCCCTCTGTCCCCCAACACCTACTCACTGGTGACCTGGTTGTAGCCCAGTCTCCCTCTGTCCCCCAACACCAACTCACTGGTGACCTGGTTGTAGCCCAGTCTCCCTCTGTCCCCCAACACCTACTCACTGGTGACCTGGTTGTAGCCTAGTCTCCCTCTGTCCCCCAACACCAACTCACCTGTGACCTGGTTGTAGCCCAGTCTCCCTCTGTCCCCCAACACCAACTCACTGGTGACCTGGTTGTAGCCCAGTCTCCCTCTGTCCCCCAACACCTACTCACCTGTGACCTGGTTGTAGCCCAGTCTCCCTCTGTCCCCCAACACCAACTCACTGGTGACCTGGTTGTAGCCCAGTCTCCCTCTGTCCCCCAACACCTACTCACCTGTGACCTGGTTGTAGCCCAGTCAGTCTCCCTCTGTCCCCCAACACCAACTCACTGGTGACCTGGTTGTAGCCCAGTCTCCCTCTGCCCCCCAACACCAACTCACTGGTGACCTGGTTGTAGGCCAGTCTCCATCTGTCCCCCAACACCAACTCACTGGTGACCTGGTTGTAGCCCAGTCTCCCTCTGTCCCCCAACACCTACTCACCTAAGACCTGGTTGTAGCCCAGTCAGTCTCCCTCTGTCCCCCAACACCAACTCACTGGTGACCTGGTTGTAGCCCAGTCAGTCTCCCTCTGTCCCCCCAACACCAACTCACTGGTGACCTGGTTGTAGCCCAGTCAGTCTCCCTCTGTCCCCCCAACACCTACTCACTGGTGACCTGGTTGTAGCCCAGTCAGTCTCCCTCCTGGATTGAGTGGATTAGTGTAAATCGGTGGCAGGTTGTGACATCACAGGTTCTTTACTGTAACTCCGCTTTTCAGAGTCAGCACAAATAGTGGTTAATTTGAGTCTGTTTAATTTATTTGTTGAAGAAGAGGAAAAAGCTCAGGCAAATCCCTGCGTTTTCATTGAATCACATCAGGTGGAGTGTGACCTGATTGGCCTATGGCCCAAGCCAGCCCCAAGTGACCGAGTGACAGCCAGGCCTCGGCAGATTAACTGACATTAAGGCACTACATTGACCGCCAGCTTTTATCTCCATGTGTAACTCTGTGTTGTTGTATGTGTCGAACTGCTTTGATTTATCTTAGCCAGGTCGCAGTTGCAAATGAGAACTTATTCTCAACTACCCTACCTGGTTAAATAAAGGTGAAATAAAATAAAATCAAATGAAAATCTCCTTGTTGATTAATGCCACAGCTACAAAATTAGATGTGTCTATTTCTTCTGTAGAAGGTGAAATGGAACACTTTGACAGTTGTGTCATCTTAGTACAACTGAGTAGGGATTTACTGGAATTTATCATGTCAGTTTACAGGGCGTTTTATACAACACAATAGCCATTGATGCAGTCATGGCTGTAGATTTGAAGTCTGGAGAAAGGGTGTGGTGCTCACTTTAGTGACATTTTGCCTTGGTATATTTTCTCAGATCTCCAGAGAATGATCTGTGATCTCTCCAGACATTAAAGGATTTTGATTATACACATTGAGGTCTATATGGTTATGCCGCCAGACTGGAGAAACAGCAGCATCCACACAACTGTCACCTCCTGTCACGGTCCAGTCACACTCCAGAAGCCCAAGCGCCCGTCATCCCAGCTGTCTCACTGAATCCCATGCTGTGTACCAGGTGAGTCGTGACTTGCATCTGGTAGTGGGCCAGGCTATGATTATGAATGGATATATCTCAGTCACACGGTTGTATTTCCATAACAACCACTACATGAAGGCAGAGGGTTATTGATACAAATGTCCTATTTCCATTTTTCTAAAACCAAATGACTGATTGTGTAGCAGATTTGTACAGTAGTGGAGGATAAGTGAAGGCAGATAGAAAGCACTGGCACTATGTCTTTCAGCAAAGCACTCCTTGACTAAGATACAGTATGTATTTATACAGTTAAGTTCCCAAACACGAACCAATTCGCTTGAATACAACTTGTTATGTTCTGTTAATTACTGATGTCCCCTTTAAGACTGGAGCACCCTTGGTCATGCGCAAGTTGTTCTATGTTATTCTGGTACTAACTCGTTTCAGTAAATGTGAAGCTCCAGTTCAATTTCTTGTATTGAGTCTTTCTTATTATATAAATAAGTAATAAGAGCTAAGACACTACACATCTAATTTTCTTTAAAAAAAAATGTACATTCAAAGTTCTGCATAAAAATATGTATATTTATTCAGTAGGCTATTCTTAGATCTGTAATGGTAATGTGGGGATGTGAACTAGAAGAGTGAAAGCGTGAATTTGTTTTGGGGCATGAGAGTCTGCATGAAAATCACACCAGTGGTGTGGTTTAAATTAAGGTTTGAACGAAGAATGTAACCTTGTGACACTAAATCAACCATCTAGACTACCCACAACTCCATTCCTACAACATGAGCATGTAAGAAAGCATATTTGACACAGTTCACCCGTAATAGACTGTCCTGTCCTATCACCTAAATAACCCTTACTAATTGCAGGGACTTTAGTTGATTTGTTGTGATGATGAGAATCTTGACAAACCAGACCGGAGTTATCCCCTGTGTCCTCTGGCGACCCTGCTGTGACCCCTCAGTGTCCTGGTGTGACTCCTCTATGTTCAATGGCCCTGGTTCCACAGGGACAACATGAGACCCAGCTCAGTGGAGGCTTTTGAGGGGAGGACGACTGATAATAATGTCTGGAACGGAGCAAATGGAATGGCATCAAACACCTGGAAACCATGTGTTTGATGTATTTGATACCATTCCACCAGGTTCCGCTCCAGCCATTACCACGAGCCAGTACTCACAAATTAAGGTGCCACCAACCTCCTGTGGCCCAGCTGTGGAAAGGCTCTGGGTTATCTGGCCCTGGTTCCACTGGGACAACATGAGGCCCAGCTATGGAGAGGCTCTGGGTTATCTGGCCCTGGTTCCACTGGGACAACATGAGGCCCAGCTATGGAGAGGCTCTGGGTTATCTGGCCCTGGTTCCACTGGGACAACATGAGGCCCAGCTATGGAGAGGCTCTGGGTTATCTGGCCCTGGTTCCACTGGGACAACATGAGGCCCAGCTATGGAGAGGCTCTGGGTTATCTGGCCCTGGTTCCACTGGGACAACATGAGGCCCAGCTATGGAGAGGCTCTGGGTTATCTGGCCCTGGTTCCACTGGGACAACATGAGGCCCAGCTGTGGAAAGGCTCTGGGTTATCTGGCCCTGGTTCCACTGGGACAACATGAGGCCCAGCTATGGAGAGGCTCTGGGTTATCTGGCCCTGGTTCCACTGGAACAACATGAGGCCCAGCTATGGAGAGGCTCTGGGTTATCAATTCAAATCAAATCAAAATGATTTATATAGCCCTTCGTACATCAGCTGATATCTCAAAATGCTGTACAGAAACCCAGCCTAAAACCCCAAACAGCAAGCAATGCAGGTGTAGAAGCACGGTGGCTAGGAAAAACTCAGTAGAAAGGCCAAAACCTAGGAAGAAACCTAGAGAGGAACCAGGCTATGTGGGGTGGCCAGTCCTCTTCTGGCTGTGCCGGGTGGAGATTATAACAGAACATGGCCAAGATGTTAAAATGTTCATAAATGACCAGCAGGGTCGAATAATAATAAGGCAGAACAGTTGAAACTGGAGCAGCGGCACGGCCAGGTGGACTGGGGACAGCAAGGAGTCATCATGTCAGGTAGTCCTGGGGCATGGTCCTAGAGCGCAGGTCCTCCGAGAGAGAGAAAGAAAGAGAGAAAGAGATAATTAGAGAACGCACACTTAGATTCACACAGGACACCGAATAGGACAGGAGAAGTACTCCAGATATAACAAACTGACCCTAGCCCCCCGACACATAAACTACTGCAGCATAAATACTGGAGGCTGAGACAGGAGGGGTCAGGAGACACTGTGGCCCCATCCGAGGACACCCCCGGACAGGGCCAAACAGGAAGGATATAACCCCACCCACTTTGCCAAAGCACAGCCCCCACACCGTTATCTGGCCCTGGTTCCACTGGGACAACATGAGTCCCAGCTGTGGAAAGGCTCTGGGTTTTGTGGTACAGACAGGGTCAGCTGAACCTTCCTATCCACTACTTAACCAAAAGTATGTGGACACCTGCTTGTCGAACATCTCATTCCAAAATCATGGGCATTAATATGGAGTTTGCTGCTATAACAGCCTCCACTCTTCTGGGAAGGCTGGTCTTCTGTGAACGCTTTACCATTTCAATATGTTTGATGTAAGGATAGTAAGTCAAATAACAGCATGAACAGTATGGCCTTTCTCCGATTGTGGTAAAGTTCACTCTTCAGTGCGTACTGTAGTTCTTGTCCTTATTTTACTGGAGACATTTTGAAACATATTTTCCTCAGTGACCTAGAGGTAAATACAACCAAGGCAATTCTCAGAAGAAAAAACACACACTGGTAATACAAGTGCTTCATGCAGCCAGGCAAGCACCTTTTTAATAGTCTGGCCATCTGTACAAACACAAGACATCTAAAGGCAATAACTGGAGAGTAGTGAACATATGATGGCCACATGAATTTATATAGGGATTAGATATTTTATGAGTTTCAGCATTCATATTAGGCAGAGGAATGCTTTTCATTCTTCTTATTCCTCCCAACAAAAAGCCATGACATATTTTTTCACCATCATATCTGAGAGATTACTTTGATGATCTCTAAGACAACTAAGACCACATTTCATTTAGATTTACAGTTGACTCCTGTGAGGTGCTCATTGGATAAGTGCAACGTACATTAGAAAAAAACAATTGACATGATAGTAGATTACTGCTTCCCACAGTTCCTTTTAACATCAGAGCACCATTTCCACTATTGTCTCTGACTGTTTGCGAACAACAACCCCATTAACTGTGGATGTCCACACCCAACTAAATCAAAGACTATCTTTGTACAGTGCCAGATCCATTGCCTAGCTGTTACAGTATGTGGACTGAATGACCAAGTTTACTGTAAAACAGAAGTTTGGCGTAGTTGGAGCCTTCAGCTTGTGTGTCTATCATCTACGGCCGACCCCAGGACTGTATTGTGACCCGTAGTTTCCCAGCAGTCCTGCTCCTGCCCCCGTCTGATGTTGTTGGCAGGGATGAGACAAGCATGCAGTCTGCAAAAATTACACTCGTACAGCCCACTGTGCTCCAACCCCTTCATAAGGAGAATGTGAGGAACTCATCAAGAGAAGCTCCAGCATAGTGGGATCAATAAGCCATACCATAGGGAGGTCAGTGAGTGCTGCGGTCCCTTTGTCTAGGGACAGATCCCTGCATGTACTAGTACAATATACTTCAGAAGACTTCTACTGCATCAACACACACACACACACACACACACACACACACACACACACACACACACACACACACACACACACACACACACACACACACACACACACACACACACACACTTCAGATGTGTATACTGAACAGAATATAAGGTTCTTCACACCGTAGTGAAGCCTGATCTAATAGAAATACTGTATTCTAAGGATTTGTGAGATTCTGTTATGTCTTCATCCCTTTCAATTCCACCCCCACCTTCCTCTCTCTTGGGGCCTCGACTCTCTGTGTCTGGACTCTCCTGGAGAGTGTCATGACGTTGGCCTGGGGGATAGGTTTATGACCGTCATAAATACCTCTTCCCCCCTTTTCTCTTCTCTAACCTACTGAGGTTACTTTAAAAAAAACTTGGTTAACATAGAGATTCTGGGAACATCAGTATGTGGGGGGGAAATGAGCTATATTCTGGTAATCCGAACAATTTAACATATGCAGTGGTACTTAATGAATATGATGTCAGTTCGGTTGTCATCTGAGACATTCTCATCAATGATAAGATGACATAAACTTCACATGGAATTGTTGTTCAATTTAAATGTTTGAATATGAAATTACTTGCGATGGGATGAAATGTGATTTTAGCTTCTAAAATGTGAGATTTGGATTTTCATAAGTGTTACAATGAATTAAATTCCTATGTTTTAATAACCAATTAAAATGAATCACTCTGTCAATTCATAAGAGGTTGTAAGACCCTTATTGGTATAAAATGGACAGAGACCAGCATTTGAAATCAACCAGCTGCGTTTATTCTCGTGAGTACTGCTCCTTACACATTTTACCACAGGTTATAAACTTAAAATGACATCATTAGTTTGAGTACCAACCCGTGTCATCTCCGCTCTAGTACAAAGGCTGTATGGTTCTCACATCGTCTCGCCTTATTAAGATGATATATGACTGCGTTTAGGACAGCTGGTGTAGATAAGTCTTCTAGCCAGTCTGGCTATGAGTTCATTCATTTCTACCATGGTACAGACAGTCATTGTTCTAATTCTTGATTATATTTGCACACATTATATTCAGTACTAAGATTAAAAATAAAATTCATACATATACAGTAACATAATAGTATTCTGATTCGTACATATACAGTAACATAATAGTATTCTGATTAGTCAGTCCTGATTGAAATGTATACATAATTACACACACACACACACACTTCAGATGTGTATACTGAAACCCCACCTCTTTAAGGAATACCTAGGATAGGATAAAGTAATCCTTCTCACCCCCCCCCCTTAAAAGATTTAGATGCACTATTGTAAAGTGGCTGCTCCACTGGATGTCATAAGGTGAATGCACCAATTTGTAAGTCGCTCTGGATAAGAGCGTCTGCTAAATGACTTAAATGTAAATGTAAATGTAATCATTCCCTTAACAATAAGATAAGGCTGCTCAATCAGTGGCCCTCCCCTGTGAAGGGACAAAGGCTATAAAAGTTTTCAAACACACCCTCCTCTTCCTTCCTATATAAGCTCTTGACTACAACATAACTTTCTGTTCCCATGAGGTAGGATGACGATCCTATGTCAGAATGGTTCAGACAAAAACTACAGAACGAAGCCAACATCAGCATGAGCTTTGGTTGCGAATGGTATGAACCTTGAACTCTTATTCACGACAGAAGTGATACCTCCTAGCCGTTGAGTTAGCGACATCAGCTGCAAACGCAGGTTAGGAAGGAACAGACAGAGTATCCCATCTACCACACAACGAGGTTACTACAACTTATTCAAGTGACCACCAGAGACATTCTTCAAAGGACAGAGGACTCGATTTGGCAAAACAGCCTTCCATCTACCAAAAACCTGTAATGCTCCGGGTGTCGTGGGTGTGGAGTCAAATGCAGGAGACAGAGTTCAATGCTGTGCGTCTTTTATTAGCACCAACGCAACACAGGGTGCTCACAAAAGTAATGTTTCCCAAACACAGGGGAAAAAGTACAATGGAGAAAATCACGACTAAGCACGTACCTCTACAACAGAGCCGAAGGTTTACAATGAAAAATAATCCCGCACAACAACCAGGCGGGCCGGCTGTCTAATAAAGACAAACTAATTACACAAGAACAGGTGCTACCACTAAACATACAAGGAGGGGGAGGAAAAACAATCAGTGGCAGCTAATAGGCCGGTGACGACGACCGCCGAGCGCCACCCGCCCGGGAAGGGGAAACACCCTCGGTCGGACTCGTGACAAACCTACTGAAGCACAGCTCAGAGTAAATATTTATTGCATTTTCCTTTTCCAAATGGGCGGTAATTTAGAATGCATAAGATACTGTATTTACGATAGCACAGCTTCTTCCCTTTGTTCCCCCAGTCTCCCGCTCTTTCACTCAACCCAGCCCCTTTTCCTTTGTGTAACAAGCTGTCATATCTGTTCCGCCCGCTAGGTACGTTTCCTATGAATTATCCGGGTATAATTAATTATTTGTATATGTTATTCTGTGTGATTAGTTAGGTATTTAGTAAATAAATCATTAAACCCAATTTTGTATTGCTGATTCAACTTGTTAGCCAGGATTCTTGCAGTTTACAATTTACAGATGTTGAGACTGAAGTAAAATGACGATTAATGTTGACTGCTATGGATGTAAAATAATTACTCATCTTTAAGAGCTTATTCAGAAGATAACAGCTCTATAAATATTATTTAGTGGTGACCAACTCTCTAGTTAATTATATTTACATGATTAGCTCAATCAGGTGATATTAATTACGGATAAATTATTTTATAGAATAGCATGTCATAGCAATTAATCCGGCATAGCCAAATACACGATAAAAGGCACACAATGTCTCACTTCCTGGAATTCTTCTTGCAGCAGGAACAATGCTCAGGGGTTCTTTGTTTCCAGCAGAGTGTCTGTGAACCACAGCACAGGTTCTCTGATGGCCTGAGTGAGGGGTGGCAGGTGGTCCCTGTGTGTGTTTATGTGTGTATGAGAGGGGGTGTTCTGTGAACTTGTCTTGTAAAAACCTTCTCTGTCCCTTGAAGTCTTGAGGAAATAACAAACAACATTTCAGTGGAATGACAGATGTCTCCTGTTGATGAACGCTTCCTGAGACTGGCTAATTACACCGGCTGGCTGGCTGGTACAGCAGCATTATGTAACAGATACAAATTATTCATGCTTTCTATTGGTGCCACTCCAATAGATCTGCTGGATGATTCAGTTGCCCATGTTAGATAGTCGTGGCCAAAAGTTTTGAGAATGACACAAATATAAATCTTCACAAAGTTTTTGATATTTTTGTCAGAAAACTATGGAATACTGAAGTATAATTACAAGCATTTCATAAGTGTCAAAGGCCTTATTGATAATTACATGAAGTTGATGCAAAGAGTCAATATTTACAGTGTTGATCCTTCTTTTTCAAGACCTCTGCAATCCGCCCTCGCATGCTGTCAATTAACTTCTGGGTCACATCCTAACTGATGGCAGCCCATTCTTGCATAATCAATGCTTGGAGTTTGTCAGAATTTGTGGGGTTTTCTTTGTCCACCCGCCTCTTGAGAATTGACCACAAGTTCTCAATGGGATTAAGGTTTGGGGAGTTTCCTGGCCATGGACCCAAAATATTGTCACGACTTCCGCCGAAGTCGGTTCCTCTCCTTGTTCGGGCGGCGTTCGGCGGTCGACGTCACCGGTCTTCTAGCCATCGCCGATCCACCTTTCATTTTTCATTTGTTTTGTCTTGTTTTCCCTCACACCTGGTTTACATTTCCCTCATTACTTGTCATGTATTTAACCCTTTGTTCACCCCCATGTCTCTGTGTGAAATTGTTTGTTGTAAGTGCTTGTGCATATTTTGACTGGTGTGCGATGGGTTTTGTACCCATGTTTTGTTATTTCTGGATGCCGTTGGTTTTGATAATTAAACTGCTCCGGTTATTACACAGTTCTGCTCTCCTGCATCTGACTTCCCTGCCACCAGTTACGCACCCCTTACAAATATCGATGTTTTGTTCCCCGGGCCACTTAGTTATCACTTTTGCCTTATGGCAAGGTGCTCCATCATGCTGGAAAAGGCATTGTTCGTCACCAAACTGTTCCTGGATGGTTGGGAGAAGTTGCTCTTGGAGGATGTGTTGGTACCATTCTTTATTCATGGCTGTGTTCTTAGGCAAAATTGTGAGTGAGCCCATTCCCTTGGCTGAGAAGCTACCCCACACATGAATGGTCTCAGGATGATTTACTGTTTGCATGACACAGGACTGATGGTAGCGCTCACCTTGTCTTCTCCGGACAAGCTTTTTTCCAGATGCCCCAAACAATCGGAAAGGGGATTCATCAGAGAAAAGGACTTTACCCCAATCCTCAGCAGTCCAATCCCTGTACCTTTTGCAGAACATCAGTCTGTCCCTGATGTTTTTCCTGGAGAGAAGTGGCTTCTTTGCTGCCCCTCTTAACACCAGGCCTTCCCTCCAAAAGTCTTCGCCTCACTGTGCGTGCAGATGCACTCACACCTGCCTGCTGGCATTCCTGAGCAAGCTCTGTACTGGTGGTGCCCCGATCCGCAAGCTGAATCAACTTTAGGAGACGGTCCAGGCGCTTGCTGGACTTTCTTGGGCACCCTGAAGCCTTCTTCACAACAATTGAACCGCTCTTCTTGAAGTTCTTGATGATCTGATAAATGGTTGATTTAGGTGCAATCTTACTGGCAGCAATATCCTTGCCTGTGAAGCCCTTTTTGTGCAAAGCAATGATGATGGCACGTGTTTCCTTGCAGGCAATCATGTTTGACAGAGGAAGAACAATGATTCCAAGCACCACCCTCATATTGAAGATTCCAGTCTGTTATTCGAACTCAATCAGCATGACAGAGTGATCTCCAGCCTTGTCCTCGTCAACACTCACACCTGTGTTAACGAGAGAATCACTGACATGATGTCAGCTGGTCCTTTTGTGGCAGGGCTGAAATGCAGTGGAAATGTTTTGGGGGGATTCAGTCCATTTGCAAGGCAAAGAGGGACTTTGCAATTAATTGCAATTCATCTGATCACTCTTCATAACATTCTGGAGTATATGCAAATTTCCAGCATACAAACTGAGGCAGCAGACTTTGTGAAAATTTATATTTGTGTCATTCTCAAAACTTTTGGCCACGACTGTACAATGTAGAAAATAGTAAAAAATAAAAACTTTAAAAAGCAGGTGTTCTAAAACTTTGGACCGGTAGTGTACGTTATAAACTTTCAATCATAGGCTAGGTTGTAGCAACCTCATGATGGGTATAGGGAAAATTTGAGTATCATGTAGTAGCCTAAACCTATCGATGTTACATTGAACTGGGTGATCTATCAATGTTACATTGAACTGGGTGAATGGAATATGAATGACAGTCATCCAGTATGCTATAATAGAAATAAGACCATGCTCATGAAAATAATAATCATCCTTCCTCATCTTAAACGGCACTGACCGCCACTGGCCTATATACATCAAATATCCTAAATTTTGTACTTGTCGCCCTAATTCAGAAATGAAACACAAATGAAATATGTTTAACCATTTATTGAAGATGGAATAATGCAAGTCTTGGCGATATAGTCTCTGCCCCTACAATTACCTACAAGCAGTGAGCGTGGTAAAATATACCAATCCCCCAGCAGGAAAACAGAACCTAACTGGTGGAGGCTGGGGTGGTGGCGTAGCGCAGTTACGCGAGAAGAAAACGCATGGTAGCAGTAGCAGCAAGCGGCAGCAGGATGTGTGAGCAGAACGGTCAGCTAAATAGACCGCAAAATAAGATTTTTACTAGCATCTAATTGCTGCAATCTCAGATGATGTGTCAGCTGTGGCAGGCACTTGGGGTCCTTTTCTGAACTGGCTTCACTTTATTTAATGTTGAGAGTCCCTCTGTAGTAGAATCAACTTGTAAAGGAGACAGCTGTGAAGTCACACACACCTGGCTCAGCATAGCAGCAGAAACCAGGAGCAAACACCAACAGACACACACACACACACACACACACACACACACACACACACACACACACACACACACACACACACACACACACACACACACACACACACACACACAGTTGGATGATTCTGCTGGAAGGAAATATCAGCATCTTCAATAACCAGGTGTCCTATTCATTGTTCTTGTCTGAAAGTGAAAGGCATAGTGTGTGTATTGTGTGCGATTATACAACAGGTGGGTCTAATCCTGAATGCTGATTGGTTAAAACCGCATTCCATCCGGTGTCTATTCCACAGTTACCACTGGCTAAATCTATGACGCTAAAATGCCTATTTACTCTGTTTCATTTGACTGTGCGATCCACTGTCTCATTCGCCCAGCCAAGCAATGTTACCTGACATTTCTTTTAGACTAATATTTAGTTTTCAACAGCAGATATTTGTATAAACATTGCTGTCTGTCTCTCTGATATTTGCAACATTGTTTCAATATTCAAATTCGATCTCCAGCTGCCCATAGTAATGAACGTGTCGGAATAAGACAGACAGGCAGGCAGCGTTTCTCAGCCAGTCGAAGTCATGAATCAGCTGGCATCATTGTTATGGATATATACAAAGAAATGTACATTTAAAAAAGGTCAAATGAAACGAAGTGCAGCTAGTTTGCAGTCTTTCCAGCTTCAGTTTGAAGTGATTGTGTTAGCTGTGTTGTTGGCTAGCTCCCCTGAACAACGAAGTCCTGACGAGTGAGCACATTTTCTATGCCAGGCAAAATCAAACACCTCATTTGCTCATTGTTATGGATGTATCCAAATGAATGTCACTTGAAAACAGCTTAAACAAATGCAAATGCAGCTACTTTGATGTTATTCTGGCTGCACTTTTTGAAGTGACTGTAAATTAGCTGTAGTTGGCTAGCTAGCAAATAAGGAATAAGAACATTGCCAGCCAGTATGGCAATGGAACATTTAGAAGAAACGACTGGGTCGTGTCCATAGACACAGAACAAAAAGACTGAACGACTGGATCGCATCTCTAGCAACCGAACCGATAGAACGAACGACCGGCCAGCTTGGGTAGCAACCCTAGATTTGTGTCGGGACTATATCTTGTGGAAGGACAAAATAGTATGAATAAATTCATAAAAATAATGTTTTTGATGTATAAAAGTAATAATGCCCTCGAAGCCGATGTTTGGAGGATATATTGACACGGTTTGCCTGCGACTTCGTCTCGGGCCTAACAACACCCGGACCAATATATCCTCCAAACACCGGCTTCGAGGGCATTATGACTTAAACACGTAATGGCCAGTTTATTAGATACACCCATCTAGTACTGGGTCGAACCCCCTTTGCCCCAGAACAGCCTGAATTGTTTGGGGAATGGAAACGTTGCTCAAGTGGTATCAAGGGACCTAACGTGTGCCATGAAAACATTCCCCACACCATTACACTGCTGCCACCAGTCTGTACCATTTACACTAAGCAGGATGGGGCCATGGACTCATGCTGCTCAAGTCAAATCCTGTCTGCCATCAGTATGACGCAACAGGAACTGGGATTCGTAGGATCAGGCAAAGTTTTTCCACAACCTAATTGTCCAGTTTTGGTGATCCTGTGCCCACTGGAGCCACTTCTTCTTGTTTATAGCTGATTTGAGCAGAACCTGGTGTGGTCATCTGCTGCAATCACCCATCTATGACAAAGACCCATGAGTTTTGTGTTCCGAGATGCTGTTCTGCACATCATTGCTGTACTGCACCGTTATTTGCCTGTCTGTGGCCCGACTGTTAGCTTCCATGATTCTTGCTCTTGTCCCGAGTGGCGCAGTGGTCTAAGGCACTGCATCTCAGTGTTAGAGGTGTCACTACAGTCACTGGTTCAAATCCAGGCTGTATCATATCTGGCCGTGATTGGGAGTCCCAAAGGGTGGCGCCCAGCATTGGCAGGGGTAGGCTGTCATTGTAAATAAGAATTTGTTCTTAACTGACTTGCCTTGTTAAATTATAATTATCCTTCAACAAGCTGTTTTCACCATTGTGGTAAAGTGCTTACAGTTGAAGTCGGAAGTTTACATACAACATAGGTTGGAGTCAACAAACTTTTTTTCAACCACTCCACAAATGTCTTGTTAATTAACTATAGTTTTGGCAAGTCGGTTAGGACATCCACTTTGTGCATAACACAAGTAATTTTTCCAACAATTGTTCACAGACAGATTATTTCACTTACAATTCACTGCATCACAATTCCAGTGGGTCAGATGTTTACATACACTAAGTTGACTGTGCCTTTAAACAACTTGGAAAATTACAGAAAATGATGTCATGGCTTTAGAAGCTTCTGATAGGCTAATTGACATCATTTGAGTCAATTGGAGGTGTACCTGTGGATGTATTTCATTCAAGGTCTACCTTCAAACTCAGTGCCTCATTGCTTGACATCATGGGAAAATCAAAAGAAATCAGCCAAGACCTCAGAAAAAAATGTAGACTTCCACAAGTCTGGTTCATCCTTTGGGAGCAATTTCAAAATGCTTGAAGGTACCACATTAATTTGTACAAACAATAGAATAGGGGGGGGGGCAGCATCATTTTGTGGGGGTGCTTTGCTGCAGACGTGCACTTCACAAAATAGATGGCGTCATGGGGAAGGACAATTATGTGGATATATTGAAGCAACATCTCAAGACATCAGTCAGGAAGTTAAAGTTTGGTCTCAAATGGGTCTTCTAAATGGACAATGACCCCAAGCATACATCAAAAGTTGTGGCAAAATGGCTTATGGACAACAAAGTCAAGGTCACTTTTTCCACCACGGGTTTTCACCCACAGGACTGCTGCTGACTGGAGGTTTTTTGTTTGTCGCACCATTCTCTGTAAACTCTAGACACTGTCAGGCATGAAAAGCCCAGGAGGCCGGCCGTTTCTGAGATACTGGAACCGGCGTGCCTGGCACCAACGATCATATCATGCTCAAAGTCACTTAGGTCACTCATTTTGCCCAGTCTAACATTCAATCGAACAGTAACTGAATGCCTCGATGCCTGTCTACCAGCTAAGTATAGCAAGCCACTTGACTTACTGTCTGTAGGTGTTAACAAATTTCGTAAACAGGATGGTGTACCTAATAAACTGTTTCAAGTGTCCAAATGTATACTGTAAATAGACTGCTCTGTAATAAGAGACAGAACTGTGTCATAGTGTACATCTGCTCTGGTTCTCCAGTGACCTTTGAACTGCACATGGTGCTGCCTGCGCCTCCATGGCCCAATAGGTAACAAATCCCCACTGGGCCCCCTAAGAACAGCTGCTGGGCTTCTAGATTCCAGAGGGGAAATGTCCCCTGCACTACTCACTAGGCCTGCAGTGCTCTGACAACTTCAAAGGAGATGGAGTGGCTCATCCATATATAAGACACCACATGAGGAAGAAAAATATCCCAGCTGTAATTCAGATGTAATTCAGATATATAATGAATGTATATCCTCCATGTGATTATGCATCTATTTGAGCCTCTGTAGAACACTTTCAGCGTGTCACTATCATCATCCTATTCATAAGGCATTGGGGCCCAAAGTGCTGTTTGGAGAGAAACACTGAATCTAAGTAGAATTTAGATATATCCTCCAGTAGGCCTATGCAGGTAGGGAGCTTCCCAATGTGAACATGAGAAATAGGACACTTCAAGCCCTATGGCATCACTTTGCACTCTCATGAATAGCAGACAGTCAATGACCCAGAAATGGTGTGTGTGTGTGTGTGTGTGTGTGTGTGTGTGTGTGTGTGTGTGTGTGTGTGTGTGTGTGTGTGTGTGTGTGTGTGTAAACAAAAGAGAGTCTTGAGACATGCTTCTGCATGGCATCTCTGTGGCACCTGCTTCAAAGCAGGTCACTGCAAGTGGTGGCTCATCACGCCTTGAACAGGAATGGAATAGCCAAGTACAGTGGGGCAAAAAAGTATTTAGTCAGCCACCAATTGTGCAAGTTCTCCCACTTAAAAAGATGAGAGAGGCCTGTAATTTTCATCATAGGTACACAATGACAGACAAAATGAGAAAAAAAATCCAGAAAATCACACTGTAGGATTTTTTATGAATTTATTTGCAAATTATGGTGGAAAATAAGTATTTGGTCAATAACAAAAGTTTATCTCAATACTTTGTTATATACCCTTTGTTGGCAATGACAGAAGTCAAATGTTTTCTGTAATTCTTCACAAGGTTTTCACACACTGTTGCTGGTATTTTGGCCCATTCCTCCATGCAGATCTCCTCTAGAGCAGTGATGTTTTGGGGCTGTTGCTGGGCAACACGGACTTTCAACTCCCTCCAACGATTTTCTATGGGCTTGAAATCTGGAGACTGGCTAAGCCACTCCAGGACCTTGAAATGCTTCTTACGAAGCCACTCCTTCGTTGCCCGGGCGGTGTGTTTGGGATCATTGTCATGCTGAAAGACCCAGCCACGTTTCATCTTCAATGCCCTTGCTGATGGAAGGAGGTTTTCACTCAAAATCTCAAGATACATGGCCCCATTCATTCTTTCCTTTACATGGATCATTCGTCCTGGTCCCTTTGCAGAAAAACAGCCCCAAAGCATGATGTTTCCACCTCCATGATTCACAGTAGGTATGGTGTTCTTTGGATGCAACTCAGCATTCTTTGTCCTCCAAACACGACGAGTTGAGTTTTTACCAAAAAGTTATATTTTGGTTTCATCTGACCATATGACATTCTCCCAATCTTCTTCTGGATCATCCAAATGCTCTCTAGCAAACTTCAGACAGGCCTGAACATGTACTGGCTTAAGCAGGGGGACATGTCTGGCACTGCAGGATTTCAGTCCCTGGCGGCGTAGTGTGTTACTGATGGTAGGCTTTGTTACTTTGGTCCCAGCTCTCTGCAGGTCATTCACTAGGTCCCCCCGTGTGGTTCTGGGATTTTTGCTCACCGTTCTTGTGATCATTTTGACCCCACAGGGTGAGATCTTGCGTGGAGCCCCAGATCGAGGGAGATTATCAGTGGTCTTGTATGTCTTCCATTTCCTAATAATTGCTCCCACAGTTGATTTCTTCAAACCAAGCTGCTTACCTATTTCAGATTCAGTCTTCCCAGCCTGGTGCAGGTCTACAATTTTCTTTCTGGTGTCCTTTGACAGCTCTTTGGTCTTGGCCATAGTGGAGTTTGGAGTGTGACTGTTTGAGGTTGTGGACAGGTGTCTTTTATACTGATAACAAGTTCAAACAGGTGCCATTAATACAGGTAACGAGTGGAGGACAGAGGAACCTCTTAAAGAAGAAGTTACAGGTCTGTGAGAGCCAGAAATCTTGCTTGTTTGTGACCAAATACTTATTTTCCACCATAATTTGCAAATAAATTCATAAAAAATCCTACAATGTGATTTTCTGGATTTTCTTTTCTCATTTTGTCCGTCATAGTTGAAGTGTACCTATGATGAAAGTTACAGGCCTCTCTCATCTTTTTAAGTGGGAGAACTTGCACAATTGGTGGCTGACTAAATACCTTTTTGCCCCACTGTATGTAGATTTGCATAAGAATAGAACTAAATCACTAAAGGAATGAGAATACATCAAATAAAACCCAGTCTATTGTGTGTGATATGCTCTCTTCCATATTATTGGGTAAATCTCTATGATCTACAATGCAGTTTAGTGAGAAAACAGAAAAATGTATCAAAAACCAACCATGCATATGGATATCATTATTTTTGTATAGTTTATTCAACGTCCAATTAAAGTGCAGAACAAAGAAAGACATTTAGGCTGCTACTGTATGTAGCAAGCACAGTGCAAGAATGTAATTTTGTTGTGCTCTGGGAACCGCACTTGAGAGAACCAATTGATTGGAGGTTGCATGCAGTAGGCGGACCCTGGACCCACTCGACATCCCACTTTTAAGAGATCAGGAGAATTTTACTCGTGAACACATGACATTTACATAGCATTTGAGAAGGAGCGAACAGGGATCACGATATATATATACTTTTTTGCCATTTAACAGGTAACAGAAAGAAGAGAAGCCACTAGATGAAGGAAAAACAGTAAAGCAGCGGAGGCAAGATCCGTGTGGAGATATCCGGAGTTGGCACAGTGGCACTCTAGTTCTCTCTGGTAAGATTATTATTCACCGTCAATTTTCAGTGGAGTGAATGTATTTTCATATTCATAGTCGGCTATTCGTCACCCTCGTCATTCCCTTTGTGGTCTACTGAATATAGAATAAATATAGCTATCAAACAGTCACAACTATTCATATTATGAACCTGTTATCGAATAGGATTGCCACCTAGAGCCAAATGGTCGCTCCAATGAAAAATAATACTGTGAAACATTTTTTGAAATGTAAGACATATCTTCTCGATTTACTTTTACCTAAAGAGTGCTGTTACATTCTTGTTACATTGTTACATTATTGTGGCGTTATAATACTGAAGTAACAGTTCTCAGACAGTGCTCGTGGATCTTGCTCTTTCGCAAGGTGATACTGTAACTTGCGCAGCCACGCTGGGTGATAATGCCTTCGTCATCTACAATTTCAAAATCTAGTTCAGAAAAAGACAGCTAGTGATCGTTCATACTTTATTCGCGATTAGTTTATGTTATACAAATGTCTGTATTCAGCATATGGCATATTTGCCACATTTCTTCGACACTTCAATAGATGCTGTGGCATTTTTAATAGGCTATCCGTATCCCCCTTCTCGTTTACTACTTAAACCTAGCATATACTATAGCATATTATTGGCAGATATTCCTCTATTATCATATAGGCCAGTCCAATAAAGTTTTAATTTGCCCTTTGCAAATCAGGCCCCTGTAATTGACGTAGCCTACAACAGAAGCCTATAGTGCATTTAGGAACACGTTTTTATATGGTGTGTTGAGTTGTATTATCTATTGTACACCCCCCACCCTGTAACTCTGGGTCACTATGCATTAGACAGATAACAAGCATTTCTAGATACACCTGGGTTGCTGAGAAGCCCCAGAGGGCGGAGCCCCTTCTGAGGGGTATTTGTAGGGAGGGCAGCAGGTGAGACTACTGTGTTTGCTGGAGCTGACAGGAGGGAGCAGGCGTGAGTTACTGTTCTGTCGGCTTGTCAAGACTACTGTTTCTATATTTGAAAAAGCTGGCTCGTCAGTGAGTCATGCTCTGTCTCACTCTCTCCACCTTCACCTTCTCCCCCTCCAGCCCCCACCCCCACTCCAGAGCACTGGCTTACTGCTGAGCGGACTGAATGCTCCAGCCAGAGCTGTGTGCTTTGAACTACAGATTCACACAAGTGTGTGTGTGTGTGTGTGTGTGTTTATGTAGCGTCGTTTTTGATTGAGCTCAACTTAGTAGCATATCATATTAATTTATTTGGTGTGTAGGCTTATTGGATCAGTGGTTTGATTTTCATCCTTTGAGAGTGACATGTTTGACTGTGAACATTACTTTTTGTAATTTTGTTACTGACTGGACGGCAGGTAGCCTAGCGTTTAGAGCTTTGGGCCAGTAACCGAAAGGTAGCTGGTTCAAATACCTGAGCTTACAATGTGAAAAATCTGTCAGTGCCCTTGAGCAAGGCACTCAAGGCCCCCCCTACAAAACCCTAATTTGCCCCCCCCCCCCCCAGAGATTGAGAGAGAGAGTGTCATCCTTTTCCCATTTTGTGAGTTGTTATCCATGTGACATAATTAAACTCGGCTGACAAGTGTTTTTCAGTTTTTCTCTCTATTACCTTGTTTGATACACATTTGCAGTATGACTTGAATCACAGTCCAAGTATTGTAATAATTACCTAGTAGTGAGTGCCTTAGTAGGATACTTGTCTCACAGATGGTTTTCCATGCTCTCTCTGAATCTCAAACTTAAGTGCATTTGGTTTGTGCTGTTCATGTAATGGAATCCCACATTATAGCTCCTTGTATCATCTTCACTATGGTGGCGTGAGAGTTAATGACCTGCTAAGTAGACGGGTTCACTCTATCCCTATCTTATTGTATCAAAGTATTTTCTACCTAATGTATCCCACTCCTGCCTGCATGTATTGCTCTACCTCTGCAGGAATAACAAGTCAACATGAAATGAATTACATTTGACATTTTTGAACTCATGCAATGCAGGAAGACTGAACTCCCCTACAGAGACTTGAGGCCTAGAGATGTAGACTGTGGGAAGACATAAGCCACTGTCTTGTCAAGTGTTTTGATGCTGTGATTTGCTTTGTCTCGCTGAATTAATGAAATGATGGGAACATCAACTTCAACAACAAATTCATTTTATACTCTCAACCCCCCTCACCGTAATATGATGGTTACCTGCAGCCAGGTCAGAAATGTGTGGTAGAAACTACATTGGAGAGCTTTACGATTGGTGTGGTTATTACCTATGTTATAACATGTTAATAACTTTTGTTTCCCCACATAGTTAAATCCAGCCACTGCTTACTGTGGGCTCCTGTTCAATTCAACTCAGGGGCTTTCAAAGTGTAACAGAATGATAAGGAACATCTCAGGAACCTATTAAACCTACAAGTATGTCTGATCAGATATAGTCAAGGCTCAGCTATGAAAACCAAACTCTTTTATAAGTTCTGTTTGTACATTGAAGTACTTTGTAAATCCCTAGTCTGAGAGGGAAAACTACCTGTAATCTTTTTAATTGTCTGAGCAACCAAGCCGCACTGCTTCTTAACACAGCACGCATCCGGAAGCCAGCCGCACCAATGTGTCGGAGGGTACACCGTGCACCTGGCAACCTTGGTTAGCGCGCACTGCGCCTGGCCCACCACAGGAGTCGCTGGTGCGCAATGAGACAAGGACATCCCTACCGACCAAGCCCTCCCTAACCCGGACGACGCTAGGCCAATTGTGCGTCGCCCCACGGACCTCCCGGTCGCGGTCGGTTACGACAGAGCCTGGGTGCGAACCCAGGGACTCTGATGGCACAGCTGGCGCTGCAGTACAGCGCCCTTAACCACTGTGCCACCCGGGAGGCCCCATTTGAACAGTTTCAAAAGAGTGTTTGAGACTCTTACTTTCACAGAATACCCAGAACACACACTTTTAGATTCGCTTAAGATAAAATGATGAAAACCTCAAATGAAATGTTTAGTGTCTAATTTGGTTGTGGGAATGCCTCCGGGTCCACCACACAATTCCACAACTTCTATTTCATAAAGCTGTTTCATCCCAGAGTCTAATAGACCAGGCTAAAACTTGTCTGAGTTTTGGAAATTGAGGCCACTGCATCAGGAAAGCTCATGTGTTATGTCACTCATCTGTTCAATTTAACATCTGAGGAAGTGCGTAAGAGTGCATTGATGGAGGACATCCAGAGTTACGCTCTTTCACTCAGCAGTGATCAGGGTGTCTATTAGGCACAGGATGCAGGGCTAGAATTAGAAGTAGGCCAGACTCAGAGACATGCTCTTACCCCTCTGCGATGTCAATGGCCTCATTGTGACATCAGTGAGGAGAGGTACTAATCTATTTGTTTCAGCTAAGCTAACAAATAGTTGGCGTTAGTCCGTGCTTACTGGGGTGTAACCTACAGTGTCACTTGCAATGGAATTTTATGAATGTCCTACCATTTGCCAACAGGCAGTTGCAATGGCTTTTTTAATCCTGATTCCTGTGACAAATCAATTTGGCTATTTAAGCTGTAAATTTCAGCTACCTGTTTATCAGGAGTTATCCTGAGCCTATTTGCAATGAGAACAGCGGGAAATGCAGAAGTATTCTTTCCCCCGCTATGACCAGCTCAACAAAAAATGACTGATAGAAACTTGAAACCACTGATCATGACAATTTAGCCCACGGGGTGAAACTCCTGGACAACAGTTGTGATTAGCCTGATTGTCCATTCCATACTGTCTATTTTACTTTGACCAGTCCTGTTTTTAGGATATGGTGTTTGTTAACGTCAGCACACAAGGTCAGTTTTATATGATTGGGCGCCATTTAGGTTAGGCTATTTGATCTGAGAAATGTGCTTGTTGTAAAAAGTGTCTGTCTCATTACATGTAAAAAAAAGTGTATGTCTCATTATATGTACTCTTTCTTCCATAGGCTATATCTGCTATATAGCCTAGAGATTAAAAGCATGGGGCCAGTAACTGAAAGATTGCTGGTTTGAATCACTGAGCTGACTATGTGAAAAATCTGTTGATGTTCCCTTGAACAAGGCACTTAACCCTAATTGCTCCTGTAAGTCACTCTGGTTAAGAGTGTCTGCTAAATGACTAAAATGTTAATTTCTGTTACATGATTTTATGACGGAACGTTGGTGGAGCACCACAGCGATGCGTCTCTCCAACAGCACCCCGGAGAGGCATGCTGGGAATGGACAATCAAAATATTTTGCTCCCCTGCCTTTGACAAAGTGGCTACTTCTTATCACAGGGCGACATCAACTCTCACCGAAAAAGCCCATATGCCACTCATAGAGATAAATAGTAATTGTTTTTAGGCAGAATTACGTGAGGTTTATACACTGTATATACACACCATATACACATTCACTCACACACACTACATTGGCACTCCTACACAAAACCCACACACATTCACATACACGTACACTACATACGCACACAACACACACATGCATACTGACACAACACAAACACACATACACACACATTACACACACACACATGCATACACTCATCATTTTACTCTTAGTACTATCTATCTTGATGCCTAATCACTTTACCCTGCTTTCATGTTCATACTGTATCTACCTCAAATACCTTGTACCTCTGCACATTGATCTGGTACTATACTCAGCAAAAAAGAAACGTCCTTACTGTCAACTGCGTTTACTTTCAGCAAACATAACATGTGTAAATATTTGTATGAACATAACAAGATTAAGCAACTGAGACATAAACTGAACAAATTCCACAGACATGTGACTAACAGAAATTGAATAAAGGGGAGGTCAAAATTAAAAACAACTGTCAGTATCTGGTGTGGCCACCAGCTGCATTAAGTACTGCAGTGCATCTCCTCATGGACTGCACCAGATTTGCCAGTCCTTGCTGTGAGATGTTTCCCCACTCTTCCACAAAGGCACCTGCAAGTTCCCGGACATTTCTGGGGGGAATGTCCCTAGCCCTCACCCTCCGATCCAACAGGTCCCAGACGTGCTCAATGGGATTGAGATCCAGGCTCTTTGCTGGCCTTGGCAGAACACTGACATTCCTGTCTTGCAGGAAATCACACACAGAACGAGCAGTATGGCTGGTGGCATGTTCATGCTGGAGGGTCATGTCAGGATGAGCCTGCAGGAAGGGTACCACATGAGGGAGGAGGATGTCTTCCCTGTAACGCACAGCGTTGAGATTGCCTGCAATGACA
Source organism: Oncorhynchus nerka (assembly GCF_034236695.1). NCBI lineage: Eukaryota > Metazoa > Chordata > Actinopteri > Salmoniformes > Salmonidae > Oncorhynchus > Oncorhynchus nerka. Next base: position 66,648,153 of record NC_088397.1, on the reverse strand, counting down.
ACAAGCTCAGTCCGATGATGTTGTGACACACCGCCCCAGACCATGACGGACCCTCCACCTCCAAATCGATCCCACTCCAGAGTACAGGCCTCGGTGTAACGCTCATTCCTTCGACGATAAACGCGAATCCGACCATCACCCCTGGTGAGACAAAACCGCGACTCATCAGTGAAGACCACTTTTTGCCAGTCCTGTCTGGTTGGGTTTTTGCCCATAGGCGACGTTGTTGCCGGTGATGTTTGGTGAGGACCTGCCTTACCACAGGCCTACAAGCCCTCAGTCCAGCCTCTCTCAGCATATTGCGGACAGTCTGAGCAATGATGAAGGGATTGTGCGTTCCTGGTGTAACTCGGGCAGTTGTTGTTGCCATCCTGTACCTGTCCCGCAGGTGTGATGTTCGGATGTACGTATCCTGTGTAGGTGTTGTTACATGTGGTCTGCCACTGCGCGGATGATCAGCTGTCCGTCCTGTCTCCCTGTAGCGCGGTCTTAGGTGTCTCACAGTACGGACATAGCAATTTATTGCACTGGCCACATCTGCAGTCCTCATGCCTCCTTGCAGCATGCCAAAGGCACATTCACGCAGATGAGCAGGGACCTTGAGTCAGTAGAAAGGCCTCTTTAGTGTCCTAAGATTTCATAACTGTGACCTTAATTGCCTACCGTCTGTAAGCTGTTTGTGTCTTAACGACCGTTCCACAGGTGCAAGTTCATTAATTGTTTATGGTTCATTGAAGAAGCATGGGAAACAGTGTTTAAACCCTTTACAATGAAGATCTGTGAAGTTATTTGGATTTTTACGAATTATCTTTGAAAGACAGGGTCCTGAAAAAGAGACGTTTCTTTTTTTTGCTGAGTTTAGCTCCATTCTTGTGTATTTTATTTTATTTCTCTTGTGTTACTATTTTATTTGTATTATATTTTTAAAGCTTTTCAAATGTGAGTTCCAAATATCTCTAACAGTTGCCCCAATGTGAGTTTATTTTATGCATGTTACGCAACAGGACAGTTAACCCGCGCTGCCCTCAAACCAAGACACGCTGCCTGCTAATTATCTATAGGCTATGTTTCAACTTCTACATTTCAAATTATTTTCGAACAAGTTTTATTTTCTGACAACAGTTTGAATTGAGGAGTGTTGCGCCTCCTCATTAATTCACATAAGAAGTAGCTAATTTCACTATTGCGGACAATTTATGTTTGAGATCTTTACTGAGCTGGGCAAACTTCTCTCTTCATCGAGAGTCCAAGCACTTCCCCAATGTTTCCCCACATCAAGTATGAAGACATTGCGCATCTCCAGTCAGAACAGACTTTGCACAAACCTTTTCCCCCTGGCATATTTTCTGGCTGGTGGCCGTATTGCCTTCATTGTTGTTTTCCTTACAAATAATAACTTTGGACGTGTGCATTCCTATCAAAGTAAGTACCTTATTTTCTGTATATCATGTTCTTGTTTCTACTGTAGCATAACGTATGTATGTATGTTTTATTCACGTTTTCAAGTACTGGTGACAAGTCATGCGTTCCGATTCCTGCACGAATTGTAATGGACACATATGATGTGTGTAAAATTATTTTTTGAAGATTGTACTGATTATGATGAGCTAATGCTAAGCTATTTTCCAGCTATGTGTGGCGCCATGTTTGTTGACATCATACAATGCATTATGGTTGTCACGTAAGCGTCTATCAGACCAAAGATGTTATAACAAGGGATAGTTCACTCGACTAACTTATGATGCTTTCAAGACAGCTGGGAACTTGAATACGAGGTCAAATCATGACGTCAGTGATTTTCAGGTCGGAAGGTCAGAGCTCTAGAAAGAGGCCTAAAGTTCCCGAGTTGGAATTCCGAGATTGATGAGATTTTCTCCAGTTAGAGCTTGTTTTGTTTTTTTTCACAGTTCCCAGTTGTCTTGAACGCATTGAAGTGGAAGTTGTAGATTTCCAAGTTCCCAGTTGTTTTGAACGAGGTATCAGATTGTAACTATGGTACCTCAGCTCATACCCCCCTTTCCAGGGTTTATTTTTAGTCAGTGTATAAACTTGCCCTGTGTTTGCCCCCCATTTATTGATAATTCCCCCATCATAGTAATATTTCTTGCATTATATCCCCCCAAGCTATCTTCCACCGATTTCTATCACCCATGGACAAAAAACTGTCACGACTCCTACTGAAGGTGGCTCTCCTTCCTGTTCGGGTGGCGCTCGGCGGTCGTCGTCACCGGCCTACTAGCTGCCACTGATCCATTTTCCCCTTTCTGTTTATTGGTTTCACCTGTTTTGTGTGTAGGCGGATTAGTCGGGCTATGTTAGCCAGTAGGCCCGCCTGCTCTTTGTGCGGGATTGTTTTGTGTTCCTACTGTGCACGTTTGATGTTGACGTGTTTCGTTCGTGGGCTTTTCTCCGGACTGTTTGAGTCCCAGTGTTTGGGGCATTTGTTTTGTGTGCGCTCTGTGTTTCGTGGGGTGGCATATGTTCGCCGTGTGTGCAATAAAAAGCACTACCCTGTACTCTCTGCTTCCTGCGCCTGACTTCGCACCCACTACACCCAGAACGTTACAAAAACACCCAACACAAATGAAATGAAACCCCCCAAAATGGTTTCATCCCTGTTTAGCTTTCACGCTATGGTTAGGCTAGGTAGTAGGCTTGTATTTGGGGTGAGGATCTGTGAGGTGATAACATTTTATTTGCTTTGTGATTTGTCAAAAATGGTAAATGACTTGTCAAGTCATGTGCTCCAGTTCTTGTATGCACTGGGTACAAGTACATCGAAGATTTGTAAAATGCTGAAAAGTGGCCAAACTAAATTCATATTTTTCAGGCAATGGGCTTTGACTTTGACTTTATTTATTAGCGTCTTGTAGTGAATGGCATTCTGGGATTAGGGAGTTTTCACTTTTCAAACATAAACAAAAATGTAGCTGCTGTTAGCTTAGCTGACATGCATCTCTTCTCTAAACAATATTACATTTCTCTGGTGTGCTCACCAGAGTTGTGGTACATTCTTAACAAGTCTAGCTGTTAGGTCGCTAACTTATGATTTGTTTTTTTGTCAGCGCAACCTTATTGAGACTGGTTTATGGGATGAGTTTGGCTGTGGATGTGTTCCGTGTGATGTTTGGATGATGTAGTTCGCATTTGTCTTTTACAGTAAAAGGTGAAATTTAGGAATAAAGTTGTGAATAGCTTTATTTCCCAGCAGTACAAAACATTGTTTAGATGCTTTTCAGACAACAATGCTGTTTAGACAGGTTTGTTGCATCATATATTCTGTTGCTGCTGTTCCAATCACATATTTGTGATGGTACGTAGCAGGGACCAGTCAACTATGATCACAAATATGTGATCGTATGCGTTGAAGGGGTAAACTGTGCATCGTTGGGGGGCTTGTAAGCAAGCATTTCACGGTAAAGTCTACACCAGTGTATTCGGCGCATGTGACAAATAACATTTGGTTTTATGTTTTGTTGGAGGTGCGTCTTTGTCAGTTTAGCAAGGAAAATGACGCCCTCATCAATCTGTTGCCATAGTGGCTGCCTAATCCTGCCTAAAGGGTGGGCCGGCCCTGGTAATTTGTGACTGAGACTTGTGTGCTTTAAACAATGTACATTTGTTGTTTGCTAGGCATACAAACAATATTATTTCTTGATACATTTGAAACAAGGTTTAGTTGTGGCCGCAACCGGACTAGATTGTGAACAACTCTTGACGGAATGCATTGCTTGACTGACGTGAGGTAGATAAGCACAATATGTTTTGGTTCTACAAAATAGTAATGAATTCATTGCATTCAGTCTTGCACCATGTGATCAATTACCAGTTCTAAATAGGTATTTTTCTTCTCTATGCTGTTGTTGCTGACTGCAGCATGATCTATTTTACATTTGGTCGGACCATGTCTCTAGGGGCGCTGAGCCGGAGGAGTGCGTATTAATCCTGATGTAGTAATTGCGGCCGGCAGGGTCGTCACTGGTTACCACAGCCACAAAGTCATAAGCCCTGCCTATTTCTACAATTTATATGATAAAAATCAGATTTTTTCATAAATTTTTACCATAATAGCCAATTTTACCATAATTCTGACTTTGTGGCTGTGGTAACTAATGAAAGCCGTCCAGAAGGTCAAACAAAAGACAAAATAAACGAGTCACTAAGAAAAACAAATCATGACTCTCAAGCAGTGCTTAATTTGTAAATTGGAAGGTCCAGGAACACATAGTGAACGTGAGAAGGAGGATTATTTGGGGGGGCTCTGAGGTACCAGAACACATTGAGAAAAAAGTGTCAAACACAACAGCGCAGCAGACAGAGTAAACAGGGAAGTAGCCTACTATCTATGGTGATGAAATGGACAGCACTCTCCAAGGTGCTGATTAATTCAAAGCATTTTAGACGTGACTTCAGTATGCCCACATACTTTAGTATAGTTAAGGGGCTTACACAAGTCAGAATTTCTTATAGCCTAATTTTCTAGACATCAAATGTAGAGCAAAATTCTTAGACGATACTGCAGAACACACGCCATATGCATACGTACATACTCAGCTGTGGGGCTTACAAGACATGTGGCAGTAGAACAAATATCACAATATCGGAATATAACTTCAAATGTAGGCTACACCAGAACACACATATGAGAATATATAGGCCTCGTGCATATGTGATAATATGAAGCACATATTCAGATTACAAACTTGTTCTATACTATGAAGGTAAAGTTCTACCTTAGTTTTCAAAACATTCCACAATGACTCTCCCCATGTCAAATCCATTTAACTCCTGAGAGTCAATTTCTTGCTTAATTAAAGCCACGAGCAGGCCTGTGGCTGTGACGTTTAGCCTCCTAAGGCTGTTCTGAAGACTAATTGTTAGTGTTAACTATAACCTGGGTGTCCCCTCTAGCCTTGTCTATAAGGCTTGCTACCACCAAATGCGCCTTGGTTCGGGCATATTCAAAAACCTTATTTCTGGGGGCTCTTTGTTTTTGTTTTTTAATTAAATATATATATATATTTTATGTGTTTGGCATAGGATGTTAATTTACTGTACATTCATTCCACCCACTGTTTTTCTAGAATAATACCTCCAGTCGTTTCTAGACACAAGTGCCCCACCTTCTTCCAATTTTGATTTCTGCATGACAAGCCAGGGGTTATACGTTTTTCCTATCAATTTTTTTTATGTGGCTTTCCCTCTATTCAAATTCAGTAGGAAGACGATCCTTGACGTAATTTTACGTAGGGACCTCTTCACGAGCTGACCACCATTACCAAGACCTGTGTCAAGATCAGTTACTTACAACACCAGCCCTCCCCATAACCTCTATGTACAAATAAGAGAGCAGGTCTGAAATCAGTGTGGCATGATAGGATAATTTTGCAGAAGGATCACTGCGTTTTTACATGATGATCTTTCTGGGGGGCAGAAGAAAAAACGAGGAGGCAACTTGATTTAAAGTTGATCGCTTTTATTATAATGTCAACCGTGCAAACAGTGAAACAATAAATAAGTCACACCGGATCCGGGCAAATATGTGCCCGAACAAACTAAGTAAAATCTGAGAGGTGCCACTCAAATGTCGCATTGCTCTCAAGTCAGTAAAAGAGTCATTAAAAAAGAACTGCACATCAGTAGTGACGTTTTCCATTCTGAATGGATCACTCTGTCCTCACTCAGCAGAGCCAGAGCCCTACATTTCTGTTTCTAAATCCTCGTTTCCATTGGCACTTTGAAGTCAACCCGGTTAGGACTGTCCTTGGTGGGCTAGCTGTATTTAATGTTGTTACACACACATCTCACAGTTCTTAGAATGGAGGCCTAGTACTTATCTCAGCTGTTTTGTGAACTATAAATGCTTTTGAAAGAATTGAACATAAAGCCCTTGTGCTCACAAGTCCCATGACAGTGGAGTTAGCCTATCCCTAGACCCACCTGGTACCATGGCATGTGATGTAGCTGGGTCCACGCTGCTGAACCATGGTGGAGGCCACTCACTGAATTTCCAGCTGGATGGTTGCCCCTGTGATAATCTCTCTCCTCATCCATGTGCTAGAGTAGGGGTGGCAGATAGCCTAGGTAGCCTAGGCATTGGGGCAGTAACTGAAAGGTTGCTAGTTCTAATCCCTAAACTGACAAAGTAAAAATCTGTCATTCTGTCCCTGAACAAGGCAGATAACCCACTGTTTCTAGGCTGCCATTGTAAATAAGAATTTGTTCTTAACTGACTTGCCCAGTTAAATAAAGGTTAAAAATAAATAAATAGAGAGGAGGTGGGGGAACCAGCAGAATTTGCTCCTTTGTTTGGGGCCACATGACTGATATAAGGATGAGCTGGCATTGAGTGGTGTAGGAGGAGCAACAGCCATACATACAGACTACAAGCCCATGTGCTGACTATCCTCTGCCATTTTCACAGCTGACACAAGCATACCATCTAGCCATATGGAGGTTTCCTCATGGGTCAATGCCTGATACTGCTTTGCCAATGCTCTCATTTATGCCAAGCATCCTGCCCAGTGCCACAAACAAGCTGTCTCGTGCTATGGATGTTTGGAGCCACAGTGTAAACTATACAGCCGGCTGGCCCTGTGAACTTATAGAAAAGTACTTCTGACGTTGGTACAGTCTTACCTGTTTGGCGAAGACTGATCAATTTCTTGAGGAAATTTGAGCTATGGTACATTTTCTGTGTCGGAAACGATTAAATGTACTTATGTACTTGTGTTTGTTTTAAAGTGGTGTTTTTTGCGTGTTTTTTTTACACTTGACCTGAATCCTTCTCTAACATAATATACAAGAGAAATTGAGCTGTTGTACTGTATGAATGAACAGACATTCCACTAAACCGTTAGAACTTGAGTTAGAACACTGTTCATGTACTTCAGGCAAGTTCAATCCTCCATGTGAGGATTGTGACAGCTTGCCACAGCATAGTCTTTTTTACTAAACATCTGACAGAATGAGGTATAGCAGCTAGTAAGGCTCAGCATCTTCAATCTGTCCTTCCACATAATTGTCAGAGTGATCTCGAACTTAGTGCACACTCATGAACCAGTGGGATATTTGATCAATCATATCATTGTTCCACGTTATTGCTAGCCTCTTATCTGTTCAGCAGTCATACAATCTATTGAGAAATGATTTTAAGAAAAAAACATAAAGTAGATAACAATTATCAACCAGACATTTCCAGTGGAAACATATCCATGGAAACCTTTTCTGGTGGAAACCTTTTCAGCAATACAATTTGTCTTTGTTCCTTTACAAAGAAGTGAAGGAGAGGATGCAGTCGTCTACCTTATGAAGCCACAATTCTTGTTCTCATTCTGACAATGTTGATCCTGGTATCAGTATTTACAAACACCTATATCTGACCAATACACCTGAGCCAGGTCCCTCTCACCTGTTTTACATCATCTGTTCGGTCTTCCATTCCACTGTATTGTGGAAACACTACTCATATGTTAAGCCCTCTTCTTCTGGTCTGCTACTAGTGACCTACACTGCCATCTGCCAATATTACCTGACCTCTCAACTGTTGTCCTTTGGTCTGTGTTTCGCTCTGATATACTGTACCACTGGGTCTCTATCCTTCTACATGTATCATTAGTCTCGTACCTGTACTCAATGGGGCGAATCCTATCTTCCACTTCATTTTCACTGAGTGTTGGTGTCAATGGAAGACTAAGTGAGCATTTTGACTTAAAAGTGGACGTTAAGATTTCCCCCTATGTTTCTTACCAGTGTTCTCTACCTATGTTCTACATGCTGACCCTCATACCTGTGTCCTCCATTTCCTGGTTGATTATTTGATCTAGCTGTGCTGTGGTCTTGTTACCAGTGTGATGTAGGATTCTACAGTGTCTCTTCCTCCCTGTGGGGTGTAAAGTGTGAGAATGTGAGTTAGCGTGAGGATGTGATGCGGGTTGCTCTATAAATAAATCACATTTCCAGTCACCCAGCTGCAGCTCCTTCTTCACGCAGCCCAGCCAGCCAGCCGTAGGACACTGGAACCACACAGCTCAGCTCTACTCCCTTCCAAACACCTCCACGCTGCATTAGAGTTCATCCACAGATACACACCTACTCAAACACACACAAACACACACTGCCGACAACCTGAGCCCACAGGCCGCATACACACACGCACATATACAGGGGCGTCATGCATCCAAAAAATCTGAGGGAGCACAAAGTACGTGAGGATGGCCGGCAGATGGTCTGGATGGGTGCTAGGCCTAGAAGATGGACAATTTTGCATTTTTCAAACACCTGAAACAGCTATTCCCTGTAATCTAGAGCCATAATAATTATGTTTAATTCTATGTCAAAAATATGTATATTTTTCTGCATATCTAAGCATACCTATTGAGCTGCCTGCATCTCTGATAAAATCTGGGTAAAAGATTGAAAGGAATTTGAGTCTTATTCAGTACATTTAGTAATTGCTGGGTTTTCTAAAGTCTACCGACCTTGCAAGCAGGTATGTCAGCTAAGATGCAATACATGGCTATTTCAGCCACACCCATTGCTGACAGGTGTGTAAAATTGGAAACACAGCCATGCAATATACATAGATTAACTTTGGCAGTAGAATTGCCTTACTTAAGAGCTCAGTGAATTTCAATGTGGCAGCATCATAGGATGCCACTTTTCCAACAAGCCAGTTCATCAAATTGGTCAACTGTAAGTGCTGCTATTTTGAAGTGGAAACGTATGGGAGCAACAACGGCTCAGCCGCAAAGTGGTATGCCACACAAGCTCACAGTACGGGACAGCTGATTGCTGAAGTGCGTAGCGTATAAAAAACACCTGTCTTCGGTTGCAACACTCATTACCGAGTTTCAAACTGCCTCTGGAAGCAACTTCATCACAGGAACTGTTCGTCAGGAGCTCGTGAAAAGGGTTTCCATGGCCAAGCAGCCGCAGATTTTCTGTGTGCCTGTTTTCCAGATAAGTGTTACGACTTCTACAAATGGTGCGGTGGAGGAGTCAAACGCAGAGAGCAGGTAATGTCGTACGTGAATCCATTTATTCCAACGACAGCGGAGACATGGACATGCCAACACTAGGGCGTAAGAAACCACCCGTCCAAAATACACAGGACTAAAACTGTCCGGAAAATAATGAGGAATACACTTCTACACCAACACCAAAATAACAGAGAACAAGCCCGCACAAATACCCAGCGGGCCTAGTGCCCTTAAATAGCCTACAAACAAACACTAACTCAAAACAGGTGTACCCAATTAAACCCAATAAACAGAAACAAACGGAAAGGGAATCGATGGCAGCTAATAGGCCGGCGACGACGACCGCCGAGCGCCGCCCGAATAGGAAGAGGCACCATCTTCGGTGAGATTCGTGACAATAAGGGCCTGATTCCAAGCTATTGCTGTGGTTGCAATACTGTGTATCTCCCACTCTCTTCATCACAATGTTTATATTCCAGCCTTCATTTCTATGAGTAATGTGTGATGTATCAGATTAACAGAAAAAGGAGGGAGTATTCAATATATACGAGTGAGAGAGAGAGAGAGCGATGAGGAGCATCTCAGACTGACAAATTGAGTTCCCAGTTAATCTCCAATTCACACAGATGGCGGATCACACTGGGAGTCAGAGGCATGTAATAGCAAGAGCAGTAGCCATGGGTCACAGGTCTGTGATGTGAAAGGGTGAGAGGACGTCTGTTACAGCATCAGAAGTGTCTTACTCTGAGGCTCTGTGTTCTGTTAGTGTCTCAGCAACCTCACCTGTCATTCAATATATTGGTCTGTGACTGACTGGGACTACACTTTGAAACAAAATATTCAAGGCACATAGACATAGAGTGGAGCTGAAGGGTCCCATGTGTACTGTAGATTGATTCAGTTGGTTAAGTACTTCATTTAGCAGTCCAGTCACAAGAGCATGGTTATACTGCTGAAATAAGGCCAAGTAGTAGGCTGAAAGGAAAGCTGATGATTACAGCTGGTGCCAGCGTATCCCCCTCGCACATAAGTATTTGTGGAATTAAATGAATATAGCAATGTGGATGAGTGTGAAGCACAACCTTTTGATTGCTGTGTGTGTAGAACGAGAATAAACAGATGGCTTTTCAGCCCATCCACAATGTCTACCAGCACGTTTCATAACTAACTGTTTACCAAGCAGGGTTATTCCAGGAGTCCTCTACATCCATCCATCCATCCATCCCCATCCATCCATTCACACTTGCTTTTGCTGCTGCTCAAAAGGCCTCTGTGTGTGACATGGAGGGGCTATTCTATTTTTAGCAGCATAGTGTGTGTGTGTGTGAGACAAGCATGGGAAGTTTAATCCTGATTTCCCATCTGAGTGAGAGTGGCTCTGGTCTAATCTAGTCATCCTAGGGACAGACATAGACAGGCTGTCAGAAGCCCCTAGACTCTCCTCTCCACGGTTTCCTCTTAAACATGGCTGGCCACACAGGGAGAGACGTCTATTAGCAGCTCATCAGAGACATTTTGTGGAAAAGTGTAATCTCTTAATCTGTTGTAAATCTCGCCACACTGAACATTCAGCCCGCTAGAGAGAGATAAGATGTTTTCTAGTCAGACACGTTGTCACTCAGGGCCCAGGGGATTTCAGTTTGACAGGTAGCTAGGCGGACAAAATGAAATACCTCAGTGGCACAATATGAGATTTTATTTTTGGGCAAACAGTTTAGGGACGTGGCTGGAGAAAATAACTACTTTCAAATTCATAGACAGGGCTATGGATGCAAGGACCATCCATGAGATCAAAATAATACTGTAGTTTTAACCATGCTTTGAAGCTATACAGTGTTTTCCTGCAATTACATTGTTTACAAACAATTAAGTAAAACAAGCTCCTATTTTGGGTTCTGATGGGGTTAGACAGTTGAACTAAACTCATGAGGCATTTACAAGGTATACTCTTCAAGAATCAATGGGTATATGTGACCCCCACCTGTTTTTGGTCTTATGTTCAAATATATATATATATATATATTTTAAATATATATATATAAATACAGTTGAAGTCGGAGGTTTACATACAGCTTAGCCGAATACATTTAAACTCAGTTTTTCATATCCTAGAGAGGTTAACTTTGGTCAAATGTTTTGGGTAGCCTTCCACAAGCTTTCCACAATAAGTTGGATTAATTTTGTCCGATTCCTCCTGGCAGAGCTAGTGTAACTGAGTCAGGTTTGTAGGCCTCCTTGCTCGCACAAGCTTTTTCAGTTTAGCCCACAAATTTCCTTTAGGATTTAGTTCAGGACTTTCCAATACCTTGACTTTGTTGTCCTTAAGCCATTTTGCCACAACTTTGGAATTATGCTTTGGGTCATTGTCCATTTGGAAGACCCATTTACGACCAACCTTTAACTTCCTGACTGATATCTTGAGATGTTGCTTCAATATATCCACATAATTGTCCTTCCTCATGACGCCATCTATTTTGTGAAATGCACCAGTCCCTCCTGCAACAAAGCACCCCCACAACATGATGCTGCCACTCCTGTGCTTCACGGTTGGGATGGTGTTCTTCGGCTTGCAAGCCTCCCCTTTTTTCCTCCAAACATAACGATGGTCATTATGGCCAAACAGTTTCATCAGACCAGACGACATTTCTCCAAAAAGTACGATCTTTGTCCCCATGTGCAGTTGCAAACCGTAGCTTTTTTATGGCAGTTCTGGAGCAGTGGCTTCTTCCTTACTGAGCGGTCTTTCAGGTTATGTCGATATAGGACTTGTTTTACTGTGGATATAGATACTTTTGTACGTTTCCTCCAGCATCTTCACAAGGTCCTTTGCTGTTGTTCTGGAATTGTTCTGAGATTGATTTGCACTTTTTGCACCAAAGTACGTTCATCTCTAGGAGAAAGAATGCGTCTCCTTCCTGAGCGGTGTGACGGCTGCATGGTCCCATGGTGTTTATACTTGCGTACTATTGTTTGTACAGATGAACGTGGTACCTTCAGGCATTTGGAAATTGCTCCCAAGTATGAACTAGACTTGGAAGTCTACAATTCTTTTTCTAAGGTATTGGCTGATTTATCTTGATTTTCCCATGATGTCAAGCAAAGAGGCACTGAGGTAGGCCTTGAAAAACATCCACAGGTACACCTCCGATTGACTCAAATGATGTCAATTAGCCTAACAGAAGCTTGCCAAAACTATAGTTTGTAAACAAGAAATTTGTGGAGTGGTTGAAAAACGAGTTTTAATGACTCCAACCTAAGTCTATGTAAACTTCCGACTTCAACTGTATATTGGATAAATCTACAGACACAGATATTCAAAATGCTATACATTATACATCGGGTGGATCTAATCCTGAATGCTGATTGGTTAAAACCGCATTCCATCCGGTGTCTTTTCCACAAGTTACCACCGGCTAAATCTGTGAGGTTAAAAGCCTATTTACTCTGTTCCACCTGACTGTGCAATACGTTGTCTCATCAGCCCAGCCAGGCACTTTATAAACTTGATATCCACTATAAAATCATCTAGACATTATATCACATTTCTTTAAGACTAACATTTAGTTTTCAACAGCAGAAATTTGTATCAACCTTGCTGTCTGTCTCGCCGACATTTGCAACATTGTTTCAACATTCAAATTAGTTGTGGCATGGTAATGAACATGTCGGGACGAGACAGACAGGCAGCGTTTTTCAGCCAGTCAAAATCATGAATCAGCTGCCATCATTTTTATGGATATATACAAAGAAAGGTAAATTGAAAAAATGTCAAATGAAACGAAGTGCAGCTAGTTTGCAGTCTTTCCAGCTGCAGCTTCAAATGATTGTGTAACAGCTCTCGTCGTCGGTGGAAGGAAGAGTGGACCAAAGCGCAGCGTGGAAATTGTTCATGATATTTATTTTCAAGAAACACTCAAACAAAAATAACAAATCCAAAAACGAAAGCGAACAGTTCCGTCAGGCACAGACACTAAACAGAAAATAACACCCCACAAAACCCAAACAGAAAATCACAACTTATATATGATCCCCAATCAGAGACAACGATAGACAGCTGCCTCTGATTGGGAACCACACTCGAAAAAAACAACAAAGAAATAGAAAACATAGATTTTCTATTAGGTCACACCGGGACCTCCGGACCGTAGATCGTCGCTGCAAGCTCTTGACTGGGGACCGTCGCTGGGGGCTCCGGACTGGGGACCGTCGCTGGATGCTCCGGACTAGGGACCGTCGCTGGATGCCCTGGACTGGGGACCGTCACTGGAGGCTCCGGACTGGGGACCGTCGCTGCAGGCTCCGGACTGGGGACCGTCGCTGGAGGCTCTGGACTGGGGACCGTCGCTGGAGGCTCCGGACTGGGGACCATCGCTGCAGGCTTCGGACTGGGGACCGTCGCTGCAGGCTCCGGACGGGGGACCGTCGTTGCAGGCTCCATGCTATGGATCATCACTGGAAGCTCCGGGCCATGGATCATCACTGGAAGCTCCGGGCCATGGATCATCACTGGAAGCACCGGGCCATGGATCATCACTGGAAGCTCCAGGCCTTGAAAAGTGGTTTGGTTCAGTTTTTACACTTCTTTGTTCAAACCCATTCAGCATCACACCCTCTTAAGCCTTAGCCCCACCCATCTCCATGTGCTAGACAGGCACCGTAGTAAAACCTTTTTTATTTCAAGACTAAAATTATGAAAGTAGTAAAAACTCCAGGTAAAAATTCAATTTATAAAGAATGTAAGATCAATAAGAGTAGTGCCAATCATGTTAAATAATCAAAATATGTGTTGTTATTGCTTTACACACCAAGTGTTCTCATCGATTCCTTGTAGACTCCACATCGCTGCTTTTGCCACATGAGATGGCAGTAGCTTTCCACCAAAATGTTTGTGTCCTGTGTGGCTTACTGGTAATACTATTGCATTATCCTCTGCATAGTTGTTGATGACATTCACAACTCACTTAAAGTTCTCATGCTTGAGGTGTAACCTATGCTTGTTTGGGCAGGGTCTTTTTCTCCCTGTATGACTGGTGGAGGAGAGTCAGGCGTCTGCTAATGCTGAAAGAAACATTTCAGATACAAATATTTTATCATTATTAGATGAGGCTTACCCAGAGACACTTGGTGGGTCATGTGAAAAAGAGGCCTAAAATACCCCCCTCTTCAGCTACATCTAGCTAAGTGGATGTGTCTATGTTGTCTAGACCTCTTCTAATGTTCATGAAATACAATACATGGCCGTAATCAGCCCCAGAGGCACCTGGCTAAATTGATGGGCCATGTAATCATCTGGTAAAGTGAAGTCTTTGTTTAGACATGTAGCTAGCTAGCTAAACAATTAACCACAATCCCAACCAGTACCAATACAACTGATTGTCATAGCTAGCCACCATGTATGAAATTATGTAGTATGAATCTGCAGGTAGCTTAAGCTAACCAACTAGGTTCAATGTTAGCCAGCTAGCTAACAGTACGCTATAATTATCAATGCAAACAGTTTTCTGAGATGTGAATAATATTACTACACAAATCATACACGTATCTTGCTAGCTAACCGTGCGCTTTAACTTGCAATGAAAACGACTTTCTGACAAAATTAGAAACGTATAATATCTGAAAATGCAGCTAGGCACTTACCTGTATACATGGATGAATGCTTCACGGCCATAGTTGCCCTTAGTTTGACGATGTAATCCAGAGACAGGTGTTTTATGCAACATCATTCTGTGTTCTCTTTTCTACTCCCTCTGCATTTGCAATCAAATGTCAGAATTTTTTCCGTCTCCTTCTCAGACTCCGCTTCCACTGGGCATTCCACTGATTTCAAAACTCTGTCAACTTCTTCCGTGATGTTGATCTCCGTTTCTTACCCATCACTGTCATCAGAAGACTGTACAATGTCTGGTTCAATTAAAACGTTTTTTTCTCTCTTCTTTTTCTCCCCAATTTCATGGTATCCAATTGTTTTAGTAGCTACTATCTTGTCTCATCGCTACAACTCTCGTACGGGCTCGGGAGAGACGAAGGTTAAAAGTCATGCATCCTCCGATACACAACCCAACCAAGCCGCACTGCTTCTTAACACAGCACGCATCCAACCCGGAAGCCAGCCGCACCAATGTGTCGGAGGAAACACAGTGCAACCTTGGTTAGCGTGCACTGCGCCCGGAGCCACAGGAGTCGCTGGTGCGCGATGAGACAAGGATATCCCGACCGGCCACGCCCTCCCTAACCCGGACGACGCTGGTCCAATTGTGCGTCGCCCCACAGACCTCCCGGTCGGACCTCCTGGCTAGCGGAAGTTTCCCTTCTTTTTCCATGGCTAAACCAACTAGGCTCGTAATTTAACAACTGTGTTCATATTTACAGATGACATAAACATTTGTTAGGTATTTTGGATATAAAAAAATCTTTATGGAACAAAAGGAACATTTATTGTGTAACTGGGAGTCTCGTGAGTGCAAATATCCGAAGATCATCAAAGGTAAGCGATTCATTTTATTGCTTTTCTGACTTTCATGACCAATCTACTTTGCTGCTAGCTGTTTGCAATGTTTTGTCTGCTGAGAGAGATGTCCTTACATAAAAACTTGGTATTCTTTCGCCGAAAAGCTTTTTTGAAATCTGACACGCCAGGTGGATTAACAACAAGATAAACTGTGTGTCACGCCCTGACCTTAGAGCTTTTTATGGCTCTATTTTGATTTGGTCAGGGTGTGATTTGGGTGGGCATTTTATGTTCCTTTTTCTATGTTTTTGTATTTCTTTGTTTTGTCCGGGTATGGTTCTCAATCAGGGACAGCTGTCTATCGTTGTCTCTGATTGGGAACCATACTTAGGTAGCTTTTTCCCACAGGGTTTTTGTGGGTAGTTATTTTCTGTTTTGTGTTTCTGCACCTGACAGGACTGTTCCGGTTTTCGTTCATTCCCTTTGTTATTTTTGTTATTGAGTGTTCAGTTGAAATAAATGTATGCACACTTACCACGCTGCACTTTGGTCCGATTACACTGTGTTTTGCTATATTGCACTTGTGATTTCTTGAAAATTAAATATTTTTAGTAATTTAAATTGAATTTGGCGCTCTGCAATTCAGAGGATGTTGATGAAAATGATCCCGCTAACGGGATGGGTGCATCAAGAAGTTAAAATCCATGCAGGAATCGGAATGAATGATTTGTCACCAGTACTTGAAAACGTGAATAAAACAGTAAATACATTATGCTCCATACATACCTATGGTATACTACAGTAGAAACAACCACACGATATCCAGAAAATAAGGCACTTACTTTGATAGGAATGCACACATGTCCAAAGATATTATTTGTAAGGAAAACAACAATGAAGGCAATGCGGGCGCCAGCCGGAAAATGTGCCAGGGGGAAAAGTTTCTGCAAGGCCTGTTCTGACTGGAGATGCACAAATCTCTGCTTATTTGATCTGGGGAAACACTGGGGATGTGCTTGGTCTCTCATTGAAGAGAGAAGTTTGTCTGGCTCAGTTAAGCCTCAAACATAAATTGTCCGCAACAATTGTCCTCACACTTCTTGTGAATTAATGGGGTGGCAGAACACACCTCAATTCAAAATGTTGTCCAAAAATTAAACTTGTTAGAAAATAATTCAAAATGTAGAAGTTGAAAGATAGCTTATAGATAATTAGCAGGCAGCGTGTCTTGATTTGAGGCACTGTCCTGTTGTGTAACAATCACATTTTGGAACAGTGACATCACGCGCATAAAAAAAACTCACACTGGTGCGACCATTAGAGATATTTGGAACTCACGAGTGAAAAGGTTAAGCAGTTAATCAAAATACGCGCACACACAAATACAATACAGTGCTATAATTGATGGGTTGTAAGGAAAAAATACATTGAAATGTGTGTAGCCACATGGGTTAGAAAAAGTGTGGCAGTGGCACTTTTATTTTCTCCCTGCCCGCAGCTAGCTACTGTAACTTCATTGGTAGCCTGAAATGGCTTCTTCGTAGCTAGTTACAAGGTTGGGAGATTGGGAACCTATCTGGGCTAGCTAAAGCCAACTTCACAACACCTCCACATCTACACACACACACACACACACACACACATGGCAGTAAAAGTAATCAGTGTTGGTAAATGTGCTATGTGGATCAGGGCCAGCTGTAAACATGTCTTTCCCTCATACACCCCCCTCCTGGGATGACGTCTCTTAGCCGTGCATCCTACGTCAGAGCAGCATAAGCCCAGCAGCACAGACGCTGGTCGGAGGGTGACAAATTGAGGAGGTTTTTGGGGATTGGGGCTCTGCAGGGCATGGATAAACAGCAAGTCTGACAGATCA
This sequence comes from Oncorhynchus nerka, assembly GCF_034236695.1. Classification (NCBI taxonomy): domain Eukaryota; kingdom Metazoa; phylum Chordata; class Actinopteri; order Salmoniformes; family Salmonidae; genus Oncorhynchus; species Oncorhynchus nerka. The sequence goes on along the minus strand of NC_088397.1, from coordinate 66,630,848 downwards.
GACAGGGAATGAGGACATTGATTTTCTCCCAAACTGAAGCGTAACAATGTGACATGTGCTCTTGCAAAATTCTGCCCCTAGTGCCATTCCTCCACCCCTAAACCCCACCCTTACCGAACAAGCTCCTTTCCCCTGGGGACACTGCCTTCCGTCTACACAAAACAGAGACCCAACCCAACAAATACACACATAAAACCCTGAGAGAACAGAACACGGTGGCGGATTATAAAACCACTGCATCCACAACATCCACTGGCTTAGGGAGTAATATAGGGATGATTGCCAAATGACTGCTTCTCTCTCTCTCTCTCTGTCAGCCTTTCCATGTGTATAATAATGCTGCATGCAGAGCAAATAAACCTATCTATTAATAGTTATTTATAGATGGAAAGACCTTTAAAATAACAGCATGCAGAAAGTAATTAAACGCTCTCGGTGTAATTACCTGACGCCACATGTACACCTCCCTAAAGGTGTTGAGTAAGCCTGCATGACGTTCTCCCAACAATCCAATTCCTGTCAAACTGCTCACACACACTTTTAGGAGGCTAATCTGAGAAAGTGAGGTGTTGAGATTTAAGTGATAATGGCTGGGCAGGCAGGCTTTTTTAATTGTGCATGGAGGGGATGTGAGGATGGCATCATACCATATGCTATTCAGGATGTGAATGATCTCATCGTTACTTGACTGGACCTGGATAGACCTCTTCTCATCAATATACAACCTTTTCTCTCATGTTTCTTACTATATTTAATAGTGTATCTGTGTATATGTAACACGCTGGTGGGAAGTCTCCTAGTCCTTCACATGGAGATCTGTGTGTATCCTTGCTGCTTACATAACATGGTGACTGTCCTACATTCCCCATTGTAAGCATCCTCTCATCCTCATTGCCATTCTCATCTTCAGTGGTTCACTCTCTCATGGACTTAGAGGAACAATCAACTAAGTCTTCAAACAAACTGTATTTGTGCCACATTCCCTGTGTCTGTGGGTAGCTATCTTCCAGGCATTCTTGCTGAATGAAAACACACTGTGTTTGTGTTTTCACACCAGTTAGCTGAAGGAAGTTCATTCATACCAATGTTTCTCGGATATGTGATTCTGCCCAATCAGCTAAGTCGTGGAGAAGCTCCACCCTGTGACGTCATCCCAGAGATCCCACTGTGTTCCAGCCAGCCAATCACACGTCAGTTTAGCTGCAGGTCCTCCTCTGAGTGCCCAGTCTGTCTATGAATGGTGGGCTGTTTGAGTGACAGAGAGACTCCTCACTGGTGATGGGGTCCTAGTGTGTGTGGCACCACACCCTGCCTGTCTCCTTCCCGACCCCTGCCACACATGTGCGTGAGCATGGGACCCTGGCAGCTGTCGAATTCAAGGTGCCGTCTTTTCAATTAGGGCGCAATGAATTACCTTTTCAGCCCATCGAGTGGCCCAGGGAGCTGCAGCCAAGGGGGCGCCGGTGGTATAATGATGCCTGGCACAATAGCGCCACTGTTCTCCAGCCCATTCCCAGGAAACCACACAACATGCGCCATTGTGTGCCATGTTTTGCTAGCTGACCACGTTGCCCCGCATTAGCCAGAGAGACAGAGAAGTCCAATGTGGTTGGTGGAGGCCGGTGACACAGTAACACAGGCCATGAGGGGCTACTGCTCGATGGAGACCCTCGGTTTATTCATCTCCCTCTGTGTTTGATGTGCTAAAATAATTTTACAAAAAGGTACTTTTGAAAAGTGGGCAGGGGAAGGGAAGTGGGGGTGGCGGGAGCAAGGGTCATCTGAGGGGACCAGGGTCAGTGAAGAGGGCTGGAGCACTGAGAGAGAGCGAGCACTGCCGCTACGCTAAGACCTTCCTGATTAAAGAAAGAAATGGCAAGCTATAACAAAAGAAATTAGGTCCGGAACTTGTTCTAAGCTGGTCGTAACTGGTTCTCCTGCCTTTCATCTCCTCCTTCTGTGATTTGCACTGTGTGTGTGCCACCTTGTCCCCCTACTCCATCTGCCCTTTACCCCTGTTTACGCTGCATAGCTAATGGAGAAATTAGTTGTGGGGGCTTTCAGGGACAGCCAGGGAGCCGAGGTTGACAGGAACAGGGAGACATGTCACAGGAGCCTTTCAGGGCCTGTACACCAGCAGCTCTTCTTATACACCACAGTAGGGGACCTAGGATACAGGGGCCCCTCACAAAGGGGCCCGAACCATCCCTCACAAAGCCTGGAGTGTCACAGCTAACTGGGGCCTTTCCTCTCATAAGCAGTATAGAGGGAAATACCTGTCAGCTGACAACTAAATAATGCCGGAGATTCTCCCCAGAAACAAAGGTTGTTTTTCAACTTAGTTTTCTGACTTCCATGATGACGGCTGGTGCTTTTATCTTACGCTTGACAAGCTGACAATAGAAAGTGTTTGTGTTGTCAACTCCTCCAGTTCTTAGAAAGTGCTTTATAACTAAATAAAATACAATTATATTGTCCGTTTAGACACATTTACAGCTGTTATTGCACGTGCAGCGAAATGCTTGTGTTTCTAGCTCCTACAGTGCAGTAATACCTAGCAATACAAAACAGTGTTCCGTGCGATGGTGATTGCATCATCCGTGGATCTTTTGGGGCGGTACACGAATTGTAGTTGGTCTAGGGCAGGGATGGGCAACTTTGATGGGGGTGGGAAACACCAAAAAATCGGAACTCATCATGGGGGGCATACCCACATCCACACCCAAACATGTAGTCAGAGCCTTTTGGGAGCCCTAAGTGAAATTTTGTTTCCCCCATCTGTGAGCAAAACATGTTATGCTTTAGAACTAATTTCCTGCAATTTTACACATTTTGCCATGGGCTGTAGAGAAAATGTTGCAGTTTTACAGCAAATTTCCTGCAATTCTACACATTTTGCCATAGGATGGAGAGAAATGTTTGCCGTTTTTAACGTGATATCTGAGTGAGACTGACGAACAAAATCTATGGGGGACCCATGGTCAGTAATTCAACCATGATTACGATATTATTAGATAGCTGGTTGCTAGTCTAAAATACCAACTAACATACCAATCTAACATACCAATCTAAAAAATGTTTGCTGTGTTCAGTGACTGACATAACAAGAGAAAAACTGCTGATGCACAACCAAATGTCAAAATTGCACCTTGTGTATTCTACTATTCTAACTCTTAAGAGTAAGTTGAGACCCAGATTGAGTTTTGTTCTGTCTTTGGAAATGTATCCGCAAGCCTACATAAGGGACGCAGGCCGGATCGCCAGTCGCCCATCCCTGGTCTAGGGTGGAGGTGATATGGTTCTTAACTAGCCTCTCAAAGCACTTCAGGATGACAGAAGTGAGTTCTACGGGGCGATAGTCATTTAGTTCAGTTAACTTCACTTTCTTAGGTACAGGAACAATGATGGACATTGTGGGGACAACAGACTGGGATATGGAGAGATTGAATATGTCCGTAAAGCATCCAGCCAGCTGGTCTGCATGTTCACCTGGGGCCTACCAGGAAGACACAGACAGTCTCATTATATCTGCCAAGAACAGGCCTCATTTATCTTTCAACATGCCTCTTAGGCCAAGTCATTGTTAACACTACTGCATTGGCACTTTGATTGTAGCAGGTTAGTGTTTTTCGTCATGAATCTTGTTCTGGAGGGAGCTCTGCAGAGTGGTCACTAGCAGGCACAACCGCAGTCATAAAATCAGATTTTAAACATAGCTCTAAACCTTAACCCTAACCACACTGCTAACCCAAATGCCTAACCCAAACCTTAAATTAAGACCAAAAAGCGCATTTTAGTTTATGAATTTTTACAATGTAGCCAATATTGACTTTGCTGCTGGCATATCTATCAGAAATCTCTCAGTTCTGCCTCTAGGACAAGACTCATCCCAATAAACGTCCACCTGCCTGATTGTATGCAGTACTAGTCGTTAAGCATCGCTGAATATATTATTGTAATAGATTTGTACTCAAGTTGTACAACTTGTATCCCCAGATAGATGGCTGTGTGTTACGCCCCTGAAAACAGGGGAGAAATAATCACGAGAGTGATATGGTGTTGTATTCTCAATTCAACTTTTAGTGTAATCTTTACAAAAGTAACACATTACAAAACAACAGAAAACCCATTATACAAATAACACAGCAAAATATCTTATTAACAACGCACATGTTCATTCACAATCGACATAAAATGGCAGCTACTCTCAGTACGATGCTATTCTTCACTTCAACCGAGCAGGGCTAATATTACTCTCTTCAAACTTAACTCTAACTTCCTCAAGACGTTACTAAAACACACCTTAAACACTCTTGACATGTTAGCGAGTTATAACATTTAAATTACTATTTTTATCATCAATAAAGTACCTGAAAACAGGGGAGAAATAATCACGAGAGTGATAAGGTGTTGTATTCTCAATTCAACTTTTAGTGTAATGAGAAAAGACACGATTTTCCCCAGGAATATGGGTGGAGACCAGAGCAATCGATCTCCGGCTCATAGATTAAGAGCATTTCGTAGATCACAGATTAACACTTTTAGGCACCACAAAATAAAGTAATCAATATAACGTTTACACATTACTCTCACAATTCGTACCCTTTGACAGATTTGAACTTTAACACAATTATATGAATGTTATCAATCTCTATCAACTAATACTGAATGCATCTTTTTAACCTTAGATGTTTTAAGATCCTCACATACTATGAACTTACTAATACTTTTTAATGTATAACAGGCTATGAATATTTCCTTTAACCTGTCACACTCTCCCCGACAAAATAAATGTTGTCCCAACATTACCAACATTGTCTTCTTCAAAAGTCCGTATGCACTGGACCTAGAAAATCCTCTTCTGTAAGGTAGTACTTGAGCAGAGGTCAAGGGTCACAGTTCAAATATAACTAACAAGTTATATTCACAGTCCATATCTGTTGACCAGCTATATAACATAAGCAGTATTTTCTCAAACTATTGATCAACAGTCCATCAATTTTAATGATCTATATGCATAGTCTGCAAATTGTCTCTTTTGACAGTCTGTGAAATCAGACAGTAGTCCATGGTCAAACATGTCAACTCTGTAGCCTCATGTTTGCTGAAGCCCATACATGTAAGGTGGCTGAAAGTAACATTGCTGTAGTGATGGCAGCCATGGAACCAGTCCTGGTGCAGAGTAGACAGGGAACAACTGTGGCTGTGGCTGTATACTGTAGCAGGAAGGGATACCAAGCTGATCATAGGTGATACGTCTTGGAGGGTGTCTCTCTCTTTGTGGCAGCTGGTAGGCTGGTTCCTCAGGTTCAGAAGCATCAGTATATGAAGTAAAGGCACTTGGTGGATGATCATCAGGCACATTTTCAGCAGGCAAGTTCATCTCCTCAGCAGGCAGGTCTTTAACTGTTGTTGTCTCCTCCAGCCGCTTTTCAACAAGAGGCTGTGCTGGTAGCGTATCAGGGACTGGCACTGCAACTGTCTGTTTCACTGTTGGGGGCCTGTGTTCCCACTCTCTCACTGGTTCAGCATTCCTCTCCTCAGGTACTGTAGGAGATGTGAAAAGTATTAGTAAGTTCATAATATGTGAGGATCTTAAAACATCTTAAGGTTATCAGTATTAGTTGATAGAGATGGATAACATTCATATAATTGTGTTAAAGTTCAAATCTGTCAAAGGGTACGAATTGTGAGAGTAATGTGTAAACGTTATATTGATTACTTTATTTTGTAGTGCCTAAAAGTGTTAATCTGTGATCTACGAAATGCTCTTAATCTATGAGCCGGAGATCGATTGCTCTGGTTTCCACCCATATTCCTGAGGGAAATCGCGGTCTTTTCTCATTGAACTAAACGTTGAATTGTATCTTCCCAATAGTTACGGAGTTTTCCTGGTCCTCCTCTTGGTGTCAGGTTTTTAATCAGAACTCGCTCGCCAGGCTGTAGCACTGAACTCCTAACTTTAGTGTCATAGTACTTCTTACTTCTTTCAGCGGCTTTCTGAGCATTTTCATTTGCAATGGCGTATGCTTCTTCCATCCCTCGTTTCCAGTTCTCCACGTATTCTCGCTGGTTACTGGAACCTGCCTCTGTGCACAATCCAAAGAGCATATCAACTGGAAGCCTGGGTGATCTCCCAAACAGAAGATAAAATGGTGAATAGCCAGTCACTTCGCAACGGGTGCAGTTATAGGCATAAACCAGTTTGTTCAGAGACTCCTTCCAATTTGACTTTTGTGTCTCAGTTAGTGTCTTTAACATTTGCAACAATGTTCTGTTCATGCGTTCCGCTTGACCGTTTCCCATCGGGTGATAGGGTGTTGTCCTGGACCCCGCCATGCCACTGAGTTTCTTTAACTGATGGAACAACTGATTTTCAAATTCTCCCCTTGGTCATGGTGGATGCGGACGGAACCCAAACTTCAGGGCAAAGTCATTGAAGATGAGATTTGCAGCAGTTTTAACTGACTTTGATGTGGTGGCGTAGGCTTGAGTGAAACGTGTAAAATGATCAACAATCACGAGGATGTACTCATATCCCCCTTTGCATCTGTCGAGATGAAGGAAGTCAATACATACCAGTTCAAATGGCTGTGTTGTCACAATGTTTGTCAGAGGAGCTCTTGTTGCATGGGCTGGCTTTTTCTGCTTGGCACAGCTACAAGTTTTAGTCACATAGTGCTCGATGTCAGATTGCATATATGGCCAGAAGAAGTGGTCACGTACTAGTGATACAGTGCGGTCAGTACCTTGGTGTCCCATGTTATTGTGCAACTCTTCCATCACTTTACCTTTGTACTGCTCTGGTAGAACTAACTGCTTGCGGGCTGTAGTGATTCTGTACAGAATGCCATCACTGTCTATTGTCAATTTGTCCCATTCTCTGAATAGGCATTTTGTCTTTGGACTGAATTTCTTTTGCTCTTTAACTGGCGGTTTGGAACCCGACAGTTTGAAATTGAGCACAGGACGGATGACCGAATCAGATTCTTGTGCTTCTCTAATCCCATTTTTTGGGATCGAGCTGGTTGTTGCAGTGGTTGTCTCACCTTCAGCTGATACTGACATAGATGCAGCTGAAAATGACCAAGGTACAACAGCCTCTTTCTGTACCTCAACTGCTTGTATCGTGGCGGCGATGGTGTCTGGTGGAAGCTCCTCAGAACATTCTCTCATCAGTGACTCTACATCCAGTGGCATCCTTGACAAAGCATCTGCATCACCGTTCTCTCTGCCTGGCCTGTACTTTATTGTAAAGTGGAAATCAGCCAAGTCTGCAACCCACCTGGAAGTGGTTGCGTTCAGTTTTGCAGTAGACAGAATGTAGCAGAGCGGGTTGTTATCGCTGTATACAGTGAAGGTCGGAGCATAGTACAAATAGTCATGGAACTTATCAGTGATTGCCCATTTTAGAGCTAGAAATTCTAGCTTGCTCGAGTGGTAGTGATAGTTCTTCTCAGCTGCTGTTAAGGTTCGAGAGCCATAAGCAATGACCCTAAGCTTCCCCTCTTGCTTTTGATAAAGAACTGCTCCCAAGCCTTGGTGTGACGCCTCAGTGTGTACAACAAATGGCTGAGTGAAATCAGGGAAACCTAAAACTGGTGGGTGAAGCAAACACTCAATCAGCTGTTCAAGTGCCTGTTGATGCTGGTCAGTCCACAGGATTGGCTTGTTTGAGGGCACCACATGACTTACTTTCTTTGTTTTTGTTTTCCGTGGGTGGTCAGGTAATTTCTCTGAATCTGCTTTCAGGAGGTCATACAGGCAGCTGGCACTCCTAGAAAAGTCTTTGATGTACTGTCTGTAGTAAGTGAGTAAACCAAGCATTTTTCTGAGCTGGCCCACAGTCTCTGGTCTGATTTCTTTCAATGCTCTTACTGCTTCAAAATCGGCTGGGTCAACTCGGGCTGACCTCTGCAGACACTATTCTGCCCAAATAACGGACCTGGGGTTTAAAGAGATCACACTTACTTGGTTTGAGTTTAATGCCATACTCTCTGAGACGCTGCAAAACTTTTCGCACATCATTCACATGGCTGTTGAATGTTTTACTGAAAACTAGCGTGTCGTCCAGATAAGGAATGCAGATGTTATCCCGGAGCCCTTCCAAACACTCCTCCATACACCGCTGAAAAGCTGCAGGAGCGTTCATGAGGCCGAATGGCATACGTATCCACTCATAGAGTCCCCACGGTGTCACAAATGCTGTCAGTGGTCTGCTTTCTTCAGAGATGAACCCCTGGTGATACGCTTTCCCCTGATCTAAGAGGGAGAACCAGGAATTACCACCTAAACTGTCCATGATGTCTTGGACCCGAGGGATGGGCTGGCGGTTGGGATGTGTCTTTCTGTTCAGGTCTCTGTAATCTATACACAACCGGAGGGTCCCGTCCTTCTTACGAACGCACACGACAGGTGAAGAATATGAAGAGTTTGACTTCCTAACCCAGCCCTGGACTATGAGGTCATAAATGTAACCCTTCATCTCCTGATACAGTGGCCTGGGCACTGACATGTATGTGCGCTTTACTGGTTCAGAGTCCTTTAGAGAAATAGTCATTTTCAATCGTTCAATGCAGCCAATGTCATTGTCTGATCTGGAGAAGGAGTGACACTCTTCTCTAAGCATTTGCCTAACAACCTCTCTCTGCTCTTCGGTTAGGTGAGTTAAACCTACTGGTGGATCCCACTGTTCAGTAGCAGTACATGGGGTTCGAACGCTGGCGTGATTCACTGTGGCTGAGGTGACCGTTTTTTCAAAGACTTGGGCAGGTAACACAGTCATAATGGCTTGTACTGTACCGATTATTGTGCGTCCTAGCAGGGCAATGTCGTGGTCAGTGGGGTTAGAGACATCAAGCAGGATAACTGGAAAAACACCTTTCCTGACTCTGACTAGTGTGTCAAAGAACTCAAGGTCGTCTGGCCACTGCGGGTTCAGGTCTGGCTGGAAAAGCATTGTCATGTCATCTTTGAAAGGCTGGGAAGCTACACGGCACTCAATCTGAATGCTACTGTGTTTTGGTACAGCAACCTTCTCTTTCTTGGTTTTCACTGCGTATTCATCTGTCTGTTCTGCGCTAACAGCCTGTATAAAAGCTCTCACCGTGTTTCTTTTGAGGCTTGGGAAAGCTGTTTTTACTGTACTGTATCGTTTAGTCTTTTCGGTCATTGTCAGGATGTGCTCGATAACATTGAAACCTATGATGGGATGAGATAGGTGACAGCCTTTCATTACCAGCACCGGGATGATCAGTTCCTTTGTTTGGTCAGTTTCAGAGGCTAGCCGAAAAGTTGTTTTAATCCATTCCAGGTACAGCATTTCAGTCCCATTTGCTGCAGTCAACCTTAGATCATCAGGGGAGTCCAGGATTTCTGAAACATCTCTCAGCCTTGCGTTTGGGAGAGATTCCTCTTTCCATCGTTCATCAATGACCGATACCTGAGAGCCTGTGTCCCATAGAGCTTGGAGGTGGTGGCGATTCAGGTGACACTCAATAAGGCACTGTCTGCCGACTAGCGAGGTGACCTTACGGGGGTGGCAGCCTTGAGCTAGGGATGGTAAAGGAGTGGGCACTTTCCTCTGTGCAGGAAAACCTTTCACTGGTAGAGTCAATTTTCAGGTGAGTGCATTTTTCCTTATGTTTAGTCCAATGTTGGTTTTGACATACTTTGGAACAGTACAGTGTCTCTTTACATGATGAACATTGTTTCAGGTTCTCAAATGAATCTTCTCTGGCACAATTTGCACATTTATGGGACTTTTTGGTAGCTATGGTTAACACTCGTCCCTCAGCGGTAACCCGTTTCCGTTTAAAGGGGCCTCCCTTGATGGTCTGGCTCCCCGGATTTTACATCCAGCTTGAAAATGTTCTCCACTCCCACATCGGAAGCAGTGTGTGCAGCGTGCATCTGTTCTGGCCTGCTGGCAGACAAAACACCTCCTTGGAGCTTGAGCAGAGCGGTTGGTATACCGGTTAGATGCATATTGATGCTGCACAGGGTCAGGTGCTTGGGACCGACTGTAGTTGCTGTAATACTGCTGCTGGGAAACAGGTGGCTGGGGGTCCCTATCTGGCCTCCTAACTGGGGGTGGGGCATAGGCACAAGGCGGTGACTGAAACATAGTCTGCTGTAATGTCTCCTTAATCTGAGCAATCTCTGCACTGAGACCTTTTAGAGAAGCTACACCTGTCTTAAATTCAGCTAACTCTGTTAACAGTCCTGCGGGTATCTTAGCTTTGGCTTCCTTCACAGGACACTTTGCAGATGGCGTATCTTCTAACTGGACTACACTTACAGTTGTAGCAGGCTGTGGGGCATTAAACCGCTTTTTGTTTCGTCTTTCTATCTCATTAGCACAAGCAATGTTAAGCTTCTCTAGCAAAACCTCATCTGATGTTTCGCTCTCTAGCAGGAGAGGCTGCATGTCTATCCTGATACTGTCACTCTGTAGACCCGTAAGGACTGTGTGAAAACACATGCTCTGAACTAGAGCAGGGTCATACTTAAGCCCTGATTCTGACTCCTGGGATGCAAACAGTACTTTTTGCCTCAAATCTAAAACGCGCATCAGGAAGCTTTGAGGGGTCTCCTTGCTATGCTGTGCTTCTGAAGCTAGCTGTTTGTAAAGCTCTGTTGCACTCTTCGCTTGGAAGTGGGAACGCAGGATACATCTAAGTGTGGGAAGAGTTAGCTGGGGTTTACCTTCCAAGTAGCTGTGAGCCTGGAGAAATAGCCCTGACTACAGCGTCTACTATTTCTACCTCAGGATAGCCTCTGTTAAGTCCATTTTCAATCTGATGGGCAAGGCTGAAAAAAAAACCGTTTTTCTTTCTGGCCCGGTTCACTTATCTGACCAGAAATGTTAAACTCTTTGCGCCAGTATGAGCTGGGCTGTGCATTGGGTGAGAGCGGCACGCTCCCCTGAAGATTGGCATGGTGTTGGGGCTGACGCAGAGAATCACTGGCTTTGGCTGCAGTAATCTGCTCAGTTCCCACCCCTTGTTGTGGGGTTACAGTTATCAGTTCCTCTATTCTGTGATGTGTTCCGGCTGGTTCAATATCATGGTCAATTTGCCCTGTTTTGTTATCTATGCCACTGATCATCTCTGTCATTTCGTCTCTAAGTAGCAACAATTCCGACATGCCGCCATCTTCTAACTCTGTGACTTCCTCTCTTTCAAGGAACATCATAATGCGAGTCATTAATGATATGCAGGATTTGTTTTGAACAACTCTTCTCTGTTCGCCTGATATTTCAAGGAAATCACATATGTCTAGTAATTTGTCTTTAGTCAGGGTGTGCAATTCTCCTACTACCTCTTCCTGTAGTTCTTCCAAGGCGCTTGTCATGTTGACAGAACAGGAGGAACTTTTACTGTGCAGGAGTTGACTCTGAATTAGATGGTCCTTACTGTCTCTGATGGTCGATCAATGGCCTCAGTTGACACGTACTTAACCACTAACTTCCAGCTCCCCTCGAACAGCAACACTTTCCTCACTGCAGCCTGCCTGAGTTGTTATGTGGAGATTTAGCTGGCTCGGAATTCAGCAACCAGGGTGTGGAAGCTGCTCAGATGTCCAGTTATCTCAGCGGAGCCTCCAAAAATGTAAAGTACCTGAAAACAGGGGAGAAATAATCACAAGAGTGATACGGTGTTGTATTCTCAATTCAACTTTTAGTGTAATGAGAAAAGACCGCGATTTTCCCCAGGAATATGGGTGGAGACCAGAGCAATCGATCTCCGGCTCATAGATTAAGAGCATTTCGTAGATCACAGATTAACACTTTTAGGCACCACAAAATAAAGTAATCAATATAACGTTTACACATTACTCTCACAATTCGTACCCTTTGACAGATTTGAACTTTAACACAATTATAGGAATGTTATCAATCTCTATCAACTAATACTGAATGCATCTTTTTAACCTTAGATGCTTTAAGATCCTCACATACTATGAACTTACTAATATTTTTTAAGGTATAACAGGCTATGAATATTTCCTTTAACCTGTCACATGTGCAAGATGTGCAAGATAAGCAAGCTTATCTGCATTTAATGAACTGTTTGTAATATTCCAGTGATTATGAACATGATTTACTCATCAGTTGTAGTCTAACTGCCACGTGTCTATTCTGTCACAGACTCCTGAAGGAAAAGAGAAAAAGAAAAGAGGACGTCAGCCACAGACACACATACACTTACACACACATGCACCAGCACACACACTTACACAGACACACAAACACTTACACACAGACATTTACACACAAACACGCACACACACACACATTTACACACAAACACTTACACACCCACACACACACACACACAAAATACATTGGAGCAAAGATGAGTGAAGATAAAGCAGCTGAAAGCGTGGAACCTGCTCCTGCAGTGCCAGTATCAGCTCCAGCACCAGCAGAGATGAACTCTATTCCCAATGGGAAAGGCCATGAGACTGGGGAGGAAACCACAGCAGCAGCCAAAACACCACCAGGAGACACCACAGAGCAGTAAGTATACACTCAGGTACAAGATAGCAGACTGCAAACATACTAAAGAATACACAGGCTTTTCATCTCTAAAAGTACAGTAAACACTCTTTCAGATAGAAGATAACCTCATCCCCAGGCTCAATTGCTTTCGCATTTCATGTTTGACAGAGAGAGAGACGGCTGGTGGACAATATTAGATACACAATAGCAGACAAGAGGAACCTTTTCAGCTAAAAAAAAGTATACACTCAGGTACTAGGTATTAGGCAATATATTACGTTGGTCGAGAATGAAACTATTAGTGTTGAATGTGATGTATTCCCTCACTGGGCCTTATCGTGTCAGAGAGGTAAGGTGAGCTCTGCTACTGGCTGCCTAGTTCTGTGGGCGGGCTACGGCTGTGACCTACTACTCTCTGAGAGTGTCACATGTCTCCCTTCACACACCCCACAACAACAACAACACTACTCTTTGTTAACTACTGTGGATATGTGTGTGGAAATGTGGGTCATGCGTACCTAGTACTACCTAGCGTCAGAGCCTGCGTTCCTTTGCCCTACTAATCATGAGGTCACCTCTATCAGCACGGAACAGACCTGGCCCTTAGTCACAGGAAATGACGTCAACTGTTTAACATGTACAGTGTCTCCCCATGCGCCCTTAAGTAGTTGAATACATACGTTTACCCAGACTGTGTCATTTTCTGAGGGTGTGTTTGTTGTTTTTTCTCTTTGTGCTTTCATTGGATGATGGAACATCTTTCTCTACGGTACTTTGTAGGGAAATTGTTCCCAATAGTGCCCAAAATGTCAGGTATGTGACATTGACAAGGAAGGGATATGTTTCAGTGTACTGTGTCTCACCATTACAATCATGAGTTGTGATAAGGACAGACCAGCCCCAGACTCATATAGCAGTTGAATGTTATCCTATGTGATTCCAATATTCTCTCAGAGAGAGCGTCCTTGAGTTGAGGTTTTATAACATTGTTCTTGCTTCATGTTCTTATGACTGTGCTTTATTCCCATGAATCCCCACAGAAGTGAGGATCCAGAGGCCAACCTCGCAGAGAGTCAGGAGTTCCTGTCTAACATGGAGGACAAAAAGACCACACGCTTCACAGATGTAAGTGGAACCTATAGGCTGCTTTCACCCCAGTGGATGGTTCAGATGAATCTGTAACGTGTTCATTCTCTTCTTCTGTAAAGCAACTTTGATTGTTGTAAGCATTGTGCTAACAAGCGTGTTCACCTCTATGTGTTTCTCCATGGAATCAGTTTGAGGGGAAAACCTCTTTTGGAATGTCAGTGTTCAACTTGGGCAACGCCATCATGGGAAGTGGAATTCTGGGATTGTCGTATGCCATGGCCAACACAGGGGTCGTTCTATTCCTGTGAGTCAACATGGATGGATGGATGAATTAATTAATTAATTAATGGACGGATGGATTAATGAATGGATGTATGAATGAATTCATGATTGTGATGAACATAGATGACCAACGGTTCTATATGATGAATGATAAGATCAATTGGTACTGTAAATGTATGTACATGGATTTAAACCCAGTCAGACATGTGCACATTAGCCACAAATGTTCCTCTGATTTAATTGCATTCCATTTAGTCCCTCTGAATGGAGATCCTCCCTGGACAGAAATAGCCCTGTAATTATTTAAAGGCAATTAACCAGGTGGTAAACTCCGTATGTAACTAGTCACTAGATAAAAGGCAAATACGGCATCATTAATCATTACTGTGATAGCTATCTTAACTACAGCAGTGACACGCTGGTGGTGCGTAAAACCTTGTGTTTCATGATACACATCTGCATTGAGATTAATAGGGATTTCGAGCGTTGTGTGGAATAATGAAATGTAATGGGGCCGCGTGGCGAAGTCTCATTAATATGTTAATAGCAGCGTTGTGCTGCTGTGTTAAACCAATGCAATTACAATGATGGATGCTGGAAATAACCTCAATGTGCTTGCATCTGCATGTCCTATCTTGTGCTGTGATTGAATGTGTGAATACTGAATGTGCATGAGTGTGTTCTCAGGGGTCTGCCATGCCAGCTAGGGAGAATAATCTGGGCTGTGGTGGCATCTGCTGTCAGGACGAGTCACAGAGAGCTTAGTTTAACAGCTGTCAGATTAGTCATGAAGGGGTTATGTAATGTGTTTGTGGGTTTAGCACCCACCCTTGTCATCCTCCTATTACCATCACACCTCCTAACCCCAGCAGCTAGGGTACAAGCTGGCAGAGGCCATGGGATCTGGATTGTTAAGTCTTGTTCCATGAAACACTGTGTGTGCTCTGTGCTGTAAGACTTCATCATGCTGCATTTATTAGAAAACTCTCCTAGCCCCAGGGATTTGTTTACCAAGTGACCTTAGATAGGATTACAATACAATAACTTTCTACCTAGAGGTCAGTGGTGTAAAGTACTTAAGTAAAAATACTTAAGTTGTTTTTTGGGGTATCTGTACTTTACTTTTCGTTCACTACATTCTTAAAGAAAATAATGTACTTTTTACTCCATACACTTTACCTGACAACCAAAAGTACTCATTACGCTTTAAATGCTTAGCAGGACAGGAAAATGGTCCACTTAACACACATATCAAGAGAACATCCCTGGTCATCTTTATTGCCTCTGATATGGTGGACTCACTAAACACAAAAGCTTTGTGTCCCCCTGGCTATCCATTAATAGAAAATAAAATACAAATTGTGCCATCTGGTTGGCTTAATATAAGCATTTTGAAATGATTTATACTTTTACTTTTAAACCTTAAGTACTGTATATTTTTGCATTACATTTACTTTTGATATTTAAGTATATCTAAAACCAAATAAGTTTAGACTTTTACTCAAGTATTGTACTGGGTGACTTTCACTCATACACATTCAGTATTCACATACTTGAGTCATTTTCTATGAAGGTACATTAAATATACAATGTATGTGGATAGCCCTTCAAATTAGTGGATTTGGCTATTTCAGCCACACCCATTGCTGACAGGTGTATAAAATCGAGCACACAGCCATGCAATATCCATAGACAAACATTGGCAGTTGAATGGCCTTACTTAAGAGCTCAGTGACTTTCAATGTGGCACAGTCATAGGATGCCACCGTTACAACAAGTCAGTTCATCAAATTTCTGCCCTGCTAGAGCTGCCTCAGTCAACTGTAAGTGCTGTTATTGTGAAATGGATATATCTAGGGGCAACAATGGTTCAGCCGTGAAGTGATAGGCCACACAAGCTCACTGATTGGGACCGCGGAGTGCTGAAGCATGTAGCCCGTAGAAATCATCTGGCCTTGGTTGCAACACTCACTACCGAGTTCCAAACTGCCTCTGGAAGCAACGTCATCACAGGAACTGTTTATGGGGCGCTTCATGAAATGGGTTTCCATGGCCGAGCAGCTGCACACAAGCCTAAGATCACCATGCGTAATGCCAAGCATCAGCTGGAGTGGTGTAAGGCTCCCCGCCATTGGATGCTGGAGCAGTGGAAACACGTTCTCTGGATTGATGAATCACGCTTCACCCTCTGGCAGTCCGACAGACTAACCAGGAGAATGCTACCTGCATAGTGCCAACTCTAAAGTTTGGCGTAGGAGGAATAATGGTCTGGAGCTGTTTTTCATGTTTTGTGCTAGGACCCTTCGTTCCAACGAGGGAAATGTTTAACACTACAGCATACAATGACATTATAGATGCTTCCAACTTTGTGGCAATAGTTTGGGGAAGGCCCTTTCTTGTTTCAGCATGACAATGCCCCCGTGCACAAAGCAAGGTCCATACAGAAATGTTTTGCTGAGATCGGTGTGGAAGAACTTGCCCTGCACAGAGCCCTGACCTCAACCCTATCGAACACCTTTGGGTTGAATTGGAACGCCGACTGCGAGCCAGGCCTAATCACCCAACATCAGTGCATGACCTCACTAAAGCTCTAGTGACTGAATGGAAGCAAGTCTACTCAGCAATGTTCCAACATCTAGTGGAAATCCTTCCCTTAAGAGTGGAGGCTGTTATAGCAGCAAAAGGGGGACCAACTACATATGAATGCCCATGATTTTGGAATGAGATGTTCGACGAGCAGGTGTCCACATACCTTTGGTCATGTAGAATACTATGTGGCTCAGTTGGTAGAGCATAGCACTTGCAATGCCAGGGTTGTGGGTTTGATTCCAATGGGGGACCAGTGTGAAAATGTATGCACTCCCTACTTTAAGTTGCTCTGGATAAGACTGTCTACTAAATTACAAAAATGTGGTGGATCTTTACTTTTACTCAAGTACGACAATTGGGTTCTTTTTCCACCACTGCTAGAGGTAAAGTAATGTTTTGGATGTGTGTAGTAATGCCAAATCCATTGACTGTATACTAGCAGTAGCACAGGTTGTAGAGTCAGTGGAATTGTAGGTAGGGTGACACACAATCTTTTATTTCCTAACTAGAGGTAGTATGTGTTTGTCTTATTGGCAGCATGCCCACATTTCTTACCAACTGTGACTAAAATGAAGCGTTGATACTATTTAAGACAACCATGACCGACATAAATATTATCCAAAAGACTGTATCCAAGCTTTCTGGCTAGAGACATGTCTAGAGGAGTTTTTTCCACACTGAAAACAGCTATTTATTTTGAGCTGGTTGGTGTAACTGTGATTTCTCAACCTGTCTTCTGTCTGGTCTGGACTGATTTGGACCAGCTGAACCCTGGTTACTACACTGTCTGTTTGTCTGTCTGTGTCACCTGACTTACAGTATATACAACCTTAACTGCTCCTGTGCAACCTAAAATTAAACATGCTTCACTGTTTTTGTGGCCTCCACCCTCATTAAAGTTTCCCAATCCTGATGTAGAGGGACTCGGGAGGGGGACAGCCAGTCAAGCAACTTTTCAGTGGACCACTGTGTGCTGTGCTCCAGCCTCCAGGGTGCACCTCCCTCTCCTCTCAATTCTTTCTGCCAGCGTACGTTGTCAGTCTGAATCTTAGCTGCTCATTCCCAAGGGGGACAACAGACCTACATAGCAGCAGCACACGCTTCTCTGAACACAGAGAAACAAAGGGAAACTCAACAACACACCACACTAACATCACATTAACACTGTGGCATCCCATTAGCCCGGGTACCAGTTGGTTTAGCTAACATCCCACTCCTTGTATTCCATGTCATATGCCAAAGATCAGCTTATCATGACAGGAGTGGCAAGGAGTGGAATAAGCTAAACAGACTGGTACCCAGACTAGCATCCAATCAATCCAGTACTTTATCCTATCCTACCCTTTCCTTTGACCTCACCTACCGTAACACCTACTCTGTCCAATGGAGCATTACAGCACTGACAAGCATTCCAATCACCCACTATTGGTATGTCCCTGGGGCGGCAGGGTAGCCTAGTGGTTAGAGCATTGGACTAGTAACCGGAAGGTTGCAAGTTCAAACCCCTGAGCTGACAAGGGCTGTCAGTCAATAGAGCTGTTGTTCTGCCCCTGAACAGGCAGTTAACCCACTGTTCCTAGGCTGTCATTGAAAATAAGAGTTTGCTCTTAACTGACTTGGCTAGTTAAATAAAGGTAAAATAAAAAAATAAAAAATAGTCTGCTCTAAGGCATGGTGCATCAGACTCACATCTGACACCATTCATGCCTATGTATGAGTGTAGGGCCAGGGGGTTCATGGGACCAGTAGCTGCTGGGGCCCAGCAAACAACTGGTGGGATTGCTTTAAGGAGATTTCTGTGTTTCCTGGAAGGAAAGGGGCCGGAGCTGAGGCCGGCAGAGGGCTACTGACTCTGTTTCACACCTCTGGGCCTGACTGTTGTGTCAGGCTTTAGCTGAACAAAGAGGGTTTTCAGAGGCTGTATTGGGGAGGTAGCTGTGCACTGGCCCTTATCAACATCCCATTCACATTTTAAACCCATGTAGCTTTTTTTGCCCCGTTGTACTGGTCTAACATTTCAGATTATCGTGGAGACATAAGTTGGCACACACAGAGGTCTCTGGCGGGAATGCAGTTTGTCTGTCTGTCTGTCTCCATTTGCCAGTCTGTCTAACTGTCCCACAGCTTTCCCACACTGTTCCCGGATAACTTCTCCTCCACCACAAATCAGCCCTGCAGCATTCTTCCACTACGCTGCCGAGACACAGAACAATGTGAAACGGAACATAGTTGAATTTGAGGTGAAAGACGTGCTTTGCCTCTCCGACACAAGCCCAGTTCCAGTTGCCAAGAGTAACAATTTGAAAGAAATGTGAAAGAAAAAAAAGTTAAAGTTGGAGAGAGGAGGAGTAGGAGATCAGATTGGTCTGTTCGGCCAGATGTTGGCCGCTGGGGCATGCAGCAGTATTTTGGGAGATCTTGGACCAGAGAGTGTTTTACTTTTCCTCTTCGTTAACTCTGAGGTTTTTCCTCAGCTTAATGTCAATGTCAGCTTTGCTTTGTAAATATTTCCACCTCTAAATAACGCCCCTAATGTCCTTGTGGTTGTTTCTCGTGGTGTGGGAATGGTGGAGATATTTTTACTTAATGCAGCCAGTGAGACTGATGCTCTGTAAGGCTGAGGCTCTGTATGAGGCTAACCCTGGGTGAACCTGAGTCAGTGGGTTGCTGTTTATGAATGCACCCCATAACCCAAGACTCAAGACCCTATAACCCAACACCCAGCTGTACATCCAGCTGAATCAATGGTTTACATGGATGAATGTTATCTGTAGAGCCATGGATTAGGACAGGTGTTACAGTCATACTGCACCAGAATGTGCTGGGATATCAAGTTCAATAAGGATGAGGAAGATGGTGATAATGATCATTATGATGGTGTTGAGGATGAGGTTGATGATGATGATGATGATGATAATAATGATGATGATCATTAATAATAATGATGATTTTGATGATGATGATCATTATGACAATAATGGTGTTGAGGAGGATGATGGTGGTGGTGGTGGTGGTAATGATGGTGTTGATGAGGAGGATGATGGTGAATATGATAATGATGATGATAACAGGGTTTTTTCTGGATAATAAAGGATCTTAGGTGGGTGGCGTGGCAGTGGGGCATGGCAGTGGGGCATGGTATTCTCCCCGTCAGCGTAGCTGAATTTTAGAGAAAATGTTCTCCATGGAGCTGTGAGAAATTAGTGAAGTTTATAGCAAATTTCCTGCAATTCTACACATTTTGCTATGCAGCTGATTTTTTGTTGTTGCAGTTTTATTTTTCATGCAATTTGACATATTCTGCCGCAGTAAGAGAACATTTTGCAGTTTTAAAGCAAATTTCCTGCAATTCTATGCATTTTGCCATGGCTAAATAATGTGTTAAATATACACGGCTAAATTAATTGTCTTTGGAATTTCAAATTCTGCCTGACTGTCTAGCTTTCATTTTGCAGATTTTTAGTTCTCAAAGATTATATTATTTAAAAAAATATAGGTTCATTATCTTTTCTACATATTTTATATCTTGTTTTAGTCATTTAAGTTAACACTAAAAGTTTTTTTCCATCCCGAAAATGTATTTAGGCGACCTGAAAAATTGCTTAGGCGGCCCAAGGATTTCAATGACAGAAAAGTCCCTGTGATTATGACAATGATGGTGTTGATGATGATGAGGAGGATGATGATGAAGCTCTCTCCTCTCTACTCTGCAGGGTGCTCCTGACATTAGTGGCTGTCCTCTCATCTTACTCCATCCACTTGCTACTCAAGTCATCTGGCATTGTGGGTATGTAGTCTTCAGACCATGAGCAGGACTTTTGTTGGAGACCATACACTAGTCAACCCCTACAGCCCCTGCCAGGAAGACTAATGTCATGTTAACATCCCATAGCCTCACAGCCTGCCTCTTCTCTTTAGCATATGTGACCCACCATCTCTTTTTGGTCTTATTTCCCAAGTTTTAAATTGTGTTTTTTACATTGGATAAAAGTACAGACTCAGAGCTTCAAAATGTTATATCATGCATTGTAGTTGAGGAAGAATGGGAAAGTAATGCTGATTGGAAAGTTGATAAACCTGTAACCCCACTTTTGAGAAAATGGTCCTTAAATGTTTTGGTACACCTACTAGAGAGCTCTTCTTTGTTTACACCCGTTTAGCATTGTTCACACCCTCTTAAGCCTTAGGCCCACCCATCTTTGTAAGGATTCACATGTGAGGCCATGTGCTAAACAGAGTGAGTAAGGTAATGTAGTTAACAACCAAAGATTTCAAGACTAAAAGTGGTGAAAGTAGTAGTCCACAATTAGGAAAAACACCAGGTAGAAATATACTTTATCTAGTCCTTGACCTATATTCTAATCTGACTTTGGTGCAGGTGATGTTGCTCTTCACATTACTGTTTATGGTAAACGAGAGGCTATAACCACCCCCAGCCACATCTACTGTAGCTAAGTCGATTGGTCTCTATTGCTAGACCTGTTCACATGTTCAAGAAATACAATAGGCCATATCACCCCGAGACACATCTGGCTACATTGATGGGTCATGTAATCATTTGGCGAAGTGGAGTCTTTTGTTTAGACATGTAGCTAGCAAGCTAGCTAAACAATAAACCATAATCCCAACCCATACAGTATAACAATACAAATAGATTGTCATAGCTAGCTACCATGCATGAAAGGATGTAGTATGAATGTGCAGGTAGCAAAAGCTAACCAACATCTGTAGGTTCAATGTCAGCTAGCTAGCTAATAGTAGGCTATAACTAGCAATGCAAACAGATTTCTGAGATATGAATAATATTACTACGTAGGTCATACACGTAGCTTGCTAGCTAGCCAGCCACCTAACGTTATCTAGTTAGCTAACATTATGATTTAACTTGCAATGAAAACAACTTTGACAACATTTGAAATGTATCATATGTAGCTAGACTCTTACCCATATACATGGAATGCTTCACGGTAGACTGGAACCCCTTTCACTAAGTTTTTTAAATTTATTTATTTATTTCACCTTTGTTTAACCAGGTAGGCAAGTTGAGAACAAGTTCTCATTTACAATTGCGACCTGGCCAAGATAAAGCAAAGCAGTTCGACAGATACAACGACACAGAGTTACACATGGAGTAAAACAAACATACAGTCAATAATACAGTATAAACAAGTCTATATACAATGTGAGCAAATGAGGTGAGAAGGGAGGTAAAGGCAAAAAAGGCCATGGTGGCAAAGTAAATACAATATAGCAAGTAAAACACTGGAATGGTAGTTTTGCAATGGAAGAATGTGCAAAGTAGAAATAAAAATAATGGGGTGCAAAGGAGCAAAATAAATAAATTAATTAAATACATTTGGGAAAGAGGTAGTTGTTTGGGCTAAATTATAGGTGGGCTATGTACAGGTGCAGTAATCTATAAGATGCTCTGACAGTTGGTGCTTAAAGCTAGTGAGGGAGATAAGTGTTTCCAGTTTCAGAGATTTTTGTAGTTCGTTCCAGTCATTGGCAGCAGAGAACTGGAAGGAGAGGCTGGAAGTAAGAAGTTCTCTGTCATTTACGTTTTGTTTGTACAGCTTGCTTGGGCCATTGAGTCAAGTCACTCCAGTTCACACTGACTGTGTGCAATGCCATAAGAATCATCAGATCTTTAGATCTCTCTCTGTCATGGATGCCATGGTTGCCCTTAGTTTGAAGGTGTAATCTGGAAGACAGGTGTTTTATACAACAGCCTTCTGTGTTCTCTTTTCAACTCCGTAATCAAACGTCAGAGTTTTCTTCACCTTGTTCTCATGCTCTGCTTCCACCAGGCATTCCACTGATTTCCAAACTCAGTCAACTTCTTCCATGACAACAACACTGTTGATCTCAGTTTCTTCCCAATCATTGTCATCAGAAGACTCTACAATGTCTGGTTCAATAAAAATGTTTTTACCTAAGTCAGGGATTTCCTCAGCGTCGGAATCAGTTTCAGGGTCAGAGAGGGTCAGCATGGCAAAATCGTCCTCCAGAAAGTAATCCATTACAACTTTTTCCCACATATCTGGCACCTGCTAAATTCAGGGCGGAAATGTTGTTGAGAGCAATAGCAATACTTTTACAATTCTCTATGGCTATAATAATAAAATAATAAAAACGGTAGCAAAGATTATCTACACATACTGAGCAGCCTGCGACATGGCAGACCAATCAGAACTCATCTCTCAGCATGTCCAGCCCATCCATTATCTCAGCCAATCATGGCTATCAGGAAGGCTCCTGTTTTTTTCCATGGTTAAACCAACTAGGCTCGTAATTTAACAATTGTATTTGCATTTACAGATGACATACAAGTTTGTTACTAATACACGTGAAAGTGTACATGTTCAAGAAGGCATTTCTGCAAAAAATTCAACATATGCTTAGTTAGACTGATCACTAGGAATTCACATCGCCCTCCCCAGTGCCCAACATGCTCTACGCCACAGTACAGTTCTGTATGTGAATGTGTTTTATGACTGTGCCTCAGGTATCCGGGCTTATGAGCAGCTGGGCCAAAGGGCATTTGGAACACCAGGCAAGATGGCTGCCGGCATCGCCATCACACTGCAGAACATCGGAGGTGACGTCTCTGTCACACACACACACACACACACACACACACACACACACACACACACACACACACACACACACACACACACACACACACACACACACACACACACACACACACACACACACACACACACACACACACAGTGTCTCTCTGGGGATGTGTCATCATAATCATCATCATATGACCTTGTCAGTGGGTACCCCTGAGAGCAGCCTGGCTCTATTAGTAATGCCCCTTTCTATTTCTGCATCTCTCCATTCCTGCTGTTCTTCTGTTCTCTCTCCCTGATGTGTGTATAGGGAAGGTGAGGAGATTCTGAGTCTGTGTGAGGGGATGGAGGAAAGACCGGGCAGTAATCTAGGCCCTCTCCTCTTATACACCAAGTCACTCGGCTCCGTCATATCCTCACATGGTCTCTTCCATCATTGCTATGCGGATGACAGTCAACTACTTTTCTCCTTCCCTCCCTTCTGACACCCAGGTGGTGACACGCATCTCTGCATGCCTGGCAGATACTCAACTTTCTAGCTCTCTCTACTTCATTGAGGAAAAATCTACTTTCTATGCCTGTGATATCTCATAGCAAGAACTTCATTTTGCATTCTTGTCACCATGTTAACCTGTGCTACACAGAGATTACCAGAGATACTGAATTCACTGTTTTAGTTATGTTATCTATTGTTTTCTCAAGGGGATATATCAGCACAACATCAAAGTATTCAATACGAAAGGGATAAAAGGGATTAGCGTGTGTGTCAGTGTGTGTTTTAAGATATATTTAGATTTGCTGGAATACGATTGTCTCTCTTGTATTTTGTAATATTTGTTGTCCAGGATAATATGCACAGCCTGCACAAGGATTAAGTGTGCGTGTGTATATACTGTGTGTGTGTGTGTACTGCGTGTGTATACTGCATGTGTATACGTGTGAGTGTGTGCATGTGTGTGTATGTCTGTATACAGTATACATGTGTGTGATACTATTACTAATAGCTGTGTCTCTCTGTGTGTCCCTCCCACAGCCATGTCCAGTTACCTGTACATCGTGAAGTATGAGTTCCCTCTGGTCATCCAGGCCTTCCTGGGGGTCGACAAGCCATCAGGGTGAGTAACATAAAGCATGTTCTTTACATATTACGACAGTAACATAGAGGGCCACTGTTCTGAAACAGTTGTTCATGTATCAGGCAGGGAGGGGAAGGTGTTTTCATCCAGTTGGATGGATGGGCATTAAAGTTCAGCAGAAGGAGATATGATCCAACGGCATGTGAATTCCTCCAGTGATCCTGAGCCAGTGTTAAACCACCACAGGGGAAACCTCCTCTCAGGTTGAGCCAATCTCATTTTAAGGTGTTACTGGCACTGACAGGTCTGCAGCCCTTTTTGTCACCATGCCCCATGCCAAGCAGCTGGCCTGAGAACAGCTGTGTGTGAGAACAACCCTGGGAGAAGAGGGCAGCCTGGCCACGCTGATACAGACACACATCATTACACAGCCAGGCTCCACGGCTGAAACGTAAACCAGAGGATAACACTATGTAGACTAGAGCAGGTTGCCTGATAGCACAAAGACAATGGCCTTTACCCTGAAACAGACTGAGTATACTGTAGCAGCCTCTATGCACTGTCTATACTCTGGTATATGGTGCCTAACTGGCTTGTGTTATGGCCAGCTGTCAGTGTGTTTATGATGCTGACTGAACTGAATGATGTCCAAGAAGTGTTTTACAGCTACACAGAACGCCTCATATTCTCAGTCTGAATGACATTGTGTGTGTGTGAGCTTTCCACAGAACGAGCCATAGATCAATCAGCGCCCAATGCTGTGTGTGTTTTACCAACCAGGCTGTCAGATATCTGCTCTATGCCTGGAGTGTTGATACTGTATGTGGATTGAGAGTTTGTTTGTGTGAGTATTTTGTGGTTGATGTTTGTGTCTGGAATTGCTGTGGTGTGTGTATGCATGCGTGAGTGTGTGTTTGTTTGTGTGTTCTGTGTGGTTCAGAAGGTCAGTCCCCTCTACCCGTCTCTGTGATGATGTGTGACTGTGTCACATGGCAAGATGGTTGGCTGGGGTGTAGGTGGGGCAGCTTGACACTGACAGCACAACAAATGGACCACTCTCACAGGTTACAACTCTAGAATACAGATGCTGTCATAGAGAAAATATGAGATGAACCTCCTCCACTGTCTCAGATGTGGTGGATTTGGTTAGTATTAGTAATCCAGTGGATTCTATGTGTTGTCGTGTCTTTGGCATCATTAAAACTGAAGACTATTTATCAAATAACTCTCTGTAATTATTATTACGCGATTAAACTGATTAATCATGTAACTGTAATTAACTAGGAAGTCGGGGCACCAAGGAAAATATTCAGATTATAAAGTTATAATTTTCCTAATATAACTTTCAGATATTTGAATATCTGATCACATAGTCTTCGAATTAATGAATTATTTTCCTCATTAGTCTCATTCATCATTGGGGCGGCAGGTTAGCCTAGTGGTTAGAGCGTTGTACTAGTAACCGGAAGGTTGCAAGTTCAAACCCCTGAGCTGATAAGGTACAAATATGTCATTCTACCCCTGAACAGGCAGTTAACCCACTGTTCCTAGGCCGTCATTGAAAAATAATAATGTTTTGGCGGTTGTCGGTCTTCACGTTCAATGATACCGAATTCCTAGCTGCAGACTAGTAATTAATATCAAAGACTTGTTCTTATTCTGTCAGTATTGATAATCTAAGAGTTTAACCACGTGGTTTGGTTAAAAGATTCAGCCATCTACTCAAACCTTAGTTTTAATGGTCTTCTCTCAAACCTTGGCCCTCTCGTTATCGAGGTAAGCTGGTCTCAACCTTAGTCCTCTCGTAATTGAGAAACGTTCTCACCGTCCAGTCCAGTCAGTGGTCACTGGAGACCCCACGTTCTCACCCTCCAGTCCAGTCAGTGGTCTGTGTGTCCGTAAATAAATCGTGAGAAATGCTCAGTCTGAAGCCATTTGGCAATGGGTTTCACAGTCCTATTATAATGATACTGTCACTTTCTGACCTTAGTTCCTTTGTTTTTGTCTTTGTTTTAGTATGGTCAGACTGTGAGTTGGGGTGGGCAGTCTATGTTTGTTTTTCTATGTTGTTTTTTTAGTTCGGCCTAGTATGGTTCTCAATCAGAGGCAGCTGTCAATTGTTGTCCCTGATTGAGAATCATACTTAGGTAGCCTGGGTTTCACTTTTGGTTTGTGGGTGTTTGTTTCCGTGTGAGTGATTGGGCCACACGGTACTGTTTCAGTTTTGGTAAATTCAAGTTGTCATTTATTGTTTAGTGTTCTGAGTTTTAATTCAACATCATCATGAACACTTACCACGCTGCGCTTTGGTCCTCCTCTCTTTCTCCCGAAGACATCCGTGACAGATACACGTTATATCAGCTTAGAAAGGGTTTATTTACAACCTCTGGGGTATAAGATGTTGGGGATACTGGTATAGGACAGTCTGAAATGAATTAAATACCTTAACCCTAAGCTATGTTCAATGTCAGCAGAAATTTCAAGTGACAAATGCTCAGACTGAAGCCATTCGGCTATGGGTTTCACAGCCCTATAGTAATGATACAAGTTATATCAGCTTAGAAATGGTTTATTTACAACCTCTGGGGTATAACATGTTGGGCAAAGTGGTATAGGAGAGTCTGATATACAACCCCTAACTTGAGTTGAGTCTTCGCCAATGAGAATCAAGAGGGGCCTAGCTTCTGGGGCGGCAGGTAGTCTAGAGGTTACAGCATTGGGCCAGTAACCGAAAGGTTGCTGGATCAAAACCCTGAGCAGAAAAGGTAAAAATCTGTCGTTCTGTCCCTGAACAAGGCAGTTAACCCACTGTTTCCCAGGTGCTGAAGACGTGGATGTTGATTAAGGCAGCCTCTCGCACCTTTCTGATTCAGAGGGGTTGGGTTAAATGCAGAAGACACATTTCAGTTGAATACATTCAGTTGAATACATTCAGTTGAGTACATTCAGTTGAGTACATTCAGTTGAGTACATTCAGTTGGACAACTGACTAGGTATCCCCTTTCCCTTCATCCTTCATGACTGGCAAAGGCCTTGATTGTAGGCTGTAGAAAATCCTACATCCATTTCATTAGATCAAAACAGGATAAATTAACAGTGATTCATATTGCTGGGTTGCATCCTAAAAACATCATAGCTGAGTAGACATGATTTGTCTACCCATATGATGTGGATCATTTTCAGGTTATTAGATATACAGTGCATTCAGAAAGTATTCCGACCCCTTGACTTTTTCCACATTTTTGTTATTCTAAAATGTAGTAAATAAAAATGTTTACTCATCAATCTACATAATAACAAAACAAAAAGAGTTATATATATTTTTTTTTGCAAATGTATAATTAATAAAAAAACAACCCTTGCTATGATACTCGAAATTGAGCTAATGTGCATCCTGTTTCCATTGATCATCCTTGAAATGTTTTTCCAACTTGATTGAAGTCCACCTGTGGTAAATTCAAGTGATAGGACATGATTTGGAAAGGCACACACCTGTCTATATAAGGTCCCACAGTTGACAGTGCATTTCAGAGCAAAAACCAAGCCACGAGGTCGAAGGAATTGTCCGTAGAGCTCCGAGACAGGATTGTGTCGAGGCACAGATATGGGGAAGACCGCCCGGCCAAACTGAACAATCGGGGTAGAAGGGCCTTGGTCAGGGAGGTGACCATGAACCCAATGGTCACTCTGACAGAGCTCCAGAGTTCCTCTGTGGAGATGGGAGAACCTTATGGCCTGAATGCCAAGCATCATGTCTGGAGGAAACTTAGCACCATCCCTACGGCGAAGCATGGTGGTGGCAGCATCATGCTGTGGGGATTTTTTTTCAGCAGCAGGGACTGGGAGACTAGTCAGAATTTAGGGAAAGATTAACAGAGAAAAGTACAGAGAGATCCTTGATCCATTCATCTACACACAATACTCCATAATGACAAAGCGAAAACATGTTTTTCAGAGACTTGTCCCGAAGCCACTCTTGCGTTGTCTTGGCTGTGTGCCCCAGAGTCCCCAGGACCTCAGACTGGGGCGAAGGTTCATCTTCCAACAGGACAGCGACCCTGAGCACACAGCCAAGACAACGCAAGAGTGGCTCCGGGACAAGTCTCTGAAAAACATGTTTTTGCTTTGTCATTATGGAGTATTGTGTGTAGATGAATGGAGCAAAACGCCTGATCCTCACAAGGCACCCGGATCTTTTCCCACAAAATTTCAGTTTCCTTCTCCAGCGAATCACGTGGATTTGGGCCTGGTCAGGTGTCTGTAGTAGTAAACTCAGCACAAAAGAAACGTCCTCTCACTGTCAACTGCGTTTATTTTCAGCAAATTTAACATGTGTAAATATTTGTATGAACATCACAGGATTCAACAATTGAGACATAAATTGAACATGTTCCACAGACGTGACTAACATAAATTTAATAATGTGTCCCCGAACAAAGGGAGGGTCAAAATCAAAAGTAACAGTCAGTATCTGGTGTGGCCACCAGCTGCATTAAATACTGCAGTGCATGTCCTCCTCATGGACTGCACCAGATTTGGCAATTCTGTGAGATGTTACCCCACTCTTCCGCCAAGGCAAGTTCCCGGACATTTCTGGGGGGAATGGCCCTAGCCCTCAGCCTCCGATCCAAAAGGTCCCAGATGTGCTCAATAGGATTGAGATCCGGACACTTCTCTGGCCATGGCAGAACACTGACATTCCTTTCTTGCAGGAAATCACGCACAGAAAAAGCAGTATGTCTGGTGGCATTGTCATGCTGGATTGTCATGTCAGGATGAGCCTGCAAGGAAGGGTACCACATGAGGGAGGAGGATGTCTTCCCTGTAACGCACAGCCCTCAGTCCAGCCTCTCTCAGCATATTGCAGACAGTCTGAGCACTGATGGAGGGATTGTGCGTTCCTGGTGTAACTCAGGCAGTTGTTGCCATCCTGTACCTGTCCCGCAGGTGTGATGTTCGGATGTACCGATCCTGTGCAGGTGTTGTTACACGTGGTCTGCCACTGTGAGGACGGTCAGCTGTCCGAGTTTATGAGTTGTCTGTCAGCTGTCTGAGTTTATATCCCTCCCGTCTAGCTCATTGAAGAAAAACTATTCGTCCAGTTTGAGGTGAGCAAGCGCTGTTCTGATTGTTCTGTTCTGGAGCTCTTTTCGGCAATAAGAGATGTTAGCAGCAATATTATGTACAAAACATGTTACAAACAACGCAAAAAAACGAGCCGATAAGATGGCAAATGTAAGCAAGGTTTGAAATTATTACATTTCAGTCAAATATTATATCTGTTTAGGCTTCTTGCGATCAATTGCAGTCTACAAATGATTTGTAATTGTGCTCCGGCCCCCGGACCATGCACTCAAGAAAAAATCATCCCGCAGCTGAATCTAGTTGATGATCCCTGGTCTAATGGTTCTGGGAAGACTTAATATATATATATAATGTATTGGGGATGTGCATCATTCCCTTTCAAGACGATTCAATACGTATCTACATACATGGGCTCCGATACGATACAGAGCTATACGTTTTAGTTTGAAACAATTCGGTGCCATTCGGTTTGATTAGAGAACAAATTGAATTGATGCAATTCGGATTGATGTGATACGATTCGATGCACAAACATTTGTTGCATAAATACATTCATTGTCCATTCATTGTCCATTCTGCTGATAGAGCTGAAGAGCTGGGCCTCTCTGAGCTGGATGTTTGTGTATCAATATTTATTGCTTACAAATTAGCTATGACATAGCCAATGAATAGCACAACTTTCCATTTCACCCCCATCTCGAAATTGAATGGTTTTGACCGTTTGCAAATGTAATGACTTTCTTTTCCAGGCGTTTCTCCTCCCGCTTTAGTCATGAGGTGTGCCTCGTATTCATGGATGCCAAGGGAAGCCAGGCTTCCTCAAAAAATTCACCAAGAAAAAATAAATAAACATGAAATAATTTAGATTTCGTCTCTCTCTGTGTTTCATAATTTTCCTTCAATTCACAAGAGGCTGAATATATTTCAGAGGAGAAAGCAACAGAGCGAGCGAAACAATGTCCCTCTGTCTCTATGCCTGTAGGCCATCTATCTGATGTTGTCTGGTCCAAATGAGTATGACATTGTTGTCGCCCATAGCATTAAAGGCAAGGGAAGCCAGCGGACATCTGGCCTTCCATGGAAAAAAAGTATAAAAAATGTGTCATTCTGTGGTTACAATCCAACTGTTAATTCATACATTGTTGTACCTGTGGGCTGAGAGGATGGAAGTTGAATATGTAGCTAGATGTACGTAGAAGGCTAATGTTAACTAGCTAATGTTGTCCATGAATTAAAGTTAGGCTAGCGAGCAAGCATTTTAGCCAGGTAGCCTTGGACAACAAAAAACGTGTGTACTGTATGACAGACTGTTTCATCAATGTCACACTCTGATCTGTTTCACATGTCTTGTGCTTGTCTCCACCCTTCCATCCCCCATTTCCCCCATTATCCCCTGTGCATTTATTCCTGTGTTTTCTGTTTGTCTGTTGCCAGTTCGTCTTGTCTTGTCAAGCCTACCAGTGTTCTTTCCGGTAATCCTGTTTCTCGTTAGTTCCTGTTTTCTAGTTCTCACGGTTTTTGACCGTTCTGCCTGCCCTGACCCTGAGTCTGCCTGCCGTTCTGTACCTTACGGACTCCGCTCTAGATTACCAACCTCTGCCTGCCCTTGACCTGTCGTTTGCCTGCCCCCTGTTTTGTAAATAAACATTTGTTATTTTGAACTGTCTGCATCTGGGTCTTATCCTGGGATCTGATAGTTCGAAATAACAAATGTTTATTTACAAAACAGGGGGCAGGCAAACGACAGGTCAAGGGCAGGCAGAGGTTGGTAATCCAGGGCAGAGTCCATAAGGTACAGAACGGCAGGCAGACTCAGGGTCAGGGCAGGCAGGGGTCAGTAATCCAGGGCAGTGTCAAGAGGTACAGAACGGCAGGCAGACTCAGGGTCAGGGCAGGCAGGGGTCAGTAATCCAGGGCAGTGTCAAGAGGTACAGAAAGGCAGGCAGACTCAGGGTCAGGGCAGGCAGGGGTCAGTAATCCAGGGCAGTGTCAAGAGGTACAGAACGGCAGGCAGACTCAGGGTCAGGGCAGGCAGGGGTCAGTAATCCAGGGCAGACTCAGGGTCAGGGCAGGCAGAATGGTCAAAAACCGTGAGAACTAGAAAACAGGAAATAATGAGAAAGTCGAATACGGGAAAGAACGCTGGTAGGCTTGACAAGACAAGACGAACTGGCAACAGACAAACAGAAAATACAGGAATAAATGCACAGGGGATAATGGGGAAAATTGGCGACTCCTGGAGGGGTGGAGACAAGCACAAGACAGGTGAAACAGATCAGGGTGTGACAGTCAACATGAAATAGAGGAGGATGGCATAGGCTTTACTCCAAATCAAATCAAATGTATTTATATAGCCCTTCGTACATCAGCTGATATCTCAAAAGTGCTGTACAGAAACCCAGCCTAAAACCCCAAACAGCAAGCAATGCAGGTGTAGAAGCACGGTGACTAGGTAAAACTCCCTAGAAAGGCCAAAACCTAGGAAGAAACCTAAAGAGGAACCAGGCTATGAGGTGTGGCCAGTCCTCTTCTGGCTGTGCCGGGTGGAGATTATAACAGAACATGGCCAAGATGTTCAAATGTTCATAAATGGGGACAGCAAGGAGTCATCATGCCCGGTAGTCCTGAGGCATGGTCCTAGGGCTCAGGTCCTCCGAGAGAGAGAAAGAAAGAGAGAAAGAGAGAATTAGAGAGAGCATACTTAAATTCACACAGGACACCGGATAGGACAGGAGAAGTACTCCAGATATAACAAACTGACCCTAGCCCCCCGACACATAAACTACTGCAGGATAAATACTGGAGGCTGAGACAGGAGGGGTCAGGAGACACTGTGGCCCCATTCGATGACACCCCCAGACAGGGCCAAACAGGAAGGATATAACCATGCTCTAGGTCATGTGACATCGTTTTCAACAGCGTGTTGATAACAATAATCAAGCAAATTACATAATGCAAAATTACTTATAGATCAATGACTGTCAACACAGTTACATGCCTTTAGTTCGACACTATTGGAGAGGACGCACCAGTTGTCACAAAATATCAGGTATTTTCAGAAAGTAGAAAGTAAAATGAGAAACAAAATGTTATGGAATCAGCCATTCGTAACATTTTAATAAATTTTATGATGCTATATTTGGATTGGGGTCAGCAGACCAATGCTGTCATATTTTAAACATTTAAAAATCAGGGTCCGGTGCATATCGTGAATTGTCACATCCCTATAATATACAGTATGCCATTTAGCAGATGGTTTATCCAAAGCGACTTACAGTCATGCGTACATGCATTTTACATATGGGTGGTCGTGGGAATTGAACCCACTACCCTGGCGTTTCAAGCACCATGCTCTACCAACTGTGTCATTGAGGGAACAGTTAGTGAGTTCCTCAGGGGGTGAGTCCATTGGGAATATTATCCTTATCCCTGATGACTTAACTGGCGAGGAGTTTTCCTCCTTTCATTTAACATCGCAGAGACATTGAACATTTCCCTTACAAATAAGGACTAAAGATGTAATAAATTATTTTTAAGAGTTATGTATATAACATGTCTCTCTTTCTCTCTCTCTCTCTTCACCCCCTCTCCTCCCCCTTTCTCTTTCTCTCTCTTCCCCCTTTCTCCCTCCAGTGAGTGGTACTTGAATGGGAACTACCTGGTCATCATGGTGTCCATCAGTGTCATCCTGCCTCTGGCTTTGATGAAGCAGCTAGGTGAGAAAACCTTAATAATTGTTTAATTAACAATTTTATAATCATAAGTGACATTTTGTGTTATGTTTTGTAAATTAAGGTTCTCCAATTTTATTTTTCGGCTTACATGTGAAAAATTACTCAATATTTTCAAATATATATATATATATATATATTTTAATTCATCTTGAACAGTCATTTCATTTCTTTGTTGTGATTCCCATAACCCTTCCAGGGATAAAAAGGATTAAAACCAGTGACCATCCTCTCTTCTGTCTCATTTCTCCTCCCCCTCCTTCTCTTCCTCCTTCTCTTTCCCAATCCCCCTCTCATTTTTCTCTTTATTCTTGTGTTACATGGCAAACACTCCCCCACGGTTTTAGGATGGACTCAAAGTAGATATCTGTGCTAAACTGTGTCATTTCAGATAATGTTACTCTCAGCAGTCTTATGAAAATGTAAAACTACCCAGCTCAGATTTCCCTGGCTTCATGTCCATTTAATGAGCTCTCTCATTTAATAAAGTGAAATGTCTACAAAGCTTTCATCAAGTAACAGAGTAAGAGTCTCTGTGTTTTTCTCCCATACGTGTTGCTCTGTTTGTTTATGTATGCCCATGTCACTGGGATAGCAGTGGCAAAAACTGTTCATTATACAATTACACAAGAGAGAGAGAAGAGCGAGACTGAGAGAGATGGAGAGGAAGACAGAGTAGAGAAAGGTGAGAGATGCAGAGATAGGGGTGGGAGGCTGGGAGAGAAGTACTGACCTCTTGTTAAGCGGTTCTCTCCTTCAGAGAATTGAGCCGAGAGAGAGGAGAGAAAGATAGAGAAGACAGAGAGAGAGAGAGAGAGAGCAGAGAGTAGAAAGAGAGTCCATGCTGCCAGGGCAAAGTAATGAGATGCAGTCCTGTTTAGTTTAGTCCACTGGGCCCTCTAAGAACATACACGCTTATGATCTCACACCCAAACACATTGTCATGAAACTGGGAATGTTTGTAAATATTCCCTATAATTAGCATTGGGATTGAGGAAATATTGAGAGTCCTTCAAACCTCCCACGTCTGATGTGAGTAGTTCTGATGTTGTCACTGTGTTGTTTTAGGGTACCTGGGCTACACCAGTGGCTTCTCTCTCACCTGCATGGTCTTCTTCCTCATCTCGGTATGTACTGTCATATTATACAGCTGTAGACCTCCACCTGTTGCAGTGCTCTTGTAATGGACCCAAACCTATCTGGAACGCTGTGTGTAACATAATTTGTATGCAAATCTCCCAGTGACATCAATGCATGAGTTACACACCAGCCCGAGTTACGTGCACGGATCTCAATATGCATGTGTGTCAACCAAGTGGCGATTTTAGCATGTTTTTTGCAAATCTTAGTGTGGGGGGATGCATGCCAGCAAAGCCACTACACAATAAAACACTAAACAACACATGAATTGCAATATACCACATCTACACCTGGCTATCAGCGGGGCCTTGTCTGGCAGCGAAACGGTTAATTCACCCTTTAAAAAAAACATATCTGATACGGCTGACTTGCTTAAACAAATGTGGTTTCTACTGACAATTGAGATGTACAAACTATGGCATAAGGGGACAACACGTGGATTAAAGGCAATCCGTAAATTCGATTAAGACATTAATGAGCGAGCTAGGGCGGACGTAGTCAATATAACTATTTGTTCAGCACTTTTGAAAATGTACAGCGACAGAATTCAGAACATGAGCCGTTCTTACAGTATTCTCGCTGTCCACCAAGTCAGAACCGTAGGATAAATAAAGGGGGCATATAAACAGACAATAAAAGCTCTTACAATATTCAATGATTACATTTCTCAAAAACAGGTTATAGGCTACTTGTGCAACACGAAGTCAGAGCAGTAGACAAATGATGAGGGGAAAATAGACCAAATTATTAGGGTGAGGCACATGGGCTACTAACAGCTTACTACACAACATACACATAATATTACTTTGTTAGCTACAGTATACATATCTCCCTGGCATATTACATAATTTATGCAGCAGCATACAAGACATGCTTGAACACACCTTGTTGTGCTGTGCCAATAGAGATGTCAGCTTCGCTTCTAGTCCTTAGGAAACTGTGCAGTATTTTGTTTTTTTTCTGTATTATTTATTACATTGTTAGCCCAGAAAACCTTAAGTGTTTCCTAAGCGGGAAGAACTATTGAATATCAGAGAGATGTCAACTTACCAGCACAACCAGCACTACGACCAGGCATACGACTTCCCCAAAGTGGATCCTTTGTCTGCATCTCCCAGGGCAGACAAAGTGATTCCAGAGGCCGACCCAAAACGACACCACCGGAGGAGAGGGTGTCGGAGCAGTCTTCCAGTGAGGCTTCGGATGCGCGCACACCACCCACCGCTCCCGAGTATATTGCTCGCTAATGTCCAGTCCCTAGTTAACAAAGTTGATGAAATCTGGGCAAGAGTTGCTTTCCAAAGAGATATCTGGGATTGTAACATACTCAGTTTCACGGAAACATGGCTAGCTGAGGACATGCTGTCGGAGTCCATACAGCCAACAAGATTTTCAGTGCATCGCGGCGACAGGAATAAACATCTCTCTGGTAAGAAGAAGGGCGGGGGTGTATGTTTCATGATTAACGACTCTCATGGTGTAATTGTAACAACATACAGGAACTCAAGTCCTTTTGTTCACCTGATCTAGAATTCCTCACAATCGAATGCCGAACGTATTATCTCCCAAGAGAACTCTCCTCGGTTATCGTCACAGCCGTGCAAATCCAAGCGGATACCAAGACGGCCATCAAGGAACTTCACTGGACTTTATGCAAACTGGAAAACATGGATTGATGGCAGCATTCGCGCAAAGCTGAAAGTGCATACCACCACATTTAACTTCTCTGGGATATGTGGGACGGTAGCGTCCCACCTCGCCAACAGCCAGTGAAATTGCAGGGCGCCAAATTCAAAACAACAGAAATCTCATAATTAAAATTCCTCAAACATACAAGTATTATACACCATTTTAAAGATAAACGTCTTGTTAATCTAGCCACAGTGTCTGATTTCAAAAAGGCTTTATGGCGAAAGCACACCTTTCGATTATGTTAGGTCAGCGCCTAGCCACAGAAAAACATACAGCCATATTCCAAAGAAGGAGAGGTGTCACAAAAGACAGAAATAGCGTTAAAATTAATCACTAACCTTTGATGATCTTCACCGGATGGCACTCCCAGGACTACATGTCAGACAATAAATGTGTGTTTTGTTCGATAAAGTTCATTTCTATGTCCAAAAACCTCATTTGAAATTGGTGCGTTATGTTCAGAAATGCATTATCTCAAACAAACATCCGGTGAAAGTGCAGAGAGCCACATCAAATTACAGAAATACTCATAAACATTGATGAATGATATTACATCACTGTTTGAG
The DNA here is from genome assembly GCF_034236695.1 of Oncorhynchus nerka. NCBI lineage: Eukaryota > Metazoa > Chordata > Actinopteri > Salmoniformes > Salmonidae > Oncorhynchus > Oncorhynchus nerka. The sequence goes on along the minus strand of NC_088397.1, from coordinate 66,594,506 downwards.
CTAGAAACACAAGCATTTCGCTACCCCCGGCAATAACATCTGCTAAACACGTGTATGTGACAAATAACATTTGATTTGATTTGATCAGCGGTTCAACCTCTTTAATATTCCGCTCTCCTCTCAGATTTTTGTGGACAAGTTGTGTAACCAGCAGTTTCAAACAGCATTAGTCTGTGTGTGTGTGTGTGTGTGTGTGTGTCCATATGTGTGTGTGTTTCTCTGACCTAGTTTTAGTGCTGTGCTCTAATACATGCCCACTGTTCTCTGTCCCTGGCTGGGCCCTAACATATTTCCAGCCTTTCTGTGTAGACTAGTATTATGTATGCAGGCCCATTTCCTCCAGGCTCCTCCTCTCATCCACCCAACTCCTCTTTCCTCTCCACAGGTCATTTATAAGAAGTTCCACACCCACTGTCCCTTTTTGGACTTTACCTTTAACAGCACAGCCAGTGTGACTTCTGTTACCAATGACACTGTTTACAACCCAGCCTGCATTCCGAAAATGGTCAACCTCAACTCACAGGTGGGTTCCTGTATAGTCAGCTCCATCAGTCCATCCATTCCAGCCCTGTTATTCAAGTAAAATGTAGCATGTTGCTAATGGGAAGAATCTATAATTTACACTAACCTGTTTGTGCTATGAACAATCCCACTGTGTTGAGTCACACTGCATTCATCAGACCCTTGTGCTCCAGAAAGAGTAACGCACGTCTGAATAGGATGCAATAGGATTATCCATCATGTGAAGGTTAGGGTTCAGCCTCTCAGTGCTCTCTCTCTATCTCTCTCTCTCTCTCTCTCTCTCTCTCTATCTCTCTCTATCTCTATCTCTCTCTCTCTATCTCTCTCTATCTCTCTCTCTCTCTCTCTCTCTCTCTCTCTCTCTCTCTCTCTCGCACCTGCTGTCTCGACCTCTGCATGCTCGGCTATGGTGCTGACGTGTTGCACTCCCAATAACCACTCTGATTATTATTTGACCCTGCTGGTCATCTATGAAAGTTTGAACATCTTGAAGAACGATCTGGCCTTAATGGCCATGTACTCTTATAATCACCACTGGGCACAGCCAGAAGAGGACTGGCCACCCCTCAGAGCCTGGTTCCTCTCTAGGTTTCTTCCTAGATTCCTGCCTTTCTAGGGAGTTTTTCTTGGCCACCATGCTTATGATTTTCTGTATCTGTATCTGTATCTACTGATGAAAAAATTGATTTATAAATACATTTGATTGATTTATTGTCTGTGTTACCAGACTGAAATGCCAGCTCCCGTCTGACTAGAGAGTAGAACCACTCAGGGACTCACGTCAGTCTCTCGGGCTGTATCAGACCCAGTAACAGTTCTCTCTCTCTTTGGCCCAACTCTGGGTTAGGGTTGTCATACACAGTCACAGTCCCCTCTCTCTCTGGGTTAGGGTTATCAGACAGAGTAACAGTCCACTCTCTGTGGGCCAACTCTGGGTTAGGGTTATCAGACACAGTAACAGTCCTCTCTCTCTCTGGGTTAGGGTTATCAGACAGAGTAACAGTCCACTCTCTGTGGGCCAACTCTGGGTTAGGGTTATCAGACACAGTAACAGTCATCTCTCTCTCTGGGTTAGGGTTATCATACACAGTAACAGTCCTCTCTCTCTGGGTTAGGGTTATCAGACACAGTAACAGTCCTCTCTCTCTCTGGGTTAGGGTTATCAGACACAGTAACAGTCCTCTCTCTCTGGGTTAGGGTTATCAGACACAGTAACAGTCCTCTCTCTGTGGGCCAACTCTGGGTTAGGGTTATCAGACACAGTAACAGTCTACTCTCTGTGGGCCAACATTTTACATTACATTTAAGTCATTTAGCAGACGCTCTTATCCAGAGCGACTTACAAATTGGTGCATTCACCTTATGACATCCAGTGGAGCAGCCACTTTACAATAGTGCATCTAAATCTTTTAAGGGGGGTGAGAAGGATTACTTTATCCTATCCTAGGTATTCCTTAAAGAGGTGGGGTTTCAGGAGTCTCCGGAAGGTGGTGATTGACTCCGCTGTCCTGGCGTCATGAGGGAGTTTGTTCCACCATTGGGGGGCCAGAGCAGCGAACAGTTTTGACTGGGCTGAGCGGGAACTGTACTTCCTCAGTGGTAGGGAGGCGAGCAGGCCAGAGGTGGATGAACGCAGTGCCCTTGTTTGGGTGTAGGGCCTGATCAGAGCCTGGAGGTACTGAGGTGCCGTTCCCCTCACAGCTCCGTAGGCAAGCACCATGGTCTTGTAGCGGATGCGTGCTTCAACTGGAAGCCAGTGGAGAGAGCGGAGGAGCGGGGTGACGTGAGAGAACTTGGGAAGGTTGAACACCAGACGGGCTGCGGCGTTCTGGATGAGTTGTAGGGGTTTAATGGCACAGGCAGGGAGCCCAGCCAACAGCGAGTTGCAGTAATCCAGACGGGAGATGACAAGTGCCTGGATTAGGACCTGCGCCGCTTCCTGTGTGAGGCAGGGTCGTACTCTGCGGATGTTGTAGAGCATGAACCTACAGGAACGGGCCACCGCCTTGATGTTAGTTGAGAACGACAGGGTGTTGTCCAGGATCACGCCAAGGTTCTTAGCGCTCTGGGAGGAGGACACAGTGGAGTTGTCAACCGTGATGGCGAGATCATGGAACGGGCAGTCCTTCCCCGGGAGGAAGAGCAGCTCCGTCTTGCCGAGGTTCAGCTTGAGGTGGTGATCCGTCATCCACACTGATATGTCTGCCAGACATGCAGAGATGCGATTCGCCACCTGGTCATCAGAAGGGGGAAAGGAGAAGATTAATTGTGTGTCGTCTGCATAGCAATGATAGGAGAGACCATGTGAGGTTATGACAGAGCCAAGTGACTTGGTGTATAGCGAGAATAGGAGAGGGCCTAGAACAGAGCCCTGGGGACACCAGTGGTGAGAGCACGTGGTGAGGAGACGGATTCTCGCCACGCCACCTGGTAGGAGCGACCTGTCAGGTAGGACGCAATCCAAGCGTGGGCCGCGCCGGAGATGCCCAACTCGGAGAGGGTGGAGAGGAGGATCTGATGGTTCACAGTATCGAAGGCAGCCGATAGGTCTAGAAGGATGAGAGCAGAGGAGAGAGAGTTAGCTTTAGCAGTGCGGAGCGCCTCCGTGATACAGAGAAGAGCAGTCTCAGTTGAATGACTAGTCTTGAAACATGACTGATTTGGATCGAGAAGGTCATTCTGAGAGAGATAGCGGGAGAGCTGGCCAAGGACGGCACGTTCAAGGGTTTTGGAGAGAAAAGAAAGAAGGGATACTGGTCTGTAGTTGTTGACATCGGAGGGATCGAGTGTAGGTTTTTTCAGAAGGGGTGCAACTCTCGCTCTCTTGAAGACGGAAGGGACGTAGCCAGCGGTCAGGGATGAGTTGATGAGCGAGGTGAGGTAAGGGAGAAGGTCTCCGGAAATGGTCTGGAGAAGAGAGGAGGGGATAGGGTCAAGCGGGCAGGTTGTTGGGCAGCCGGCCGTCACAAGACGCGAGATATCATCTGGAGAGAGAGGGGAGAAAGAGGTCAGAGCACAGGGTAGGGCAGTGTGAGCAGAACCAGCGGTGTCGTTTGACTTAGCAAACGAGGATCGGATGTCGTCGACCTTCTTTTCAAAATGGTTGACGAAGTCATCTGCAGAGAGGGAGGAGGGGGGAGGGGGAGGAGGATTCAGGAGGGAGGAGAAGGTGGCAAAGAGCTTCCTAGGGTTAGAGGCAGATGCTTGGAATTTAGAGTGGTAGAAAGTGGCTTTAGCAGCAGCGACAGAAGAGGAAAATGTAGAGAGGAGGGAGTGAAAGGATGCCAGGTCCGCAGGCAGTCCTCTCTCTGTGGGTTAGGGTTATCAGACACAGTAACAGTCCTCTCTCTCTGGGTTAGGGTTATCAGACACAGTAACAGTCCTCTCTCTCTGGGTTAGGGTTATCAGACACAGTAACAGTCCTCTCTCTGTGAGCCAACTCTGGGTTAGGGTTATCAGACACAGTAACAGTCCTCTCTCTCTGGGTTAGGGTTATCAGACACAGTAACAGTCCTCTCTCTCTGGGTTAGGGTTATCAGACACAGTAACAGTCCTCTCTCTCTGGGTTAGGGTTATCAGACTCATAACAGTCCTCTCTCTGTGGGTTAATTCTAGGTAAATGACCCTGATGGAAAGGCCTGGCCTTTCTGTGACTCATGTTGTCTGACTATGGCAATGTCTACGCCTATTCTACTCTAGGGCTATTGAAGTGGTTAAATACATCAATTGCCATTATATATGATATACATATTATGCCGTACTAATAGTAACAGTATAGTTGTGGTCTTTTGTAGTCAGTCATACACTGAAGAATTAGCAGTAGAGTATTGACTAGTATATATATATAATCCTATTGTTATACATATATAATCCTGTTATTAGCATCCCTTAAAGATGTGTGAGATTTCCTTAGTCACCCAGGCTAGTTAGGCCAATCCCTCCTGCTGATCAGCTTACAACCCAGGCATCGGTTAGTCGGCTAAAGCTGGTCAGTAGTTCCAAGTTAATCACAGGGAAACAATTAGCTCTGTGTGATGTGTGCGTCAAGGCCCTAATGGCTAGTAAAACGATGGGTTGGGGGTAAGACGGCTGGGGCTGGTGCAGCCTTATCCATGGTGACTGTGTGGGTGGCCAGTAATAAACTGGTCCTGAACATCTAAAACTAAGAGCATTGTATTTGGTACAAATCATTCCCTAAGTTCTAGACCTCAGCTGTATCTGGTAATGAATGGTATGGCTGTTGAACAAAATGTTAAGACAAAATGACTTGTTGTTACCTTAGATTGTAAACTGTCATGGTCAAAACATTTAGATTTAATGGTTGTAAAGTTGGGGAGAGGCATGTCTGTAATAAAGAGATGCTCTGCTTTTTTGACACCACACTCCACAAAGCAAGTCCTGCAGGCTCTAGTTTTATCTTATCTTGATTATGGTTATGGTTGATTATGGTCGAGTGCTGCAAGGAAAGACCTAGTTATTAAGCTGAAGCTGGCCCAGAATAGAGCGGCACATTTTGCTCTTCATTGTAATCAGAGGGCTGATATGAATACTATGCAGGCCAGTCTCTCTTGGCTAAAAGTTGAGGGGATCACTTCTTCTTTTTGTAAGAAACATTCATGTGTTGAAAATCCCAAAATTGTTTACATAGTCAACATACACACAGCTCTGACACACACATTTACCCCACCAGATATGCCACCAGAGGTCTTTTCACGGTCCCCAAATCCAGAACAAATTCAAGAAAGCGTACAGTATTATACAGAGACCTTATTGCATGGAACTTCCATCTCATATTGCTTAAATAAACAGCAAACCTGGTTTCAAAAAACAGATAAAGCAACACCTCACGGCACAACGCCTTTCCCCTAGTTGACCTAGATAGTTTGTGTGTATGTATTGGTATGTAGGCTACGTGTGCCTTTAAAAATGTATGTAGTTCTGTCCTTGAGCTGTTCTTGTTTATTAATGTTCTGTATTATGTCATTCTGTATTATGTTGCATGTTTTGTGTTGGACCCCAGGAAGAGTAGCTGCTGCTTTTGCAACAGCTATTGGGGATCCTAATAAAATGTCCAAACATACTTCATAGTGTTCTATTTTTTCCAGACGGCCTACACCATCCCAATCCTGGCATTTGCCTTTGTGTGCCACCCTGAGGTCCTGCCCATCTACACCGAGCTCAAAAAGTAGGTGCTCCACTTGCAACAGGATGCAGCGCTGTAGCTGTTTACTATTGGACCCTGAATTCAGTTCAGTCACACTGCAGATAGGAAAATCATTATGTCAGCTATGTGCTTGGCTACTCATATGCCTGTGTCATATAGCACACTGCCTTGCATTCTCAGTAATGTCATGTGTAAATACACATGGCTAGCCTGGTCATAATCTGGATAATCATCCTGCTGCCCTGTTGAACCCACTATAACATCTGTCTCTTTAGATTCATCTGACGTGTTCAGCCACAATATTACATTCCTTTGAGTCTTGGATCTTATGTAACTTCTGAAACAATCTCAGTCAAAGTACAGTATGATGACAAAAGATAAAACTGGCCTTTTTTGTTTGTCTTTGTGGGTATGTTGGTGTGTGTGTGTGTGTGTGTGTCTGTGTGTATGGTGTGTGTAAGTGTGTGTGACATCACATCATGCAATATTATCTGATTTCAGCCCCACCAAGCAAAGGATGCAGCATGTGTCCAACATCTCCATTGTAGTCATGTACACCATGTACTTCCTGGCTGCTCTGTTTGGATACCTGACCTTCTATGGTGAGGCACCTCACCTCCATGTCACTACCTCTTTCTCTCCCACTCCCCTGTTCTCTATCTCTCTCTCTCGCTCCCTCTCCCCTGTTCTCTCTCTCTCTCTCTCTCTCTCCTGTTCTCTCTCTCTCTCTCTCTCTCTCTCTCCATGCTCTCTCTCTCTCTCTCTCTCTCTCTCTCTCTCCCATGTTCTCTCTCTCTCCCCCTTCCTTTTCTCTCTCTTTCTCTCCCTCTCCCATGTTCTCTCTCTCTCCCTTCCTTTTCTCTCTCTTTCTCTCCCTCTCCCATGTTCTCTCTCTCTCTCCCTTCCTTTTCTCTCTCTTTCTCTCCCTCTCCCATGTTTTCTCTCTCCCCCTTCCTTTTCTCTCTCTTTCTCTCCTTCTCCCATGTTCTCTCTCTCTCTCTCCCTTCCTTTTCTCTCTCTTTCTCTCCCTCTCCCATGTTTTCTCTCTCCCCCTTCCTTTTCTCTCTCTTTCTCTCCCACTCCCATGTTCTCTCTCTCTCTCCCTTCATTTTCTCTCTCTTTCTCTCCCTCTCCCATGTTTTCTCTCTCCCCCTTCCTTTTCTCTCTCTTTCTCTCCCACTCCCCTGTTCTCTATCTCTCTCTCTCGCTCCCTCTCCCCTGTTCTCTCTCTCTCTCTCTCTCTCTCTCTCTCTCTCTCCCATGTTCTCTCTCTCTCCCCCTTCCTTTTCTCTCTCTTTCTCTCCCTCTCCCATGTTATCTCTCTCTCTCCCTTCCTTTTCTCTCTCTTTCTCTCCCTCTCCCATGTTTTCTCTCTCCCCCTTCCTTTTCTCTCTCTTTCTCTCCCTCTCCCATGTTCTCTCTCTCTCTCCCTTCCTTTTCTCTCTCTTTCTCTCCCTCTCCCATATTTTCTCTCTCCCCCTTCCTTTTCTCTCTCTTTCTCTCCCTCTCCCCTGTTCTCTCTCTCTCTCTCTCTCTCTCTCTCTCTCTCTCTCCTCTCTCCCCATGTTCTCTCTCTCTCCCTTCCTTTTCTCTCTCTTTCTCTCCCTCTCCCATGTTCTCTCTCTCCCCCTTCCTTTTCTCTCTCTTTCTCTCCTTCTCCCATGTTCTCTCTCTCTCTCCCTTCCTTTTCTCTCTCTTTCTCTCCCTCTCCCATGTTCTCTCTCTCCCCCTTCATTTTCTCTCTCTTTCTCTCCTTCTCCCATGTTCTCTCTCTCTCTCCCTTCCTTTTCTCTCTCTTTCTCTCCCTCTCCCATGTTCTCTCTCTCTCTCCCATGTTTTCTCTCCGTCTCTCTCTCTTTTCACTGCTGCTCATCCTGCTGCTGAATCTCATGTTTTTTTCTCAGGCCCATTTTACATGAGTTTCAGGCTAGTTCATTTCGCTAACAGCAAAGCCACTTCTCACGTTTGCCATCCATTTGCATGGACACAGCTCTTTTAGGCTTGAGAGGCTGTTGTAAAATCAGTTAGTTAGTCTCAGATGGGGACGATGGGTCATGTCATGTGGCTTCAGAAGTTTAGATAGTGGTAGAGAAACATAATGAAGTAACTACTCCTCCTAGTGTCCATTGTTCATGTCAGACTGGTTTGTGATATCCCAGTGATTCTATTCTATGACATTGTTATAAGCACAGTCAGAGCAGTATATTACTGTAGTATATACAGATAACGGAAACACCATTATGCTCATCAAACCATTCAGTGACCACGCGTGCCCTTTGGATGGGGGCATTATCATACTATGGCAGCATAGACATGGTAGCCAAAATAATGGAAACACTTGAGTAAATGAGGGATACAAAGTATATTGAGAGCAGGTGCTTCCACACAGGTGTGGTTCCTGAGTTAATTAAACAATTAACATCCTTTCATGCTTAGGGTATAATTCTGGGCAGGCCATTATTTTGGCTACCATGGCTATGCTACGATAGTATGACAATGCCCCCATCCAAAGGGCACGAGTGGTCACTGAATGGTTTGATGAGCATGAAAATTATCTCCAGATCTCAATGTTTTCCATCACCATCAACAAAACACCAAATTATGGAATTTCTGGTGGAAGAATGGTGTCGCATCCCTCCAATAGATTTCCAGACACTTGTAGAATCTATGCCAAGGTGCATTGAAGCCGTTCTGGCTCGTGGTGGTCCAGCGCCCTATTAAAACACTTTATGTTGGTGTTTCCTTTATTTTGGCAGTTACCTATATCTCAGTATAAGGCTCTGAGCAAAATGATGAGCAGCATCTAACGTGTAAGACAGATTTTATATGCCGTCTGATGGAAAAAACATTGTTGTGAATGATATGTTGCATATGATTTGTACTACATGTTCTGCTCTTACTGGAGTTGGTGGTTATTGATGCTTCTCTAAGCCCTCCTCCTGTGTGTCTGCCCCCTACAGGTGAGGTGGAGTCAGAGCTGCTGCACACCTACAGCCGTCTGGACCCGTACGACACCCTGATCCTGTGTGTCCGTCTGGCCGTGCTCACTGCTGTCACACTCACCGTCCCCATAGTGCTCTTCCCTGTGAGTAGCCTAGTTCCCTCAGCACAAATGGTGTCTGGCTCAATGAAACTGTGTAAGTAAAGATGTACAGTGCATTCAGAAAGTATCCAATCCCCTTGTATTTTTCCACATTTTTTACGTCACAGCCTTATTCTAAAATGGATTGAAAAAACATTTCCTCATTAATCTACACACAATACCATATAATGACAAAGCAAAAACGTTTTTTTTTAAATTGTTGCAAATTTATACAAAAACAAACGTATATATCACATTTACATAAGTATTCAGACCCTTTACTAATTACTTAGTTGAAGCACCTTTGGCAGCGATTACAGCCTTGAGTCTTCTTGGGTATGATGCTACAGGCTTGGCACACCTGTATTTTGGGAATTTTCCCATTCTTGTCTGCAGATCCTCTCAAGCTCTGTCAGGTGGGATGGGGAGCGTCGCTGCACAGCTATTCTAAGATCTTCAGAGATGTTCGATCGGGTTCAAGTCCGGGCTCTGGCTGGCCCACTCAAGGACATTCAGAGTCTTGTCCCAAAGCCACTCCTGCATTGTCTTGGCTGTGTGCTTAGGGTTGTTGTCCTGTTGGAAGGTTAAACTTCGCTCCAATCTGAGGTCCTGAGCACTCTGGAGCAGGTTTTCATCAAGGATCGCTTTGTACTTTGCTCCGTTCATCTTTCTCTTGATCATGACTTGTCTCCCAGTCCCTGCCGCTGAAAAAAAATAATGTGCCTTTTACTGAGGAGTATCTTCTGTCTGGTCACTCTACAATAAAGGCCTGATTGGTGGAGTGCTGCAGACATGGTTGTCCTTCTGGAAGGTTCTCCCATCTCTACAGAGGAAATCTGGAGCTCTGTCAGAGTGACCATCGGGTTCTTGGTCGCCTCCCTGACCAAGGACCTTCTCCCCGATTGCTCCGTTTGGCCGGGCGGCCAGCTCTAGGAAGAGTCTTGGTGGTTCCAAACTTCTTCAATTTAAGAATGATGGAGGCCACTGTGTTCTTGGGAACTTTCAATTCTGCAGAAATGTTTTGGTACCCTTCCCCACATCTGTGCCTCGACACAATCCTTTCTCGGAGCTCTACAGACAATTCCTTCGACCCCAAGGCTTGGTTTTTGCTCTGAAATGTCAGCTGTCAGACAGGTGTGTGCCTTTCCTAATCATGTCCAACCAATTGAATTCACCACAGGTGGAAGCCAATCAAGTTGTAGAAACATCTCAAGGATGATCATTGGAAACAGGATGCAACTGAGCTCATTTTCGAGTCTCGTAGGTCTGAATACTTATGTAAATAAGGTATTTCTGTTTTTATTTGTAACATATTTGCTAAAATGTCTAAAAACCTGTTTTCACTTTGTCATTATGGGATACTGTGTGTAATTTGATGGGGAAACAAATACATGTAATCCATTTTAGAATAAGGCTGTAACTTAACAAAATGTGGAAAAAGGGAAGGGGTCTGAATACCTTCTGAATGCACTGTATATTATGTTTACTTAAAATGTAAACTGGCTGTCACTTTTGATAAACGCATCTGTAAAAAGGGCATATTATTATATTAAAGCAGTGGCTTTCTGCTCCTCTTTGATGGAAGGGTGTGTCTGTGAATAAGAATAGTGTTGTGACTGTGCTTTTCTCCTCGTGTTCTCATCAGGTAAGGAGAGCCATCCAGCAGTTGTTTTTCCCCAACAAGACATTCTACTGGCCCCGTCACATTGCCATCGCTGTCACACTGCTCACTCTCATCAACATGCTGGTCATCTTCGCGCCTAACATCCTGGGCATCTTCGGCATCATTGGTAGGAATTTTTTAAATGCACATCTCTAGAAACTATTCCTTATGACGCAAGGCTACATGAAATTGGACTTCATTGGATAGAAAAGGGCACAACTGCCTATGAGCGAAAGCTTAGGAATGAAGATGATTTGTAAAAAAATTCAAACGTTTGGTACTTGATTTGTGATTTATCGAGGTAGGACATTGATTTATATAATATACAGTAGAATGCATAATTAAAATTTGTGCCAAAATGTAAAACAATTATTAACTTTACTTCAGGAATATACTTTTAATTCAGACCCTTTTGGAATGAAGCAGTCTAATCTTCTCCACTATCATCATGACTTTACTAAGAGGAAATGTAATTGTACAGACAGACAGAGATCTATATGCCCTCACATACTCTACAGTAAACCAAGTGCCCTCACAGTTTATTTACCTTAATTTAACTAGGCAAGCCCATAAGAACAAATTCTTATTTTCAATGATGTGCTAGGAACAGTGGGTTAACTGCCTTGTTCAGGGGCAGAACAACAGATCTTTACCTCATCAGCTTGGGGATTTGATCTTGCAACCTTTCGGTTACTAGTCCAACACTCTAACCTCTAGGCTACCTGCCACCCCACAGTTTAATGATCACAGCATCTTTCATTTGGCCCTAGACCTTTTGATCCCCTATGCATGAAATCCTCAATGACGGATTTGGAGGCATTTTAGGGGAAAGCTCTTAAATCACCTCAGGAATGCATACTATAAACCTTAATCAAAGTCTTGTGATCGTTATGCAACTGAAACGTTCAATCATTTCCTCAAGGATTATAATGCCTTAGTTTTAGCATTTTATTGTCCCCTACTCTGAGTAGTTTCATTCGTATTTTTGAGTGAACAGTAATCTGTTGTGTTTAACACTAAGTTTAAGACTTTCCATGCCAATAAAGCCTTTTGAATTGTATTTATTTAGTTTCTGCTGGTGTCATTCTGACAGTCGTGACATCGCTAGGCTACCTCCTCACTGTTAAATTGCGCTCTTGTTATTCTACAGTTCTGTGAAGCTCATTGTTTGACACAATGGCTAAAGAGTGTCTTTGTCCTCTCCTCGCTCAGGTGCCACATCTGCCCCCTGCCTCATCTTCATCTTCCCTGCTGTTTTCTACATCCGCATCGTACCCAAAGAGGAGGAGCCCATGCGCTCCACCCCCAAAATCCTGGTGAGCGATGGCCCCTAGCACCAAAGACTACTGTCATGTCTTACTGGAACTCATTACTGTTAAATATTGGTTTTTAAAGATTATGTATTTTTTACACATATTTTATTTAACTAGGCAAGCCAGTTAAGAACAAATTCTTATTTACAATGACGTCCTACCCTGGCAAAACCTTAACGATGCTGGGCCAATTGTGCGCCGCCCAATTGGACTCCCAATCACGGCCGGTTGTGATACAGCCTGGAATCGAACCATGGTCTGTAGTGACGCCTTTAGCACTGAGATGCAGTGCCTCAGACTGCTGTGTCACTTGGGAGCCCACATGACAAATATCTTTCCGGTTTGTTTAGTATGGACATGTAAACAATTAAGCATAAGTGCACATAATAGAATATAACATAATAGAATATAGCATAAAAGAATATAACAATAGAATATAACATAATAGAATGTAACAATAGAATATAACATAATAGAATATAACAATAGAATATAACAATAGAATATAACATACTTAGAATATAACATAATAGAATTGAACATAATAGAACATAACATAATAGAATATAACATTATAGAATACAACATAATAGAATAGAACATAATAGAATATAACAATAGAATATAACATAATATAATATAACAATAGAATATAACATAATAGAATATAACATAACATAATAGATTATAACATACTAGAATATAACAATAGAATATAACATAATAGAATATAACAATAGAATATAACATAATATAACATAATAGAATATAACATCATACAATATAACATAATAGAATATAACAATATAATATAACATAATAGAATAATACATAATAGAATATAACATAATATAACATAATAGAATATAACAAAATATAATATAACATAATAGAATATAACATAATAGAATATAACACAATAGATGATAACATAATAGAATATAACATAATAGAATATAACATAATAGGAATTTGACTGTGAGCTTTCAATTAGATAAGAATAACTACAGAGAGTGTGCCTGGAGATTATCTGCTGAAACGATGTTTGAATTGCTAAATATAGACGATGCAGATCCATTTTACTCACTCATCCATTCAGAATCCTTTCGATATATTTTCTGAGTGAGTAAGGCAGTTTTAATGTCATGCCACTCTAATATCATAATTACAATTCAGAAATGTATACACAAGCCCTAGACTACAATAATAATGATTTAATAGCTTTGAGTGCATTAAGGCTGAAACTCAGTGACAGAGTCATCAACTATGTGCATTACCCCTCTCACATCCTTCCTCACTCTCTCTCCTCTACTCTCCCCCCCTCTCTCTTTCTCTCTCTCTTTCTCTCCCTCCCTCTTTCTCACTCTCTCTCTCTCCCTCTCATCTACCTCTCTCTTGCAGGCTGCCTGCTTCGCTGGAATAGGCTTCCTGTTTATGATAATGAGCCTGAGCTTTATCCTCATTGATTGGACGTCGGGGAGTAGCAAAGCCAGCAGCGGTCACTAGACGGCTTCTACCGTCTTCAGTTTTTATGTTGTAAATCTAGACCTGTATGGTATTTTCTCTGTGTTTTCATGGGTCATATTTTGTAGAGGATGTACTATCTCTTCCTCCAGAAAGAGTGGGCCAGAGTGTCTAGAAATGGGGAGTTCAGTCTTCTGGAGGTTTCTGCTCCCCGCTGGACGAAGATAGTGCATTCGAAACAAATGTAAAGTCAAGCTGGCTCGCTGAATCTGCCACCACATCCCATTCCAGCCCTGCCCCCAGACCAGACCCATAACCCATTACCCTATAAACGTGTACTCTGTGAATCACAGCAAGAATCTAACTGCCAAACTTTAGTCTAAACAACCACGTAGCTTTCTTCAACAGTAGGGGAGAAGAAGGCACAACAGATCGTTGGGGGTTGGACAGTTATTTTATATTTGTAGCCAAAGTCTACTGTATTAATTTATTCATGAAATTAGGTAATGGCAAGATTCTGTGCAATAGCTGAGGAAATGTAGCATTAAAAGCTATTGGACAGTGGCATCATCCAGTGACCCGTGTTGCTGTCACCCTGGTGGCCAGGTGTCGTCCTACTAGACGCTCGGCTTCAGTCCTCATAGATATCAGAGGATGGAACCATACAACTGATATGCGACTGTACAGTGTATACAGTGTGTATAGAGTAGGTTGACTCTACCATTACAGTAGAGTATGATATATATACAGAGAATTATTTTTTTATAATTTTTATTTGATAAAGGGTATAATATGGACCTTTTGAGTCTATCCTCAGCAACAGTATCAAGGCTATCATATCACATTGGTGTGTCTCTTTGTTACTTGCACTGAACCATATCAGAATAGCTTTTTCATGGTTCAAGGAGCAGCTCTGATGTCTAAAATTGAAGGAATGCCTGCCTATAATCTCAGTATAAGGGTCTATTTTAGAGGTGGAGGTTATCGTTAACTTGGTCCTGGATCGGTGGGGGTGTATATCTCTGCATTGTCATGTTTAGATCATTTGAGCACTCACTAGGACCAGTGTCCTTAGTGGCGGAGGAGGCTCTCTACCTGGGTTTGTTGTTGTGTTGTTTCTGAACATTTACTGAACGTGATCAGAGATAACCCAAAAATATAAAGAAAACTCTATTCATTATGTGGAGAATCAAGGATGACGTGTGTAAATATGGTTATTTCCAGGACAAGCTTGTTTTTTCCCCTAACTAAAGTTCAGTCTAGTGGCATGGTGCCATGATAAGCACACAATGTGGTATCAACGCCTCTCTAACATCACTGAGAAGTAGGTGGTTAGTTATAGCACTGTCATCTGATATGTACAACTTCTTCCTATAGCCATTAATCAATTGAAATGCAAACAATTTATTTGTAAGATACTCATACGTTTTATAGATATGATTTTAAGGGACAACCCTTTATAATACAAATGTCAATCTCTGAAAAATCTAAACGTCTAAAGCCTAAGTAAATAGTATAATCCTATGTATGTTACATTACAAAACAATATGTATTTAAGGTCTAACATGGTACAAAGACGTTTCCTCCAACTACTTGAAGCTCTTTCTCTCCTGTTCTGCCTGCATAGTGTTTAGCAGCCCTGCAGTGATTTAAGTGTGAACATGGTGTGTACATGGTGTGTGAACATGGTGTGTACATGGTGTGTGATCATGCTGTGTGTCTGTGCGTCTGCTCCAGTATGGAGTGAACTCAATTATGTACAGTGGATGTACTGTAAGGATTGTGAGTGTGTCTGTGTTGTTGAAATGAAACATGGCTCTACCATCTTTTAATTGTGGTACTTACTTATACACTATTGTATTGTGAAACGATCAATGGATACATGAACCATAAGTGTAATGTGTAAATCCTAGGCTTATGAATCCCATTGACTCTTACCAAATGAGTCAAATAAGATTCAAAGCCTGACTATGAACCTTTCATAATCTCAGACTGCTCTGTTGTCAGGTATGAGTGGAATAGTATTTCTGGTCAGTTTCTAGGCATCCCTGTAGCTGCTTTTGGGGACTGTCTGCCAACTCTTGCAGGTGTTGAGCAGGTTTGATACAGTAGTCAGATGGAATGTCTCCTGTCTCTCTCTGTTGTTTTCCTTGTGATGAAGTTACAGATTCCACACTACAGTGAGTGCTGTAATTTTGTATATGAATATTGTATCATTGTGCTGTCAAACTTGGTTGTAAAGCGCAACAAACTCTTCTCTCAATCAATCATTAATACATGTTTCCTTAAAGAATAACCAGTCTGCATGAGCCGGTATACAGTACATCAGGATCAGCCAGCTCTGCTCTCTCTATCTATTACTCATTTATTTAATAGCTTAATGGATGAATTTGTTTCTATTTAAATAAAGATCCGTGTTTAAAGTCATATTTTAACAACATGTTTGTGTTATTCTGATTTCATATACAACTGGTATGTTATTCTCTGACAGATCAGCCCTTACACATACCATGTGTAACACCAGGGGGAGACATTCTGAAAGTGGCTGAGATGATATCTGACTGTCTGGTAACGCTCCTTATACAGTTCTCTCATTTCCTTGTGTGATTTAATGAAATCGGTATAGTTCATGAAATATCAACTTCAACCAGCATTTCTAAATAATGTATATAAATGTAAACCCTTTATATTCAATATGCATATCTAGTTTGTATAATGTAAAAAGCAAGAACTGTAGTTTTAGTCAGATAATTAAAAAGAGAAATGTAATCATTTTAAAAGTGCTTTTAAACTATTTTGCCCTTCATTTTCATTTTGAATGTCAATATATTTGAATACATTGCTGGCATTTATTGTACTGTAAACAATGTTGCAATAAAAACAATAAAATAACATTATTATTTAAATTTTTCATCATCATGATTTTGGAACTTCTAAATCTGTCCTATTGCACCAAATCTGTCCCTCACTATGACGCTATGTACAATAAAAGGTATAATACACATATTGCTTCATACTGTGCATGCCAATCACGGCCGGTTGTGATACAGCCTGGAATCGAGCCAGGGTCTGGAGTAACGCCTCTAGCACTGAGATGCAGTGCCTTGACCGCTGTGCCACTCGGGAGCCCCATCCAGATTACATTTTCAAATTCAGTTCTCTGGTACTTTGCCAGCCAGGAAAGGTAGAGAAGATCAGTTAGAATGAAAGGGTCTCTGTGGTAAAAATAAGCTTCCTGCGGTTTCTGAAGCCAATGTAGCATGTTGAATGCCACATAGCATTTGAACCGTTTTGGCTATAAGCTATTCCTGAACGTATAGACTCTCTGGAACATGGACGTGCCTTCTGTTCCCCTCAAAGGCTGCGCAGGACATGTTAAAAGGGAGTGTCACAAAAAGGGCAATTTGGCCCCCATAAGAAAATTGTTGAATAGCCCTGTCATCACTCCCTACTTAATCTTGCTCTTGTGACTGACTGGTTTCGAACCAGGTCTCCTGCATGTCACAGCACCAATATAACTACCTGGGTTCGAAATCAGGCCTACTGCAGAACAGTAAGAGTTTCTGTGGCAAACAAAGCAGACAGATTTGTGCACCCCATTTAATGAAAGTGCAACAGAGGTAGATTGGGGATCCATGCACTCGTGTCCCAGAGAGTCTAAGAATGCAGCCAAATTCATAGAAAGAAAATAAATGAAACATGCCACATTGGCTTCAGAAATCAAATCTATCATTAGGGTTATGGCAGGATGAAGTTGGTGAAGAGTAGCCTCAAATATCAGCCTCAAGTATATATTTAGTGTACACATGAATCTCTGCCAAAAACATGTTTTGTGTAATGATGTAGGCTAATCTTTATAGTTGCTGTCATATCGTAGTTCCAAAAAAAGAACACTACTTTGACTGCCTGTCTGTCTCCTGAGCCGCTTAGCCAATGTTTGCTATGATGCTGAAAAAATAACATTCAATCACTAATTAGACCGCGTGTCTGTGGGCTTGTTCGACATTGCAGCCGACAGTGCAGGCAACTGCCGACTAACTGATCTACAAATCACCTTGCATCATAAATAATGACTTATTGGTATTTGTAGATCAGTCAGTCAGTCATAATTTAGCCATGATACATCACGGTTGTGATGCTCTCCAACACAGCCTGTGTCTTGCTGTGTTCCACATCTAGGCAGCCGAACATTCTAGGCAGCCGAGCGTGTATCCGGACCAGTAAAAAGAGTCTGACAATGGGTGTTTCTTTTGCATTGCCGGTGCCATAGTTATGCCATATGCTGATATCATGGTGAGAGTGAATAGCTGCATGTAACTCAGCAGCTGAGAAGAACATGAAATCACTAGACTGCCTGTTTATGTTTGCAATACTGACAACTATGTTTGTACCAACATATTGATAGTGTATTTTGTGTAAAACATGTACATAGCTGCATGTAGCCTACTCCCCTCCTGAAAAAATAAAAAAAGCAGAGCACTCTACCTAGACAGTTGAGTGGGCACTCAACTATATTAAAAAAATCCTGCACATTCTTAGAAATATCCATATTGGGATACAGAAACTCTCTATCAGTAGCCACTCCACATATTAAATATAAGGTACAATCATTACCGTACTTTGAAATGTAGGTGGTGGCAATGTGCTGGCGGGGATTCATTAGTGTATGTGGAGGCATGGTCTAAAATATCTTGTATTTCTGCCAACCATTAATGAAAGTGTTTCTATCATTATGGTTTTATCATTATGTTGATGAAGGTTGACCAACTTGTTTGTCCACTCGTTTGTCCACTCCAGTTCTACAATTGTTGTAAAAGCTTGTGAAAATCAAGAGCTGCACTCTTAGGTAACTGTGTGTAACGGTTTTCTTCTGTGGACGAAGGATCGGACCAAAGCGCAGCGTGGTTAGAGTTCAACATGTTTAATAAAGACCATAAACGTGAACACTACAAAATACCAAAACAACAAATGTGAAAAACCAAAACAGTCCTATCTGGTGCATAGACACAAAGACAGAAGACAACCACCCACAAAACCCAACACAAAACAGGCTACCTAAATATGGTTCCCAATCAGAGACAATGACTAACACCTGCCTCTGATTGAGAACCATATCAGGCCAAACATAGAAATGGGAAAACTAGACACACAACATAGAATGCCCACTCAGCTCACGTCCTGACCAACACTAAACAAAGAAAACACAGAAGAACTATGGTCAGAACGTGACACTGTGCCTTTTCCAGTAACTTAATAGCAGTTGGCGACAGGAAGTTCCTGGTTATTATTCAATAAGTTACTGTCAGCTTGCTGTAACTAATTATTGTAAAATTCACAGTAACTTACTGTAGCTGATCTCTGTCACACACTGACCTGATGGTGTGGCAGAAAGGTCAGTTTGCTGTCAACCAAGAGGTTGAGGCCAAGTCTGGCAAAGAATGCGTAGTAGTTGTCAACTAATATTAAGCTATCTTGTAATCAGAAATGTTCAGTGAAAGTAAAGTCAGTTGGGTATTGTCGGATGGGGCCACAGTGTCTCCCGACCCCTCCTGTCTCAGCCTCCTAGGATCAGTCTGTTATATCTGGAGTATTTCTCCTGTCTTATCCAGTGTCCTGTGTGAATTTAAGAATGCTCTCTCTAATTCTCTCTCTCTCTTTCTTTCTCTCTCTCTCGGAGGACCTGAGCCCTAGGACCATGCCTCAGGACTACCTGGCCTGATGACTCCTTGCTGTCCCCAGTCCACCTGGCCATGCTACTGCTCCAGTTTCAACTGTTCTACCTGCGGCTATGGAACCCTGACCTGTTCACCGGACGTGCTACCTGTCCCAGACCTGCTGTTTTCAACTCTCTAGAGACAGCAGGAGCGGTAGAGATACTCTGAATGATCGGCTATGAAAAGCCAACTGACATTTACTCCTGAGGTGCTGACCTGTTGCACCCTCTAGAACCACTGTGATTATTATTATTTGACCTTGATGTTCAAATTTTCATAGATGACCAGCTTGGCCATGTTCTGTTATAATCTCCACCCGGCACAGTCAGAAGAGGACTGGCCACCCCTCAGAGCCTGGTTCCTCTCTAGGTTTCTTCCTGGGTTCTGGCCTTTCTAAGGAGTTTTTCCTAGCCACCATGCTTCTACACCTGCATTGCTTGCTGTTTGGGGTTTTAGGCTGGGTTTCTGTACAGCACTTTGTGACAACTGCTGATATATATATTTTGATTTGATTTGATATTCCTTTCGTCAAAGATCTCAGTGTGCAGAAATATGTTTCACTCACTTTCAGATACAGTACCTGCCATATCAGTTAGCTAAGAGGAAATGGAGTCACCTGATCAGTAGGCATACACCAGTGTAGAATATAGCATCTAATTGATACGATCTTAATAGCTGACATTCAATGTCTTAAAGTTTTGAGTTCCGATTCACTGATTAAGGTCAATAATGCATCCTGAGCCAACTAATAAAAAATTGTTTAAAAAAAAAAGTATTTTCATTCTGATCAGAATCGTGTGCACAGCCAAGACCACAAGGGGAGACTCAAGAGCCATAAGTGGGTTGCTTATGCATACTCTGAATAAGAGCTTTGACAGTAAAGGAAATGATTCTTTCTCTACTTGCTTTTTACAAATGGTAAACAGTGAGAGCAATGTTGACAGGTCTCTTAACATGATGAGTTAGTCTTTAACAAGCTGAAAAGTACACTGAACAAAAATACTGTATGAACGCAACATGCAACAATTTCTAAGATTTTACGGAGTTACAGTTCATGTAAGGAAATCAGTCAATTGAAATACATTCATTAGGGCCTAATCTATGGATTTCACATGACTGGGATAACAGATATACATCTGTTGGTTACAGATACCTTTAAAAAACAAGGTTGGGGCATGGATCAGATAACCAGTCAGTATCTGGTGTGACCACCATTTGCCTCATGCAGCGTGACACATCTTCGCATAGAGTTGATCAGGCTGTTGATTGTGGCCTGAGGAATGTTGTTCCATTCCACTTCAATGGCTGAGCAAAGTTGCTAGATATTGGCGGGAACTGGAACACGCCGTCATACACATTGATCCAGAGCATCCCAAACATGGTGACATGTCTGGTGAGTGCCGTGCATGCCGTGCATACTACGCCAAACCAACAGCTCTCTCTTCACTCTCCTCCAATTTCGTCAACAACTCCTCGAATGTCTCATAATCTCCCCTCCGTTCACTCTCCTCCAATCTGTCTAATAACTCCTCGACAATCTCCGACTGCTCTCCAGCTCTGCCTTGGGGCGGCGATATTCCCCTGGTTGTGCCCAGGGTCCTTCGCCGTCCAGAATTTCCTCCCAAGTCCACGAGTCCTGCGATCGCTGCTGCTGCCTTTTACCACGCTGCTTGGTCCTTTTATGGTGGGTTATTCTGTCACGTTCGTCGAATGGAGGTGACCAAGGCACAACGTGATATGAATACATGTTCTATATTTAATGAAGAAAGAACACTAAAACAAACTTACAACACAACAAACAAACGTGACGCTATATATAAATAGTGCAGACACAGGCAACTAGACAGACAATAACCCACGAAATACCCAAAGAAGATGGCTGCCTAAATATGGTTCCCAATTAGAGACAACGATGAACAGCTGCCTCTAATTGAGAACCAATCCAGGCAACAACAGACATACATAAACACCTAGATGGTAAAAAAAACATAAACCTACAAAAAACCCTAGACAGTACAAAAACACATACATCACCCATGTCACACCCTGACCTAACCAAAATATATAAAGAAAACAAAGAATACTCAGGTCAGGGCGTGACACATGCCCATGCCATAACCTCACAGTCACCATGGGGCACTCTGTTCATAAGGTTGACATAAGCAAACCGCTCGCCCACATGACGCCACACACGTGGTCTGCGGTTGTGAGGACGGTTGGACATACTGCCAAATTCTCTAAAAAGACATTTGAGGCGGCTTATGGTTGAGAAAAAAACATTCAATTGTCTGGCAACAGCTCTGGTAGACATTCCTGCAGTCAGCATGCCAATTGCACGCTCCCTCAAAGCTTGAGACATCTGTGGAATTGTGTTGAGGCACAAAACTGCACATTTTAGAATGGTCTTTTATTGTCCCCAGCACAAGGTTAATCTGTGTCATGATCATGCTGCTTAATCAACTTCTTGATATGCCACACCTGTCAAGTGGATGGATTATCTTGGCAAAGGAGAAATGCTCACTAACAGGGATGTAAAGAAATGTGTGCACTAAAGTTGAGAGAAATAAGATTGTTGTGCGTATGGAACATTTCTGGGATCTTTTATTTCAGCTCAGGAAACATGTGACCAACACCTTACTTGTTACATTTATATTTTAGTTTAGTTTAAATACTCCACTGAAAAGACTTGTTAGGTAGACCTAACAATGTGCGTCTAAAGAGTCCATAAAATGTTTTTTTTTGTTATAAAGCCTTGAATCACTAGTTTAATTTGATTTCCCCTACAATAATGTATTATGTGTTCAAGACTAACTCAATCGATTTGTCCTTGTAGAAACTTTCACCCTAATGAAATTGGCCTTATACTATCCATTGACATGAGCAAATTGTAATTGGCAATAACGAATAGGTTGTGATATATTAAATGAGATGAATGAGTAAATTAGATATTGTATTAATACTGTATTAATCATGTTTTAAATGTTAAAGTTTTTATCACTGACGACAATTTCATGAAACACTACATTTCCCATGAAGCAAAGTAGGTGGGCGATTCGCACTGGGTCGTCACTAGTTAATACAGGCATAAAGTAATAAACCCCGCCTATTTTTACAATGTTTCTTCTTAAAATCTGATTTTAAACCTAACCCTAATCTTAACACTAACCTTAATCACACTGTTAATCGTATGCCTATCCCTACATTTAAATTAAGACAAAAATCACATTTTTAGCATATACTTTGTGGCTGTGTTATCTATAGTGGAAACCCTGGCACTTTGCTGACTTGGGAGGTGACTGAACTGTCTTCGGTTTGTTGGGCAGAGAGGAACTTCACAGCTGCTACGGGTGTGGTTTTTAACGTGATAAATCTTAACGAAGAGAATAGTGCATAACATCACTCACACACTGAACGACTACATTATAACTCAGAGGAAGAGGAGCAACATAGCTCTGCGTCACAGTGGTTTATTTAATTTTGGTTTATTGCAAATTGGCATCGGAAATCGATCTGCTCCGCGGTCTTCACAGCTGGAATACTTTTGCTGACGTTCCGTGACCCTTTTTCTTGGTCTAAAACGTGAACTTAACTGATTTTATTGACGCGCCCTCAAAATAAATTGTTGTTACTCAAAGTTTGTGTCCTCGTAATGACAAACAAATGACATTTTTTCTGTCGGCTTGGATAGAATGTTCAAAAATAGGCCTTAAACTTGGTTTACAAACGAGGAAACATCTGGAATAGAAAAGTGAATTCGGACTAAATTTAATAAATCATTTGGATGCTGGTTTGTGGGTGAATCAAACTTATTTTCCAGTCGTATTTCTCAAAGAGGAAGTTGCATTTCTCAACCCCACAACACTGGACTGGGAACTATTTAAAAAAAATAAACACTCACAGAAATAGAGCCCTAAATAGGCTACATCATTTTTGTGTGATATCGTTCCGATAAACAGCAGTCCTGAAGCGTGCACTTGGAACCATGGGGTGTACAGTGAGTCAGGAAGATAAAGCCGCGGCCGAGAGGTCCAAAATGATTGACAAAAACCTTCGAGAAGATGGAGAGAAGGCGGCGAGAGAAGTGAAACTGCTCCTTTTGGGTATGTACCACCAAACATTATATTCCTTGTCTAAATCGAAATCCATTCAATGAAGATTCGCATGAACGTTGCATTATATCCAGCTTTACGATCGTGAACTGGCAATCTAATTTGTTGCAATGTTGCGAGACAGAGGAAATGATTCATGGTAAAAACTTTGAGGTAGAGTGTGTGTGTGAGGCTAGGTAAACTCACTAATCTCCCTCATTAGCCATTTTGATGTAGCTACATGCCCGAGACTTTGTCCATTTCAGTGGAGGTTCTCTAGCCTCCAGTGCACAACTGGAACAGATTAATCAGAACCAGTAAACATAAATCTGAGCCTGCGCTGCTGCTTCTGTTATAAATCAGAGGATTGCCTCTCACCGCGGGAATTGTCTTAACTCTCCAAGTATTCAAAACAGAAAACTTGCTGTCAACGCACAATAGGCTACTTAGGCTATGTCAATGTTTAATTACACTCAAGTAGCAGGCAATACAATCTAGCCTATCACAAAATGCCTTGTGTTTGCTGATTGATTCCCATAATGTAGCCTAAACGTGTAATCAATCACTAGCCTACAACTAACAACTGGATCGTTCCATGTCATTTCAGCAAGCCATGACACCACCAATTCAGACTGTTCTGAAATCGTTTCTGTAGTTAGAAACAGATAAAATAAGCATTCTGGCAACATTATTTTGATGAAATATAATCTGATCTCTGAGAAATAAAATAAGCATTCTGGCAACATTATTTTGATGAAATATAATCTGATCTCTGAGAAATAAAATAAGCATTCTGGCAACATTATTTTGATGAAATATAATCTGATCTCTGAGAAATTACGCTAATTGCTTGCACCCAAATTGGCCATTTTAATTTATAAAATGTATATAATATTCAGTAATTATAGTACCTAACATTTGGACCAAAACGTTTTCTAACAATGAGTAAGAAATTAGGAATATATATCTATGGACATCCCACCCCAACAACGAGTATATAGTATCAGTTATCTGTCTGACAACCCTCACGAAAAAAGATTCCATTATAACTGCAGTATGATGCAAATGTTGTGTCCAAAATAACTGCAGAATAACTGCAGTTCAAATGTAGTATGCAGCAGATATTTTCCAATTATTGCGTCCAAAATTCCACTGTCGACTGCAGGTACTGCACTTTTTGTTTGTTTGTAGGGAAGTAGAATGGGGCTGCGGCTCTGTGTTTTCATTCATCCAATATAATGTATTCTCAGTGAATTTGTTAGTTTTTTCCGTCTTGTTCAGAGAAATTATTAATTGAAGTTGTTCGGTACATCTTGATATTACCAGGTTCTGACCACTAGATGGTTCTTTTCCTGCTATTATGGTGATTCATAGGGATAGTTAACCAAAATTACAAAAAATGCCATATTTATTTTCTTACCCTGTAAGCATTTCATGGTGCAGGTATGATGGCAACCAATGCTTTGGTTTTGTTTACCTGGCCACAGTTTCAAATGCAATTTTGTTGCAATTGTGGCACTAGTCATTTGTACCTATTTGAAGTCTTTTTGTGCTTCATATCCAAATAATCTATAAGTAAGATAATTGAGCTACACAATACATTTGTAAATACTTTAGGATGATTTGGACATGAAGAGTAAAAATTCAAATATAGGTACAATTGAATTGCATTGGATTTGTGCCACAAATGCTAAAAACCATATACTCATTCTTGGGGTAGTATTTTTGGGGATTCCACATGTATAATTTGTTAGGAAAAAAAAAAGTTTGGTCCAAATCGGATGTTAGGTACTATATTTATATGGGGCGGCAGGGTAGCCTAGTGGTTAGAGTGTTGGACAAGGTACAAATCTGTCGTTCTGCCACTGAACAGGCAGTTAACCTTGGCCGTCATTGAAAATAAGAATTTGTTCTTAACTGACTTGCCTATTTAAATAAAGGTACATTTTTTAAAAATCCAATAAATTAAAATGAAGAAAAATTGTGCAATCAATTAGCTTAATTTCTCAGAGATCAAATTATATTCAACAAAATGATGTTGCAGGATTGCTAATCTGAGATGGTGGGTGTTGAAATACTCTTTCTCGTGCTTTTTGAGGTGGAACGACCCCATGAGGTCTGGCCTCCCCTCAACATTTGAAACTAATGAAGAGAATATTGTAAATTGCTTTCATAGCTCTCCGGCTGTGCTTTCATAGCTCTCCGGCTGTGCTTTCATAGCTCTCCGGCTGTGCTTTCATAGCTCTCCGGCTGTGCTTTCATAGCTCTCCGGCTGTGCTTTCATAGCTCTCCGGCTGTGCTTTCATAGCTCTCCGGCTGTGCTTTCATAGCTCTCCGGCTGTGCCTATTAATGATGAAGCCATTACATCCATAATGAGCTTTTCAGACCTCTCCAAGCAATGGCAGATCATTCATCTATGTTGGTCCTATTAATTAATGATTAACGGCAAGCAATAGACTCTGGCTTACAGTATTGCAGTCTGTAAAGTGCTCACTAAGTCAGAGAATTGAACCATTTATAAGTCACTTTAGTTTAGGCAAGATTTTGTAATGTTGTCTGTACCATTGTTCTGTTCAAGTTGCCTCTCTAACTCATAACACCACCACTTGTTGCAATCAATGTGAGCCGCATGGTTTTAAAGTTGTGTGTCAAAGCTTATTGACAGTGACTTTGGTAGTTGTAGGTCAGGTGCTTCGGGAATTACAGAGTGAAATAAAGCTGTGGCCACCTTGGGGCACTGTAATAAAATATTTCATTAACGATAAGTGAGTGGGTGTGTTTGCTGTTGAAAGGACTTGAACTCCTTTATCCCCTTGTTAGAGGACTTTCCTGAGCGTGACAGAGTAGGGACTGTCGTGGAAGACAAGTCATTTGGATCCTCTTTTGAGTCAACTTTTGCATGACTCTGCTCTGAGAGGTTTTTGACAGAGGTCATACCATAGCCACCCTCACAACCCCCCCATGCTGAACAGTGAAGTCTTGCTTGCTGTGTACTTTGCTCCCTTTCTCTGTATTGCTTTGACAGAAACACAGGGCTCCTGTTGGGAATGTTTTGAATAAGCTGGAGCCCAAACAGCCGACCAAATCATGTGCTTGAGCCAAAACAAAATACTCTGTTAACATGGTGGCATGAGCCCCAGAAAATAAGCGTATAACTCAAAATGCTTCCTGGGAACTGAACACTGAATTAAAAGGGCATCCTGGGATGTTGTTTAGCAGTAAACTAGAAACAAGGGGTGGTCCCACTGTATTCTTCTTCAACTCCCATTTTCAACCAATCATAAAGTCACATACTCTTTTTTTTATTTTTTTTTTTTTAAATATATTTTTTAAGAAAGCCATCTGACCAATGAGAATACATGACAATATGAAAAAATTAACATGCATGCTATATTACAACACTCCCCTGTTCAGGTCATTGACATAGATATTATCATCCACATACACTTCAATAATGGTGCACACGTGCTTTAGCATAAATACTATCTGGAATATCAACATGTACGTCCACACGGGATAAGAAACTTCTGCTTTCCCGTACCCTGATTAACTATTTCGCTCTTGAACCCATCCCATTGTCCGTCAATTCTCTGAACAGGAAATTAACAGACAACCCTCTACAATCAATGAGGAAATATCAGGTAATAATTGACCAAAAGGACATTGCTAACCCCACATTATACCATTAATAAATATTACACACTATTCAAAAGTTTGGGGTCACTTAGAAATGTCATTGTTTTTGAAAGAAAAGCAAAAAAAATGTCCATTAAAATAACATCAAATTGACCAGAAATACAGTGTAGCCATTGCTAATCTTGTAAATGACTATTGTAGCTGGAAACTGCAAATTTTTTATGGAATATCTACATAGGCGTAAAGAAGGCCAGTATCACGGAGTCTTCTCTTCACTGTTGACGTTGAGACGGGTACTATTTAATGAAGCTGCTAGTTGATGACTTGTGTGGTGTCTGTTTCTCAAACTAGACACTTTAATGTACTTGTCCTCTTGCTCAGTTGTGCACCGGTGCCTCCCACTCCTCTTTCTATTCTGGTTAGAGCCAGTTTGCGCTGTTCTGTGAAGAGATTAGTACACAGCGTTGTGTGAGGTCTTCAGTTTCTTGGCAATTTCTCGCATGGAATTGCCTTCATTTCTCAGAACAAGAATAGACTGACGAGTTTCAGAAGAAAGGTATTTTGTTTCTGGCCATTTTGAGCCTGTAATCGAACCCACTAATGCTGATGCTCCAGATACTCAACTAGTCTAAAGGCCAGTTTTATTGCTTCTTTAAATCAGCACAACAGTTTTCAGTTGTGCTAACATAATTGCAAAGGGGTTTTCTTATGATCAATTAGCCTTTTAAAATGATAAGCTTGGATTAGCTAACACAACATGCCATTGGAACACAGGTGGTTGCTGATAATGGGCCTCTGTACGCCTATGTAGATATTCCATAAAAAATCTGCCATTTGCAGCTACAATAGTCATTTACAACATGAACAGTGTCTACACTGTATTTCTGATCAATTTGATGTTAATGGTCAAAAAATGTGCTTTTCTTTCGAAAACAAGGACATTTCTAAGTGACCCCAAACTTTTGAACGGTAGTGTATGTGCTTATCATAAACATTAACCGTTTGCAATGTCTTATTATTGATATAAGGCATGTCTTTAGATCATAGGACCATCATCACAGATGGGATCCCGCCCTCTATGAATTCATAGATTTCAACAAATATTTGTAACCATGTTTATAAATGACATATAATCTACATTACATATGAACCTTGTGTCAAATCAGTCCATTAATGGTCGGTGGATGTGTGGCTAACTGCCACAGGGCAACAGTGCTGTTGTATAAGACATGGCTGTGTGTGCCTGGATGATAATGACTGCCCTGATTATGACTGAGTGGGCTGCTGTTTGTATACTGTTCCCAGCACTGACTGTAGCCCCAACACACGTGCAGACCCACAGACAGACACATGTGCAGACCCACAGACAGACACACGTGCAGACCCACACGCTTGAAGACGCCAGGGAGAAACCTCTTCCGCCTGTCTGTCCGTGATATGTCTTCTGAACTACCCTCCCCCCGTCTATCCCTTCCCGTCCCCTAAAGCAAACTTTTTGAGATCAGGAGAGCTGTGGGGCTGGAGATGAAGGATGGAGCCAGCTGCTATTTTTGGATCTATGGCAGATAGAACAAAATGATGGATCTCTTTTCTCCTAGAACTGGGCATAAGGGCTGTGGAGGAAGCAGGGATCGCTAACCAGACACTACTACGTTACTAAAGAACCTCAGCTGTGACATGGGTGTTCGCATGCATGATTTAATGCAACAGAGAGGAGTTTATGCCTCTTCAAGGCTCCAGTGTTCATTAACAGGAAGCACACATTTAATGACTTCCCTTCAGATTTTGGACTTTGATCGACGTTCAATCTCCTCCCTCCAGCAACATGAGCCTCTGTGAATTCTGTCATTCTCTCTCTGTTTATTTTTCTTGTACTTTGATTTTTCTAACCTCATATTTTCAGTTCAACTGGGATGGACATTTCCCTTGACAGATTCTTCCTCTCCCTTAAATTGTGTGTGAGAGCGGCAGCTTCGTCTTCGTCAACATCTGTACAGTTCACTGGCTTGACTGTAGACACAAACACGGTTCTCTCTCTCTCGTATTTATTTATTTATTTATATATATATAACACACACACACACATTGCTTATAGGCATGCTTAGCCATGAATTTATGTAAAAACACAGACACATGGTTGCATGCCCACACAATATGGGCAGGGCATAGTAAGTGATGTTATGTCATGTGTATTTAATGCTCAAGAATGTTTAAAAAGTGTGTGTTTGTGTACGTCAGAGAAAGATGCAGGTCTGAAATTGTGTGCTGTGTACATCCACGTTCCTCCCCAGCTGTCTGCTTAACAGGGATGATATGATAAATGAAACAGGGCAGAAACAAAGGATGGCTTCTTTACAGGAAATTACAAAAGTTGTTTTATTGGACTATGGACGAGGAATGCAGATCACGTTCTCGAGGCAGAAACCTTGTCTATTTAGAGTTGGGGGAAAAACTGATATGGCAGCCCTGATATTTCCATTGGTAATGAAAGGATTGTTACTTTTATGACATGATACACGTTAACATGGCAACTAATAGTAACAATGTAAGGTTGCTATACTGTATTGCCTCTGCAATGACACTACATGACTCAGTGTTCATTAGTTATAGTACACCATAAGGACTGAAACTAACTTGACCGGGCTTTTGTGTTTCTAGGCCAAATGTATCAGGCCTTCTGTTCTGTGTGCGAGTACTGTGGTGATGGGACTCATCCATGTTTTAGAGATGTGAGTATGCACCGGTGCTGAGCTTTTTTTTACAGACCACCGTTGCTGCTCAAGAAGGGGGGGACATCTGATGTAAGCTTGCTTCAAGCAGCAATTACTTCTCTCTTCCTCCCCAGCCCTGACTCTCCTGCCCACAGACAGGGAAAAAACACATGACACCAAGTCAGCATTCATTCTCTCTTCCTATTTTTATCCAGCCTTTCACAACATCTCTGGGTTTCTGAGGCTTTCTGATTGGGGAAAACAACATGATAGTAGGTTAACGTTACATACATACCATTTCTATTTTATATTTATAGCTTTGCCTATTCGATCTGGTTACTAACATAGGCCTATGCTATTGCACCAAATTCTTGCCTCAAAACATCCAATCTGTGCTTCAGAACCAAAAAGTTGTGCGTCTTGACTTTAGACCAATGACGGGTGCGAATATCCCAATTCCAAAAAGCACTTGTTTCATTTGATCCAGTTTAGTAAACTGCAACGGACACATCTGTGCCAGAACAATAGGCTGCCAGGCGATTTCATTGATAATTTTTCATATTTCAGATAGGCCTAGTTTGGGTGGCTACTGGCTATTTCAAAAGATAGATATAACATCACACTGCGGCAGGTAGCCTAGCTGTTAGAGAGGTGAGCCATCAACTGGAGGGTTGTGTGTTTGAATCCCGGGTCTGATGTGAAAAACTCTGGTGGGAACTGAGCTGGCAACCGAAGGGTTGCTGATATCAAATCCTAGATGCCATTGTGCCCTTGAGCAAGGCACTTAACCCCTCACAACAGAACCTCCACTGGGTGCCCAATGTGGCACCTCTCCAAAAAAACAATGTTTATGTATGTGTGCCTTTTGTAGGGTTTAGGTTAAAAGCAGAAGTCAGATTTCAGTTGGCCCTCATGTACAATTGACAAATAAAATGATCTTAATCTGATCTCTTAATCTCCTGCTTGCTCTGGACTCCAGAGACGTAGCATGATATGATATCCATGATATCCATGGATGGCTTCCTGCTAAAATGCAGGTGTAAAACACAGTTTATTTCGGTTTCTTGCATTTTGAAAATGCATCACTATTTACGTCTGTAAAGACAGGCTACAGTTGTGTGTGCTTCAATTTGCTTGAGTAGGGGGTCACAAGCTTTGAACAATTCCTTTTTGGGGAGTTTTAAAAGTTTGAGAACCACTAAGTAATTGATTTCTAAGGAAGCCTAATGATCCAGTTGGGGCTTTGAAATTGACTTATTATTAAATGGACTAACACTGAGGAGTGGCTTCTGTCTGGCCACTCTACCATAAAGGCCTGATTGGTGGAGTGCTGCAGAGATGGTTGTCCTTCTGGAAGGTTCTCCCATCTCTACAGAGGAACACTGGAGCTCTGTCAGAGTGACCATCGGGTTCTTGGTCATCTCCCTGACCAAGGCCCTTCTCCCCGGATTGCTCAGTTTGGCCGGGCGGCCAGGTCTAGGAAAAGTCTTGTTGGTTCCAAACACCACTGTGTTCTTGGGGAACTTCAAAGCTGCAGACATGTTTGTTTAAATCTGACATGCACTGTCAACTGTGGGACCTTACATAGACAGGTGTGTGCCTTTCCAAATCATGTCCAATCAATTGAATTTACCACAGGTGGACTCCAATCAAGTTGTAGAAACATCTCGAGGATGATCAATGAAAACAGGATGCACCTGAGCTCAATTTCAAGTCTCATAGCAAAGAGTCTGACTACTTATGTAAAGACTGTATGTTTGTTATTTTTAATACATTTGCTTAAAAATCTAAAAACCTGCTGATGAGGAAATACATTTCAGAATAAGGAAGTAACATAACAAAATGTGGAAAAAGTCAAGGATTCTGAACACTTTCTGAAGGCTCTGTATAATACATACACAATAGTCTGCAGGTTTATGGTCCCAAATGAGGATGGCAGCCATGCCTCTGAGTCACTACCACTCTGCTCAAAAGATCACACCAATGTCGTTTCTCAGATTTTTGCCTGGGCCTTGCTCCAGTTGATGCTAGCTCTCACCACCAGCAGGCAGGTCAATACAACCCCTCACTGTGATCAATAGTATTTCCTGGGAGTAGGTCTGTAGAAGAGACTCAATCAAAACATTTAGAGAAATAATGACATCCGTTTATCCTACATCCTACAGGAGGAAATTGCTCAGCAAACATCTTATCCTCTAGCAGTCGGCTTTCTCCTTTATTCTCTAAGAGGAAGAACACACACAAACAGCCACAACAATTGATGTCACGTTCTGGGGGGAAAGCACTCCCAGAGAAGGAGAGGTATGTGCGTCAAACTTTGGTACTTGGCTGGTGTAGTGTTTTCACAGCGATCGATAAGGGAGTGCACGGACTTGGTCATAGATAGGGAAATAAGCCACATGCAAATGTCAGCTCAAGCTGTAAATCAGTTTGAGGGCAGAAATCAATGCCTGCTGAGGCATGGAAAGTGGCAACTATTTCTGGTATTAGGCTTGAGAGATTTCCTCTAGGTTGTCTAGGGTTGTCCTTAGATTACTTTGATCAGTGATCTGGAATTCCAAGATGTAGGCTAGTTTTACACCGTTCTGCATTCTATAAATATCAGTTCTTGCAATCTAGAAAAACACCAAACTATCAGGCCCACCCACTGGGGAGCCAGGCCCAGCCAGTCCGAATGAGTTTTTCCCCACAAAAGGGCGATCCCGCAGGTGAAGAAGCCAGATGTGGAGGTCCTGGGCTGGCCTGGTTACACATGGTCTGCGGTTGTGAGGATGGTTGGACGTACGGCCAAATTCTCTAAAACAACGTTCTTTGGCAACAGCTTTGGTGGACATTCCTGCAGTCAGCATGCCAATTGCATGCTCCCTCATAATTTGAGACATCTGTGGCCATTTATAGTCCCCAGCACAAGGTGCACCTGTGTAATGATCATGCTGTTTAATCAGCTTCTTGATATGCCACACCTGTCAGGTGGATGGATTATCATGCCAAAGACTAAATTGTTCAAAAACGGGTGTAAACAAATTTGTGCACAATTTTTGAAAATAACCTTTTGTGTGTATGGAACAGTTTTGGGATCTTTTATTTCAGCTCATGAAACATGAGACCAACACTTTACATGTTGCATGTATATTTTTGTTCAACGTAGATGCCCTGGCCTCTTAAGAGCGCATAGAGAGCCCATGAATCCACATTGTTTACAACAGAGGTTTACCTGATGGGTTGGTGAGGTCAGACTGTGCTGCAGGTCAACTGCTCAGTAAAAGGCCCATGACAGCCCGCTTGGAGTTTGCCAAAAGGCACCGAAAGACTGAAGCATGCTGGTGGCAGCATCATGTTGTGGGGATGTTTTTCAGCAGCAGGGACTGGGAGACTAGTCAGGATAGAGTAAAAGATGAACGGAGCAGTACAGAGAGATCCTTGATGAAAACCTGCTCCAGAGCGCTCAGGACCTCAGACTGGGCCGAAGGTTCTCCTTTCAACAGGACAATGACCCTAAGCACACAGCCAAGACAACGCAGGAGTGGCTTTGGGACAAGTCTCTGAATGTCCTTGAGTGGCCCAGCCAGAGCCCGGACTTGATCCCGATCAAACATCTCTGAAGAGACCTGAAAATAGCTGTGCAGCGATGCTCCCCATCCACCCCGACAGAGCTTGAGAGGATCTGCTGAGAAGAATGGGTGAAACTCCCCAAATACAGGTGTGCCAAGCGTCATACCCAAGAAGGCTCAATGCTGTAATCGCTGCCAAAGGAGCTTCAACAAAGTACTGAGTGTAGGGTCTGAATACTTATATAGATGTCTAAACTGTTTTTACTTTGTCATTGTGTGTAGATTGGGAGAAAAAACTATTTATCAATTTTAGAATAAGGCTGTAACATAACATGTGGAAAAAGTCAAGGGGTCTGAATACTTTCTGAAGGCACTGAACCTGTTAGAGCCCTTCATAACCAGGTTAGTCCCCCTCATTACAGTTGGTAGCAGAGTTCTGTGGGCTGGAGCGTAATTACAGGACACTGATTACACAGATGGAGCAGTATTTCTCTGGAAGGAGTCGGTCTGACTCTGTTTGCCGACATCAACAAAAGTCCCTCAGTATGTCTGCTGCTCTCAGCGACTCAGCCATGACTGCGAGCACTAGCAGAGATGGCAATAAAGATCTAGTGAAATCAGTCTAATCTAATGTTACATTATTACTGTTCACAGCCAGGCGCTGAAATTATAATGCTTTAGGGGAAGACCTGTTCACCATCAAGTAAGCTCCAGAAGGGATACAGTGCAAGCTGTAAGAATAAAGCCTGGTCCTGCAGACACTAGGTCTCAGTGTGGGTCCACTAGGATCTCGCAGGCAGCACCATCCCCCCTGCTCCCTCTAAGAGCACTGATAACAGGATAGATACATTACAGCTGAATCCCCAACTCTCTTCTCCTCCTTCACCCTCAACTTCTCCCTCTCTCTGCCTCAACATACACCATATCCTCACTGGTGTCCCTGGCTGCTTCATAAGAACACCAGAATAACATCCTCACTATTTCAGTTATGAGAATAGGCCACTGGGACAATGTGGGCTTGCTGTTTAGCCACTATGCAAAGACGTGCGAAAGCAGCAGCAGGATCTGTACTAAACACACACTCTGGTCACACTGGTATGTGAGGTGGTGTGAGAGGACGGAACAAGCAGAGACAGATCACAGGGCAATGCCCTTTATCTCTGATACTGTGTGTGTGAGGGCACACACAGACAAGCCTGTACAGGAGCTGTTGAGTAATTACACATCTTGAATCTTCTCTTTGTGTCAGACTGGGTTCAAACGCCTTCCGTAAAGTGTTTCTGTATTGGTCTGTATTTATTTGTATTAATATTTTGACTGCTCTGGGGTTATTATTATTGCTTGGATAACCTTATTTACTATTAAGTTATTTTTCATTCTTTATGCACTGAACACTGGAAGAATTATCACTGTGAATTATTGTAATGTTTGTTAGTTTGTCAGGTAATCCCGTAAAGGATGGGTTGCTAACTGGCAATTTGACACGGAAATGCAATTAATTCATGCGTGCATTTGTGTGAGAGAGTGGTTATGTGTCCACTTACCACTGCAGAGATATGTATTGGACATTTCTGTATTCCTGTTGGTTGGATGAATTTACTTGGTCATGCTTACAGAGAGGGGGAGCTTTGTGAATGTCAATTCTTCCCATGTAATGTGCTGTTTTCTATTGTCAGAAAATAAACTAGCAATCAACTGGGACCGCTGGTTGGCATTCTTCTATATTACACAACGCAAGGGAGAGTAAAGATCACATCTGGTACAAGACCAAGAAGAAGAGATTTTGCTTGGCCCATAGGCAACACTCTACTAAAACTCTGCTTTACTCCACTGTTCTGTGTTCTGTCATTGGCCCTA
Organism: Oncorhynchus nerka; assembly: GCF_034236695.1. Classification (NCBI taxonomy): domain Eukaryota; kingdom Metazoa; phylum Chordata; class Actinopteri; order Salmoniformes; family Salmonidae; genus Oncorhynchus; species Oncorhynchus nerka. The sequence continues at coordinate 66,559,740 of NC_088397.1, read as the reverse complement.
GGATGAAATAAGCATTTGTCTGTTCCAGATATATCCCTGGCTGCCCTGCCTGCCACCATAAACTAGCATGACTCTTTCAATCTGTCGACCACTCTGAAATCAAAACAGATTTGCCAATAGCTGCAAACCACCATTGAATCCCAAGTCCAAGACCTCTTTAGCATCACAGCAAACGTTTCCTCATCAGATTGTTTACATTCTCTCGCTCTCTCTGCATGCGTGTCCATGCCATTAAACACACGTAGAAACCCCCAAATGACATAAGCTCCCTCCACTTCCTCCCCTCATTGGATGAATATCATCACAGTTTGATTTCCTGCATGGAGATATGATGTAGGATGTTTAATGTGGTCCTGGGTTCCCCTCAGGTCACACTGCCCTCTGTGTGCTCCTCCATGCCTGTAGAAGTGAGAGGAGTGGTCAGTACTCCTGTGTATAGCTCCTGGGCCCGGGGTGTGAGCTGCACTGTTTTATCAGCAGGGTGGCTTTGCCAAACTGCTGCCATTGTTCACAGCTCTGGCCTAATCTGATCTGCTCTAGTGTTGTCTTTTCCCCCTCCAACACAATCATTCTGAAACTCCTTTAAATGTGTGTGTGTTCTGTGTCAGAGAGAGCTAGAGGGAGAGGAGGTTGGAGAGAAAGTTTAAGTAGCCGCCAGGCTGCGTTCTGTCTGTCGACTTTATAATGGAGCAGAACAGCTCACTTAGATAACCTCTGGAAACATTTTAAAACATGTCTTACTGTGACTGTATATCTGTTCTTTCCCCTCTACTGTCTTGGTGGGCCCCTGATGTTGATGAACCTGTCAGAAACCTAACAGAGGAGTTAGTAATGTGCTCTCTCTCCTCCTTCCCCTCAACCCCCTCTGAGGGAGCATTTCAATGTATCCGGTAGAATAACAGCCCCACCCGTAACCCTAACCTTAACCTTGATGAAACTGTGCCACCTACACCTCTGCTCTGAGAAGTCTTTTGATCAGCTAAAACCCTTCGCTAGTGTCTAGTATGACTAGTACAACTGTTTTATAATGACTTTTCCTGGTCAGGTCACATGGTCAGGAAAAATCCAGGGCACCAAATATTATGGGGACCACTTTTCCAGTCTGTGTTTTGTTTCCAGAGCTCTCATTGTTCATACTGTGCGGATACATAAAGCAAGTTATGTCCATCTTGTACCAGTGAGGCTCCACATTGCTTCGGACAGGCTTGTATGGTGGTGGTAGATGATGGTAATAGCTGGGCTGTCCCTGGGAGGTATGCTTGGACTGCAGCAAGACAGGGGGCCTAGGTGTTAATTTGTGACCGCTGACCCATCAAGACGGTAATTGAATGTCAATTTAGTTTTGATAGGATCTCCTACTATAGGACTGCACTAACATGACCTACAGCTATCCAATATCTGGCAACTGGACCAGTTAAGACCATTGGGATTAAGACAGGAAGGAAGTTAGCCACTCATCATACCTTTCCTTCCAGCTCATGTTAACCAGAAGAATCACTTTCCTGACTTGTCACTTTCTTCTGTTTAGAAGACTATAGTATAGGACACTGGAGCTGTGGGGCTGTGTGTGCTCTGGCCAGTGTTTCCCTCCTTGTGCTAAACACCTACTGGTTATGCACCCCTGCCAAATGATCTAATCATTATAAATATTCCCCTGAGGCTGCAATACATCGATTTAAGGGCACAACGTTTTACTTTGGTTGAAATTAAATATGAGATTTTCTATGTGTAAATGACTTGCTACATCCAAACATTATGTTGGCCTTCCAAAAGGAACCACAGCTCCCCTTGCACTGTGAATTAAGGTCCTCCCTGGATCGTTTTCAATTTCATGGTTGTAGAGTAAGATGTGCACATATGGAGAGGAAAAGAAGCCCCAAACCATCCGCATGCATGAGCACATCTTTTCACTACGTTCTTTTTCTGTTCGCCTTGACTCACATGGAAGCTATTTTAAACTCTTAATTAAGGTTGTTGAAATATCTTCCTAGGCCAGATGCCGATAAGAAAGCACTCTGCTTTATTACCTGAATATTAATCTCAAGTAGTAAGCTTCCTCTACAGTCCCCCCCTTCATTTGGATTATGTTCTTTTTTATCAGCCTTGCATACCACCTTCAAGGCTTTTCACTCTCTCTCTGTTCCACATGAGATTTAAAGGCTATAGCCCAAAGCAGAGTATTTTGTGGAGTGATGTCATTTCCTGTCCCAACCCCCCTCCTCCATGTCTGACTTCCTCTTTCGGCTGGCTGCAGTAACGAGAAGTAGATGCTTATCCTTTGTTCAGCTGGCTCAGGAAACCAGCACACCCATCCTGTGTCTGTTGGCTGAGCCATGCAGAGCTACAGGCTGGCTCTGACTGACGGACACAACTACAATTAAAAGGAGAAAGAGTGTTTTAAGTGCCATTAGCTTTTAGCCCTCACATAAAACACCCAATGACTCAGTCTATCCAGTCTGAAACAGCTGTCTGGCTTCTCTTCCTTAGTCTCTGTTTTAGTCGTTTCTATTCTCCCATCTTCGGAGTAGACTCACATTTGACATGTCAACCCCAAACATCTCTTCCTCTTTGTCAGCGTTGGTACTGCCCGTCTGCCTCGTTTCCAGTGTTGATATGTGTGTGTATTACTTAGGGTCAATGGCCGGACCACAGCTGGATAAACTTCCTAGAGGTGCTTTGCTAAACTCTTGACCCTGAGGTCACACAGAACTCTCCTGTCCCCTGGTCTTTTGCACTAATTGTTTTTCATTCCTCCATGCGCTCGCTCATGATTCATGAACTATGTCAAATCAAATCAAATCAAATTTTATTTGTCACATACACATGGTTAGCAGATGTTAATGCGAGTGTAGCGAAATGCTTGTGCTTCTAGTTCCGACAATGCAGTGATAACCAACAAGTAATCTAACTAACAATTCCAAAACTACTGTCTTATACACAGTATAAGGGGATAAGGAATATGTACATAAGGATATATGAATGAGTGATGGTACAGAGCAGCATACAGTAGATGGTATAGAGTACAGTATATACATATGAGATGAGTATGTAGACAAAGTAAACAAAGTGGCATAGTTAAAGTGGCTAGTGACATAAGGATGCAGTCGATGATCTAGAGTACAGTATATACGTATGCATATGAGATGAATAATGTAGGGTAAGTAACATTATATAAGGTAGCATTGTTTAAAGTGGCTAGTGATATATTTACATCATTTCCCATCAATTCCCATTATTAAAGTGGCTGGAGTTGGGTCAGTGTCAATGACAGTGTGTTGTTAGCAGCCACTCAATGTTAGTGGTGGCTGTTTAACAGTCTGATGGCCTTGAGATAGAAGCTGTTTTTCAGTCTCTCGGTCCCAGCTTTGATGCACTTGTACTGACCTCGCCTTCTGGATGATAGCGGGGTGAACAGGCAGTGGTTCGGGTGGTTGATGTCCTTGATGATCTTTATGGCCTTCCTGTAACATCGGGTGGTGTAGGTGTCCTGGAGGGCAGGTAGTTTGCCCCCGGTGATGCGTTATGCAGACCTCACTACCCTCTGGAGAGCCTTACGGTTGTGGGCGGAGCAGTTGCCCTACCAGGCGGTGATACAGCCCGCCAGGATGCTCTCGATTGTGCATCTGTAGAAGTTTGTGAGTGCTTTTGGTGACAAGCCAAATTTTTCAGCCTCCTGAGGTTGAAGAGGCGCTGCTGCGCCTTCTTCACGACGCTGTCAGTGTGAGTGGACCAATTCAGTTTGTCTGTGATGTGTATGCCGAGGAACTTAAAACTTGCTACCCTCTCCACTACTGTTCCATCGATGTGGATAGGGGGGTGTTCCCTCTGCGGTTTCCTGAAGTCCACAATCATCTCCTTAGTTTTGTTGACGTTGAGTGTGAGGTTATTTTCCTGACACCACACTCCGAGGGCCCTCACCTCCTCCCTGTAGGCCGTCTCGTCGTTGTTGGTAATCAAGCCTACCACTGTTGTGTCGTCCGCAAACTTGATGATTGAGTTGGAGGCGTGCGTGGCCACGCAGTCGTGGGTGAACAGGGAGTACAGGAGAGGGCTCAGAACGCACCCTTGTGGGGCCCCCGTGTTGAGGATCAGCGGGGAGGAGATGTTGTTGCCTACCCTCACCACCTGGGGGCGGCCCGTCAGGAAGTCCAGTCTATGTCATATATAGCCAGGGCTGTGGGCAGTACTGTAGGTATAGGGTTCTCCAGTCATTTTGTGTATAGAACTTAACATGAAGTTGACTCCTATTTGACAAGTGAGAAGTCTACTAACAAATCCTCTTTTGCCCATAATTGAGACCTTAGTCTTTAGTTAGTTCCTTTAATGAGAACTCCCCCCAGGCTATTGATGATTTAGGAAAGAATGTGGGGACCCTAAGAGTTTTTGTCCTTGGGTTTGCTCTTTTGTTTTCCACCCCATAAAAGCAGCTCTTAAAACGGTGGGGAGCCTGTAGGGAGCTGTGTGGGAGGGCCCCATGCTGGGCCTGCTCCCCCATTTGGCCCAGCCCAGAGTGTGTAGTGTGTGTGTTTGGGAGGGTCGGATGGCAGTCTGACAGTGACTGATCCAGACAGTCAAAACTCCTCCACACATTGCATGGTCAGTATTGGCCTGAGTTCTGGACATCTGGAGATGCAACAGAAGAGTCTCTCTGAGTCTGAAGCATGTGATGCCTAGTGTAACACACACACACACTTTTGTTGCATGATGTTGAGTTGGTTAGAGAGACATTTTTAAGGAGAAGCAGTGCTGATAATTGTGTGTTATTACCTGAGTTTTGGTGGTGAAGAGAGAGGTAGAAAAGGCTGAATCTGTGTCTGAATAGCAGCGTTATCTACACGGATTATGTGTCGTCCTAGGAAGGCTTTAAATAGACGAGCTGGCAGGCAGGGGGCTACAGGTACTCTGCCAACCCAGCTGTGTGTGTGTCTGTCCCCCGCTAGCGCCACACAGAGGTGTGTAAGGGCCACACAGAGGTGTGTAAGGGCCACACACACAAACCCCTTTTCTGTGTGCTCCGGTTTATCGGTAATGTCTCCTCTTTGATCTCAGCCTCAAATGGACACACACAGAAACCTTCCAACCAAGGCTGGGCCCCTGTCCTATAGGCCCCAGGTTGAAACCTAACCCACTTCTTCTCGTTTGCCATGGATAGGAGGTGAAGGGGTCAGAACTGCGATGGGAAATCCACTGGAGATTGACTCTGACTCTGAGCACAGATCACTACTAGTACTCACTCCCTCCAAAACAGTTGAGAGCTACTGAAATGTGATCCACTACATGTTATGAAAACTATGCGTCATCCTTTAAAGTAGCTGAGCTCTTTGAATCTGGACTTTGCACTTGCTTTTCTTCTTTAATCTAGATGTTGGCGTTTCAGGATTACAACCAACCATGAAATGTCTTTCTCTCACTTACTCGTTATACTGCAGGAGTTGACTAACATGGTTGACTAACATCTTGCAAGCCTCCCCCTTTTTCCTCCAAACATAACGATGGATATTATGGCCAAACAGTTCTATTTTTGTTTCATCAGACAAGAGGACATTTCTCCAAAAAGTACGATCTTTGTCCCCATGTGCAGTTGCAAACCATAGTCTGGCTTTTTTATGGCAGTTTTGGAGCAGTGGCCTCTTCCTTGCTGAGCGGCCTTTCAGGTTATGTCGATATAGGACTCGTTTTACTGTGGATATAGATACTTTTGTACCTGTTTCCTCCAGCATCTTCACAAGGTCCTTTGCTGTTGTTCTGGGATTGTTTTGCACATTTTGCACCAAAGTACGTTCATCTCTAGGACACAGAACGCATCTCTTTCCTGAGCGGTATGGCGGCTGCGTGGTCCCATGGTGTTTATACTTGCGTACTATTGTTTGTACAGATGAACGTGGTACCTTCAGGCATTTGGAAATTGCTCCCAAAGATGAACTAGACTTGTGGAGGTCTCACATTTTTTTCTGAGGTCTTGGCTGATTCCTTTTGATTTTCCCATTATCTCGACCAAAGAGGCAGTGAGTTTGAAGGTAGGCCTCAGGTACACCTCCAATTTACTCAAATGATGTCAATTAGCCTATCAGAAGCTTCTAAAGCAGTGACCTAATTTTATGGAATTTTCCAAGCTGTTTTAAGGCACAGTCAACTTAGTGTATGTAAACTTCTGTCCCACTGGAATTGTGATGCAGCGAATTATAAGTGGCAGCATCATGTTGTGGGGGTGCTTTGCTGCAGGAGGGACTGGTGCACTAAACAAAATAGATGGCATCATGAGGAAGTAAAATTATGTGGATATATGGAAGCAACATCCCAAGACATCAGTCAGGAAGTTAAAGCTTGGTCGCAAATGGGTCTTCCAAATGGACAATGACCCCAAGCATACTTCCAAAGTCGTGGCAAAATGGCTTAAGGACAATAAAGTCACGGTATTGGAGTGGCCATTACAAAGCCCTGACCTCAATCCCATAGAAAATTTGTGACCAGAACTGAAAAAGCGTGTGCGAGCAAGGAGGCTTACAAACCTGACTCAGTTACACCAGCTCTGTCAGGAGGAATGGCCCAGAATTCACCCAACTTATTGTGGGAAGCTTGTGGAAGGCTACCCGAGATGTTTGACCCAAGTTAAACAATTTAAAGCAAATGCTACCAAATACTAATTGAATGTATGTAAACTTCTGGCCCACTGGGAATGTGATGAAAGAAATAAAATTTCTATTTTTTTCCACCTCTTCTGTTATTCTGACATTTCACATTCTTAAAATAAAGTGGTGATCGTAACTGACCTAAAACAGTAAACTATTACTAGGATTAAATATCAGAAATTGTGAATAACTGAGTTTAAATGTATTTGGCTAATGTGTATGTAAACTTCTGATTTCGACTGTATATTTCCATGTTAAAAATGTTATGCAATGCATTTTCTCCCTTGTTTTTTATAGTAGCTATCTCTGGTAGGCCTACATTATTATCAAATAGCCACAGTAGCTTGTTGATCTGTGCAACCTGGTAGGCACACCACTTTACATTTTTCATTTCAACATTTTTTGATGGAACATTGGTAACAACTCAGTATTGAGCCATTACATTTACATTTACATTTAAGTCATTTAGCCTATCCAGAGCGACTTGGCCATTGACGTTGAACAGCCACTTGTAGTGCATCTAAATCTTTTAAGGGGGGGTGCTTTATCCTATCCTAGGTATTCCTGAAAGAGGTGGGGTTTCAGGTGCATTGATTGACTCCGCTGTCCTGGCGTCGTGAGGGAGTTTGTTCCACCATTGGGGGGCCAGAGCTTTTGACTGGGCTGCGCGGGAACTGTACTTAGTGGTAGGGAGGCACAGGCCATTTTTGTTTGGGTGTAGGGCCTGACAACTTTCAACATTTTTGTGATGGAACATTGGTAACTTGGGAACTCAGTATTGTAGGGGTTTAATGGCACAGGCAGGGAGCCCAGCCAACAGCGAGTGCAGTAATCCAGACGGGAGATGACAAGTGCCTGGATTAGGACCTGTGTTCCTGTGTGAGGCAGGGGTGTGTGTTGTGAGCATGAACCTGAACGGGCCACCGCCTGTGTTAGTGTGTTGTGGATGTTCTTAGCGCTGTGTTGTCAACCGTGATGTCATGGAACGGGCAGTGGGAGGAAGAGCAGCTCCGTGTTCAGTTGCGTGTGATATGTCTGCCAGACATGCAGGCATCTGGTCATCAAATCTGATATTTTTCCCACTAATTGTTCTCTACACATCAGATCTTTTTCAGAGCTGATCTGATTGGTCAATTAGTGAAAGAAATATCAGAATTGGGCTTTTAAGTGCCATCATACTCATTCACCACTCTCCTCTCTGCTCGCTTATTCTAACCCAGCCAGCATATACATCATCGTCCCCCAGGCTTCTCCAGACTAGTTACCCCCATTGAGCAGACTTTAAAGTATGACGTCTCTGTTTCTACACATAGCTCTGTCTCTACTTGTTCTAAGGAGATGTTACTAAACGACGGGTCATCACTTGGAACTAACATCTTTAAACAGGTCAACATTCACAAGGCCGCAAGGCCAGACGGATTACCAGGACGTGTACCGCGAGCATGCGCTGACCAACTAGCAAGTGTCTTCACTGACATTTTCAACCTCTCCCTGTCCGAGTCTGTAATACCAACATGTTTTAAGCAGACCACCATAATGCCTGTGCCCAAGAACACTAAGGTAACCTGCCTAAATGACTACCGACCCATAGCACTCACGTCTGTAGCCATGAAATCCCAGAAACCCTAGACACACTCCAATTTGCATACCGCCCCAACACAGATCCACAGATGATGCCGTCTCTATTGCACTCCACACTGCCCTTTCCCACCTGGACAAAAGGAACACCTATGTGAGAATTCTGTTCGTTGACGACAGCTCAGCGTTCAACACCATAGTTCCCTCCTAGCTCAGGACGCCTTGGACTGAACACCTCCCTCTGTAACTGGGACGCCCCCAGGTGGTGGGGGTAGACAACAACACATCCACCACCCTGACCCTCAACACAGGGGCCCCTCAGGGGCATGCTTAGTCTGCTCCTGTACTCACTGTTCACCCACAACTGCATGGACGCGTACGACTCCAACACCATCATTAATGAAGACATGATGTTGGAAGGTCTGATTACTGATGATGAGACACTCTATAAGGAGGAGGTCAGTGACCTGGCAGTGTAGTGCCAGAACAACCTCTCCCTCAATGTCAGCAAGACGAAGGAGCTGATGGAGGACTCCAGAAAACGGAGAGCCAAGCACACCCCCATCCCCACTGTAGTGGAGAGGGTCGAGATTGTTGATTTCCTCTTTGTCCACATCACTAAGGAATGAACGTGGTCCACACACACCAACGCCTCTTCCAGTACATCACTGGGGCCGAGCCTTAAGACTGCTAAATAGCTGCCCCGACTATCTGCATTTAACATTTTTGCACTAAATCTTTTGACTCACCACATACGCTGCTGCTACTGTTTATTATCTATCCCGTTGCCTAGTCACTTTACCCCTACCAATATGTACATATCTACCTAAATTACATTGTTTCACGGCACTTTGACTCTGTACTGGTACCCTGTGTATATAGCTAAGTTATCGTTACTCATTGTCTATACTGAACCAAAATATAAACGGAACATGTAAAGTGTTGGTTTCATGAGCTGAAATAAAAAGCCCAGAAATGTTCCTTATGCACAAAAACTTTTTTTCTCATATTTTGTGCACAAATTGGTTTACATCCCTGTTAGTGAGCATTTCTCCTTTGCCAAGGTAATCCATCCCACTTGACAGATGTGGCATATCAAGAAGCTCATTAAACATCATGATTATTACACAGATGCACTTTGTGCCGGGGACAATAAAAGGTCACTCTAAAATGTACAGTTTTGTCACACAACACAATGCCACAGATGTCTCCAGTTTTGTGAGCGTGCAGTTGGCATGCTGTTGCAAGATAACTAAATGTTCATTTCTTTACCATAAGCCGCCTCGCCTCCAGCGTTGTTTTAGAGAATTTGACAGTACGTCCAACCGGCCTCACAACAGCAGACCACGTGTAACCAGTCCAGGACCTCCACATCCAGTTTCTTCAGCTGTGGAATTGTCTGAGACCAGCCACCTGGAACACTGAGGAGGATTTCTGTCTGTAATAAAGCCCTTTAGTTGGGAAAAAGTCATTCTGATTGGCTGTACCCTCCCAGGCCCACCCATGGCTGCACCCCTGCCCAGTCATGTGTAATCCATAGATTAGAGCCTATTATTATTTATTTTTTAATTGATTGATTTCCTTATATGAACTGTATTGGCCCTCAAAGCATCACGGTCACCTAATAATCCCCAGTCAAATCATTTACATTTTGGCATTTATATTTTTGTTAAGTATATTTATTCCTTTTTCTCTCTGCATTGTTGGGAGGGCCTGTAAGTAAGCATTTCACTATTAGTCTGCACCTGTTGTTTACGATGCATGTGACCAAATAAAATTAGATTTGATGATTTGATCAGTTCTCTGTTTGACAAGTAGTATGGAGCTGTGGCTCAGGCTACTGTTTCTTCATCCTATATAATGCACTGTATTCTCAGAGATAAAAAAAAATGTATTTACTTTTTTCTGTTCAGAGAACTGATTCATTGAAGTTACATACATTTCTGATACTTGGTCCATAGACTGCTTACAGGGTAAGAAAACCAATATGTAATTTGGGAGGACAATCCCTTTAACAAAAATCACCTAATAGCAGGAACAGCACAATCTAGTGGACATAAACCCAACAACTTCAATGCCAAATGTATTTGAACAGGGGGGAAAAACATCACCAAATTCACTGAGAATACGCTACATAGGATGAAGAAACAATACTCCAAGCCACAGTTTCATACTACTTGCCAGACATAGAGAAGTTATACTATTGTTGTTGTTGGGGTGGGATTAGCGTGGGGTGTGGGGGTTCTGTGGATGGCTTTTGACCACTACTTTGGATTCATAATGTCTTACTCATTGTTAGAAAAAGGTTTGGTCCAAATAATATAATTATTGAATATTATATGAACCCTATCAATTTAAAATGGACAATTTGAGTGCAAGCAATTAACTTAATTTCTCAGAGATCAAATTATATTTTCCCCCCCAAAATATACTCTGAATACTTATCTTATGTTTCTAACTACAGAAACAATTTCAGAACAATCTGGTGGCTGTCATGGCTTGTTGAAATGAAATTGAACGACTCTGTGGTCACCTCTTTGGCCTCCTTTCCTTCCAGTTCTCTGCTGCCAGTGACTGGAACGAATCGCAAAAATCACTGAAGCTGGAGACTTATATTTCCCTCACTAACTTTAAACATCAGCTATCAGCTATCGCTGCAGCTGTACATAGTCCATCTGTAAATTGCCCACCCAATCTACCTACCTCATCCCCATATTGTTTTTATTTACTTTTCTGCTCTTTTGCACACAGTATCTCTACTTGCACATCATCAGCTGCTCATTTATCACTCCAGTGTTAATCTGCTAAATTGTAATTACGTTGCTACTATGGCCTATTTATTACCTACCTCCTCACGCCATTTACACACACTGTATATATACTTTTTTTTCCTATTGTGTTATTGACTGTACGCTTGTTTATTCAATGTGTAACTCTGTGTTGTTGTTTGTCACACTGCTTTGCTTGATCTTGGCCAGGTCGCAGTTGTAAATGAAAACTTGGTCTCAACTGGCCTACCTGGTAAAATGAAGGTTATTTTTTATTATCCGGCACCAGCCTTGGCTCACATTGAGACAAGAGAGAGAGATAGAGGCAGCTTGAGCGAATGGAAGAGAGAGAAAGGAGGGGAGAGGAGGGATAAAGGGGGCAAGTGTTGGAGTGGGGTAGGGTGCAGCTGAGCTTCTGGGTCAGGCAGGCACACAGCACCGTGGGCTTTATTGTGATTTGTAATCATGTGGTTTTACTGTTTGCTGCTCTCTCACACTGGGGCTATTTTTAGCAGGAGGATACTGGGAAACCCAAAGAAGGGGGGAACTGAGAGAAAGAGAAAGGAAGAGCGAGGAGGGGGGTGACTTTAACTCTCCCAGGCAGCTTCACCCTTAGAGGGAACAGAGAACACTACAGAGCCTTTTTCTGAATTCCAAATGGACCTCTAGCCTGTTGTGTAGAGGCCGGTGTATCCCAACTACCTTATCAGGGGGCAAGGTGGAACTATGTATTGATATGTTGCTGATATTACCTATCCAACCTCTTTCATGAAGTACCTAGGGTTAGTGGGTAAGGTTAGGGGTACATTTGGAATTCAGCATCGGAGTGTGTGAGTGAAGGGACATGGGGTACCAAGGTTTAGTTTAGAAGACAGAATAGAGTTGTCACCCACTGGTTGTGATGAAGTCAGATATGAAGGTTATGAATTATGTTGGCATTCAGTTAAATTGGTTCTCCTGTCCATAAGCACAGACACATGCTGTATGACTTGTATGTTTTATTGAATGTGTAGAGCCGGACGGCCCCACTGAGTACTATAGATCTCCTGCTTGGTAAATCTGCTGCATTCTCCCCATCGGGACTGTAGGACTATGGCGCTGACACCTGATATCAACACAAATCATTAGCCAGCTTAACGACCACATTGCTTACTGTTTGTGTGTTTTGTTACAGGCTTAGTTTTTTTCTCTCCAAATATAGGATATATTTGTTGTCTTAAAGGGGGAAGGGGTTACAGGTTTTGTTTTTTTCGTTTATTTTTTGAGGTTGGACTTTAGCACGTACGGCTCGTTAGCATGTAGAGCGCACCGACTGGTGTCACCTTGTTAGTCAGTATGTGTTACACCTGTGATGGTCCAGCTGGCACAGTGCTCCAGTTGTCTTGAGCGATGTGGAGGGTAACACCTTGAGTTGGCTTTCCCTATTTTGATTTCTAGAACAACAGTCCTTTATTTGGATTTCCCTGTTTTCTGTTTTGCTCTACCTTTTTGTTTTGCTTCCTGTCTTTAAGTTTGGGGTTGGTTTTTCTTTTGTTTACTTCTTCTTGGGCAAATTTAGTGGGCGCTCATGGTGGGTGTCTTTCAGGTTCCAGTTGTTGTTGCTAGTGAACTTTCAGAGGACACCCCCATGAGTGTCTTTCAGAACCCCTCTTAATACCTCCCACCTATTTTGGTTGTTGGTCAGTGACTGTTAGTTCCCTCTTCTGTTTGAGTGACATTTTTGGTGTTCTTGGAATGTTTTCTGTTTATTTATTTGCATATCTACATGTATGTGTCTGAATAGATTTGTATTCATTTGCATGCATTTGTGTGTGGGTGCATGTGTGTGAGGCAGGACAGTGAACTGAGTGGGTCAGGTCTTGTGCTGTCTGTGAGTGTTTGTTTGACTGATGGAAGTGCACTGGCCAAAGGCTCTGGTTTCCCGGGCCCATGCTGACTGAGAAATGGCTCTTTCATTCTGTACTTCCTTAGGAGACCCACACAGGCATCGCCTTACCACCCTGCGAGAGAGCGACTGAGGGGTTGAGAGAGAGCTAGAAAGATGGGGAGGGAAAGCGGGGCCAAATCAATGTTCCCCAACTGCAAATAAACAGGAAATAGAGAGGGTGGAGGAAAGACTGGAGGGGAGTGGAGGAGGGGACATATGGCTTGCGGAATGCTGGTTTCTTGTGGTGTGGTCTGTCTTTTTGTTGGTCTGTCTGTCAGTGCTGCCAGCTGTCTTGAGGCAAGTGGACAGCTGGTCTCCATGGACTTTTCCAAAGTACTGTCTCTGGCTTCAAGTCCACTCATGCCAGTCTAATTGTGGTCCGCTGGGCTTCATAGCCAAAATGTTCTCTATGTTCTGGATAGCTGCTCCATTTGTTCTGCTCTGGACTGGCTCTGTGGTCTGAAGTCCCACTGACCTCCATCATATATTCAACTGCAGTATTGTATCAGTCTGTGAGGCAGTGTTGTATCCTACAACAAAGCCATTCATTCAGCTAGTGAGTGCGTCAAAGGTAAACTGATAATCTGATGTGAATAGCCTCCATGTAAACGTCTGGATTCGATAATAAAGCGAAGTCCAGACAGATGCAGTAGTATGCATTGAGTGTAGTGTAGTCTGTCTGCCAACCCCTGGCAGTTGTAGATGTTTGATTTCCTGTTTTTCTTCAGTTCTGTGGTTGTAGTGCCAATCGTACCTGTTTTGAACTTTTCAGACAGTGATTGAAGTGCGTCTGTTTTCTCTGTTCTACTAAACTTTCCAACTTAATGCTGTTGCGTGAGACCTTCTGCTAAACGCACACACAGACGCACAAATGTGCACTACTTCACAGCCGGTGATGTGGTTTATTTCTTTAGAGTAGACGATAGTACATTTTCTGAAGTGCTGATGTGCGGTTATCATTGATTCTATGTGATGGAGACACACAGCCGTGCAGTGTCAGACTCCGACCCCACCAGAACAGAACCCTGCGTTAGGCCAGACACACAGGATGACAAATTAACTGCTCTTTGCACTGGAGGTTGATTTAAAGACTGAGAAATGTACCATTGAGACAATTGAGTTAAAGCTATACTAGAGTTAGGGAGTGCCTCTCTCTCCCTCTCTTCTCCACCTCCCCAATCATCATCTCCTCCCTTCCTCGTCTCCCCCAGCTTCTAAATACAGGCCGCCTCCTCCCTACAGACGGAGTGTTTTGTTAACATTGTCACCATGCAATTACAGCCCTGTGCATGCAGTTCCACCCAGGCAATGTGTAACCCTGATGTTTTTCAATGCTCTGTCTGCCTCAGAATTTCAGAAGATGAGATGAGCCACGTGGTGGTTTAGCAGCCAAGGCTAGGTGGTTGGGAATTGGACGTCCGAAGGCAAGGGAAGCAAGGGGCTAGAGTCCTGTTTTAACTACCAAGGCTAGGGGGCTGTGGTGTTGGGCTGGATCCTACCTCTATAAGTAGACCAGAGAGAAGGCTACAGTGTATATAGTGTTCACAACTGTTAATGATACAGGAGTGAAAGTAGAAAGAACTAATGTAGATTGCAGAGAAATTGAGGGAACTAGGAGAGAACGTGAGAGAGAGGAAAAAAAGACGAAGCGAGACAAGTATGACAGTGGTGTCTGTCTGAGCCGTGGAGCAGGAAGAGCAGGGCTGAGCCGAGAGAGAGTGCCAAAGCAAAGTAAAGTAGATCATGTAAATATGTTTCCCAAGCCAATAAAACCCTTTGAATTGAATTGTAAGTTATCCCTTGACACCCTGCTGACGCTTGACCCATCGCTCACACTTGACTTAAACACTGACTGAACCCAAAGAAAGGGGAGGGAAATGAGCACACGGAGAGACTGAAGCCATTCATATTAAACAATATTACTTCAAATGTTTGTTCACCTTAGTGGTTTGACACATTCCCTTTGATTGTACGTACTGCTGAGTTCACTTGATTCTGACGGGGAGCCACAATGATGCAACAGTATGGCATCCCACTGAGACCCAGTGTCTATTAGGAGTGATATTAATCAATACGCTGAGCCTGGATGATGCCAGGTTTACACCACACATCTAGGGGTGGCAGTGGCACACTGATTTAATTTGGCAACACAAATACAATTTATGTATTCATTCCAGTGTGCTCACTTTAGGCCTCTACCGCATTAACATTTCACCACCTTTTGACAGAAATGACACTGTCAGTAGGGATCTAACTTGACATTAGTTTGTTGGCGGATCAAGCTGTCTGTGACCTTCTGAATGAAAGGAGAGGAGGAGGGAGAAAGGAGGAGGAAGGAAGGAAGAGAGCAGAGATTACTCCGATGCTTGGGACTCAGATGCTTACTTGACATTAAATGAGAGGGACAGACACACACACACCAGACCAGAACAAGTGTGTGTCTGAGTCTGACAGAGAGATTATGTGCTGAGAACTGGAGTATGTTTTTGGAATATGTGTGCCTTGGCTCAATAGCTTCATGCACTGTTTTGTGTTTTACATGAAGTTTGTCAATCGAAACGGTGATCTCAACGTTGCCTTAGCATGTGTCATTTACGAAGGTGGGAGTGATAGATATAAGTTTGACTTCTTTTCCCCCATTTTTCCCAGGACAATTACATTCTGTTGCGAGAGATCTGGAGTAGATACTTACTGTATTTTAGATGTATATTTCCTTATTTATTTTGGTGAACATACTTCTCTACTCCCTTTCTGAGAGCTGTTTGTAACTAATGAATCTTTTCTAAACTAATATGGGGTAAAACCTTTTAAGAGCTCTCCATGGATGCTGTGAGGGGTTGCGGTTGTATCATAATGTAAGAGAAGGATATATGTTGCATGTGAAATCTCATTCTATCTGACCTGCTCTTGCTGTCTGTTGTGTCGGTGTTTAAACAATGCCCAATTTAAAGTCCCACAGAGGGACTGCTACTGCAGTGTACTCTTCTTCCTGTTGACTATGCCAGAAAAGGGAGGGGACGGTTGGAGGGTGTGTGTCTTAAAACTCCATATCACTCAGAACGACACAAGCTTGTCTTATAATTTCTTCTCCAATTCATCGGTCTCACACAAGCCTATTGTAAGCCAGCTCATTTATTAGAATGTCATTTCTTATTTTGTTTTTTATTTCACCTTTATTTAACCAGGTATGCCAGTTGAGACCAAGTTTTCATTTACAACTGCGACCTGGTCAAGATAAAGCAAAGCAGTGCGACAAAAACAACAGCACAGAGTTACACATGGGATAAACAAACATACAGTCAATAACACAATAGAAAAAGTATATGTACAGTGTGTGCAAATGTAATAAGATTAGGGGGGTAAGGCAATAAATAGGCCACAGAGGTGAAATACTTACAATTTAGCATGAACACTGGAGTGATAGATGTGGAGATGATGATGTGCAAGTCGATATACTGGGGTGCAAAAGAGCAAAATAAATAAATAACAATATGGGGATGAGGTAGTTGGGTGTGCTATTTACAGATGGGCTGTGTACAGGTACAGTATATTAGCTGTTCTGAAATTTCATTTGATATATTTCCATAAGTCAAATCATTAGATTGATGTTGGCATGTGCTTTATGTCCAGGCTTCTGATACATTCTGAACTGTGCTCTATCCATGCATAGTTTCAAGATTTTGCCAAAAATGTATTTATTTTACTTCTGTGTTATTTCTTTTCCAACCTCCACTTCCCCTCAGCAGTGAGATACAGTGTGCCAGGCCAGCACTACAGACTGGTCTGTCTTCCTCTTGAAGAGACACAACACCAACTTTAGAGGATGTAGAACTACATAGACTAGAGCCTCTATGACAAACTCTCAACTGACGTACGATTAAGCCTCTCGGATAAGTTTGTTTGGGGCCACTGAGGTGTTGTTCTGAAAAATAAAGTGGGCTGAGTGAGTGTTCTGTAGCAGAGCTGGCAGAACGTGTTGACTTCTTGAGTGTTGTAACTGTGTGTATAACATTATCTTCATGTAAAACCAGAGACAATTGAGATGAGTACTTCACTTGTCTTTGTTCACTTTCCTATCTTCTCTCTCTTTAAGACTACTGTACAGTTCACTCACTCCTTTGTCCTACACAGTATCAGGCCTATGGAACCTCTGGGCTGTGCAGCTCATTAGGAACACTGATGAACAGTATTGATAAGGCTGTCAGTTAAGGACAACAAAGATGTCTCTTATCACAGCTTTTCTCTTACATGTTCCCCTCCATGTGTCCAGAATGCTCATAGTACAGGTTGTCAAGGAAGAATACATCTGCTTTGTCCGCCCATCTGTTCTTCAATATTAGAGTGCTAGCTGACAGTTCCTGTGTGCAGTCTCCTGTTCAGTGGGGTGTTATTCTGGAGGTGTGGAAAGGCTTTGGCACCAATGGGTTTCACTCCATGTGGTTGCCATGGCATTTATCGCTGTGACTGATTTGTGTTTTGAAAGCAAACAGGTCTGTTTTGGCCCTCACCAGCTGAAGGGTAAGAAGGTGACAGTGGGACAGTTGTTTCATGAAGATGTCTGTCTGTCAAATCAAATTGTATTTGTCACATGCTTGGTAAACAACAGGTGTAGACTAACAGTGAATTGTTACTTACGACTCTTCCCAACAATGCAGAAAGAAAAATATACAAATAATAGAAAGATAATAGCACGAGTAATAAATAGACAATGAGTAATGATACTGAGTCGATATGCAGGGGAATGAGGTAATTGAGGTAGATATGGACATATAGGTAAAGTGACTAGGAGGAAGCGACACTACAGTAGACTTGATTACCAACAACGACGAGACGGCCTACAGGGAGGAGGTGAGGGCCCTCAAAGTGTGGTGTCAGGAAAATAACCTCACACTCAACGTCAACAAAACTAAGGAGATGATTGTGTACTTCAGGAAACAGCAGAAGGGGCAGCCCCCTATCCACATCAACGGGACAGTAGTAGAGAGAGGATAGTAAGTTTTAAGTTCCTCGGCGTACACATCTTGGACAAACTGAATTGGTCCACCCACACAGACAGCATGGCGAAGAAAGCGCAACAGCACCTCTTCAACCTCAGGAGGCTGAAGAAATTTGGCTTGTCACCAAAAGCGCTCACAAACTTTTACAGATACACAATCGAGAGCATCCTGTCGGGCTGTATCACAGCCTGGTACGGCAACTGCTCCGCCCTCAACCGTAAGGCTCTCCAGAGGGTAGTGAGGTCTGCACAACGCATCACCGGGGGCAAACTACCTGCCCTCCAGGACACCTACACCACCCAATGTTACAGGAAGGCCATAAAGATCATCAAGGACAACAACCACCCGAGCCACTGCCTGTTCACCCCGCTATAATCCAGAAGGCGAGGTCAGTACAGGTGCATCAAAGCAGGGACCGATAGACTGAAAAACAGCTTCTATCTCAAGGCCATCAGACTGTTAAACAGCCACCACTAACATTGAGTGGCTGCTGCCAACATACTGACTCAACTCCAGCCACTTTATTATTGGAAAAATGTATGTAAAAAATGTATCACTAGCCACTTTAAACAATGCCACTTAATATAATGTTTATATACCCTACATTACTCATCTCATATGTATATACTGTACTCTATACCATCTACTGCATCTTGCCTATGCCGTCCTGTACCATCACTCATTCATATATCTTTATGTACATATTCTTTATCCCTTTACACTTGTGTGCATAAGGTAGTAGTTGTGGAATTGTTAGGTTAGATAGATTACTCGTTGGTTATCACTGCATTGTCGGAACTAGAAGCACAAGCATTTCGCTACACTCGCATTAACATCTGCTAACCATGTGTATGTGACAAATACATTTGATTTGATTTGAAGTAACATCCAATTATCTGTAAAGTCCCTCAGTGGAGCAGTGAATTTTAAAAACAGATTCAACCACAAAGACCAGGGAGGTTTTGCAAAGTAGGCCACCTATTGGTAGATGGGTAAAAAAAAACACATTGAGTATCCCTGTGAGCATGGTGAAGTTATTAATTACACCTTGGATGGTGTATCAGTACACTCAGTCACTACAAAGATACAGGCGTCCTTCCTTACTCTGTTGCCGAACAGGAAGGAAACCGCTCAGGGATTTCACTATGAGGCCAATGGTGACTTTTTAACAGTTAGAGTTAATTGGCCGGGATAGGAGAAAACTGAGGATGTATCAGCAACATTGTAGTTACTCCACAATACTAAACTAATTGACATAGTGAAAGGAGGAAGTGTGTACAGAACATGCATCCTGTTTGCAACAAGGCACTAAAGTAATACTGCAAAAAATGTGGCAAAGCCATTCACTTTTTGTCCTGGATACAAAGTGTTATGTTTTGGGCAAATCCAATACAGCACATTACTGAGTACCACACTCCATATTTTCAAGCATAGTGGTGGTTGCATCAAGTAATGGAAATGCTGGTAGTTGTTAAGGTATTGGGAGTTTTTCAGGTTAAAAAATAAAAGGTATGGCGCTAAGCACAGGCAAAATCCTAGAGGAAACCCTGGTTCAGTCTGCTTTCCACCAGACACTGGGAGATGAATTCACCATTCAGCAGGACAATAACCTAAAACACAAGACCAAATCTACACTGGAGTTGCTTACCAAGAAGACAGTTAATGTTCCTGAGTGGCTGAATCTATGACAAGCCCTGAAAAAGGTTGTCTAGCAATGCTCAACAATCAATTTGAGAGCTTGAAGATTCCTGAAAATAATAATGTTCAAATGTTGCACAATTCAGGTGTGGAAAGCTCTTAGTGAGTTACTCAGACTCACAGCTGTAATCGCTGCTAAAGAAACTTTGAAAAAGTATTGACTTAGGGGGTGAGAATATTTAAATGTTCAATACATTTGCAAAAATGTCTAAACATGTTTTGACTTTGTCCTTATGGGGTGTTGTGTGTAGATGGGTGAGAATGTATTTCTTTTTTCTTGAACCCATTTTGAATTCCAGCTGTAACACAACAGCATGTGGAACAGGTCAACTGGTGTGAATGCTTTCTGAAGGCTCTGTATACTCCAGAATTGTATGTTTACTGTTCCGATATTGTCTATTCTATATGATGTCTATGTGGACTGTATTCTGTTTTTTTGTATTGTCTATTGCAGGCAGCACCTTTCACTAAGGCAAATTCTGGGTATGTGTAAATGCACTTGGCAAATAAAGGTTATTCTGATACATCTTACTGTTGTCACAGCTGATAGGCTTTAAACACAACACACACACACACACACTTTTTATTTGTTGAATGTCGTAGCTTTACTTTTGCCACGTGACATTTCATAGCCATGCCTGTTCCACTTCCTCATAACATTTCAAGATGTACCCTTGTGGTCACACTGAGTCACACAGCCACTAAAGGTCAGCTGCAGGATGTGTGTAAGAATGGACCATACTATCCTCTCAGCCCTTGGCCTTTGTAGTTAAAGTGTAGAGTCCCCATCTGCTCCTCAGCCCAGAACACATCTGGTATTAGTTGTGTGGAGAGCAGGCAGTAGCTAACAGCTATATAACAGCCTAATGGTCTGGAGCTTCAAAGAGCCCATGGTTACTTGCACTGAAATCTGATCTGCATTTGGGATATTTTTACACTCCATGTATTCCACCGTAGTCCTAGTGCTGTGGTGTCTTTTGTAGTGAACAACTGTCCTAAACTTTGGTGTGCGTTAGAATTCACCATGGACTGTGTGTTCACTGCCTTGGCTTTTCTACAGAGTCCGTCTCTGACTCTGTCTGAGGCCAGGGCCAGCGTTACAGCTGCAGGTGGAGAGGGATGTCTAAAGTAAGTGGAATGAACAAAAGCAAATCAAACAAAGATGCAGCTAGTTAGTGAGGCTTTAGAGGTCCAGGCGGTTCAGGGGCAGTGTGCTCAACACAAAGAGCTCTCTGTCAAAGTGGTGGCACAACCCGCTCCGTATTCCTGTAGAGTACTCACACACGCCGCAGGGCTTACACACACACACACTTATTCACTCGCTCTCTCACACACACAGACATGAAATTAAACATTGAGTAACCAGAGACGAGCACGGTGAAAGATATTTGTTTTTCAGTGTTACATATCACTAATATGTGAACTATATTTTTTGATGAACAAATGTTTCATTTTGTCATTATAACAAGGTGAACATTGTTGTGGAAATCTGTTGCAGCTCAAGTCGACTTCAAACCCCACAATGCATTGCTCTCTCTGGGCTGGTTAGCTAGCTAGCAAACTTAGCTACACATAATAATACCATAGTCAATATCAGCATGTGTAGTAGCTAGCTAGCTGTAAAATTGCCTAAACAGACTCCTAGATTGATAGTGCAGTTTATCTCACCGGGTTCAACTTGCAATTCCTCTCTGCCAAGAGCGAGTGAGTACGTTGAATAATTTGGTACAATGTTTAGATTGAGTACATCTAAGTAAAATATATACTTTGTTATGAAGGGATGAATGTGTTCTCGACATTTATGCACATACCATCTATTAACTGATTTGGTGATCTGGAGTGCAGGTAATTGTTTTAACACTAACACATTTCATAACACTTTTATCTCCAGTGAAGAGAACCATGTATCTATGACGCGTTCCTACAGGATTTCCTGATTTCACAGACAGACACTTAGAAGTTAAATCACTGATAGAACATAGGCTTTCACCAAATTGACAGGAATTTCATGATTTGTGTTTCTGGGGGTGGATTATCTGAATGACCAACACAGCTTCTTATACTTCTTAATTAACACCTCTCCCTCTGTCCATTAGCAACACACTTACTGTCAGGCTACTTTAAGTGTTATTACTCTTTTAACACTGATAAGTTGTCACTTCCTTTATGGGCAACTTGTTTCCCTGATCACAGCTGTAATAAAGGCCCCAAACTTAACCTAAGCTGAATTACACCCTGGCTTCTGTTACCCTAATACGCTGCTCTGCTGAGCTAAGCTCCTCTCTAGCCCTGGACTGGCTCTCCCTTCCTCCCTACTGCTGGGGAATCCACCAGTAACTCCTAGTATTGTTGATGCAGGTGGCTAGGCTTTCACACAGCACACATGCTAAAGCTCTGCGTCATCCTACCCAGCTGGGAAGAGAGAGGACTATACTACTGATCCTGGATCTGCTATAGTTGTATCTCTATCCTGCCCCCTCGGGGCTCCTCTTCGAGCACTTAATCGCTCACTCTCATGGACCGGAGGGAACAGTAACTGGGGCTTATCCATAAACACTAACCTGCTACCGATGTTTGTTTTATTCCACTCTGCTTTATTACTCCAACCACTAAGCCTCTGCTGGGCCCAGAGGGCAGGTATACACCAACTAATGACCAGGAAAACACCAGCCAGGAGACTGCCTCAGAAACCACTCACAAAGTTCACAAAACAAACTTTTCTCTGAGGCTGAGAAGATGACTTAAATGTGCAGTTTTATATCTTGAACCACATCCGTGGGGTGAAATGAAATGGACTTTCTGTCTGCGAGAGGATTGGTTGCCGTTGGAATGTGTTGCATCACGGTTGTGTTGTCAGGGGTTTAGTGCTGTGCAGTTGACCCAGTGAAAATAGGAGTGGGAGTGGAGCATATGGTGTTACTGCTTTTGTTGTGGAGCCAAGTGTGGGCCTGGGCCCAGGAAGGGAAAGGGGATGAGGCAGGCAGAGTGGGGTGGCCTGGCCTGAGGGGACAAAGCGAGGCAAAACAGGGCAGCCCAGCAGTGTGACTGAGCCGTGTGCCCAGTCGGGGCCTTGTAGGTGGAATGGACCTTTTATTGTCAACCCCCAGCCAATGTGACGGAGCAGGCAGGGGAGAGACAGTCCAACAGTCTGGGACTGCAGTCACACACCCTGCTGCTTTGTCCTGCAATGCTGTCTGCAGTCACGCACAGATCTGATCTTGGAGGGTGTTCATTCGGATACATGTACATGTAAGGGTTAACTGTGATGGTTGTGCATGCTGAAGAGCTGTGCCATGATCTAGTTGGGTTCTGTGACATTGAAATTGTGAACTCTGAGAAGCTATTTTCTAACACTAATGACATTTTAGTCATATTTACCACCATGAAAAGTGTTTTATGCTTCTTTGAAACAAAGTGGTCATGATGTGTGTTTAAGTCAGGGTCGTGTTCAGAAGGAAACGGCATCATAGAAAGTTCAGATAAGAGCATATTGCTCTGTGTGTAGACAAGCTCTCTCCTTGACATGTCTATCTGCAAAGTTGTGAACATTGCACCCTCCTGAACATGACACACGATGAAGGAGGGATAGAGGGTTTCAAACCCACTCAAACGAAAACTCACTGAAACAGCCCCGGAGGATAGATACTGCAGAGAGAAATATCTAACTCCTCTGTCAGTTCAATTTGACCTCATGATTTATTGACTTGACTTATGCTATTTCATTCAGTGGCTTTGGCTGGCCCTGCGCAGCTTTCATGATGTTGACACGTCTCAACAATGAATTATTTAATTGAGCAAAATGTGTTAGTGAGCCACCTCAGTCCTGTGTACTCTGAGGGAGATGTTTGAGCCATTTGAAAATCTTCCCACCCTCTTTTTATTTCCTGTGTGGGTTTTTTTTTCAACCGACTTCACATGGAGGGTGTTACCACGGCAACACGCAGTAAAAAATCAACTTCCTGTCTGTGGTAGGGCTGTTACGGTGATCGTATTACCGCCACACCAGCGGTCACGAGTCATGACTGCAGTCAAATTCCACGTGACCGTTTAGTCACTGTAACTAGGCATCTCCAAGCTCTGATGCTGCTGATGGTCATTAGTAGCCTATCAAACGTGTGAACTGCCTGGTACTCAGCACTCTTTTGTCCCTCTAATCACTCTGACATCAGTGCAAATGTATCGAAAATCAAATCAAACCCTTTATGAGAGCCCATGAGCTCATGTTGCACAACATTTCTATAGGCTATATGTTTTGCTTTTGATGAGTATCAAATGGATAGATTCGCTCTTGTTCATGACCCCAAGGTCAGTACCAGTAAGACAGCTTGACCTTCTTTTCATATAGCTCTATTTAATTTCATGGTGGTAGCCTACAGTTAAACGCCCGCAGAAGATAAATTATCTCTACTTTTCAGAGTATTGTCTTGGGCTACAGCGATGGAGGGGGCTTTTCCGATGTAGTCTTTCTGTTAACAAACAAGCCTTTTTTATACATCACAGGTCCTCTCACTCAGCTTTGTCACCAGGCCACTTCCCACTGTTATTTCTCCAGTATGAGACTTTATGATATGACCGAGAGCGTTATGTTAAGCACTGCCAGTACACCTTTCCTGTTTCAAAAAGGGCCACAATGTGTGGGCATGCTGAGTGTCTTATCTAAAAATAGACCATTAGACTTTTTCATTTTCCATGAATTTAATCCTGCCGCCCTGCTTCCCCTCGTCCTGCCAGTTTACAGCAGTGGACACTGGCTACAGCGCTGCTTTAAACCACTCCCAATGTCAGGCACAATGTCACACAGTACTTTGACAGAGGTAAAAAAAATAAACACCTAGCTCTAGCTAGCCGATTTAATCTGAGAAATAACACGAGTGACGATGATGGAGGAAGAGAGGTCCGATTTGAGTGCCCAAAGTGACATCTGTCGGTAAGGCATTGTGGAATATTTTTATTTTATTTAACCTTTATTTAACGAGGCAAGTCAATTAAGAACAAATTCTTATTTACAAAGACGGCATACAGTCATTACTAAGGAAGACCTGAAGGGAATCTGCAGGGAATGTTTTAGTCAATGCCCTGCCCTTACAGCTGTTGCTTAAAGCAGAGTCCTGTGGGATATTTAATTAGCATGTTGATTTGAACTTTCCCTCCACAATGGCCATGAAAAGGTTCATGGATAGTATTGAGTTAGGGATTATGAAGAGTTTTATATGGCGAATGTGAGCGGGTAGAAGTGTGGTCTTTCCTAATAGCTTAACTCCAGTCTTTATATCATACAGACTGGTCCTTAATCTCATCTGACCTCTTTCCTGACAGAGACAACCATGGTGTATGTCTGGTAAACAGATGATATCGCCTCCCACTAAGCCTACTCTGACTGTCAGCATATACAAACCTACTGTAACACAATTTAGTACCGAACACAATGTCTGCTGTTACACAAAATTCTTAACACATGGTCCGCTCCTGTTATCAAATAAAATAACAGGTTATTGGTCACACACACATATTTAGCAATAGTGCAGCAATATCTAACAATTCACAACAATACACACATCTCAAAGTAAAATAATGGAATTAAGAAATATATAAATATTAGGATGAGCAATGTTGGAGTGGCATTGACTAGAATACAGTATATACATATGAAATGGGTAAAACAGTATGTAAAAATGATTAATGTGACAAGTGTTCTATGTCTATGTACATAGGGCAGCAGTCTCTAATATGCAGGGTTGAGTAACCGGGTGGTAGCCGGCTAGTAGGGCAGACTGTGCACCCCCGGTGATGCGTTGAGCAGACTGCACCACCCTCTGGAGAGCCCTGCGGTTAAGGGCGGTGCAGTTGCCATACCAGGCAGTGATACAGTCTGACAGGATGCTCTCAATGGAGCATCTGTAAAAGTTTGTGAGGGTCTTAAGGGCAAAGCCACATTTCTTCAGCCTCTACACTGTGTGGGTGGACCATTTCAGATTGTCAGTGATGTGTACGCCGAGAGACTTGAAGCTTTTCACCTTCTCAGCTGCCACCTGTCTACCTAAGTGGAGTAAAGGAAGGCGAGCTCTTATTATTGCTGACAGGATTCCCCCAGTCCCAAAGGCATGTCAGTTTTCACCATACGTCAGATTTGGCCTCTTCTGGTAGATGTTGTCCTAACATAAGACAACATACCGGTTGCCACTTTAATGTCAGATCACATTTCTGGAACTACCTTGCATTAAAGTAGCAACGATTTCTGCTATGTGTTCAGGTGGGCCTTCAAACTTCAACAGACAAATGACAAAAATTATGAGAAGTGCTTACCAAAGAAAAACTCCCAGAAGGACTAATTTGAGCTAAAAAGGGAGTTGGAGCACTCAACAAAAGCTCACTTTAATCCATTGTACAGGATGCAAACAGGCAACTGACATTTCAACTCCAAGCTGACATCTTCCTCAGAGTGTAGTGTCCCATTGAGACGCAACAATGTAAGAAAATAATAATGATATGTAAATAGGTTAATTCCAAATTATAGCTCACAATAATATTTATAATAAGATCAATAGCGTGTCTGGTTAATCAACAGGCCATGTCAAAATATACATGGGTGATATTTGGGTGTCTGTGAATCTGGAGACAGGCAACAACATTATAGAAACGAGGACAGTAAAACAGTCAAATTTTAGCCCCTTATGATCCACAGTCTGAGTACTGCCAGAATGCCTATCTTTTGTTTTAGTTGTCTGATATGTGTAACCTTTTGGTTTCACTAATCACAGACATCAGTGGGCCATAATGTTTAATAAGCACTTTATACGATATGTTTTTGGACTATTCTGGAGTTTGGCCTCAGAGATCAGGCGCCCTTTCACAATTTTTTTTAACCTTTATTTAACTAGGAAAGTCAGTTAAGAACAAATTCTTATTTTCAATGACAGCCTAGGAACAGTGGGTTAACGGCCTGTTCAGGGGCAGAACGACAGATTTGTCGGGGGTTTGAACTTGCAACCTTCCGGTTACTAGTCCAACAGTCAACATACCACTAGGCTACCCTGCCGCCTCAAATAAACTACCTTCAAAATCTGAGTTTACAGCATTAGGGACCTGAAGGTCTCATAGAAGTGACTGGGTTTTAATATCACATTTGAATAAGTTCTGTTGAGATGGTGAGGGATGATGTCTTCTCTCGGACCACCTTGCGCGCATCAGCCGGCGGCTCCTTTTTTCTGATCGGTGGGCTGTGAACTCCTTGATGGAGACCACTGGCAGCGTATGTAATGTTTATTATATCAAATCAAATCAAATTTTATTTGTCACATACACATGGTTAGCAGATGTTAATGCGAGTGTAGCGAAATGCTTGTGCTTCTAGTTCCGACAATGCAGTAATAACCAACAAGTAATCTAACTAACAATTCCAAAACTACTGTCTTATACACAGTGTAAGGGGATAAAGAATATGTACATCAGGATATATGAATGAGTGATGGTACAGAGCAGCATAGGCAAGATACAGCAGATGGTATCGAGTACAGCATATACATATGAGATGAGTATGTAAACAAAGTGGCATAGTTAAAGTGGCTAGTGATACATGTATTACACAAGGATGCAGTAGTTGATATAGAGTACAGTATATACGTATGCACATGAGATGAATAATGTAGGGTATGTAACATTATATAAGGTAGCATTGTTTAAAGTGGCTAGTGATATATTTTACATTTCCCATCAATTCCCATTATTAAAGTGGCTGGAGTTGAGTCAGTGTCAGTGTGTTGGCAGCAGCCACTCAATGTTAGTGGTGGCTGTTTAACAGTCTGATGGCCTTGAGATAGAAGCTGTTTTTCAGTCTCTCGGTCCCAGCTTTGATGCACCTGTACTGACCTCGCCTTCTGGATGATAGCGGGGTGAACAGGCAGTGGCTCGGGTGGTTGTTGTCCTTGATGATCTTTATGGCCTTCCTGTAACATCGGGTGGTGTAGGTGTCCTGGAGGGCAGGTAGTTTGCCCCCGGTGATGCGTTGTGCAGACCTCACTACCCTCTGGAGAGTCTTGCGGTTGTGGGCGGAGCAGTTGCCGTACCAGGCGGTGATACAGCCCGCCAGGATGCTCTCGATTGTGCATCTGTAGAAGTTTGTGAGTGCTTTTGGTGACAAGCCGAATTTCTTCAGCCTCCTGAGGTTGAAGAGGCGCTGCTGCGCCTTCTTCACGATGCTGTCTGTGTGAGTGGACCAATTCAGTTTGTCTGTGATGTGTATGCCGAGGAACTTAACTTGCTACCCTCTCCACTACTGTTCCATCGATGTGGATAGGGGGGAGTTCCCTCTGCGGTTTCCTGAAGTCCACAATCATCTCCTTAGTTTTGTTGACGTTGAGTGTGAGGTTATTTTCCTGACACCACACTCCGAGGGCCCTCACCTCCTCCCTGTAGGCCGTCTCGTCGTTGTTGGTAATCAAGCCTACCACTGTTGTGTCGTCCGCAAACTTGATGATTGAGTTGGAGGTGTGCGTGGCCACGCAGTCGTGGGTGAACAGGGAGTACAGGAGAGGGCTCAGAATGCACCCTTGTGGGGCCCCAGTGTTGAGGATCAGCGGGGTGGAGATGTTGTTGCCTACCCTCACCACCTGGGGGCGGCCCGTCAGGAAGTCCAGTACCCAGTTGCACAGGGCGGGGTCGAGACCCAGGGTCTCGAGCTTGATGACGAGCTTGGAGGGTACTATGGTGTTGAATGCCGAGCTGTAGTCGATGAACAGCATTCTCACATAGGTATTCCTCTTGTCCAGATGGGTTAGGGCAGTGTGCAGTGTGGTTGAGATTGCATCGTCTGTGGACCTATTTGGGCGGTAAGCAAATTGGAGTGGGTCTAGGCCCTAGACTCTAGGGTGTCAGGTAGGGTGGAGGTGATATGGTCCTTGACTAGTCTCTCAAAGCACTTCATGATGACGGAAGTGAGTGCTACGGGGGCGGTAGTCGTTTAGCTCAGTTACCTTAGCTTTCTTGGGAACAGGAACAATGGTGGCCCTCTTGAAGCATGTGGGAACAGCAGACTGGTATAGGGATTGGTTGAATATGTCCGTAAACACACCGTCCAGCTGGTCTGCGCATGCTCTGAGGGCACGGCTGGGGATGCCGTCTGGGCCTGCAGCCTTGCGAGAGTTAACACGTTTAAATGTCTTACTCACCTCGGCTGCAGTGAAGGAGAGTCCGCATGTTTCCGTTGCAGGCCGTGTCAGTGGCACTGTATTGTCCTCAAAGCGGGCAAAAAAGTTATTTAGTCTGCCTGGGAGCAAGACATCCTGGTCCGTGACTGGGCTGGTTTTCTTCTTGTAGTCCGTGATTGACTGTAGACCCTGCCACATGCCTCTTGTGACTGAGCCGTTGAATTGAGATTCTACTTTGTCTCTGTACTGACGCTTAGCTTGTTTGATAGCCTTGCGGAGGGAATAACTGCACTGTTTGTATTCGGTCATGTTACCAGTCACCTTGCCCTGATTAAAAGCAGTGGTTCGTGCTTTCAGTTTCACGCGGATGCTGCCATCAATCCACGGTTTCTGGTTAGGGAATGTTTTAATCGTTGCTGTGGGAACGACATCTTCAACGCACGTTCTAATGAACTCGCACACCGAATCTGCGTATTCGTCAATGTTGTTATCTGACGCAATACGAAACATATCCCAGTCCACGTGATGGAAGCAGTCTTGGAGTGTGGAGTCAGCTTGGTCGGACCAGCGTTGGACAGACCTCAGCGTGGGAGCTTCTTTTTTAAATTTCTGTCTGTAGGCAGGGATTAACAAAATGGAGTCGTGGTCAGCTTTTCCGAAAGGAGGGCGGGGCAGGGCCTTATATGCGTCGCGGAAGTTAGAGTAACAATGATCCAAGGTTTTTCCACCTCTGGTTGCGCAATCGATATGCTGATAAAATTTAGGGAGTCTTGTTTTCAGATTAGCCTTGGTAAAATCCCCAGCTACAATGAATGCAGCCTCCGGATAAATGGATTCCAGTTTGCAAAGAGTCAAATAAAGTTCGTTCAGAGCCATCGATGTGTCTGCTTGGGGGGGGGGGGGGGGATATATACGGCTGTGATTATAATCGAAGAGAATTCTCTTGGTAGATAATGTGGTCGACATTTGATTGTGAGGAATTCTAAATCAGGTGAACAGAAGGATTTGAGTTCCTGTATGTTTCTTTCATCACACCATGTCTCATTAGCCATAAGGCATACGCCCCCGCCCCTCTTCTTACCAGAAAGATGTTTGTTTCTGTCGGCGCGATGCGTGGAGAAACCCGCTGGCTGCACCGCCTCCGATTGCGTCTCTCCAGTGAGCCATGTTTCCGTGAAGCAAAGAACGTTACAATCTCTGATGTCCCTCTGGAATGCTACCCTTGCTCGGATTTCATCAACCTTGTTGTCAAGAGACTGGACATTGGCGAGAAGAATGCTAGGGAGTGGTGCACGATGTGCCCGTCTCCGGAGTCTGACCAGAAGACCGCCTCGTTTCCCTCTTTTTCGGAGTCGTTATTTTGGGTCGCCGCATGGGATCCATTCCGTTGTCCTGTTTGAAAGGCAGAACACAGGATCCGCGTCGCGAAAATCATATTCTTGGTCGTACTGATGGTGAGTTGACGCTGATCTTATATTCAGTAGTTCTTCTCGACTGTATTTAATGAAACCTAAGATGACCTGGGGTACTAATGTAAGAAATAATACGTAAAAAAACAAAACTGCATAGTTTCCTAGGAACGCGAAGCGAGGCGGCCATCTCTGTCGGCGCCGGAAGTTAGGTGTATATTAGAGTGGATTATCTGTAGAAGACTTTGAGACTAGAACGGGTTTAGTATTCTGACAGGAAGAGGAGCATGATTTAATAGTCAAGACTTATTCTGCATATCTGTGCGTCCAACTGAGAAGTTGATCTAATACCTCCAGTTCTTTGCCTAGCATGTGGCAATGCCATGGCAGCGTTTGCTTTCTTCTTCATTATTGTGCTAGTTACAGAACTGCAGGGTCTTGGGGAGTTCAGTTCAGTGTTCACCATTACTACGCACTCCAACGTCAAGGTATTACACAGTTGATTGACTGATTATCAGATAGCTTATCTGAGCTCTAGAGTAATTTGAACTGGTTACACTGTACTGTAGGACAGGTTATTTGTTTTTTGATGGGAAATGTTGTCATATGAGCCAAGTGTAATCACCATAGATCATTGCCTTTTGAAGAGATATACCCATGATGGTCTCTTGAGAGAGAAAAAGAGTGAGACTGCTAATGGAGGTATGTATCAGTTGTACATTTGCAGTGGCCCATCATGCATCAGCAGCCTCCAGTGAACGAATTTCTCTTTTCCTCTTGTCTCTCTCTCTCTCCATTTACATTACATTTGAGTCATTTAGCAGATGCTCTTATCCAGAGCATAGTGTATCATCTCCTTCCTCTCTCATGTCAGTTGATGTGCAGTGTTGTTACAGTAGCGTTACCTGTCCACCCCTCCCAGACCAGACAGAAAGAGGAAGCTCAAAGTCAGATCACTCCTGATGCATAGAGGACAGTGGAACATGTTCAACCCTTATTTTCTTCAATGAACTATCGTTAAAAGGCTTCTATAAGCGAGGGAACAATCTCAAGGTATGCACATTTTTTTTAAAGCCCAGCACTCACAATTGATTCAAGGTTTTTGGGATCTCATGATTGTGAATGTCACAGAAAGCACAGTGGTCTTTTACAAAAGCATGCACGTACGCACTAACACCTTCTTTGTTGTGATTGGGACATGTTGTGCTGGGTTCTTGGGTTCTGTGCCAGAACATGTTTTCCCTACTGTATTTGGTAGTAACACTTTACCCTGAGATGAAAGTTGTCTATTTGCTGTAGCAGGTCTCCAGGGCCTACGTTGGCCTGAAATGCCTGCTCCAGATGTTTATCTTATTACTCCGACAGGGCCGTTCTCACAAACAAACATTGAGCTAGTCAGCATCCATTATGGATTAATCTTTTCCACCTGTTTCTCTCTAATTAGCGGTGTGGTCTTAATAAATCACATCACACTTTATTTGTCACATGTGCCAAATACAACAAGTGTAGACCCTAAAGTGAAACGCTTACTTACAAGTCCTTAACCAACAGTGCAGTTCAAGAAGAGTTAAGAAAATATTTACCAAATAAACTAAAGTAAAAAAGAATCAAAAGTAACACAATAACATAACAATAACGAGTCTACCGGTACCGAGTCAGTGTACAGGTTAGAGGTAATTTGTAGGTAGGGGTGAAGTGACTATGCATAGATAATAAACAGCGAGTAGCAGCAGTGCACATAACAAATGGAAGGGGGGCGGGTGGCCAATGTAGTAGTCCGGTGGCCATCAGCAGTCTTAGGTAGAAGCTGTTCAGGAGCCTTTTGGTCCTAGACTTGGTGCTCCGGTACCGCTTGCCGTGCAATAGCAGAGAAAACAGTCTATGACTTGGGTGACTGGAGTCTCTGACAATTTTATGGGCTTTCCTCTGACACCGCATATTATATAGGTCCTGGATTGCAGGAAGCTTGGCCCCAGAGACGTACTGAGCCGTACGCACTACCATCTGTAGCGCCTTATGGTCAGATGCCAAGCAGTTGCCATACCAGGCAGTGATGCAACTGGTCAGGATGCTCTCGATGGTGCAGCTGTAGAACTTTTTGAGGATCTGGGGACCCATGCTGAATCTTTTCAGACTCCTGAGGGGGATAAGGTTTTGTTGTGCCCACTGTCTTGTTGTTGTTTGGACCACAATAGATTGTTGGTGATGTGGACACTAACGAACTTGAAACTCTTGACCCGCTCCACTACAGCCCCATTGATGTTAATGGTGGCCTGTTCAGCCCGCCTCTTCCTGTAGTCCACGATCAGCTCCTTTGTCTTGCTCACATTGAAGGAGAGGATGTTGTCCTGACACCACACTGCCAGTTCTCTGACCTCCACCCTATAGGCTGTATCATCATTGTCGGTGAGTACAGGAGGGGACTAAGTACACACCCCTGAGGGGCCCCAGTGTTGAGGATCAGGGTGGCAGATGTGTTGTTGCCTACCCTTGCCACCTAGGGACGGCCCGTCAGGAAGTCCAGAATCCAGTTTCAGAGGGAGGTGTTTAGTCCAAGGGTCCTTAGCTTAGTGATGAGCTTCGTGGGCACTATGGTGTTGAACTCTGAGCTGTAGTCAATGAACAGAATTCTCACATAGGTGTTCCTTTTGTCCAGGTGGGAAAAGGCAGTGTGGGCTGCGATTGAGATTGCGTCATCTGTGGATCTGTTGGGGCTGTATGTGAATTTGAGTGGGTCTATGGTATCCAAGAGGATGCTGTTGATGTGAGCCATGACCAGCCTTTCGAAGCACTTGTGCTACGGGGCGGTAATCATTTAGGCAGGTTACCTACGCTTCCTTAGGCACAGGGACTATGGTGGTCTGCTTGAAACATGTAGGTATTGGACATAGAGAGGTTGAAAATATCAAGGTCAGACACTTGCCAGTTGGTCCACGCATGCTTTCAGTTTTTTAAATGTATTTAACTAGGCAAGTCAGTTAAGAACAAATTCTTATTTTCAATGACGGCCTAGGAACAGTGGGTTAACTGCCTTGTTCAGGGGCAGAAGGCAGATTTGTACCTTGACAGCTCGGGATTCGATCTTTTCGGTTACTAGTCCAACGCTCTAACCACTAGGCTACCTACCACCCTGAGTACACGTCCTGGTAATTCATCTGGTCCCGCGGCTTTGGGAATGTTGACCTGTTTAAAATGTCTTGCTCACATCGGCTACCGAGAGCATTATCACACAGTCTCTCGTGCATGCTTCAGTGTTGATTGCCTCGAAGCGAGCATAAAAGACATTTAGCTCATCTGGTAGGCTCGCGTCACTGGGTGGCTCGCGTCTGGGTTTCCCTTTGTAGTCCGTAATAGTTTTCAAGCCCTGCCATATCCTACAAGCGTCAGAGCCGGAGTAGTAGGATTCAATCTTAATCCTGTATTGTCGCTTTGCTTGTTTGATGGTTCGTCTGAGGGCGTAGCGGGATTTCTTATTGGTGTCCAGATTAGTGTCCCGCTCCTTGAAAGTGGCAGCTCTAGCCTTTAGCTTGATGCGGATGTTGCCTGTAATCCATGGCTTCTGGTTGGGATATGTACGTACGGTCACTGTGGGGACTACGTCGTCAATGCACTTATTGATGAAGCTACAGCACTGAGATCACTGTAGAAGTTATATCGTACTTAACATTAGACCTGAGGGCACAGGGTAGAGCTGGGCGATATGGACAAAAAGTTACATTGCGATAAATTGACACATTTTTCTTTAAATATAAATACATATGTTTTGTCACATACACCGGTATGGTGCAGTGAAATGTGTGGTTTTAACAAGGTCAGACATAGTAGTACGGTGCCCTTGGAGAAAGTTAGGATTAAGTGTCTTGCTCAAGGGCACCTCGACAGATTTGTTTTTCACCTTGTCAGCTCGGTTATTCAAACCAGCGACCTTTTGGTTACTGGCCCAATGCTTTAACCGCTAGGCTACCTGCCGCCCATTAGCGGAAAGGCTCTAGACTGACTTTTTCTAGTACCAAGTAATACATTCAAAAAGTTAGCTATTTCATGTAACATGTTCATGGATTGCATGATGAATATTTTTATGTACAACATGTCACAATAGGATCCGGAATAATCATCTCTCTTTTTGGCTCTTTAGAGATTAATTTGCCTGCATGCTTTTTTGTGCATATTGGCCATGGATATATGTTCCATAATTTACCACAGAGGAAGTAGGAACTTAAAACACATTATCAATATTGCTAACTCTAAATATGATACATCTCATTTACATACTCCATTTGACAGTTGAGAAAAAACATGTCTACTCATATAAAGTTGACTCTCCTCTTTGCTAACAATAGTAACAGTAGTTGTTCCAAAAATGGTGTCTTTCCTGCAATTACATTTTGAAATGCTTGCGCTTATCAGAACGCATCTCTCCCTTCACTCTGTGAAAGGGGCGAGCGGGAGTGATCCAGAAGCGAAAAAGGGACAGGGCAGATACTTTCATTGCAGGAAGCCAGTTAATGCACATTACTGCTGACCAAATAAAAAATTTAGAACCAAAAAAATCTGCAGGAACGTTGGGTAGCCTAATCACCAAAGTTACCGACAGAAGAAAAATTGCATTCGATGGCAATGTCGGCATATGTAATTTTTGGTTTATTATCTCTAGCACAGGGGCAGGATGGTAGATTAGACATGAGACAAGAGATTAGGTCTATGTTTAAGTCAGTCAGTCACTTCAAAACACTCCGTATGAGTAGGTTCCAGAGTTGTTCTTGCTTCTGTTTTCACGTCGTCAGGAAAAACTTAACTTAACTTTGACACATCAGTATAGGGAGCTTAAAATATGATGCAGACAATGAAAATACCATTTTTGTTTAACACCGACTAAGTAGTACTATTTTTCCTGAGCCAACAGCAGCCTATATAATGGTGATTATAGAGTAATTACAGTGTTGATGTTTGTACTGTACATTTACAGTAGTGCTAGTTTAGTGTGTAGTAGGCAGGCAGGGTGTATCAGGCAGAGAGTGGTGGAGCCAGGATGAGGTAACATTGACGAGCTAACCACCTCAGTCACCGGCTTCATTAGGAAATGCATCTTCGACTTTGTCCCCACAGTGAAGGTTCGCTGCTTCCCCAATCAAAAGCCATGGATTAACACTGAGGTTGGCGCAGACAGGAACAAGTACAAGAAGTCCCGCTACGACCTCCGCAGACTCACCAAATAAGCAAAAGGACAATATTGGAATAAGGTGGAATCATATTACACAGGCTCCACCACCCGCCTCATGTGGCAGGGGCTACAGTCCATTACGGATTACAAAGGAAGACCCAGCGGTGATCTGCCCAACGATGCCTCTCTACCAGACCAACTCAATGCATTTTATGGACGCTTTGACAATAACACCATGCCTTGTGGGAGGACTCCCACCAACCCAGACTGGGTGATCTCGCCCCACAAGGCCGACAAGGAGTCTTTAATCAGGTCAACACTTGCAAGGCCACGGGGCCAGACTATATCCCAGGGTGCATTCTGAGAATGCGCAGAACAGCTGGCAGGCATATTCACTGTCATTTTCAACCTTTCCTTGTCCCAATCTGTAATCCCCACATTTTAGGAGGTTGAAAAGGTATGGCATGAGCCCTCAAATCCTCCAAAAGTTCACTGCTTCGTATGGCAACAGCACAACCCCTGATTGCATGACTCTACAGCGGGTGGTGCAGACAGCCCTGTATATCACTCGGGGCAAGCTCCCTGCCATCCAGGACCTCTATATCAGGCGGTGTCGTTAAACTCCAGCCACCCAAATCATAGACTGTTCTCCCTGCTTCCGCACCGCAAGTGGTACCGGTGCATTAAGTCTGATACCAATAGCTTCAATCCCAAAACCATAAAGCTGCTAAATAGCGAACAAAATCTCTACACAGACCCTTGAGTTGACCCTTATTTTCTCTATGCACAGTCACAGGACCCTACACACTTACACACAGTGACACTCCAACTCACACGCAGACTTACTTAATTTGTTCACGCACACACAACATGCACACATTTATACCCGTTCTACACACATGCACACACAACATGCACACATGTATACCCATTCTACACACACGCACACACAACATGCACACATGTATACCCATTCTACACACACGCACACACAACATGCACACATGTATACCCATTCTACACACACGCGCACACAACATGCACACATTTGCATACAATTGTCATATACGCTGCTGCTACTCTATCATACATCCTGATGCTTAGTCACCTTACCCTCCTCTGTTTTCTGTTCTTCCTCTCTCTTCTGTCTGCCAGGATTAATTAGCTGCTGTCCTGCTCCTCTCAGACTTCCATCAGCACCCTCTCTCTTCCCCTCTACCCCCCCTCTCTAAAATCTCCTGTTTCTCCCCAGTCCTTTACCCTCTCTCTTTCCCTGCCTTCCCGATGCCCTTGCCCCCTCTACCCACTCTCTCTCCAGTGGATAGGAAGGAGGGTGGTTTAGAGAGATGACCTCCTTCACACCCCCCCTCAGTCTCCCCTCAGTCTCTCTAATTAGACTAACACGTTGTTTCATTATTTTAACAGGGCCAGCAGAGAAAGAGGGTGTACTTGTTTGTGTGTGTACGTGTCTGTGTGTGTCGGGCAGGGGAAGGGCCAGGGTAGCTGTAAGACAGGGGGCCCGAGTGGAAAGGCTGTTGACAGGGGAACTGAGAAAGATTGTTTTAGGAGAGAACAACTTAAAAACTAAGTTTAGAATACTTTGGGCGATGACAAGAAAAAGCCAAATGTTCCAGTTTGATATGTTTATATTCTGTCATTAATGAACAGAGATGATAGACTGGCACATGCAATTTCAGAAATTCGGAAACACATCCGGAAAGACATCCGTTCTCATCTCATCTCCTTCTTTTTCTCCTTCTACTTTCACCACCCTCCCACTTTCGTCCACAGGACCGGTTCCAGGCACAAGTGACATAAGCGGTTGCTTAGGGCCCCCAGCCACTTTCTATCTCTGGACATTGCTTTTGTCTAATAAACCTGGGTCAACGAAAACCTGACAGTCACTCAATTAGCCATGTCAGATTACAATTTTCAGATTGGTTAATTAGTCTAGCCAGCTATCTAAACTTAATCATGGCTGAATACCGACCGGGCACTCAGGGCACTTGCCCAGGGGCTCTGAGCTCCAGGAGGTCCCCATTGGATTTTGTTTGTCATTCTCTCTATCATATAAACACGGCATAAGTCATTACAAAATGTGTAGAATTGCAGAAAACTTGCTTTAAAACGTCAACATTTTCCCTACACCCCATGGCAATATGTGCAGAATTACAGGAAATGAACTTGAAATGTTTCCCTCCACCGTCAAGAAGGGGGCCACTAAAAGCCTAGAGCCAGCCCTGTCTGTCCATCTTGTGGACTTTATGAGATGGGTGATGGGTGGGTGTCGTGTTTTGACTGCTCCAGAGTTGTGAGGGAGGACGATGCCTGTGGGTTGTCTGTGTTTTACTTCCTGTTGATGACCAAACATTACTGTCAGGAGTGTTGCATGTACAGTCACATATACATCATCTTTCTCTCTTTTCTTGCTTACTCTTCTTGCTTACTCTCATTTACACACATGTCCAGTCCCTCTCCTGTCATCATTCCCAGCAGCAGTTGTCAGTGTGCTGTCCAGACTTGCTCTCTGCTGGCCCGGGGGGTTGTAGCCATCGGAGGAGAGAGAGAAGGTCTCCCTCCTTCTGGCCCTCAGATGGGTCACAGCAGCCACGCCCCAGCCCTGTGTGTGTGTGTGTATTGATACCCTACAGCATAGATTCAACAAAGGATCTCCCTCCATTTCCTCCCTCCCTGCAGCCTGGAGTAGGAAGTGGCACTGAGCCATCCATCCAGGCAGGGAGGGAAGCAGAGAGAGAAAATGTCTCCCTCACAGGTCTGCTGCTGCTGTATGCCTCCTGGGACTTCACAGACCTCCGCCCACTCTGGGCAGGAAGGTACACAGCCTGTGCTAGAGAGAGGAACTTACTAGTTTCTACTGTGGGTTCGATTTGATTAGTCCAACGTATCGATGCGGTTCGATATGACTCAATGCACTAACAATTGTTGCATGAACCAATTCATTTCCCATTCTAAGTGAATATCTGATACTGATGGATTTAGGAGCTGATCTAGATCTGTCTGAGCTGAATTCTCTAAGCTGAATGGCCGTGTGTGTGTGCAATTTCTATTTTTGTCCCCTCACTTTTTATCAGAAATTCTCATCACCCACTGACTAACTTATCATATAACAGATTAAAATATTTTGAGCTATTCATGTCATTATTATTATTTATTTTTAAATTATCAATGACATGCATAGCCAATTAATATAACACAGCTTTGGATTTCACCCTGTCTCAAAAGCCTGTTTGGAATTTTACTGGAGAGCTGCTCTCTTCTCCCGTTCTGACCAGGGGAGAAAATATTATTGCTGTCCTTGTTATGAAAATTACACCTTTACCCTGTTCATGTAAAAATGACTAAATTCACTGATTTTGTTTAAAGCAGAACTACCCAAAATATTTAGTACTGTGAACATGGCAATCGAAAAGCCCCAATCAGCAGATAGATGTGCAATCAGCAAGATGTGAGTTGTGTCCACTCCGGTAACCTGCCCTACACAGCTCCACTGGTAAAATACAGCTCATTTGTTAGCAATGACACAGCAAATTATATTGGTTGTCCATCAATTAATAAAGCCTATGATTTAATATTGCAAAGCCATTTTACAAACAACTGAATGCTGAAGGTGCCGTGCAGATGTAGCCTATGAATATTAGAACAGGGATAGGGGGCAGGCCTACTGTACCTCTCGTTGGCGTAAACAGCTGCATTTCCCGCAGTGTGCACACAGTTATCTGACTTGTAGATCAATGTCATATGCAGTTACCGATATAATAGTTTGGTAGGCTGAAGGAGAAGACTCATCAATTCAGCCACAACATATTAGAGGTATTTTCGGAATAAAGCAGAAAAATATAATAGGACAAAATAATTAGTGAACCGGCGATTCGTAAAGTTTGAATCTGTTTTCTTACGGATGCATGCTTCATTTGGATCGGATTGGGTTCCCGCGTTAAACATTTGAACCTGGGCCCGATATTGGTGAATCGTTACATCCTTAGATAACACAGCGCTTGGTAGTCAAATATGACATTCAAATTTCAATCCCCGCAGTATTCACCAGTCAGCACTTTAGAGAGGCACAATAAATGGGCCTCAGATGAGCCTAACAGCATTCAGTCCTCTCTCGCATGGATATCGAGGTAACACTTCATAACCCTGGGGCTTT
Source organism: Oncorhynchus nerka (assembly GCF_034236695.1). Taxonomy (NCBI): domain Eukaryota; kingdom Metazoa; phylum Chordata; class Actinopteri; order Salmoniformes; family Salmonidae; genus Oncorhynchus; species Oncorhynchus nerka. The sequence continues at coordinate 66,520,259 of NC_088397.1, read as the reverse complement.
CTTTCTCTCCTCATCCCTCTGATTGATTGGTTCTTTGGATCACAGGGCATTTGAAAGTAGCTATAAAATATCATTGGAGGTGTTCCATGGGTCAGCTAGATGCTGCAGGTCAGATGTTGTATTCACCAGATCTAATCTCATTACCCATCCTTTAGATGCTGCAGGTCAGATGTTGTATTCACCAGATCTAATCTCATTACCCATCCTTTAGATGCTGCAGGTCAGATGTTGTATTCACCAGATCTAATCTCATTACCCATCCTTTAGATGCTGCAGGTCAGATGTTGTATTCACCAGATCTAATCTCATTACCCATCCTTTAGATGCTGCAGGTCAGATGTTGTATTCACCAGATCTAATCTCATTACCCATCCTTTAGATGCTGCAGGTCAGATGTTGTATTCACCAGATCTAATCTCATTACCCATCCTTTAGATGCTGCAGGTCAGATGTTGTATTCACCAGATCTAATCTCATTACCCATCCTTTAGTTTTACATTAGAGTAATCTCCTTTAGGAGTGCTGGGCTTCTTTACAACCAGAACCTGTACATTCACCCCCAGTTCTGAGACAGAAATGATAGGACCGGAGGGAACCTTCATCCCATAGTGGATTCAAAGGAAATAGCGAACGAGTGGCTCGTCAATATTCAAGTCTGTTTTCAGCTATTGCCTTACTGTGTGTGTCTGTAATAACAAAGGTCTGTGTCATATTAAAACATGAAGATTGAATAACTGCCTCCATCCAGCCTTCCTTCCTTGTGGCACTAATTATTTGACCAACAAGAATCTAGCTTTTATTAACTATCCAATCCACTGTCCCCGAGCACTGCAGAACTCATCTCTACTGCTACTACAATAACAAGCCAGACATCACCTCAATAACACACTCAGCTCAGCTGGCTAGTCCTGTCAGACAGTATGAAGATTGTTTAAATACTGTAAATGGAAGAACCATCAGTGTATTTAAAGGGCTGGGTAAAAAGGATCCCATATCACGATCATTTACACAATACCACAGTATGCGCTAAGGATGAGAGACAAGCAGCTCTTTTGTTCAATAAATTGTCCGTTTGAGAAGGTTAGCTCTTGTTTGCAGTAAGGCAACCTAGTAAATATTACTCAGGTAAAGTGGTTACAACAACATTAGGCTTAACATGTTTGGGCATGTCCAGAGAGTGTTGTGGAATTTTGAAATCCAACTGTTTATTGTTCACATCCATAGGGATAACAAACACATTACATATCCCAAGCCTAACAGTATTGCTGCATAAAAACTACCAGCTTTTAGTATTTAGTATATTGGATCATTTGACTGAATCCAAAGAAAAGCCTGATCGAATAACTGATCAAATCAGAATTAGAAAAGGCCTCTAAACTGAAAGTATTGTGGGCGGGAGGGTTAGAGTGTTGGACTAATAACCGAAAGGTTGCAAGTTCAAATCCCAGAGCTGACAAGGTACAAATCTGTCGTTCTGCCCCTGAACAGGCAGTTAACCCACTGTTCCTAGGCCGCCATTGAAAATAAGAATTTGTTCTTAACTGACTTGCCTGGTTAAATAAAGGTAAAAAAAATATTTAAAAATTGTCCTCTTAGAAGTTATTCAATCTACAATGGGAAATTGGTTTGATTGCATAAACTTGGATAATGTCAGATGAAAACAGATTATATTACAGTGCTATCACAGTAGTACAGTTCATGCTTAAAAATCCATGGTTTGTTTTGTATTTGTATTTATTCTTTGTTTATACAGGTGATCCCACTGAAAACTATTCACAAGGGAGAGCTGTAACAAGAAAGACCGACGCAATCAACAAAAACTGTAGTGCTTCTACTTCCAATGCCATTCAGATTATAATGCTGCTTCACTTTAGGACCGGTGTCCCTGACATTGATTTGGGGTGGCAGGTAGCCTAGTGGTTAGAGTGTTGGACTAATAACTGAAATGTTGCAAGATCAAATCCCCGAGCTGACAAGGTAAAAGGTAAAAATCTGTCATTCTACCCCTGAACAAGGCAGTTAACCAACCGTTCCTAGGCCGCCATTGAAAATAAGAATTTGTTCTTAACTGAAGGAAAAATACATTTAAAAAAGCCTAGGACTACAAAGTATACTAAATGGAGATTCTCTATTGAAATAGCTTTTTTAGGACAGGACTAGGCTTAATCTATGTCTGGGGAAACTGGCCCAAAGTCAACTCATTGTCTGTTCCAGACTTGTAAATAACTCATATGTTTTGTCCACCTCTGTGTCGGCCACTAAGTGATAAAGAGTCATTCGGCGAGGCTGCTTTGTTAATCACAGATGAGGACAGTGAGGGGATGTGAGGTGACTGAGGGGATGTGAGGTGGCGGTGGCTGTAAAGGCGTTGGCCTAAATGACAATCAACAGTAGCATGGGCCCCCACACTGCTGCATTTGTATGTCCCTCTCAGTTCCCACAGGACACACAGTCCAGAGCCAACACCAACATCCTGCCATGGGAAGCAAACACACTCAACCAAGGCATCATTTGAATGTTGGAGGATATAAACTCAGCAAAAAAAAGAAACGTCCTCTCACTGTCAACTGTGTTTATTTTCAGCAAACTTAACATGTGTAAATATTTGCATGAACATAAGATTCAACAACTGAGACATAAACTGAACATGTTCCACAGACATGTGACTATCAGAAATGCAATAATGTGTCCCTGAACAAAGGGGGTAACAGTCAAAAGTAACAGTCAGTATCTGGTGTGGCCACCAGCTACATTATGTACGGCAGTGCATCTCCTCCTCATGGACTGCACCAGATATGCCCGTTCTTGCTGTGAGATGTTACCCCACTCTTCCACCAAGGCACCTGCAAGTTCCCAGACATTTCTGGGGGGAATGGCCCTAGCCCTCACCCTCCGATCCAACAGGTCCCAGACGTGCTCAATGGGATTGAGATCCGGGCTGTTCACTGGCCATGGCAGAACACTGACATTCCTGTCTTGCAGGAAATCACGCACAGAACGAGCAGTGTGGCTGGTGACATTGTCATGCTGGAGGGTCATGTCAGGATGAGTCTGCAGGAAGGGTACCACATGAGGGAGGAGAATGTCTTCCCTGTAACGCACAGCGTTGAAATTGCCTGCAATGACAACAAGCTCAGTCCGATGATGCTGTGACACACCGCCCCAGACCATGACGGACCCTCCACCTCCAAATCGATCCCGCTCCAGAGTACAGGCCTCTGTGTAACGCTCATTCCTTCGACGATAAACACGAATCTGACAATCACTCCTGTTGAGACAAAACTGCGACTCGTCAGTGAAGAACGCTTTTTGCCAGTCCTGTCTGGTCCAGCGACGGTGGGTTTGTGCCCAAAGGCGACGTTGTTGCCGGTGATGTCTGGTGAGGACCTACCTTACAACAGGCCTACAAGCCTTCAGTCCAGCCTCTCTCAGCCTATTGCGGACAGTCTGAGCACTGATGGGGACTGTGCGTTCCTGGTGTAACTCGGGCAGTTGTTGTTGCCATCCTGTACCTGTCCCGCAGGTGTGATGTTCGGATGTACCGATCCTGTGCAGGTGTTGTTACACGTGGTCTGCCACTGTGAGGACGGTCAGCTGTCTGTTTATTGCCCTGGCCACATTTGCAGTCCTCATGCCTCCTTGCAGCATGCCTAAGGCACGTTCACGCAGATGAGCAGGAACCCCGGGCATCTTTCTTTTGGTGTTTTTCAGAGTCAGTAGAAAGGCCTCTTTAGTGTCCTAAGTTTTCATAACCGTGACCTTAATTGCCTACCATCTGTAAGCTGTTAGTGTGTTAACGACCGTTCCACAGGTGCATGTTCATTCATTGTTTATGGTTCATTGAACAAGCATGGGAAACAGTGTTTAAACCCTTCACAATGAAGATCTGTAAAGTTATTTGTATTTTTACAAATTTTCTTTGAAAAACAGGGTCCTGAAAAAGGGACGTTTCTTTTTTGCTGCGTTTATGATGGTGATACAGATATGAGAGAAAGCAGTTGGTGTTAAGCACAACTCTAAATCCTCTTGCCTTGGAATAGTGGGACAAAAAGGGAAGAGCTTTTTTGTTTCCTTTGTGCCCATGCCCTGTGTTACATCATCCCTCTGTAAATAAACGGAAGCTCCGGCACTTAACTCCTAATGCCTGGCCATACTAAACACAACTCTCTGGGTTACATATAAGAGGGCCCAGAGTTTTATTTTCTCTCCTGACAACCTGACTTGACCAAAAAAAGGCTTGGAGCTTTTCCTGCCCTATTCATGTAGTAATGTGCTGTTTAGACAGAGTATAATGCTGTGTCACACTAATCAACAGACAGAGGATGCATGGGACCAGTCACAGTACAAGAGTATTGAGGGAACCTGGCTGCCCTGTGGCAGATGTGGAGGTGTTCAGCTCCAATTGTCACCACCCTCTAATCATGCTGCAGAGCTAGCTACATGCCAACACACCCACCGGCATATAGGCATCATTCGCTGAGCTAGTGAAATGCTAGGCTAACAGACCCACAGGCAAAGCCTAGTATAGGCTTCATTCACAGGCAGTGCCTAGTGAGGGTTCAACCCAGTCCACTACAGAGTTCTGTACAGAACAAATTAATCCCTTATCAGCTCCTCTCCTGCTGACTCAATCACAACCATCTTTCCATCTGAGATGCTCTCTGCTATACCAATGGAATAGCGAGGCAATCTCGCTATTTTAGGAACACTTTCTATGACCCCAAAACATGACCCTCCCCTGAAAGATCTGAGAGATGAACAACTCGATCACATTCTCGCTGCCTCGAAGTGAAAACCTTTTCCCAGGCATATTGTTGGATGCGATAAATAACTATAGTAGTACTTGCAGGTGCAGTATAATGTCGAACAAGTCTTTGAAAAACACTTTGCTCAGAGCTTGAGGAAGGTCACCATCGATACAATACTTTCCCCCACAATCATTTGTCTGTTAGCGCCTGGTAAGTTCAATAGACTGAACAGACAAGCAGGACAGACCGTGTCTCCTTGGTACATCTGGCATTGAAACTACATCACTGCTATTATTCCACCTTTCATCAAACCTGTGAATTGATTTTAAGTGCTGTTGAGTAATTCACTGCCCTCTATTAACACCCATAGCAATGAACTATTATTAGAAACCTTGTGGATATGGATGTTCTGAAATTAATCCAACGCTGGATGATTTGTAACAGAACAAAACCAGCAGCCTGTTGGTAATACCAGCAGTCAGTTAGAAATACCAGCAGTCAGTTAGCAATACCAGCAACCTGTTGGCATTACTAGCAACTTGTCAGCAATACCAGCAACCTTTTGGCATTACTGGCAACTTGTCATTAATTACAACTGGCAACCTATTGGTTATACCGGCAGCCTGTTGGCAATACCGGCAGCCTGTTGGCAGTAGCGAACCACAGGATGGCAACACAAGTGGCCATATTTTTCTTGACTTTTCTAGCTACAGTTGCTCCTATGATATAATCCTTATTTACCAAGACCTGAGGCCTCATCAGCCCTGCTCTTATTGCTGTTCATGGCCAATTACTGTTATTCAGCATCATCAGAGCACTAATCAATGAGTCCCATGTAGGCCAATAATAAGGACCGTAGCCTCTTCCTAACCACCCAGTGTAAACACTTTAATTAATGAAAGCCTGTTTCCTCCCTCCCTTGGGTCAAATACATAGATTGTTGTTGATTTCTTCCTCTACCTCAGGGATAGGGCTGCGGGTGTCACGAAATTTCATCAGTCGGTGATTGTCAAGCAAATAACTGTCAGTCTCACGGTAATTGACCGTTAATTAACATAAACACATTTAGCATCTCCTTGCCTACAAGACACGAATGCAGACCTTTGGAACATCTACATTTGAAAAAGTCTAATAAATCCATGTAATATAGTTTCACCATCACAATAAATCCATTATTTATTTTAGACAGGTCTAAAGAAACATGATATGAAGAAAATGTAGTCTATTTCAGAAGAACAGAATAGCATACTTTGAGATGTCCTTATGTTAGGCCCTGATGTGGCTATGCCATATGGCTGTGGGCTACACTGGTTCTTTTAGCAGACAAGATTTGCTTAGAATTCTGTGGCATTATTTTATAGTACAAAGAATACAATTGAACATAGCTGAATAAAATAGAAAGGATATTTTCTCCAAATGATTTGAGTGAGTGCACACATGTAGCTATTATGTGTTGAGCGGTTAACAAAGAAATAGGTATTCCCAAATGCTTAATTTATAGATATTAATGTAACTTTAGTTGTTCTACAAATGTTAATACATTGTAAGGCTGTGTGATGCGACTCTAATGATTTAAAAAAAGTTGTTTAAAAGGCATGAGCTCTGCTTTGTTTTTTTGCGCAGGCTGTACACACTTCATCAGTCACTCATTCACAATTTGACCAGCACTTTCATGGAGGAATCCCCTTTGTGTGGCCGTAATGGACCCTAAAAGAATCCATGCCTTTTGCGGCCAGTGGCCATTGTGCCCTTCTCCCTGAGTGCGGCACGCTTGGAAGCACCTCTCTCACATGGCTTTCCATCACATGATCGGGTCTTTCTCACAGGCTACAAGTGAAGACAGACACATTATCCAATTCCAAGGTGCATATTGAAGATATTGGAAGAACTGTCCACATTTTACTTTTCACCAGCCAACAAGATGAGTAGGCCTAATGAACAAGAAAATCACTAGCCTATGTTAATCTACTATCCCCTATAGTACAAAAGTCAACCTATTCTATTCCGCACCAGCTCTACTCGGGATCAATGCGTTCTCCCCTTATTTTGCGATTAGTGGTGTAGCTCTGTGGGCTGGGTGCTCATAGGGGACCTGTGTGCTATCAGGTACCTCATGAGTTAAACATCTCCTATATACAGACAGCTCAAGTTCTTCTCCTAAGACATGGATATTTGTTTTGAAAAATATACAATATTAGTTCCCCCCCCAGGACAGATGATTTAAGTGGGTGTGTGAGTATGAGCTTGTTTGTTTGTTTCTGTGTGGTGAGGCTGTTTGTATGTCTGGATTGTACCCATGTTCTGTAGAACAGCTCCTAGCTAGACTAATATTTTCAGAATGAAATGTGATTGAAACTGGTGAGCTGCCTCTCCCTGGCTGCTGTGGTAATGTCAGTGTTCCGCGTTGTTTTCTCTCTACCCTTCATAGATCTGGCCCTGGGTTTGTACTGCTGCAGCTGGGTCTCATTTATTCCAGTGGGCACCCTGGCGCAGCCACCCCTGGCATAGCACATCCACCCCAGGCACATTCTCCTCTGTTGGTTGTGCTCCCTGCTTCTGCCTCTGCACCCTCCTCTCCTGCCAGTCCACACTGGGCCTGATTGATAATGAGGCAATTTCCTGGGTCCTGGTCCTTTTCCCTCACCCCCAACTCTTTTTTTCCCCTCTTTCATGCTTTTTGGAAAAGGGCCTCCCTACTCAACTTCAGTCAATGGATGTAACCACAACTATCTCCTCCATTGCCTGGTTGCTAGGCAGCGGGCAGTATTTGTTTTGCTCATATCCCTGGAATTTTCTGGCCTCTGTAAGTGGAGCTTGATCCCACTGTTCTCTCCCCCCCATGGGAAACTTATGTTTACATTGCCAGAGCATGTGAAATAGATACAGTGAGGGAAAAAAGTACATTTGCCCACTGACAAAGAAATTATCAGTCTATAATTTTAATGGCAGGTTTATTTGAACAGTGAGGAATCAGCCCAGAACTACACGGGAGGATCTGTCAATGATCTCAAGGCAGCCGGGACCATAGTCACCAAGAAAACAATTGGTAACACACTCCACCGTGAAGGCCCGCAAGGTCCCCCTGCTCAAGAAAGCACGGCCCATCTGAAGTTTGCCAATGAACATCTGAATGATTCAGAGGACAACTGGGTGAAAGTGTTGTGGTGAGATGAGACCAAAATGGAGCTCTTTGGCATCAACTCAACTCGCCGTGTTCGGAGGAGGAGGAATGCTGCCAATGCTGCCTATGACACCAAGAACACCATCCTCACCGTCAAACATGGAGGTGGAAACATTATGCTTCGGGGGTGTTTTTAAGGGTACAGGACAACTTCACCGCATCAAAGGGACGATGGACGGGGCCATGTACCGTCGAATCTTGGGTTAGAACCTCCTCCCCTCAGCCAGGGCATTGAAAATGGGTCATGGATGGGTATTCCAGCATGACAATAACCCAAAACACACGGCCAAGGCAACAAAGGAGTGGCTCAAGAAGAAGCACATTAAGTTCCTGGAGTGGCCTAGCCAGTCTCCAGACCTTAATCCCATAGAAAATCTGTGGAAGGAGCTAATGGTTCGAGTTGCCAAACGTCAGCCTCGAAACCTTAATGACTTGGAGAAGATCTGCAAAGAGGAGTTGGACAAAATCCCTCCTGAGATGTGTGCAAACCTGGTGGCCAACTACAAGAAATGTCTGACCTCTGTGATTGCCAACAATTTTGTTGTTGTTATTCTGTCTCTCACTGTTCAAATAAACCTACCATTAAAATTATAGACGGATCATTTCTTTGTCAGTGGGCAAAAGTACAAAATCAGCAGGGGATCAAATACTTTTTTCCCTCACTGTAATAAACAATAAAACATGAACAGTAAACATTATTTTGGAACTTTTGTGAGTGTAAAGACATTTCAAATGGCATATGTCTATACAGAGTTTTAACAATGTGCAAATAGTTAAAGTAAAAAGGGAAAATAAATAAACATAAATATGGGTTGTATTTACAGTGGTGTTTGTTCTTCACTGGTTGCCCTTTTCTTGTGGCAACAGGTCACACGTCTTGCTGCTGTGATTGCACACTGTGTGGTATTTCACCCAATAGATATTGGATTTGTTTTTACATTTTTTGGGGTCTGTGTAATCTGTGGGAAATATGTGTCTCTAATATGGTCATACATTTGGCAGGAGGTTAGGAAGTGCAGCTCAGTTTCCACCTCATTTTGTGGCTACAGTATGTGCACACTGTAATGAATACTCAGGGAGAAAAAGGTGTAGATTCACGTGCAGAGCGCGGCAGGTGTTTATTTCGCCTTCGCAGAAGGCAGGAACCGTGGTCACAGGCAATGTTCATACACAGGTAGGCAAACAGGCAGGTGAATCAACTAGGACTGAAGGCTATAACTGGTTCTCACAAACGAGCTAGGAATGGCACAAACAAAGTGAACTGAACTAACAGAATGAACTGAACTAATTAAGGAGCTGATGAGACCAGGTGAGTAACCAACACAGGTGAAATCAATGAACAAAAATGAAAGACAGGGCTACGTTCAAGAACACAAAGAAACAGGACTACGATCAAGTACACAAAATAACAGAACACAAGGTTGACTAAGAAAATAAATACAGAACTTTACACACACTGCCCAGTCTTCTCTTGAGAGCCTGGTCTGCCTACGGCGGTTTCTTTACCTAATTGGTATCTCAAATTTGATATTCATTTTGATAGCATAGGAGGCCCGTTTTGCCTTGTCTCTCAGATCGTTCACAGCTTTGTGGAAGTTACCTGTGGTGCTGATGTTTAGGCCAAGGTATGTATAGTTTTTTGTGTGCTCTAGCGCAACGTTGTCTAGATGGAATTTGTTTTTTTGTGTTCCTGGGAACTGGACATTTTTTGGCACACTATTTCTGTCTTACTGAGATTTACTGTCAGGGCCCAGGTCTGACAGAATCTGTGCAGAAGATCGAGGTGCTACTGTAGGCCCTCCTTGCTTGGGGACAGAAGCATCAGATTATCAACAAACAGTAGACGTTTGACTTCGGATTCTAGTAGGGTGCTGTAGACTGTTCTAGTGTCCCCACCAATTCGTTGATATATATATCAGCTGAAATAGACAGCAGCCTTCAATATGGTAGACCAATCCGAACTCCTCTCTCGGCATGTCCAGCCCACTCATTATCTCAGCCAATCATGACTAGTGGGAAGGTTGCTATCTTTTTCTGTGCCTTATTAACCAATAAGGTTCGTAATTTAACAATCATATTTGTATTTACAGATGGCATACAAGTTAGTTATTAATGCACATGAAAGTTCACATGTTCGAGAAGGCATTTCTGCCCCAAAAAAGCATTTTGATAAAAAAAACTTTTTTTTCCGTTCAAACGTCTCTCCTGTGAAGTCGTGACTTGCGCCTAGTTTCCTGAATTGGGACACATTTGTCATTGTTGTTCATTTTCTGAGGTTGTCTGCTTGACATTTTTAGGTTTGATAGGGAAGCTGAGAGGTCAAATATACTGTTCAGGTTTTCTACTTCCAAGTTTACAACTTCAGTATTACAGTGGAGGGAATGCTGTCACCTCCGGTTAGGTGTTTGTTCCCCTGCGGTTCAGAAACCCTACACGTGTGTCAGCTCCCCTATCTCTTGAAAATCTTAATTAGAGCAGTGGATGAATGGACTGTTTATAGTGATACAGTACCTCTCAATCTCACACCATAGGAGGTTTTCCCTGTCAGTATGTGAGGTTAAGCGATGCACCCCCCCCCAAACACACACTCCCAGTCTTACACTCAGCACACAGTGAACAATTGTGCTGCCCTGCAGGGAGAGTTTCCACACTGTGTCTGGCAGGATTCTGGGCTGTGGAAGCACCATATGGGGGATACAGTGTGTGTGTCTGTGCTACTGTCATCATGCTTTTATTACAGTGGAGGGACGCTCTCAATGGCCCTATATCCACTCACACTTATCCTCCAGTCTGAGTTCCTCTGTCAGGCAGGAAGACTAAACATCCTCCTCATAATAGCTTTCCTCTGCACAGCTTTAATCTGCTCAAATACCAAAGGCTGCTGTGTTGAAAAGAGGCGGTCAGAACCCAGGCTGAGATTGTTTCCTCTTTGTAGAGTGAAAGTGAATATAGTCGGAATGGGATTAAAGGCTGTTTGTTGTGTTAGAGAGAGGGAGTAGTCCCCTATTGGGGCTGTCCCTGGCATTCCATCTGGAGAGAGGGAGGGGGAGGGGGGGGAGATGGGCAGAGCAATGATATCTGCAGGCCAGTCTTCAACAACAGCCATAGCACAGCTCTGAGAGTCCGTGCTGACAGAAACCCACACTTGAATCTGTTGAATGCAATTGAATTCTATAAAATGTTACCATTCAAAAGACCTGTTCTAGTTGAAAAATCAGATACCACAAGGCTTGAATAGGTTGATGTGGCTTACAATGTAGCACAAATTACTTTGGTTAAGTGTGTGTGTGTTTGCACTAGTCTAATGTATTATTTTGTTTATGTGTGTACATTATGTGCTTGCACGGATGCCTGTGTATGACTCAACTGCATGTGTGCATGCACCTATGTGCTGTGAACATCATAGTGGTCTTTTGCATGTTGGCAGGTACATTAAATATTCAATGTCTTCAGTGCAGCGCTGGCTCGCCTGCGCATGCGTCCGTACATTATTAATGCAGGGGAATGGTTCAGGAGCAGCAGTGTGATAACACACCACCATGTCTGAGAGTGTGTGTGCAGGAACTAGCTACCTCCAGCTTAACCAGTTAGGCAGTTTACATTGTCATCAACTGGCATTCCCTGTAGGCAATTTGGCTGTTTTTCCACATAAGCAAGTAAGGCAACGTTGAGTGTTTTTTTTTTGGGGGGGGGGGTTGGCTCAGCTTTAATGTTGCAGATAGATTGTAATTGTTTGCATAATTTCTCATTTATGTTTCTCAAACTTTTTTTCCTTTACACTACCACCCCTACCCAGATTGGAGTAAACTAACAGACGACAATACTTCTACTGCTACTTACAGCTATTTTGGCTCACATCTACAGTACCTGTAATTAAAGAATTGACATATTCATAATTTCCTCTTCAAGTTCTGGATTTTCACCCACTGCGGCCAATACACCATTCATTCTGATCTTAACTTCAACCCTCTGATGTCCACAGATGAACCCATCTTTCCCAGTATAGTGACATTTTGCTATTTCTTTTTGCAATACATCCCTCCGATATTGCCCTAAAAAGAAATACTTGACCCAAGAGTATAATGATATTTCCCATTGACTGATCGTGGTTTTTAAGATCCCCTAACAATACAGTTTGCAGATCTGAACCCTGATATTGTGACATAAAAAGCAAGCAACTGATGGACAGTACCAGAAAATATGTTCTATTGATTCTGTTTCCTAGCGGCAGAGTCTGCACAAGGCTGACTGTTCAATGCCCCATATATTGAGCATTCATTTTATAGAATAGCTTAAATTGGAAAGAACCGATGGATGTGTCAATTGTTGTTTAATGTCCGTTTATAGAGCCTATATGCCATGCCAAGTGATCTTGATGGGCTTGGTCTTTTTCACAATGTATTGCATCTTAACGTTACCTTCACATATCAATCGGATGTATATATAAAGCACCTTTTACATCAGCCGATGTCACAAAGTGCTATACAGAAACCCAGCCTAAAACCCCAAACAGCAAGCAATGCAGGGGTATTTTAGCAGGAGGGCACACACATTTTTAGAGCACAATCTATCAAACCCACACGCACACTTACTAACCTCGTACTCATATACACTAATCTGGTTTTTAGAGGTCAGTATGGAAGGTATCCGTCTATAGGAGATACTTGTGTGTCCAGTCAATAGATCTCCTCTCTTGTTGTCATAAACCTCAGTGTTGTACTGTCATTACAGCTCATTAATGTTCTCCGCTTTACTGGACAAACTCCAACGGTTCTATTTACCATCGTCAACATGGCGGCAGGGAGAGGGACAGCGTGAGAGAAATGGGGCAAGAGCAAGTGAAGGGCGAAAAATATGTTGTGTGTATTTGTATGTGTGTGTGTGGGGGGGGGGGGGAGAGGCCTAGCTGGGTTCAGTCACATCACGCCTCTGTGTTAACAGGTCTATGAACTCTCTGGGAGTGTGTTTGCAGCTTGGCTCTATGTAACCCACAGTCTGTAGCACTCTCTATAGGCAACCGGGTAGCATTCTGTCTCTCTGTCCCCCCCATTTATTTCTATAGAATATCCTGTCGAAAAATCAACATTGGAATCGGCTTTTTATAAAGTTTCCTACAGTGGACTGTATAGTGTCTGCCTGTGTACAAAGCCTGTGGCTCTAATCTACTCTAAGCAAAATATGTTATTGTTGAAGGATTGTGAACATGCTCAGACAGAACCATGGGTTATTAGGCTCCCATCTCATATGATTTATTCATAACGTATTATTGCTTCAACCCCACCATGCACTTGAGAGAATACAGATATGAATCAGTATAGAATGTACACACACAATGGGCAAGTGCCCAAACATGTGTATACACACACACTTTCCACTGTGTCTCTGAGTCACAAAATTACAATTTCAATTCTCGCTCAAGGCTTGGAGCCTCCATTTCTCCTCCTCTTTCTTTATTTCAGCTTATCAACTCAGCCCACATACTGGAGCAGATCAGTGCAGGGTGACTTTCTAACTGTTGGGAGCTGAGAGAGTGGCCTCTTTAGAATGGGTAACGGAGCAGAGGATGTGTCTCTTAGATTGGCCGGTTAGCATGGGGACTATAAGGAGGTTTTAAATGGAGAGAATTCACCCAGTCTGACTGTGTGTCTGCTCTGTGCTCTGTATTCACATCACTGTTGTGATGGAATGTAGAATGTCAGTGGCTTGTGTTGTTGGTGGAAGATTATGGTTGCTGTTGGGTAACGTGCGATCTGACACACACTTCATATAAACAGTGAGTGTTGTTGGGTCAGAGTGACCATGACCCTAGTGGTGGACTGCAGGTCATTTAGCGCTGTGTGATTAGTTAACTACTCAGTGCTGCTGTCCTCTAATCCAGCCAACTACTTAACATAACCGTACAGCAGTGGAAAATATCCCAATGAGTTTCTTATGGACCCTGAACATGAAACAAGCAATATGACGTCATCTGAAAGAACAGGCCCATATCCTGTTTGTGAAAGCACTCCAACGTTTTAATTTAACGCTAATGATGATTAAGTGCCTTGTCTCAGCGGCTGTGGAGAGGGAGGGTTACAATACGACGGCTTCCTCTGAAGTTAACGCACAGGCCGTGCTGTTGACGCAGGAGTTATTGGGTGTAGGAAACTCTGTGAAACCCTATGAGACCGAGTGAGGCACCCACTGAGTGGAGAGGGGGCCTCCAGGCATAACGATACTACCGGTTATATTATGCACTAATGTAGATTGACATGACTGTTAGGCTGTAACTGGATAAGGGGCGACTGGAAGGAATATGAAAAGAGACGGATTAACTCAGAGAAAGGAAGGAGAGGGAGAGCTACATGTAAGCGTTAAGGCCTGAGGAAGAGGAGGGGGTTTATATGTGAGGTGGCCTTGCTTGCTGCCTGTTTACATTTCTCCACTAACAGGAGTGTATTTTTAACCTCTGGCTGTTTCTGTTCTTTGTGCAGGTGCTGGAGAGTCAGGGAAGAGCACCATTGTGAAACAGATGAAGTAAGTAGAGCTCCATGCCTGGCTGGCTGTCTCCGCATTGTTTTGTTTTGCTGCTGTTCCCGTCAAGCATGAGCAATTAACCCAATATCACAACCTGACTCTGATGTCATTGTCAACACAAGCAGACAGGGACAGTACATTCTTAAACTAGTTACCCAGAATCCTCTACATATCCTTTCTCATGCTATAATCTATACAAGGGTCCCCAATTATATTCCGCCAATTTTATTCTTCAGCGGATGATAGGGGGGCCGGAACATAATTATAAATCATTTTTACACTACAAATTGACCACAATAAGCCCAAACAGATGTCACATTTGACAAAAACATAATAATTTAAAACCTTGATTACATTGGGATGCGATTACATATGCCTCGTTATCTATGCATGGGAATACTTGGGAATAGATTTTCTAATTTAAAATCACTTTGAGCTGATTTCCTGGTCATTTTACAGTCTTTAATGTCCCCTCCCCGAACAATCTCAGAAAACTTGGGGGGCCAAATCCAATCATTTGGCCTGCGGGCTGCCTATTGCAGAACCCTATCTGCATTGACCCATCTTGCACTAATCTTTTTGACTCATCACATACGCTGCTGCTCCTGTTTATTCTCCATCTGTTACCTAGTCACTTTTCTCCTACCTATATATGTACATATCTACCTCAATTACCTCATACCCCTGCACATTGACTCTGTACTGGTACCCCATGTATATAGCCAAGTTATTGTTACTCATTGTGTATTTATTTTTCGTGTTATAATTTTTCTCTCTGCATTGTTGGGAAGGGACTGTAAAGTAAGCATTTCATTGTTAGTCTACGGCTGTTGTTTACGAAGCATGTGATTTAAGATAAAATCATTTGTGATTTAAGATAAGAATTGATTTGATCTATAAAGTGCATAATACTTCCTATACTTACAGTCGTAAGCCTGTTTCTTTCTCAACTGTTACTTAATGTTTTGAGGTCTCCCCGGGAATGGGCAGCCACACACACACACACACACACACACACACACACACAAAAAGGTATGGACCAGAGGAGTTTTTCTCACCATGATTAATGCATTGACTCCTTCCCTGCTAGCTCATATTCCAAAGAGCTACTCTGACAATAGAGTATACAGTTATCTTAAGTCTACGCTGTACAGGATGCTTCCTACTAGACACGCTGGATCATTTGGAACATATAGAGAAGATACAGGTTAACCTGGTAGCAGATCTGGACCTGTATGTTCTGTAGCACATTACTCTTTTGTCATGTTTTTCATGCCAAACATTTATGCACAAACTGGAAAGCACATCGAATAGGTTAGTTACTGGTTGGTGCCCTGTGCATCTGAATATCCAGCCAAACACACGCCCCGGCTGGGTGTACTATAACACCTACTTCACCTGTTCTTGAACCATGCAGTTTTTTGAGGAGCGCTGGGGTAAATCTGTAGGACTTAAGCTGATGGTTATGAGCACCTTGGCTCTGGAGGCAATGTTGTCTCTGTATAACCCCACTGCTCAATCTCACAAATGAAAACACACACACATTTAAACCCTCAATCCCTCTCACATACATTCTTGAAGACAAACACAGACGTTACTGCCTGGAATAACGAAACACACGCACACACCTTCCCCCCACATACACATCAATGCAAGCACACACAATTATCCTTTATATATTCACACACACACTCACGCACACACTCTTCAATGGTTGAATTATTCCTCCACATTCTCGTTGTGCCATGCTTTCAATCCCTTTTTCATCCACTCACACAGATCAATTCAACTGACGCTATTAAACCATTTCACACTGGATTAATAACACACACACCACACACACCCCTGTAATACATGGGCGAAACACTGTCAAAACCATCCTGATGATGAAATCTTTTTTTACGTCACTAATTAGCCAGTAACTTGTTTTGACATGAAAATGATTTGTATTATACTGAACAAAAATATGAACACAACGTGTAAAGTGTTGGTCCAATGTTTCATGAGCTGAAATAAAAGATCCCAGAAATGTTCCATTTGCTCCAATTTTGTGCACACATTGTTTACATCCCTGTTAGTGAGCATTTCTCCTTTGCCAAGATAATCCATCCACCTGACAGGTGTGGCATATCAAGAAGCTGATTGAACAGCATGATCATTACACAGGTGCACCTTGTGTTGGGGACAATAAAAGGCCACTTTAAAATGTGTTGTTTTGTCACACAATACAATGCCACATGTCTCAAGTTTTAAGGGAGCATGCAATTGGCATGCTGACTGCAGGAACGTCCACCAGAGCTGTTGCCAGATAATTTAATGTTAATTTCTCTACCATGAGCCACCTCTAACATCTTTTTAGAGAACCGGCCTTACAACCGCAGACCACGTGTAACCACGCCAGCCCAGGACCTCCACATGCGGCTTCTTTACGTGCGGGATTTTCTGACTGTAATAACGTCCTTTTGTCGGGGAAAAAAAGATTCTGATTGGCTGGGACTGGCTCCCCAGTGGGTGGGCCTCGCTCAGAAGTGGCTGCGCCCCTGCCCAGTCATGTGAAATCCATAAATTAGGGCCTAATTAATTCATTAATTTCAGTTGATTGATTTCCTTATATGAACTTTTAATCAGTAAAATTGTTGCATGTTGCGTTTTTATATTTTTGTTCAGTATAATTGCCTTTAGTATAAATAACTTGAGGGCTCCACTAACAACGAAAAGGCTTCATCATGATTTTCTCGGAATTTCAAAATTTAACTTAGATTTCAGAATGAACAAATAAGTCTCCCTGGTTCACCTCCAACCTCCCCAGCCAGCGTGGCTCTTTGGTGTGTTGTCTTCGCTGAATTGTAATTGAGAATAAACACTCTGTGAGCTCATGGGGCGGCAGGTAGCCTAGTGGTTAGAGAGTTGGACTAGTAACTGAAAGGTTGCAAGATCAAATCCACGAGCTGACAAGGTAAAAGTCTGCTGTTCTGCCCCCGAACAAGGCAGTTAGCCCATTGTTCCTAGGCCGCCATTGAAAATAACATTTTGTTCTTAATTGACTTGCCTAGTTAAATAAAGGTAAAAACATAAATTAATTATTTAAGTCCCATTTGGCCTTCATCCTATAGCAGGCTCCCTTTCATTCCAATTAGTTTGATTGAGAATTCCTCACCGCAGGGCCCAATCCATGCTCCCAGAGGGAATTGGTGTGACTAGACGGTGTAAAATATTTGTTTCATAGCGTAGGAGCTCCTGTCTTGGCCTGGCCGCTTTTTACTATCAACATATTTGTTCCATCTCCCTCCTCCATACTATAGTCTCTTTGTTTTAGTTGTAGTGTTCTCTCAGCAGAGACCGGATCTTCCCCCACAGACCATCAGTCTGGAATGAAGTATTCAGTATGCATAGTACAGCCAATGATTAAAGTAGAAAGTACTTGTTTCAATTATTAAATACATGCTCCGGAACTTTGGCGACTAGTAAACCTCCAGTTTTCACACATGCATAATATATGAGCAGAATTACTGTTTAACCTCAATTAGCCACGAAATCCCTTGTTTGAAAGCGACTGTTTTCTGGAAGCTGTGATGCACCATTTCCCCTACATGTTCCCACATGTGGGCCCAGCCCCTTAGCAATTTGAGTTTCAGCCAATAAGCTTCAACCCCTTCGCCATATGAGTGAAACCTAGCAAGAGGCTCATTATGCACTCACAGTAGAGTGAGAGAGCGAGCAATGACATGGTGCAAATATCTGCACATACACTAGATACCAAAGGTATATGGACACCTGCTCGTTGAACATCTCATTCTAAAATCATGGGCGTTAATATGGAGTTTGTCCCCACTTTGCTGCTATAAGAGCCTCCACTCTTTTGGGAAGGCTCGATGTTGGAACATTGCTGCAGGGACTTGCTTCCATTCAGCCACGAGCATTAGTGAGATCAGGCAGTGATTTTGGGCGATTAGGCCTGTCTTGCAGTCGGCATTCCAAAGGTGTTCATTGGGGTTGAGGTCAGGGCTCTGTGCAGGCCAGTCAAGTTCTTCCACACCACTCCAGCTGACGCTTGGCTATGGAGATTGCATGACCCACCCCTCTCTCCCTCCTGTTTAAATGACCCAACTCCTCTCTCCCTCCTGTTTAAATGACCCTCCGACTCTCTCTCTCCTGTGTCTGTCAGGATCATCCATGAGGATGGCTACTCAGAAGAAGAGTGTAAACAGTACAGAGCTGTGGTCTACAGCAACACCATCCAGTCAATCATGGCCATCATCAAGGCAATGGCTAACCTCAAGATCGATTACGAAGAGGCCGCTCGAGCGGTAAGACACACACACACACACACACACACACACACACACACACACACGTCTGAGTGCATCCACCTGAGCAGCCACTGTTCTCTCTGCATACACCCCACTGCTGCTCTAAAAGCCAACCAGCCCTTGAACCTCTCCCACTCTTCTCACAAAACAGACCTCTTCTCTAGTCCAGCTCTAATCTGTCTGGAGTGAGACGGCGAAATTATCTATGCTCAAGTATCTCTTCTTCCTGAAGTGCTATGTGACAATAGCCTCCAGACAGATTAGAGTTTCGAGTAGGTTAGCCTCCCAGACCTTGTATGAGGCGGAGTGAGTGAGTACCATCCAGTGATGTGCCATGTGTACTCAATCCTGCTGCCCATGTGTGTCATTAGACTAGGGGGACCACTGCAGAGCTAAGCTGCCTGTCTGCCCAGTGGGAACTACTGAGAGATATGACACAACAATAAAAAACTATCCATGTGTGTGTTCTTAGTAAGAGCCAATTATAGTCATGCCCCCCCATGTCTCTCCCAAACAAGATTTACAGTTCCTCTCTATGCAAATAGGAATCTTATGAAATATTTTCCTGTTCTTCATATTACCAACCAAACAGAAGTATTATTAAGTGAGCGATCTGCTCACTCTCTCGACCAAGTCCAATTTTGGATTTGATCAAGTATTGAGATAAAGACCTAATTTTGTACTACTTCCCAGTGTTAATTTCCTGTGCAGAGGAGGCATGGAGAGGGAAGAGTGTTCTCCCGCTGGTATGTGTCACATTTGGTTTATTGGGGGTAACTAGTTCTGCAAGACATATTCCTACTACAAATCTCTGCAGGTCTGTCGGTGTCTCTCAAAATGATTTAAAAAAAACAGAAATCAGAACTTCACAGCGGTGAAACTATACCAGTGTTATATATTATAACCTAACCTGATTGACATAATGAATTCGTAATGATAATGTTGTACACCGTAAGACGGGCTACATTCTCCAACAATGGGCTTTGTGGATTATGCTGCTTTACTAGCTCTAAACAGAGCCATGATTAAAAATCCTACAATGTGATTTTCTGATTTTTTTTCTTCTCATTTTGCCTGTCATAGTTGAAGTGTACCTATGAAAATTACAGGCCTCTCTCATCTTTTTAAGTGGGAGAACTTGCACAATTGGTGGCTGACTAAATACTTTTTTGCCCCACTGTACATGGTGGTTGATAAAGTGATTTACATTGTATGGGACTAATGCATCTCATTCACTACCAATGTACAGCACCCATGCCTATTGAGATAGGCCTTTTGTTAAGTCATTTAGGTGTTAATAATGATGGAGTAGGAATGGGCTGTAGGCTTATCTGTACACACATACACGCTTGCTCGTCTAATACCACTCCCAGTGACTGTAGTGCTGAACGGGGAGGGCTCTCTCTATAGTCCCCCACTGCAGTATATCTATCAGGTGTATTCACTGCTGCAGTGGCTAACTCAGCCATGCTAACTTCCTTTACAAAGCAGCTCCCCAGGGGTGAGACTGCAAGAGGGAGTGCTACTCAAAATGTTCTGGTGTCTTACTCTCTTGGCCTGATAGTTTAATGTATTACATGTTCTGTAGATTGGCTGTTTCAAGTATTTGACTTAATGTAACAACAGAGATCTGCGCTAGTTTTCATTTTACACACATAGTGTAAAAAATTCCCAGGTTTTCCAGATATCCAGATTGGGGGATTTCTGCAATGAGGAGGGAATAAACCGGAAAACCTTAATCCTCCAACCAGGATTACTGGAAAACCAGGGAATGTAATTTTGCCACCTATTCACACCATACTGTTCTCTCTTATTGTGCACACCTTAAGGGCTCTTGAAGGGAGGAGGTGGGCTCAGGTGACATAGTCTTGATACGATACAGGTCATCCTCCTTCAGTCGCCATAAAACTAGTCTGTTTATCACAGACTTTAATTACAACACAATACACTCTCTCAAGTACACACTCTATTCCTGTGAGCTACTTTAAAGAGGCCTTGATCACCTGGTGTATTTGTTTTGATTCTTCTTCTTAGAACCGCCTCCATCACTTATTAACCAGTTCATGGGCTGGACTGGGTTAGACTGGGGGTGGACTGGGCAGACACAGGTTAACCAGCTGCATGGAACTTAGGCCAGCATGTCTCCTCTCAGTCAATGCAGCTTTAGGAGTTTGTCCATCTTTTCCCTGGAAAGCATCGATGCATGGAGGGATGGTCAAGAGGGTTTTGTGGGCAGTGCACTAAGGTGATGTGGGAGCTGTGTAATCGGCCCTTCTGATGCTCTGTGTGTTTGTGTGTACATACTTGTGTAAGTCAGCGTGGGACCATGCTAGGGGAAAGCTATACACCACATTCTGTGTGTAAGTCAGGGCTGAGACCTGGCGGAAACCTGCCTGTGTCTACAGGTATAATTACCTCAGTCATCCTGTTCTCATGGACCCTTCCAGAGGGGTGCTGTGCCCTGGGGTGCTCCCCTGTGGCTACTCTGAATGATGAGTCACCTGTATGGCTGGCCCGAACACACACAGACACACATGCGCACACACAGAGCTCTGAGAAAGAGTGAGGACAGTCTCTCCAGTGGATAGGTATGATTACTGTGTTTAATGGTTCTTCTGTTTGTAGTGCAGACTGTCTAATTGTGTCCTCCAGTCTAATTGACCTTGTGAGACCTGATCTATTACTGTCTGCTTTACCATGGCCAAGTTTATTAACGTTGATTAGTTAAGGTCTCTTGTCTGTTCCACTTGGTCTGACTCATTCCTAACCCTGTGTGTGTCTGTGTCGCCTCCAGGATGATGCCCGCCAGCTGTTTGCCCTCTCAGGGGCTGCTGAGGAGCAGGGCATCCTGCCAGACGACCTGTCCAACGCCATGCAGAGGCTGTGGGGCGACGGAGGGGTGCAGGGTTGCTTTACGCGCGCCCGCGAGTACCAGCTCAACGACTCGGCTGCCTAGTGAGTAACGACCAACACCACTCTGCCCACTTGGCTACGTACCTCTGCCAGGCTCATAGTCTACTTTGTCATGGTCCTACTCTTTTCCATGTTACCATATAGTACCTGTAAGGCTGTACCCAAAGATATGCAAGATATGCAATTTTGATGTGTGATTTCTAAGTTTTGAAACATTTTTGGGAAACTACAAAAACATAAATGGCCTACCTGTAACTTATCACACTCTGTAGAGTGGAACTTTTGGAAGACCATCGAATCAAAGTTTATTTGTCATGTGCGCCGAATACAACAGGTGTAGACCTTACAGTGAAATGCTTACTTACAAGCCCTAACCAACAGTGCAATTTTTTAGGAATAAATAGTTATTAGGTAAACAAAAGATAGGTAAAGAACTTTTAAAAATGTTTTTTTTTAAAGATAAATGACAGTTACAATAACAGTAGTGAGGCTATATTTTCAGGTGTACCAGTACAGAGTCAATGTGCGGGGGGCACCGGTTAGTCGTGCTAATTGAGGGATTACAGATAAAGTCGGAAGTTTACATACACCTTAGTCAAATACATTTAAACTTTTTCACAATTCCTGACATTTAATCCAAGTAAAAATTCCCTGTCAGTTAGGATCACCACTTTATTTTAAGAATGTGAAATGTCAGAATGATAGTGGAGATAATTATTTATTTCAGCTTTTATTTCTTTCATCACATTCCCAGTGGGTCAGAACTTTACATACACTCAATTAGTATTTGGTAGCTTTGCCTTTAAACTGTTTAATTGGGGTCAGACGTTTTGGGTAGCCTTCCACAAGCTTCCCACAATAAGTTGGGTGAATTTTGGCCCATTCCTCCTGACAGAGCTGCTGTAACTGAGTCAGGTTTGTAGGCCTCCTTGCTCACACATGCTTTTTCAGTTCTGCCTACACATGTTCTATGGGATTGAGGTCAGGGCTATGTGATGGCCACTCCAATACATTGACTTTGTTGTCCTTAAGCCATTTTGCCACAACTTTGGAAGTATGCTTGTGGTCATTGTCCATTTGGAAGACCCATTTGCGACCAAGCTTTAACTTCCTGACTGATGTCTTGAGATGTTCCTTCAATATATCCACATCATTTTACTTCCTCATAATGCCATCTATTTTGTGAAGTGCACCACTCCCTCCTGCAGCAAAGCACCCCCACAACATGATGCTGCCACCCCCGTGCTTCATGGCTGTTATGGTGTTCTTCGGCTTGCAAGCCTCCCCCTTTTTCTTCCAAACATAACAATGGTCATTATGGCCAAACAGTTCTATTTTTGTTTCATCAGACCAGAGGACATTTCTCCAAAAAGTGTGATCTTTGTCCCCATGTGCAGTTGCAAACCGTAGCCTGGCTTTTTTATGGCGGTTTTGGAGCAGTGTCTTCTTCCTTGCTGAGCGGCCTTTCAGCTTATGTTGATATAGGACTCGTTTTACTGTGGATATAGATACTTTTGTACCTGTTTCCTCCAGAATCTTCACAAGGTCCTTTGCTGCTTTTCTAGGATTGATTTGCACTTTTCGCACCAAAGTATGTTCTTCTCTCGGAGACAGAACACATCTCTTTCCTGAGCGATATGACGGCTGCGTGGTCCCATAGTGTTTATACTTGCGTACTATTGTTTGTACAGATGAACGTGGTACCTTCAGGCGTTTGGAAATTGCTCCCAATAATGAACCAGGCTTGTGGAGGTCTGCAATTTTTTTGGACTGAGTTCTTTTGATTTTCCCATGTCAATCAAAGAGGCAATGAGTTTGAAGGTAGGCCTTAAAATACATCCATAGGTACACTTCCAAGTGACTCAAATTATGTCAATTAGCCTATCAGAAGCTTCTAAAGCGATGACATAATTTTATGGAATTATCCAAGCTGTTTAAAGGCACAGTCAACTAAATTTCTGACCCAGTGGAATTGTGATACAGTGAATTATAAGTGAAATAATCTTTCTGTAAACAATTGTTGGAAAAATTACTTGTCATGCACAAAGTAGATGTCCTAACCGACTTGCCAAAACTATAGTTTGTTAAGAAGAAATTTGTGGAATGGTTGAACAACGAGTTTTAATGACTCTAACCTAAGTGTATGTAAACTTCCGACTTCAAATGTATGTACATGAATGTATAGTTAAGGTGACTATGCATAGATGATGAACAGAGTAGCAGCAGTGTAATGCAAATAGTCCAGGTAGCCATTTGATTACCTGTTCAGGAGTCCTATGGCTCAGAGGTAAAAGCTGTTGAGAAGCCTTTTGGCCTTTTGTCTTTGGCAATTTTTAGGGCCTTCTTCTGACACCACCTGGTGTAGAGGAACTGGATGGCAGGCAGCTTAGCTCCAATGATGTACCAGGCTGTACGCACTACCCTCTGTAGTATCTTGTGGTCAGAGGCCGAGCAGTTGCCTTACCAGGCAGTGATGCAACCAGTCAGGATGCTCTTGATGTTGCAGCTGTAGAAACTTTTGAGGATCTGAGGACCCATGACAAATCTTTTCAGTCTCCTGAGGGGGAATAGGTTTTGTGTCCTCTTCACGACTGTCTTGGTGTGTTTGGACCATGCTAGTTTGTTGGTGATGTGGACACCAAGAAACCTGAAGCTCTCAACCTGCTCCACTACAGCCTCGTTGTTGAGAATGGGGGTGTGCTCGGTCCTCCTTTTCCTGTAGTCCACAATCATCTCCTTTGTCTTGATCACGTTGAGGGATATGTTGTTATTCTGGCACCACACTGCCAGGTCTCTGACGTCCTCCCTATAGGTTGTCTCATCGTTGTTGGTGATCAGGCCTACCACTGTCGTCTGCAAACTTAATGATGGTATTGCAGTCGTTCCTGGCCATTCAGGCGTGGGTGAACAGGGAGTACAGGAGGGGACTGAGCACGCACCCCTGAGGGTCTCCAGTGTTGAGGATCAGCGTGGTAGATGTGTTGCAACCTACCCACACCACCTGGGGGCAGATCGTCAGGAAGTCCAGGATCCAGTTGCAGAGGGAATTGTTTTGTCCCAGGATCCTTAGCTTAGTGATGAGCTTTGAGAGCACTATGGTGTTGAACTCTGAGCTGTAGTCAATTAATAGCATTCTCACGTAGGTGTTCCTTTTGTCCAGGTAGGAAAGGGCAGTGTGCTGTGCAATAGAGATTTCATCTTCTGAGGATCTGTTTGAGCGGTATGCAAATTAGTGAGTTTTGGGTTTCTGGGATAATGGTTGTAATGTGGGCCATTACCAGCCTTTCATTTACATTTACATTTACATTTAAGTCATTTAGCAGACGCTCTTATCCAGAGCGACTTACAAATTGGTGCATTCACCTTATGACATCCAGTGGAACAGCCACTTTACAATAGTGCATCTAAATCTTTTAAGGGGGTGAGAAGGATTACTTTATCCTATCCTAGGTATTCCTTAAATAGGTGGGGTTTCAGGTGTCTCCGGAAGGTGGTGATTGACTCCGCTGTCCTGGCGTCGTGAGGGAGTTTGTTCCACCATTGGGGGGCCAGAGCAGCGAACAGTTTTGACTGGGCTGAGCGGGAACTGTACTTCCTCAGTGGTAGGGAGGCGAG
Source organism: Oncorhynchus nerka (assembly GCF_034236695.1). Classification (NCBI taxonomy): domain Eukaryota; kingdom Metazoa; phylum Chordata; class Actinopteri; order Salmoniformes; family Salmonidae; genus Oncorhynchus; species Oncorhynchus nerka. The sequence goes on along the minus strand of NC_088397.1, from coordinate 66,494,976 downwards.
CAGGCCAGAGGTGGATGAACGCAGTGCCCTTGTTTGGGTGTAGGGCCTGATCAGAGCCTGGAGGTACTGAGGTGCCGTTCCCCTCACAGCTCCGTAGGCAAGCACCATGGTCTTGTAGCGGATGCGAGCTTCAACTGGAAGCCAGTGGAGAGAGCGGAGAAGCGGGGTGACGTGAGAGAACTTGGGAAGGTTGAACACCAGACGGGCTGCGGCGTTCTGGATGAGTTGTAGGGGTTTAATGGCACAGGCAGGGAGCCCAGCCAACAGCGAGTTGCAGTAATCCAGACGGGAGATGACAAGTGCCTGGATTAGGACCTGCGCCGCTTCCTGTGTGAGGCAGGGTCGTACTCTGCGGATGTTGTAGAGCATGAACCTACAGGAACGGGCCACCGCCTTGATGTTAGTTGAGAACGACAGGGTGTTGTCCAGGATCACGCCAAGGTTCTTAGCGCTCTGGGAGGAGGACACAGTGGAGTTGTCAACCGTGATGGCGAGATCATGGAACGGGCAGTCCTTCCCTGGGAGGAAGAGCAGCTCCGTCTTGCCGAGGTTCAGCTTGAGGTGGTGATCCGTCATCCACACTGATATGTCTGCCAGACATGCAGAGATGCGATTCGCCACCTGGTCATCAGAAGGGGAAAGGAGAAGATTAATTGTGTGTCGTCTGCATAGCAATGATAGGAGAGACCATGTGAGGTTATGACAGAGCCAAGTGACTTGGTGTATAGCGAGAATAGGAGAGGGCCTAGAACAGAGCCCTGGGGGACACCAGTGGTGAGAGCACGTGGTGAGGAGACGGATTCTCGCCACGCCACCTGGTAGGAGCGACCTGTCAGGTAGGACGCAATCCAAGCGTGGGCCGCGCCGGAGATGCCCAACTCGGAGAGGGTGGAGAGGAGGATCTGATGGTTCACAGTATCGAAGGCAGCCGATAGGTCTAGAAGGATGAGAGCAGAGGAGAGAGAGTTAGCTTTAGCAGTGCGGAGCGCCTCCGTGATACAGAGAAGAGCAGTCTCAGTTGAATGACTAGTCTTGAAACCTGACTGATTTGGATCAAGAAGGTCATTCTGAGAGAGATAGCGGGAGAGCTGGCCAAGGACGGCACGTTCAAGCGTTTTGGAGAGAAAAGAAAGAAGGGATACTGGTCTGTAGTTGTTGACATCGGAGGGATCGAGTGTAGGTTTTTTCAGAAGGGGTGCAACTCTCGCTCTCTTGAAGACAGAAGGGACGTAGCCAGCGGTCAGGGATGAGTTGATGAGCGAGGTGAGGTAAGGGAGAAGGTCTCCGGAAATGGTCTGGAGAAGAGAGGAGGGGATAGGGTCAAGCGGGCAGGTTGTTGGGCGGCCGGCCGTCACAAGACGCGAGATTTCATCTGGAGAGAGAGGGGAGAAAGAGGTCAGAGCACAGGGTAGGGCAGTGTGAGCAGAACCAGCGGTGTCGTTTGACTTAGCAAACGAGGATCGGATGTCGTCGACCTTCTTTTCAAAATGGTTGACGAAGTCATCTGCAGAGAGGGAGGAGGGGGGGAGGGGGAGGAGAAGGTGGCAAAGAGCTTCCTAGGGTTAGAGGCAGATGCTTGGAATTTAGAGTGGTAGAAAGTGGCTTTAGCAGCAGAGACAGAAGAGGAAAATGTAGAGAGGAGGGAGTGAAAGGATGCCAGGTCCGCAGGGAGGCGAGTTTTCCTCCATTTCCGCTCGGCTGCCCGGAGCCCTGTTCAAAGGACTTCATGGCTACGGACGTGAGTGCTACGGGTCTGTAGTCATTTAGGAAGGTTACCTTAGTGCTCTTGGGCACAGGGACTATGGTGGTCTGCTTGAAGCATGTTGGTATTACAGACTCAATCAGGGACATGTTGAACATTTCAGTGAAGACACCTGCCAGTTGGTCAGCACATGCCCGGAGCACATGTCCTGGTAATCCGTCTGGCCCAGCGGCCTTGTGAATGTTGACTTGTTTAAAGGTCTTACTCATGTTGGCTACTGAGAGCTTGATCACACAGTCGTCCGGAACGGCTGATGCTCTCATGCATGTTTCAGTGTTACTTGCCTGGACGCAAGCATAGAAGTGATTTAGCTCGTCTGGTAGGATCATGTCACTGGGCAGCTCGCGGCTGTGCTTTCCTTTGTAGTCTGTAATAGTTTGCAGGCCCTGCTACATCCGACAAGCATCGGAGCCAGTGTAGTACAATTCAATCTTAGTCCTGTATTGGCGCTTTGCCTGTTTGATGGTTCGTCAGAGGGCATAGCAGGATTTCTTATAAGCTTCTGGGTTAGAGTCCTGCACCTTGAAAGCGGCAGCTCTACCCTTTAGCTCAGTGCAAATGTTGCCTGTAATCCTTGGCTTCTGGTTGGGGTATGTACGTACGGTCACTGTGGGGGCAACGTCCTCGATACACTTATTGATAAAGGCAGTGACTGATGTGGTGTGCTCCTCAATGCCATAGTACCATTATCTCAGCCGCTCTCCATGTCCCCCTCCTAGATCACAAAACTTAATGGGTTCTGTTGAAGTAGGCTGTGATTTTACTGGATTTACCTTCTGAATCTGGGGCAAAGCAATCAGGGGGAGTTTTGTGGAAGCAGCAGCATCACACTAGATCAGCAGGCTCTGATTCTAATGGCTTCGCACCACAGTGACTCCAAAATTCCCTCATCCCGTCCCCCCTCGGTCTCCCATCTCTATTTTAAGGGGATTAAGAGATCAAGGCTGCATGCGCTATGTGTTATCACTTTGTTTAGGAACCAATTGGTTTATTAATGGGGGTTAGTCTGACTCTGAACTTCCAGGAATTTTCACAAACCTAATTTCCCCCGAATCAATTTCTGAAGAGAGGACCAGTTCCTGACATAATAGATTGGATCAATCCACTTTGATGATGGGAGTTAAGAAACAACCAACATGTTGTTTACAAACAGATGACTTTCGCTTGTTTAGAGAGCGGTTTTTAATTCACCTGTATAGTCCCCAGCCTGAATATGTTTTCTATGTTGTTGTTTTCCTGTAAGATTTTTTTATGGCCAAGACAAATTAGAGGTGATAACAGACAAGGAAATACTATTGTCTAACTGCTGCTAGTGTTCATTTAATAGTTCAATTTGATGTTCTAAAATGTCTTTCCTTTGATTTAGCTTACCAACAATATTTCTGGAGATGGGTCTGAATGTAGTTTTAGTTCTGTTCTGAAACCTCTGTGTAGTTCTCTGTGTCCAAAGTCTGACTGCATTGGGACAGCCTGCTCAGCTCCCACGCTAGTAGAGCTGTCCTGTCCTGTCCCGAATAGCAGCGGGAGCTCTGAAGTCAGGGTGGAGGACAGTGTGGTTTCACAGTGACTGCTCACATATGCAGTCACTCCCTCTTTCCCTCCTCCTCCTCCCTCTCGGCTGGCCATGAGGCAGCCATCAGGAAAATGTAGCCTGAATGATGGAGTCACTGGGGTATCCAGGGATTGGTGGCAGTTTGTGGTTGGCACCGACCATGTCACGCCTGGTTGCAGCCTTTAGTCCAGGGCTATTAAAATCCTGGCTCGAGGTCTGCAGTACTGCTGCTTTTCTTTTCTACTCTACCTGGCTCTTGATTGACGTCATTGATTGGCCAGACAGATCACTCACCTGGTATCCCAGCTCTGACTCTGCCCCTGAAACCAGCAGTGCTATGCATCTTTGCGCCCAGATTCAATGTTCTGTGCTCTGGTTCTCACAGCGACCAGTCAACAGATGCTACAGTGTAAGGCTATGCTATTGTCCCAGGTTAGTCCTTTATAGTGACTCCCATTGTAAGTATTCCTCTATGTAGAACAACAACAGGTATCATGTCACTTCCATTTAGGTCTAGTCATGCTTCTAATGTCTGACCCCAACACAGCCGGCCTGCATGCCGCAGGCTGTCAGCTCTCTCTGGAGCCTCTCCACAGAGCCGCTCATTAACATCGAGGCCTTTAACTGAGTCAATGTAATGTAGTGCTCCGTCAGTGTAATGTAGTGCTAAGTTGTTGGTCTAATGATGAAAGAAAACACACTACTACTGCAAGGCTCTCTCTCCCCAGTGCTGCTGTAGCGTGGTGTAGGTTAGAGTCCCTTATCACCGGGCCCCATAGGGCCCCTCAATCACTCTATATGGAAATTTTGAGAAAACACAAGACATCACCTGATTCCATGATTCCTGATACACTCACCATCTATGTGACTGGAAAACCACTTGTGCATGTATCCCCACCTGCAACAGAGGGAGAGTGTTGTACTTGTTCTTAGACGAGTCCATTAGACACAAGGCCTCTTGGTGAGATTGCACGGTGCCAGGGAAATGGGCTCTAAAATGCACAACAGGATAGTGTGTCACAAAATGATTGTCTGGCATCCACTAAATATTAAACGAGCAGAGGGAGCAATATTGTTCTCTCTCCCCCTTTTTGTATTACCAATCTAATCATAACTTTTTAATCCCTCGCTCGCTCACTCGCCCTGCTCTTATTAAAGCTCTGGCTTTCTGGTAAGCGTACTGTTGTGATGACCCCCAAGAGGTTGTGAAGGCGGTGATGAGGATTTACATTATTTCATCAGGCCTCTCCAGAGCACTTTGACTACTGTAGTTAGAGAGACTTCCTGTGTGCTTCAACAATATCAGCCTCCAGACTGTCATCTATCTCAGAGCACAGGGAGAGGCCCGATCCCCTCTCAGCAGGCTAGAATCACTCCTACAGCTCCACTACTGTAACTCACCTCCTCTCCAAAGGCCAAATCCATGAGCAAATGAATCAAAGCATAGAGCTAATAACCACAATAATGTTTAACCATTGCTAGAGGGAGGAGGTACAGGGGAAGAAGGAGGGTTTGTAAATTGTAACTGTAAGCCCACAGGATTCAATTAAGCTCTGGATACTAGAAATCGAAAGCTCATATTAAGCAATGTTTCAATATGTGAATCCCTCACAACAAAGGAGGCCTTTCTCTGTGGGGCGTGGGATTAGAATCCTTCAATCAGAGATGTTGGTTTGTGATGAAGGAAGGAGTGTGTGTGGAGAACACTTTTAATATACGCACAGACTTGTTTTAGGCAGGATTATAGCGAACACGAACACTTTGTTTTGTGATGAAACGCTGTGCCACGATATTGATGTACAATCTTCTGTGTAAACCTCAGCTCAGACTGTTTATAGAACAGTCTCTAGAACTCAACCTCTGCAGGTATAAACACAGAGAGGGAACATGAGAATGTGAGGGTGGTAAATCGTGCCAGTCTGTAGTCCAATGATAGGTGAACTGATGGTACCATACAGTGACGAGGCACACCATCCAGAACATCTTTGTAAGGCAGAAGAATAACTGTATGATTAAAATGTTGAGCCATTGATTTGATCCAAATTGTGAAGCACATATCACCCACTAGTCCCAGCCTCCCATCCCCCGTCTCCACCCAGCCATTCAGATAGAGGCGTCAGAGGGCCAGGAAGTGGCGTCAGACAGCCAGGAAGTGTCCTCTATATTCAAATAACATAACGGGCCGCTGCTTCGAAATAAATGAACAGACAGCTGTTTCCAAACAAAGATTTATTGCCATGAATTTAAGGCCTTAAAAAACATTGAATTACCTTCTGGCTGACCGGCTGACGCCACATGAGAGGAATCTGACAGTATCTGACAGGGCCCGCTGCCCTGGCTGTCTGCAGCGCTATGACCAGCACAATTGTTTTCTCTCTCAACAGGCGCAATCAGATGGTTTTCCAGGGATCAAATGGCATTGTCATTTGTGTGTGTAAATGTGTTGAGTAAGGCTGTCGGCATCTCCTGGCAGATTGAGTGCTGATGTGTATCGTATCCACCATAGATTGGGCACTTCAGATAGTCAAGCAAATAGAAACTGATGAGTCTCTATCCACTTAGTGGTGAGTTTATATCGATGATGGTTAAATAAACAGATAGCACCAATACCATTAACAACGTGGCCACACCAGCCCTGAAACCCTGTGACCCTAGGCTTTGTGAGGGTCCACCTGGTTTTTAATCTGACAGTTGTGTGTATCTGTATTCTGACGTGTGTGTTGTCCCTGTCAGCTACCTGAATGATCTAGAGAGGATAGCCAAAGCAGACTACATCCCCACACAGCAGGATGTGTTGCGGACCAGAGTCAAGACCACCGGCATCGTGGAGACACACTTCACCTTCAAAGACCTGCACTTTAAGTGAGTGGACCGCTGACGTACTAGTGTGTGCGTGATTCTTTTTGAACCCCCTGCTCGTACCATTGCCCAAACGCAAAATAACCTCTCTGTTTCTTCTTTCCTCTCTGTCTTTCGGAGTGAAGCTAGCGATATTCATTCCTCCAAAGCACCATTTTGTCTGGTTGTTACTTTGAAAAGACAATTTCCAGCTGACTAACCCTGTCTGGTTCTCTCTCTTTCTGTCTCTGTGTGTCTCTGTCTTTGTGTGTCTCTGTGTGTCTCTGTCTCTGTGTGTCTCTATGTGTCTCTGTCTCTGTGTGTCTCTGTGTGTCTCTGTCTCTGTGTGTCTCTGTGTGTCTCTGTCTCTGTGTGTCTCTGTCTCTGTGTGTCTCTGTCTCTGTGTGTCTCTGTCTCTATTTATGCGTGTGCTGTTAGTTTGTGTGTGCATCTGTGTGTCTCCGTCTTTGTGTGTCTCTGTCTCTGTGTGTCTCTGTGTGTCTCTGTCTCTATTTCTGTGTGTGCTGTTTGTGTGTGCATCGGTGTGTATGGTGGGAAGGTTGTGTGTCTCTGTGTGTGCTGTTAGATTGTGTGTGCATCGGTGTGTATGGTGGGAAGGTTGTGTGAGAGTGTTGATGGACTGGTTGACGTGTTCACTGGCGGTAGCTTCAGAAATCCATGTTCATTTGAATGTGGGAATTGGATCCATGCCTCCATTACTCCTTATCCTTGATAACAGAACTATTTCTCAGTCGTCTATCCATGTCTTAATTATAAAATACTGAGGAAATTCCTGTTTAAATCTCAATACCCCCACCACCTTTACACATCAAATGGAATAGAGGCTTCCAAATGGAGTCAGGATACACTGATACACTATATTCAAAGCACTGGAAATCAAAACGTGTGCGTGCACAAGGCTGTCTGTCTGTCTGTCTGTCTGTCTGTCTGTCTGTCTGTCTGTCGAGACAGACAGTGTTTGGGTGTGTTTTTACACAAACACAAATAACAGAATGTTCCGCTGCCTGCCCTGCAGCAGTGTTAGCTACTGTTTATCTGGTCTGATGGAATCAGGTTACAGTGAGTGATATTAAAGCTGATGAGAGCCCTGTTGAGGTGAGTACTACTCATTACAGCCCTGAACATTACAGCCCTGTGGTAATGAGCTGTACTTACTCAGCCTGCCAACACATAGCATAGTAGCACTCCATTACATAGGAACTTCACACAAATATCAGCTGAATTTCTAGCAGGGCTGACGGTACAACAACTAAACCGACAGTCTGTCTACTATTTGACAAACATCAGACTTCCATGCCACTGTCTCAGTATTTATTATTATTCTCCATGTTTTGAAATGCCTTGGTGGTGGTGATTAGTAAATATCTCAGATGGGTTCCACAGGGCTCAATCGTGTCAACAAACAAACATTACTAGATCGCCTCTCTCAGCGCCTCAGACCCATCTGTCTGCAGCCTGCCTGCCTCATAACCACGCCAATGTCACTGTACCAATACACCAACGAAATGCCAGGGTCTGTGCAGCGAAGGGTCTTGCCCAATTGAGACAGAGAGAGACAAAAAGAGAGACCGAGAGAAAGAGAGACACAGATGGGGAGAGAGAGAGACAAAAAGAGACACAGATGGAGACAGAGAGAGACAAAAAGAGAGACCGAGAGAAAGAGAGACACAGATGGGGAGAGAGAGAGAGCGGTAGAGATAGAGGAGGCAGACTGACTGCAGTGCACATGGAGAGAGAAGGTCCCCAGAGGAAGGCTAGCTGATCGGACTACAGAGAGACCCTCAGGCCTCCCCTCTCCTCCAGGCCCAGACTGAGTTAATGGAGAGTGTGAGATCCTCCAGGCCTGAGTTAATGGAGAGTGGGAGATCCTCCAGGCCTGAGTTAATGGAAAGTGGGAGATCCTCCAGGCCTGAGTTAATGGAGAGTGGGAGATCCTCCAGGCCTGAGTTAATGGAGAGTGGGAGATCCTCCAGGCCTGAGTTAATGGAGAGTGGGAGATCCTCCAGGCCTGAGTTAATGGAGAGTGGGAGATCCTCCAGGCCTGAGTTAATGGAGAGTGGGAGATCCTCCAGGAATGTCAAATCATCATGGTGTTTACATGTTTTTGGTGTAATTATAGATCCCAATACGGAGGTCATGAATGGCCCTGCAGAAAACATCCCCTCCTGTGTTTCCAGATCCAAATAGACCAAATTAGGTTTAAGCAACATTGGGGAGGCTCCCGTAAAAAAAAATGAGGGGGAGCCGGCGCCATATTGTTTACACCTATCCCCTTATTCCAAATCTGCACACATCAAAGGAGTGACAGGGCTAGACTAGAGGTTGATCTGGGGGTTGGGGGTGGGCATACAGCACCACAGCACCACTAGTAAACAGCAGCCTTGTGTTCCTGCAGGATGTTTGACGTGGGTGGCCAGCGTTCTGAGAGGAAGAAGTGGATCCACTGCTTTGAGGGAGTCACAGCCATCATCTTCTGTGTGGCCATGAGTGCCTATGATCTGGTGCTGGCTGAGGATGAGGAGATGGTGAGGAGGCAGAACACTGTTGTCCTTTAAGTGCCACTAACTAGATCTCTCTTATCACTTTAAATGATATTTTATTTCTAAAGGAAATTGCTTCACATTCATTTTGATTTGTCTGGATCAACTGGAATTAAATAATGTTTTGTTTTCATTCCCTCCCTCCCTTGCTCTCTCTCTCTTTCCATCTCTCCATAGAACCGGATGCACGAGAGCATGAAGTTATTTGACTCCATCTGCAACAACAAGTGGTTCACAGAGACCTCCATCATCCTGTTCCTCAACAAGAAGGACTTGTTTGAGAAGAAGATCACCCACAGTCCCCTGACCATCTGCTTCCCAGAGTACTCTGGTAAGACCGTAACACAACTCTGCATCCCCTGAATGTTCCATATTCTCTTGTAGTTGGCAGTGTTTGTATGTTGACATTCTCATGTTAGACTAGGAGGTATAGTTTTTACCAGTAGAAGAAATCTAGTGGCAAGATGTATACACTACAATACCAAACGTATGTGGACACCTGCTCATCAAACATCTCATTCCAAAAATAATGGACATTAATATGGAGTTGGTCCCCCTTTTCCTCAATAATAGTCTCTACTCATCAGGGAAGGCTTTCCACTAGATGTTGGAACATTGCTGCGGGGACTTCCATTCAGGCACAAGAGCATTAGTCAGGTCGGGCACTGATGTTGGGTGATTAGCCCAGGCTCGCAGTCGGCATTCCAATTCATCCCAAAGGTGTTCGGTGGAGTATTGATCAGGCTTCTGTGCAGGCCAGTCAAGTTCTTCCACACCGGTCTCGACAAACCAGTTCTGTATGGACCTCACTTTGTGCACGGCGTCATTGTCATGATGAAACAGGAAAGGGCCTTCCCCAAACTGTTGCCAGAAGGTTAGAAGCACAGAATCGTCTAGTATGTCATTTTATGTTTTAGTGTTAAGCTTTCCCTCCACTGGAACTAAGGGGCCTAGATCGAACCATGAAAAACAGCCCCAGACCATTATTCCTCCTCCACCAAACTTTACAGTGGGCATTATGCATTTGGGTAGCGTTCTCCTGACTTCCGCCAAACCCGATTTGTCTGTGTGCGGCTGCTCGGCCATGGAAACCCATTTCATCAAGTTGCTTCTAGAGCTGGTTGGAACTTGGTAATGAGTGTTGCAACCGAGGACAGATTATTTTTATGCGCTATGTGCTTCAGCACCCACCGGTCCCATTCTGGGAGTTTGTGTGGCCTACCACTTCGTGGCTGAGCCGTTGTTGCTCCTAGACGTTTTCACTTCACAATAACAGCACTTGGGGGAGCTCTAGCCGGGGCAGCTCTAGCAGGGCAGAAATGGTATGAACTGACTTGTTGGAAAGGTGGCATCCTTTGACGGTGCCACGTTGAAAGTCACTGAGCTCTTCAGTAAGGCCATTCTACTACCAATGTTTGTCTATGGAGATCGCATGGCGGTGTACACGATTTTATACACCTATCAGCAACTGGTGAGACTGAAATAGCCGAATCCACTCATTTGAAGTAGTGTCCATACTTTTGTATATATAGTGTAGCTTGACAAACCCCATGAATCCCATCGGTAGAGCAGGTCCACTTCTCCACCTGACACTAGTTTTCTCCTTGCATGACTCGTGCAGACTCAGTAGAACAACCTATCTAATTCTATGGGCACAACACTCCTGTCTTAACCTCCTCTCCTATACCCAGGTCCCAACAAATTTGAAGAGGCACAGGCCTACATCCAGACCAAGTTTGAGGACCTGAACAAGAAGAAGGACACCAAGGAGATCTACAGCCACTTCACCCAAGCCACCGACACCAAGAACGTTCAGTTTGTCTTCGACGCCGTCACCGACGTCATCATCAAGAACAACCTGAAGGACTGTGGTCTCTTCTAGAGCGAAGCCTGAGGAAGAGTCAAGGTGAGCTGCTACACATAGAATAGAGCACACACATTTTACAAACACATACTCATGGACTACACACTCACACACACGCATGCACACACGGATATATATGTGTTCGTAAATGTACAGAAACCACCACTTAATGTTCTTTGAATGCAACTTAAAGGTGAATCTTGTATACATGAACCTCTCCCTTTCTCAGTCTTCCCTCAGATTACTTGAACAGCTCTGATGACCAGAAGGAAGGATGGGGAAGACAGACTGCACTGGCCAACCACGATTTCTGCTTTTATCTGCTTTTTTTTAAAGACACCTAAGAGACTGAGAACTCGGAGAGCCTTGCAGAATTTCAACGATTGCTGATCCAGTTGCTCATAATTGTTAACTCTTTCAGCTAAGACCTTGAATCAAACATTTATTGTCTTTTTTGTTTTGTTTTTCTTTGTTTATTTTCAATTATTCGAGGAGAAAATGGAAAAGTTTTTATTAAATGCTTTCATGTTACTTTACAAAATCTAATGTGCAAATTCCATTAAACTTTTCATCACATAAGGCATATTTTTTTAAAGAAGCATGAATAGAGAATATGAATCGAAAAAGGAGTGCTTTTTAAAATAATGTTTACATATGTTCCTCATTCATAGCCGAACCGCATATTGTTCATGCATGACACAAGATATATTAGCTCTGTAATCTGCACAGAATATTTTAACATTCCTTTTAGAAAATAAAAATAAAAAAATATAGAAAAGTAAAAACGAAAAAAAATCTTCACAACCAGGGGAAAGAATAGCAAAAATTCTAACTGATATTTAAAATATGTGCTTAACATTGTTATTTTTTTATAGTACCATTTACATGTTTGTGCCTACACTTCAGTTTACAACTGATTCTTAGATATACTTTTTTCAGTACTGTTTGACCGACTGTATGCATACATTTTTCTTCCGTTTTCGTCAAACCATCTTAAGGATAAATAGGTCATAAGGAAAGACTAAATCTAATTGAGAGAGAGGTTAGGGTTTTTGGTCAAATTTGAAATCTTTAAAAGTCCTTATGATTATTTCATTTAAATAAAAATAGCACCTGACACACTTGCTTGTGTTTTCCTACACATTGTTTAATTCATTTTCACATACTAATGGACAAGTTGTTCATATAACACTACAAATATAGTTTTATTCCACCAAACAAGGGGGGGGGGTTTGGCCCGTAACTTATAAAGAGAGAGGGTGGAGCTCATTGTTCCGCACCTCCTTCTAGCAATTCTTGATCCCTTCTCTTAACATGTATGGGCCCAGAACTTAATCGAGCAACTGACCAATTACGCAAGGAATACTCCTTTAGGAGTAGCCTCCAACACAGGAAATCAGCATGATTTATTTATTCAATACAGTATATCTTTTCAAATATTACAAACTTCACATTGACCTGTAATTGAAATCAAAATTACGCTAAAATGCCTGACTGCAAACATATGAATCCTCTTCAGGCAGGACCAGATGGTGTAAACAGCAGATAGATGACTGCAGGTCGTTGATGGTGGACGTCCCCTACAGCCAACGCTGTTATCCTGTGCTAGAGTTGAACAGTTAACAGCAGCCTGAAACTAACCAAAAACATGTTTTAGATTTACTTCACATTTAGGCCTGAAAACATTGGATTAATTAATATATTTTCATTAATTTTAGAAGATTATTTGTTTAATATGAATATTAAAGCACAGCTATTTCCTGGATCTTGTGCCTTCCCATCAAATCTCTAAGAGAACAGAATTGACAGGTTGAATCTCTATCAAGCCTGTGCCTTATGCTGAGACTGTACTGTAACCCATTATAGAGTTTTCCAAAGCAATGAACCATCAGCTTGTCTTGTATGCTGACTTTAGACAGACCGAGGGTGCCATCTAGTGAGGCCTAGGAGAAACACTTTCAAAAGTAAGCCCATGCTGTTCCACATCCTTAGTAGGATCAGAGAGGAAGAGGCGAAGTGAGAGGATTTACTCTGCCCAAAATCTCTCCGTGTGAGAAACCCTTTTTTGTATGGAGGTCTATGTGAGAATGTCGAATCAATTGAGGCTTATTTGATCGAATAGAAGTTTTGTAATGTTTAGTCTGTTACAAATGTACTGATATAAGTGGATGCACGTGGCATTCTGGCAACTTTGAGAAAAACTACTTAGTTGTGCCTGTTGTTCACACGCGTATCTGCCCTCTTATTGGCTAGAATGGTCTCACCTGATCTCACTTGCCTTCAATCATTGAGGACATTTCCATTGTTAGAGCGGTCACTTGGCTATCTTGTCAATATAATAGATAATCTTTGGTTGGATGCAATTGGAAACCATCGACCCAAATGTACCTGGTCATTATCTATGGCTCCATTTTGACTCCCTTCTGTGCTCAGTTTGTTCATAATTTCCATGCTCAGATAACATAATACACAGTAAGGTGTGAGTTAGTGGTAAACATTGCTTTTTAACAAGTATGTCTTATAATTAACAACTTGGTTCTCTAATGGCACTTATGTCTGTCTCCTTTGATGGACATTCAGGCACAACTGTTGGTCCCTAACCATAGGTATTAACATAATATACTTATTATGGACTGTTACAATACCCAAACCCCTGCCGAAAACCTTGATGCTTCCATGGGAGAGCAGATCTTGGGAACTCTACATTGAGGAGGGACAGCAGAGAGATGATAGTCTCTTATGGGTCTCCTATTGTAAAAGGTTTTCCTTCACATACAGCTCTGCGTTACAGTGGTGTGTACCATGTCTCCACAGGGCTGATCTTACTGTAGCAGTAGGAACACTGTTGGTCCAGGGGTCTACATAGATGTAGGCCACAGTCTCCGTGTGATGCTGCCATCTGACACAGAGAGTGTGATCTCAAACATGGTGTGGTCATAGAACCCATCCACCACATAGGAGAACACATTTCTGGAGAACAGACTCATCCCAGTCATCAGAAAACGGTCCACTGTGATGAATGCGATCATACATGCTCAGATATGCAGAACATGCAAATAAATAATATACTTTAGATTAACTAAAAATCTTAAACTGATTTAGCCTGAGAGTGTACTGGGGAATGTTGGTGTAAACAGTAAACTCCGTACACAGGGGCATCATGCAACCCAAAAATATGAGTGGGCACAAAGTATGTGCTGGAGGGTGGTCTGGACGACACATGAAACAGATTTCCTGCAATCTAGAGAAATGACCATTGTGCTTAATTTTTTCTTTTTTTTCTGCATATTTAAGCACACCTCTTGAGCTGTCTATCCACCTGATTGTTTTTTGTTTTTAAAGAAACGAATAATTTTTCTTTGCAACTCTACTATAATCTGGGTAAAGGTTTGAAAGGAATGTGAGCCTTATTCAATGCATTTAGCTATTACTTGCTTTTTTAAAGTCTACCAGACTTGCCAGCAGGTATGCCAGCTAAGATAATTAGACAAGCTAGCTACTCTAACTTGACTGATACCCAGAAATGACTTCTTGGTATCTAGTTATGAGGCTGGGAGACTGGGAACTTATCTGGGCTTCATAAAATTGCTAAGTGACTAGAAGCATTACAGAGAGAGAAAAATATATATATATATATAATACATTTTTTCAAGACAAATCTGAAGGGGGGATGTGCCCCTGTGACACATATGGACATGACGCTTCTGTAGTTACATACGCACAATGTGTACCGTTAGTGATGGTGGTTTAGAAAGTTGTTGTCTGCATCAGTGCAGCTGAGTGAGTGCATGGGGAGCAGTGTAGACACTGGGTCACACAATGTAGCATTATCATTTACATTCTGGCAGGAGAGGAGAAAATGAATACACAGTAGATTTCACAGTTTACATCCAAAACTACATTATCATCAGAACAGCTGATAACTTAGATCTGGAGGCGGAGCTCGCCCTGGCCCACAGTGTTCTATTGGTCAGATCCTGGAACACTCCACTACAGCCAGTCAATATACTGGACACCAATGAGTTCCCACCTTTCTACTCCCCCTAAGTATTTGTTTAAGTAACACGACTTCACTGGATCACAGGGCACTAGACTTAAATAACCCTTATGTTTCTTATGTATATTGATGATAGATTACATTAGGTCCAGGAGTTTTCCACATTATGTGACCATGACTTTAACCACTACAACTTGGGTCCATAGTTTTTTCCTGATTAGACTGGACTTTGAGCAGCAACAGGTGTATGTAGTAGGGGTTCAGGCTGAGGACGATGACCAGGGTATGGACCGTACCAACCACAAGTGGAGGTGATGAATGGGAAAAGAGCTAATACACCCTTGTACATTTATCTAGTACAGTATAACAGAATACATCCTTTCAGACATGTATCCATACATTATAATACCGTAGCTTAAATATGGTACCATCCTCTGATAGGACAAGAGACAGGAAGAGAGACAGATTTAAGTGAAAATGTCAGTTAAACATGGAGAACGTAATTTAGGATTCAGCTCTTTCTGTTTTTCAAAGCATTCGAGGATATTATAAAACATTGATTTTCATGACATAATATCGGAGAGATAAAAATTTGACAATTCTAATCTTGAAAGTTAGATCTTTCACAAAACTATAGAGTACATCAGGGTTGGTGAGGTTAGTGCTGACAGTGGCTATAATATCCTCGGGTCCTTGGTTTTCAAAGATTCTGGGAAACTAGTGTCACGTTCTGACCTTAGTTCCTTCGTTTTGTCTTTGTTTAGTATGGTCAGGGCGTGAGTTGGGTGGGTTGTCTATGTTAGTTTTTCTATATTTTCTATTTCTGTGTTTGGCCTGATATGGTTCTCAATCAGAGGCAGCTGTCTATCGTTGTCCCTGATTGAGAACCATACTTAGGTAGCCTGGTTTCAATTTGAGTTGTGGGTGATTGTTTTCAGTCTTTGTGTGTCTGAACTGTTTTGGTTGTTTCTTTGTTGTTTTTGTTATTCAGTGTTCAGTTTTGATTATTATTAAATAAGATGAACACTAACCACGCTGCGCTTTGGTCCTCTCCTTCTTCCACCCGAAGACAACCGTTACAGAACCACCTACCAAAAAGGACCAAGCAGCGTGGTAACAGGCAGCAGCAGCAGAAGCAGCAATCACAAGACTCCTGGACATGGGAGTGAGATCTGGACTTTGTCACAACTTGGGAGGAGATAGACAGGTGGTCGGTCGACCCAGGGAGAGTGCCGGAGCCCGCCTGGGATTCTCTGGAGCAGTGTGAGGAGGGATACCGGCGAATGGAGTTGGCACAACAATCAAGGAAGCCCGAAAGGCAGCCCCAAAAATTTATTGGGAGGGGGGGGGGGGCGGGACACGGGGAGTGTGGCGAAGGCAGGTAGGAGACCTGCGCCAACTTCCCGTGCTTACCGGAGAGAGAGAGGGACTGGGCAGGTGAGTGTGCATAGCCGGTGCGGTACATCCCAGCTCCTCGTATCGGCTGGGCTAGAGTGGGGATCGAGCCAGGTGCCATGAAGCGGGCTCAGCGCATCTGGTCTCCAGTGCGTCTCCTCGGGCCGGTGTACATGGCACCAGCCCTACGCATGGTGTCTCCGGTTAGCCAGCACAGCCCAGTGCGTGCTATTCCACCTCGCCGCACTGGCCTGGCTACGGGGAGCATTCAACCAGGTAGGGTTGGGCAGGCTCTGTGCTCGAGACCTCCTGTGCGCCTTCACGGTCCAGTGTATCCGGTGCCACCTCCACCTACCAGCCCTCCGGTGACAGCCCCCCACACCAGGCTGTCTCTCCGTCTTCTGCCTACAGGGTCTCCCGCCTGTCCAGCGCTGCCAGAGCCTTCCTCCTCTACAGCGCTGCCAGAGTCTCCCGTCTGCCCTGAGCCGCCAGTCTCCCGTCTGCCCTGAGCCGCCGGAGTCTCCCGTCTGCCCTGAGCCGCCGGAGTCTCCCGTCTGCCCTGAGCCGCCGGAGTCTCCCGTCTGCCCTGAGCCGCCGGAGTCTCCCGTCTGCCCTGAGCCGCCGGAGTCTCCCGTCTGCCCTGAGCCGCCGGAGTCTCCCGTCTGTCCTGATCCGCCAGTCAGCCAGGAGCTGCCAGAGCCGCCCTACACTCCGGCGCTGCCGGAGGCTCCCGTCCATTCGGGACCCGTGGCTAGGGTCCCCAGTCCGAGGTCGGCGGCGAGGGTCGCCAATCTTAAGAGGCCACGGAGGCGGTTAAGGAGGCGGAGAAAGACTTTGGTGGAGTGGGGACCACGTCCCGCGCCAGACAGACACCCACCCAGACCCTCCCCTATAGGTTCAGGTTTTGCGGCCGGAGTCCGCACCTTTGGGAGGGGGGTACTGTCATGTTCTGACCTTAGTTCCTTTGTTTTGTCTTTGTTTGGTATGGTCAGGGGGTGGGTTGGCTATCAGAGGCAGCTGTCTATCGTTGTCCCTGATTGAGAACCATATTTAGGTAGCCTGTTTTCCATTGTGTTTTGTGGGTGGTTATTTTCAGTCTTTGTGTGTCTGCACCAGACAGAACTGTTTCGGTTGTTACTTTGTTGTTTTTGTTGTTCAGTTTTGATTATTATTATATAAGATGAACACTAACCACGCTGCGCTTTGGTCCTCTCCTTCTTCCACCCAAGACAACCGTTACAACTAGACAGAAGAGATTTTGGTTAAACACACTTTCTACAACTTCTACATCTGATGAACTCAAAATTGTATCATAAACCCTAGAAATGAAACCTCTTAAGACTGGGCGGTGGGTAGCCTAGCGGTTAGAGCGTTGGGCCAGTCATCAAAAGGTTGCTGGTTCAAATTCCTGAGCCAACAAGGTGAAAGGCACTTAACCCTAATTGTTCCTGTAAGTAGCTCTGGCTAAGAGCTTCTGCTAAATGATGTAAATGTA
Organism: Oncorhynchus nerka; assembly: GCF_034236695.1. Lineage (NCBI taxonomy): Eukaryota > Metazoa > Chordata > Actinopteri > Salmoniformes > Salmonidae > Oncorhynchus > Oncorhynchus nerka. The sequence goes on along the minus strand of NC_088397.1, from coordinate 66,477,512 downwards.
CATATAAATGGGAGTGATAGGGCTCCCGAGTGGAGCAGAGGTCTAAGGCACTGCATCTCAGTGCTTGAGGCGTCACTACAGACATCCTGGTTTGATCCCAGGCTGTATCACAACCGGCCATGATTGTGAGTACCATAGGGAGGCGCACAATTGTCCCAGCGTCATCTGGGTTTGACCGGGGTAGGCCGTCATTGTAAATAAGAATTTGTTCTTAACTGACTTGCCTAGTTAAATAAAGGTAAAAAAATTATAGATAAGCATTCAGAAGGCAAGGTCTTGATCTTGATCCTGACTGTTCCGGTGTAGTTAGCCCATTGTCTGTCTCTCACAATCATAGACAGCATCAACTTCTGTTCAACAACATCACACGAGGAGGAAATCATTTTGATAAAACAAACTTTTAAAACCTGCCATTATACGTAAAGATCAACCATGTCACTCCCTCACCCTTGGCCCTCTGCGGTAGTTAAAGGGTTTGATAGAGATGATGTTGCCATCTCCAGTGATGTGGAACGGTTCTTTGGAGTTGGTTAGGACTGATAGAAAACTGCAGCACAAACACACAAACCGGAAAAGGTATCAACACTCACTGTCTAAACCTGTACTAAAGGGAAGGGAAAGGGGATACCTAGTCAGTTACACAACTGAATGCATTCATTCAAATAGGACTATGTATTGGTACAGTAATACAGTTGTGTGTATATTACAGAGAGTGTGTCATTGCGGACTGGGCCGGAGGCCAGGACAGTGTAGAGAGTCACAGGAACAGGTTCTCTGGGACATGAACCTCAACTGTACACAAACACTCATCAGAACATCAATAAATTACAATGTCCCTCTTAACAATACATGAACCTTATACCCTTGTAATAACATTGTAATAAACATGTGATAGCCATGTAAACACTGTGTATAATGTATGTGTAGTGATTGAGGTGAGGGTGTGTTACCAGGCAGCTGGAAAAGAGGTTCACACTGTGACGTGTTCTCATCCAAAACACTGATATGGAAGGTCTGCTCTACATGGCCTTATTCAGTGACCAGGCCCAGACAAACACTCATCCTGCTGGCCTTCTCATAGTCCAGAGAACCGTTCAACACTATCTATACGTACACAATATTAGTCACAAAATATTTCTCTTCACTAATGTCTCATTTGTTCATGTGGAAAACAGGGGTTAGTGTTAAGCAGGGGTGTGGATTAGAGGCTAGGTTTAAAGTTAGGGTTGAAGAGACATGAAAACTGATATTTGACTAAATTGTCTGTTCTGACCTGGACATTGAAGATACCAGAGACGTTAATAGGGTTGACAATGGGCGTCTCAAACACTGCTAACTCTGGGGTGAAAAGAGAGGATGTTGACTGTAGGGAGAAAACTGGAGCTCTGCACCAGAAACTCTACCACCACACTCCTGGAGGGGGTACTTTTCTGACACAGACACATAGGCAGGGAGGTCTATGAACCCTAGAGGGAGCCACAGCACAGTGACCACTGCTCTAAATACTAAACAGAACATTCAGAGCTTGTGTCGACAATACAGCATGAGGTTATTGCACAGAACAGAAATACATAGGGCAGGCCTACTGATATATTATACTGGCATATTATATGTGTGATTTTAGAACGTGAAGAGGAAAAAGAGTAACATACTCTTCTTGTTCACCTGGGCTGAGTGTTATGGCTTGTGGTGCGGTGGCAGGGGTGGACTGGCTATCTGGCATTTCTGGCAAATGTCAGATGGACTGGACCCTTTTTCGCCCAGGGAGCCTGTCTAACTTGGGAGGAGGATTTGCTCATTTGGTTAATGGGGGGGACACGGAAAAAATGGGCCGGTGTCAGGGCCTTGAGAAAAAATGGGCCGGTGTGGGGGCATCATGGGAAAAAAATTGCCAGTGTTGGAGAAATGCCAGGGCCGATTTCTGTTCCAAATCCGCCCCTGTGTGGTGGGGGTGGTGGTTGTGGTGGTTGTGAGTGTGATCGTTGTTAGAAGCAAAATGCTAAATATCTGATTACTCTCTAATATCTCTGGATAAATGTGAAGACTAAAATAGTTATTTCGAAGTGCCATGTGATTCAGGTATAAAATGTTGCAGGCAAATCTATACAATTATTTTCAGTGTGCATATTTTTTGCTGTCAATCCAGCATAATTTCTACCGTGCTCAAAATAACTGAAATCTGACTTCAGCGAGTTCAAGACAACTGGTAACTAAAACTAGATCTGACTGGGAAATATGTTTAGAACCGTCATCCAACTCGGAATTGTAAGTCGGGAAATCTAGCCTCTTTCTAGAGCTACGACCGGAAGATCACTGACGTCATCATGATTCGACCTAGTGTTTTTCAGAGTTCCCAGTTGTCTTGAAAGCACCATAAATCCAGAGAATGACAGACTTTGATGAAACATTTGATGACAAAATGTGCCCTCAAGGTCTGCCACACCACCTTCCTGTTCAAGTGAGCACAGCACAACAAGGTGAGTCCAAAAATGTCTTGTATGCTGCTGCATAAATTATGTAATATGCCAGGGAGATATGTATACTGTAGCTAAGAAAGTAATACTAAGTGTATTTTGTGTAGTAAGATGTTAGTAACCCATGTGCCTCATCGGAATCCCTATTAATTTTGCCTACTGTTCTGACTTGGTGGTGCACATGTAGCCTATAACCTAAATATAAATATAATCATTGAATATTGTAAGAGCTTTCATTGTCTGCTTATATTGCCCCCTTGATTTATCCTACGGTTTGGACATGGTGTACAGGGAGAACACTGCAAGAACTGCCCATGTTCTGAATTCTGTCGCTGTACATTTTAAAAGTGTGGAACAAATAGCTATATTGACTACATCTGTCCTAGTTCCCTCGTGAATGTCTTAATTGAAATTACGGATTGCCTCTTATCCGCTTGTCGTCCCCTTATGCCATAGTTTATACATCTCAATTGTCAGTAGAAACCACATTTGTTGAAGCAAGTCAGCCATATGAGCTATGTTTTTTTTAAAGGCAGTATATTATATCATCCATATATTTATATATTCTTATTCCATTCCTTGCTGAGATTTGTGTATATTAGGTAGTTGTTGTAGAATTGTTAGATATCACTTGTTAGATACTGTCAGAACTAGAAGCACAAGCATTTCGCTACACTCGCAATAACATCTGCTAACCATGTGTATGTGACCAATACAATTTTATTTCATTTGATTTGATTTAAATGAGGCTGAATGAACTGTTTCGCTGCCAGACAAGGCTCCGCTGATAGTCAGGTGTAGCAGTGGTAAGGTGTTGGGACTGCTGTTGGGACAGTTTTATGTAAGCCCTAACAGTTTGTGGGCACCGTTTGTCACCGTTATAGTGCAATTAATGTATTGTTTAGTGTTGTGCTGTGTAGTGTAGTGGCTTTGCTGGCGTGCACCTCGCCCCCCCCCCAAAAAAAGTGTTTGCCCCACCAAGATTTACATGCTAAAATCACCACTGATATAGTAGACAGGTGTGTGCCTTTCCAAATCATGTCCAATCCATTGAATTTACCTCAGGTGGACTCCAATCAAATTGTAGAAACATCTCATAGGTGATCAATAGAAACAGGATAAAGGGTCTGAATACAAATGTGAATAAGTTATTTCTGTTTTTTATTTTTAATACATTTGCAAAAATGTCTAAAAACCAGTTTGCTTTGTTATTATGGGGTGTTTATTGTGTGTAGGTTGATGAAAAAAATATATTTAATCTATTTTAGAATAACGCTGTAATGTAACAAAATGTGAAAAAAAGTCAGGGGGTCTGAATATTTTCCGAATGCACTGTACTCCACCTCAGATATACAGTACATGACCACATCAACTCTGCCTGGTCTTGCCACATTTATGATCCTAAAATCAAGATCAAATCAAATCAAATGTTATTTGTCACATACACATGGTTAGCAGATGTTAATGCGAGTGTAGCGAAATGCTTGTGCTTCTAGTTCCGACAATGCAGTAATACTGATAACTGATAACATGTTCTATTATCTAACAATCACATTAACAGGAAAGAGATTGGGAACATGAAAACTGCATATTAATTCATGTATACTGTATATATAATCCATTAGAAAGAAAGGCCTGGATGTTCCTAAAATGAATTCACATTTCGATCGGTCATAATGCAGTAATGGCCACAAACCCATTCAAAAGAAGTGGAACAGTGTAATTACTTAGGCCTAATGCATTTAAAGAAAACAGCCATAATTGATCCAAAATGTAGATGCAGTGTCATTTACAGCTGCTATTACACACATGAAAACGTTTATAATTGAAGTGTGCAGTTGTTAATGGACATTTTTTCAGAGACATTAAATGATAATGATGGACCCTTTTATAGAAAGTAGTGGCCCTTTTCATAAAAACACATCCAAAAGACCCTAAAAGCATCTTGTGAATTACTTAATTAAAACATGGCACATCATTATAAAATCAGCCCCATGGACATTACAAGATGTCATTGAGGTAGCTGGGGCTGGTTTTAGTACATTAGAATAAGCATTAGAGGATGGAATTGTCAGGCATCTGGAGAACTAGGTTATACATTGGATTTTGCACCATATGAAAAAATATGTGTGGACTAAATGTGTTGAACTACTCACTTCTAGAAAAAGGATAAGTTGTAGAAGCAGGTTGAGACATGTCACAGGAATATGATGCACCTACACAGACCTGGTCACATCATGGTTGAGGAGAGGAAAACATCTGCACATGAATAGTAGACCATCAAATTTGGATTCGTCCAATTAACAGTGAACCTTCACACTGACATGAATAACAATACATGAGACAATGGTGCAAATGGGTGACGACCCATTGACTGTAGGTGATTATCACCTGCTCAGTGGCTTTCAGCATATATCTCACTAGATGGCGACAAATGTGGCCCTATACATTTCTATCCCTCTGGCAGCCCCCGTGCTTTAATTTTCAAACATTTAATTAATCTGTAATTTCAATCATTTCAGTCGTGTTTGTGCGCAATATACTTAAAGCACTTAGCTATGTGTTTAATGTACTTAGACTATAGATTACATTCCGTTGGATCCTCCACAACATATAGGCCAGATTTGACATTTATTTTAGGGCTGATTAAATTTTTTACCAGCGAATTGTGTTCCAGTTGCTGGAATACCGTAAAAGCACAATGCAGCCTCACATACTTTAAAGATTGAACAGTTTCCCATTTGGGATTGCTGGTTCCACAGGGGTCTTCCATAGAATAATCGTCGTGACAAATTGAACTCGTGACCTCAGAGACGCCCGAAGAATTTCTCAACCTATATTTATAGTAGGGGTAAAATAAAAAAACGGCATGTTTAGTACCAAAACATGACACAAATATTTATACACATCTGTCATTGATAAAAACATTGTTTTAGTAAATGCATAGGCTCCATTTTTATGACAAAGTTTTTTTTTTTTATGTCGTAAACATAGTTCCACTTTGACATTATGGGGTAGTGTGTGTAGAACAGTGACACAAAGTCCATTTTAAATTAAATGTAGGCCACCGATGACAAGCGCATGATGTGTGAATGTCTAGAAGATTATGATACAGATGTGTGTAGCAAAGAGGTGGCGACTAGCTAGCTATTCACTTGATCAGATTTTAAACTCTGATTGGCTGCTTCACTGCTTCAGAGATGCGACGCTCTATAACTGGCTGGAGAGCGCACGCTGGAGAAAACGAAACAGATAAAATCACTACAACTTCACCGTGCGCCTTCAGTCACGAGGATTCATACCAACAGCTGTGCGCAAAATTTACTTTATGGGAAGACATCAACCCTTTAGGGATTAATGTCAAACTGGATTCAACGTGCCATATCAAATGTGAGTATCAACAGACTAATTATACAATTCTGAAGGAGTTTGCTCTTACTATACTTCTAGACTAAAACGTACAGAAATTCATCTCCTCTTTTTTCTATTTTAGGAGTTAATTGTCACGGTGATGCTAAAATAAATAAAATGGTAAGTATTTTTCCCTTCTGTAACCTAAGCATAGATTATCATGCAATACAGTACATTAGTGGACAATGGCATCTTATTTGTTTTATGCACAGTCTTATCAAATTGACATTATTCTGTGCGTAAAACGACAATTAATTAGATAAACTACAGGCCTGCCACATTTTAAATTAAATAGGCGCAATGAATTTATAAACGCTAAAATGAACTGTCAGTCCCTGAAATAATGGCGTTATACACCAGCATACGGGGACACCATCTGCAGGGCAACGCTCTGTCCACAGACGACGTTGTCCCGCATAATGACTATAGATGCCCATGCCCAAATGCCTCAGCTGAGTGGTGCTATCCGCTGCAGGCTATGCCATGTGTCGGGTAAACAAAGAAATAGCAGTTTGTAAATGTGTTCTAAATTTAGGAAGCATATGGTTGTTTAATTTGCTAGAGATGATTTAAATGTTCTCTGTATGGAAAGGGCTCCATCATCATTTCCTTCCTTGTTGTATTTAACTTTACTCTTGAACGTAGATATGGTGTTTAATCACTTTGTCCTTTTTGGACACATGTTTTTGCATCCCTGCAGGAAGTTTATGATACTATAGCTAAATTATAATGTTTCATCTAAGTCAGACTTTTATAGGCAGTGGTGTGTCTTTATGAGAGTACCACACAACCTGTGTTGTGGCTGCGGACTCCAGTTCCTGTTGCATCTAATAGTGTTGTCATGAGAGCAAACAGAGGCTGAAGGTCTTGGCACATTAACCTGTGTCTCAGAGGGCTTTATGTCTCTCCTCCTCTGGTCTGCTAAACATTTCTCACCTCATTGTCAGATCAGCCCCCCCCCCCAATAAAGGGCTTGAAGGTGAAGGTCACATGCCATCATGACAATTGTAATGCCATTTGGTACTGTCATATGGTATTATCACTGACATGAAAAAGAGTTAATGGATCCTCTCAATGTTTTATTTTTAACTAACAGTTACAATCTCTTCCAGGGCCATATGATTTACTCTTCGATCCCACTTTTTAAGTATCAGTGTGTGTGTTTTGTTGTGTATGTTTTATAGCCCACCTTTTTCCTTTAGAGGTAACGTTGTGTGGTTCACACACTTTTATGCTCGGTCAACCCTGTTTGATTTGGAGTGTAAGCCGACGCTGCTCACTGGTTGGTTTGGACCAATCAGAGTGGGTCCCTGTGAATCAGAGGGAGAGGAAATTAGAGCATATGGTCTTTAGTATGTCACAGCTGACTTTCATATGCAGGCACACAGCACTCTTAAGGAGACACACACCATTATACCTACATCCTGTGCCTTGAACTACATCAGAGAAACCTCAATCCCCCTACAGATCCCCCTACAGATCCCCCTACAGATCCCCATACAGATCCCCCTACAGATCCCCCTACAGATCCCCCTGCAGATCCCCCTGCAGATCCCCCTACAGATCCCCCTACAGATCCCCCTGCAGATCCCCCTGCAGATCCCCCTACAGATCCCCCTACAGATCCCCCTACAGATCCCCCTGCAGATCCCCCTACAGATCCCCTACAGATCCCCCTACAGATCCCCTACAGATCCCCCTGCAGATCCCCCTGCAGAAAAGTAGCCATCATTTCCATAAGACTTCAGCCTTTATATTGCAGTGTTAGGAAGAAGGGAGACTTGTTGTTTAATATTGTTAAAATAAAACCTCAAATACATTATGCTGTGGGCGGATGATGGTTGTGTTACACACATTTAGGCACAGGTGTGGTGAAGTAAATGAACGTACAGTAGGTGTGGTGGGAGGTAACTTTGATATTACATTTGGTGTGGGTGGATCTATATGAAAACTGCTCAAGTGTGGTGTGAGACAGCAGGACAGGTAGGGCCATTTTTATTGTGGCTGTGCGTTGCTGTGAAAGTTCAACATTAGAGAAGAGGTGTAGCTCTTTCATACAGTTGAAACGTAGCAGCAGTCACCCAATCAGCAAGTCTGAGCCTGTCCGACAGAGCCGGTCTCTATTATAGTCACCAACAAATGCAGTGTGCTTATTAGAAAGAGTTCACCAGACTTCATAAAGAATGTTCAGTCTATCAAACATCTGCTGCAGGCTGGACATGATTTACAACATGCATTATATCATTTTGTATTCACCGGCTTAATAAAAAATATTTGCAACAACAAAAGAATAGCACTCAACCACTGACTTTGTTTTCTTTAAGTGAACATAGTAATGTGTCATAGTGTGTGTGTACCAGCCTGTGTCTGACTCTGTGTACTCTCTGTCCCTCCCAGCTGTGTCTGCGTGACTCTGGATGCTGCCTGCGGGACCAGATGCACTACATGATGAGGTCCCTGCAGGACCTGAAGCACTTTAGAAGGACCTGCCCTGCTGCTGCCCCTGCAATCACCCCTGCCCACCGCTCTGCAGTGGCACGAGCCTGCTATCAGAGGGCACTTCAGCTGGAGCGCCGTACCCGTCTGCGCATCTCTGACGCTAGTACGGCCAGCACCTATGACTCAGCCTGCTGTCTGGCCAGTCCACTGGAGGAGGAGGAGGATGCAGGCAGCCGGCTGGGTCTGGGCCTTGGCCTGGGTCTGACCTCCCCCAGTAGTGAGAAAAGTCTGGAGTTTGACTCTGGCTACTCTGAGGCCTCCTGGCAGGACGAGGGCGTGGTTCTCAGGAGGACCAGGAATGTACGGGTGTCCTCCTCTGCCTGCCTCCGCACCAACCTGGCCCCCAGTGGCCGGGTCCGACCCAAATCCACATCAGACGCATCCCTGGAGAGTTGGACCTCATTCGAGGCCAATGACCCTGAGGACTGGACCACATCGCTGCTGACGCGGGGACGGAACAGACAACCTCTGGTACTGGGGGACAACAGCTTTGCTGACCTCATACAGAACTGGATGGACCTACCGGACTTCCCCGAACCAGCAGAACTGAAGCCCAGCTCTGGGTGCAGACTGGCTCGAGGCTTCTTGGTCAACATGAGGCGGAAAATAGCTGGCATGTCAAAGAGTGTAGAGGAGAGGGTGAGGATGAGGTCCTCAGATTCTTCTTCTCGTGTGAGTCGGACAGCTATGGCCCCCAAACGACTCTCCTGCCCCCTAGGGGTGCAGGCCCCTGCCCCGCGCCAGTCCCCCTTCTTCCACCAGTCCCACTCTGGCCTTCATGATCTAGACACAGACTTCTATCAATTCACTGCCCTCATGCAGACTGGCAGCAGACAGCCTATTATCTGTAATGACATCATTGGCTACATCTGACTCCAGGTCAGCCACTAACAGACTCTCATTCTGAACAATAGACAATGTTTCACAATATTTTTACAAATGTTATCACTATGTTCTGACTATAAGCTGCCAAAAATAAAACATTGTATTATTTGAAATTGGAAATATTTGTTGTGTCATTAGCTATGTTTCCATGAACTTTTCCATCGATTTTTTTCCATAGAAAATACATTGCCTTCAGAAAGTATTCATATCCCTTTGACTTACAGTGGATGAAAGACAAAGTGAAAACATGTATTTACATTTTTGTGCAATTTACTGAAAATGAAATGCAGAAATATCTCATTTACATAAGTATTCACAACCCTGAGTCAATAATTTGTTGAAGCTGTGAGTTTTTCTGGGTAAGTCTCTAAGTCACCTGGATTGTGCAACATTTGCCCAAATATTAATTTTAAGCTCTGTCAAATTGGTTGTTGATCATCGCTAGACAACCATTTTCAGGTCTTGCCATAGATTTTTCAAGTATATTTAAGTAAAAACTTTAACTCGGCCACTCAGGAACATTCACTGTCTTCTTGGTAAGCAACTCCAGTGTAGACTTGGCCTTGTGTTTAAGGTTATCCTGCTGGAAGGTGAATCCTCTCCCGCAACGGAGTTAGGAAGGACGCCTGTATCTTTGTAGTGACTGGGTGTAATACACCATCCCAAGTGTAATTAATAACTTCACTATGCTCAAAATATTCTATGTCTTTTTTAAACTTTTTTTTTACCCATCTACCAATAGGTGCCCTTCTTTGCGAGGCATTGGAAACCCCCCATGGTCTTTGTGGTTGAACGTGTGTTTGAATTCACTGCTCGACTGGGGGACTTTACAGATGTGTATGTGTGGGGTACAGAAATGAGGTAGTCATTCAAAAATCATTTTAAACACTGTTATTGCACACAGAGTCAATGCAACTTATTACTTAACTGTAACAGTATAGCTTCCATCCCTCTCCTCGTCCCAGGGACCCTCTGCACACAGACTACATTCACCTTCAAAGCATCGTTACCCATCACTCCACAAAAGCTGCGGCCCTTGCAGAGCAAGGGGACCAACTACTTCAAGGTCTCAGAGCGAGTGACGTCACCGATTGAAACACTATTAGCGCGCACCACGCTAACTAGCTAGCCGTTTCACATCCGTTACACTCACCACCCATTTGACCTCCTCCTTTTCCGCAGCAACCAGTGATCCAGGTCAACAGCATCAATGTAACAGTTTAGCTTCCGCCCCTCTCCTCACCCCTACCTGGGCTCGAACCAGGGACCCTCTGCCCACATCAATAACTGCCTCCCACGAAGCATCGTTAGCCATCGCTCCACAAAAGCTGCAGCCCTTGCAGAGCAAGGGGAACAACTACTTCAAGGTCTCAGAGCGAGTGACGTCACCGATTGAAACGCTATTAGCCCGCACACCGCTAACTAGCTAGCCATTTCACATCGGTTACATAACTTGTTAAGAATTTTTTTCACTCCTGAACTTATTTAGGCTTGCCCTAAAACATGGGTTAAATTTGACCTTTATTTTACTAGGCAAGTCAGTTAAGAACAAATTCTTATTCAGATTTGTACCTTGTCAGCTCAGGGGTTCGAACTTGCAACCTTTCGGTTACTAGTCCAACGCTCTAACCACTAGGCTACCCTGATGCTCAAGACATTTCAGTTTTTTGTTTTTAATTAATTAGTTAAAATTTCAACAACAAAAAAATATAATTCCACTTTGACATTATGGGGTAAAATAATAATTCCACTTTGAACGCAAAGCAGGGTTTAATTACTGGGTTGTTCCATTTGATGTCAAAGATTTCACTTTTTGACCGAACCCCTTTTGATTTGAACGACACTTTCCATACACATTTGCCCATAGTAGAAGAGGTCAGAAAGTTACTTTTTGGTGCCAAAACATTCAGGAGATAGAGGTGCTGAAAGATACCCCATTTTGCATACCCCACACTACTGTGAGACATCCTTGTTTTCATCACTGACAAATATAAATGGTTGAGTTGGATATAGTTGAAAAGCTTACAAACAGGGTTGTCAAACTATTTTGTCATTTCTTGAAATAAATGTTTTTCATAAAAGTTATGTCAACCATCTTTGTGCTACCATTTGAAAGAGGAAATTAAAAATGTATTCCCATTTCAGTACATTTATCAGCCAAAACATGACACCCACCCTGTTTTCAAGAGCATGTTGTCTCAACCGATGGCAGGCACAACACAAACACCTCCGATTATGAGAAATATGGTCAAAGGCACACAAACAAAATCTGTGTTTACGTGTTTTTAGATAATTGGCGTTAATGGTTAAAAAGTGACAGTTAAAAAAAATATAACATTTTAGAAATTATAAATAGTTTGCCAAACCTGTTTTTAAGCTTTTAAATTATATCATCCTCAACCGTTTATCTTTTCCAGTGATGAAGACATGAACGTCTCATGGTAGGGTGGGGTATGCAAAACTTGGAGCACCTCTATCTCCTAAATGTTTTGGCATTCAGGTCCAAAAAGTTACTTTCTGACCACTTCTAACATGGAAAAATATGTATAGAAAGTTTTGTTCAAATCAAAAGGGGTGCGGTCAAAAAGGGATTGAAATCAAATTGAACAACCCTATGTTGTTAATTAGAAACATCTAGAACTCAAGGCAAATTGCATCAAGAGTGGTAGAAATCACGCCAGCTTGAGAAACCATTTGGACCATTTAGTCACCAGAATACTGTTTTTTTAAACCGTTTTTATCATTCCCGTTATCAAATAATTGAATGATAAAATGAAAGACCACAAAGATTTCTTTACAAAAGTTGGAATAAATTATATATTTTCTCATCTAATTTGCCCTCATTTGTAGGGTGGCAGGTAGCCTAGCGGTTAGAGTGTTGGGCCAGTAACCAATATGTTGCTGATTCGAATACCTGAGCCTACAAGGTGAATAATCTGTTGATGTGCCCTTGAGCAAGACACTTAACCTTGATTTTCTCCTGGGGTGCTGTACTGCTATGGCTAACCTTGTAAAACCACACATTTCACTGCATATATATATTTTTCATGTATTCCCTCAGGGCATATATTTGACTCCGTTTAAACACAATGTCCTCACATAAGTGGAGGCTGCTGAGGGGAGGAAGGCTGATAACGGAGTTTGATGTATTTAATACCATTCTACTCATTCTGCTCCAGCCATTACCAGAAGCCAGTTCTCCCCAATTAAGGTGCCACCAACCTCCTGTGTCTCACTGCTCCACTCCACTATATTACCCTACCCACAGGGACTGAATATATCTGAATATATCCCAGAGAGCGTAAAGAGGACAACCAAGTTATTTACAGACCGTGGGGAGTATTAACACAAATATCTGCCTGCCTCAGCCCCAGCTGCATCTGTCTTATGAGCAAATGTCTCATGTGTCCAAACAGAGCTATGTGAGGAGAAGTTGAGCAGAGCAGCTGTGTTCAGATTGAGCATAAGTTTACTCTTCTCCTCATCCCTCGCTTTACTAAGCAGGGCTCTCACTAGCAAACTAACAGCCCACCACCTCCTTTATCCAGCTCTAATAGTTACTTGGCTGCTGGACTCACAGGTAGTGACCACTCATCCACAGTCATTGGCTAATGGAAGGTACCATTTGTTTCCACTCATTCAGTAGAAAATGCTAACTGACTCAGACAGGATACAGATAGAGGAAATCTACACCAAAATAAGATATACACTAATTTAGGGTTTCCTCTATAATTATTATGTCCAGTTGAATGATAAAAGTACATTGACAGCATTAAGAAGTAAAGACGAAAAGAGTTTCCAGCATGGATTCTCACACATTCTCCCAGAGTTCCATAGGGGCAAACAGCTCCACCAATCACATGTGATAAGGAGGACTCGGGGGATTAGAGAAGAGAGATGACTCTCTCAGGGTGTCGTTTATCTTTGCCTGTTTATCTAGGTTTCCTACAAGAAAGCCAGCCAGGCTCATTCTACCTGAGGCAGCTGTGATGAGGTGAACCCTTATCCTCCAATGTCTTAAGTTTCTACATTGAAAAAAAAGTACGGAAAAACTTATGATGGCTGAGAAAATATTTTTATAGAAACATGCTCAACAAAGAACAGGCTGGATGAGAGTGGTTTGTCTAGTATTTGAAGAAACGAGGGTTTGAACTTAGAAGTTTGTATGGAAGTATTCTGAGTGCGTATAGCTTCCTTTTTTAGAAATATTGGGTACCCCGGCTACTAAGTGCATCAATCTGTCTCCAACTCTGGGAATCATTTCTAGAGGGATAAGAGATATAGAGAGATGAAGCTGTAGAGTTGTGGAGCAAGCACATTTTACTGAGCCTACTTTACACCAACATACAGGTTCCAAAAAGTGTTTCTTTGTTCCTCCACTTGACTTGGTCTATAGATCATAGTTTGAGTAGGTAGATGCTTGAGGTGTTGTGTTTTTTGCTAATTCAGAATAAAAAAGTGTTATGTACTGATTGTAGAAGTCATTAAAGGTGCCACTAATGAGCCTGGTCCTCTTATCCCAGTCCTTATAGTGCCATGCTGCACAGGGGGCTCACACAGGAGTGGATGACAACTACTAAACTGAGATGAAGCTGTCGTGTCGTGTCTCCCTCACACCGGGGTTGGGTAACAACCAGAGACGTCTACTCTACTGTATGAACTCTGGTCCAATGAATAGTAGTATCCAATGTAGTTCAAATGCAATCATTTCAACAATACACCATTAAATTATCCTTGAATATCTTTAATAACATTTACATTTGAGTAATTTAGCAGACACTCTTATCCAGAGTAACTTACAGGAGCAATTAGGGTTAAGTGCAGTGGAAGTTGCTGAGGGGAGGACGGCTCATATTTACGGCTGGAACTGCGCAAATGGAATGGCATCAAACACATGGAAACCAATTTTTGGATGTATTTGAAACCATTCCACCTATTCCGCTCCAGCCATTACCACGAGCCGTTCTCCCCAAATAAGGTGCCCCCAACCTCCTGTGGTTAAGTGCCTTGCTCAAGGACACGTTTATAGATTTTTCACCTAGTCTGCTTTTCGGTTACTGGCCCAACGCTCTTAACTACTAGAACCTGCTGCCCTAATAAGACCCTACAGATCTGTGATTACAATAGTAATATCATAGTAATCCTAAGAAGACTTATGAGTGGTCAACTCTAGCTTCTCTACACAGCTTTATCATTACTGGGGTTCTGAGGACTGTCAGTGAGACAGCCAGGCGGGCAGACAGACAGGTGTGTGGATGCCGGAGGTGTGATGGTTTAGAGATCATTCGATGCCATTCAGGTGAGAGGATGAGGGCAGCGAGCGATCAACTCGGGCAGATGATCTGAGGCAGCAAGCCTGAATCAGACAAATAGACAGACCTCTGTTAAAGTTTGGCATGTTCCTCATTCTTGTGGCTTTACAGTGTCTGGGTAGACCTATTTCACCCAGAGCTTCTCTAAACTGCAGTAGATCAGTTTGTAAGGAGAAAAGGGTGAAAGCCAGGTATAATCAGTAACCCCCAAACCTGAAATGCACCAACACTCTGGGAACAGTATAGACACAGACCGGATCCTAAACAGGCTCTGTATTTGAATGGCTTCAATAGGGGCTATCTGAGCAGGGGGTGGACGAATTGTCTTTGTGACATCAAGTGGACAAATGTCGCAGAGGGGATGGGGGCTCAGATGAGAGGTGTGAGCAGCAGGGGGGTAACTACTGGGCAAAGGGAATGGAGATGTGCAGTGCTTAAAGTGGACTGAAATAGGTACTGATACTCATTGTGGGTGCTGGTACTTTTTATATAGTTAGGTGTGGGTAGAGTCAGTATTCTATAAGAGGAGCCGGAAGTCAGGCAGTACAAAACAGTTTGTACCAGCTCAATTCAAGCACTGGTCATGCTCTTCACAGAGAGACTAGAAATGAGAAGAGATGAGTTGGGGTGGATGGTGACAAAGAACTTTGTAGCGTACCTGCCAACAGCCCCTCCAATCAGCCCTAGAGCTGCTCAGCCATGGTAATGATTGTTACCACTTTTAGGCTGGGATAAAGGTGTGAAGGCCATAGTCAGTTAGCATTTAGCATACCTTTGCCTCATACCTCTGTGTAGTCTGTGTAGTGTGCTCAGGATTTTGCCTAGTTCGAAACTCAATTCAAAACACAACATTTAGATTCTACTTTTCATAGAAAACCAATATAATAATTAAGAGGGTGCTTATATTTAACACAAGTACAAGTGTGTATTGTATTTATTTTATTTTTTTGCATATCCCAACTCCCCCTGAGAGTTATGGCGAGGGTGTCCTATTATCAGTGGTGACCCCGGCACAACGAGGGTTAAGTGCCTTGCTCAAGATCCCATCAACACATTTTTCACCTTGTTGGCTCGGGGCTTCAAACTAGCGACCTTTTGGTTACTGGCCCAACGCTCTAAATGCTCTGCCGTGGTTAATATCACACCCCAGGAAGGGTTTCAAAACAGCAGTTGATATCTTGTGAAGACAGGGACCGTCGTTTCTTTCTCAATTTCCAAATGAGAGTGGAAAGAAGTAATAAAACAGTTCAGTCATGGTGTATTTACATTTCACCGTACATTGGAAGCTGCAGACGCCGATTACACCGAAGATGATGGATTTTATGCACATTATTAAAATATGTCACCTAGAAGTCTGACTGGCCAAAAAAAACATAATGGTGGTAACATTTTCTGTCAGAAGCCCTGGTTTTCCTTACCACTTCCAGGGAATGTGGTTTGGTGTCAGGATCAGAGATGGAGGGAACATGAGGGTGATAAAGGAGCATGTCTGAACTCATCCCACTGTGCTGGCTACTGGGTGTCAACAAGCTAGAACTAGGCTAAGCAGTTGTCTCAACATTGGGGTGGCAGGTAGCCTAGTGTCTAGTTACCGAAAGGTTGCTGGATTGAATCCCCGAGCTGACAAGGTAAAATTCTGTCATTCTGCCCCTGAACAAGGCAGTTCCCCAGTAAATTGTAAATAAGAATTAGTTCTTGACTGACTTGCCTAGTTAAATGAAGGTTACATTTACAATTAAATAACAACATGAGCCTGGCTGTTTGTCGTGCTCCTTCTCCAGAATACTTATCTATAGAAAGTCTGATCCTACTGTCTATGCTTCTATTAAATTCATTATCTACCTCTTAACCAACCGTTCATAAACGTCCCTCTCTGGAATGGAAATGAATCAGCCAAGTGTAGCAGCAGTGTTCCTCAGTGAGAATCATTATCGTTCAGTAAACTCAGGAGGGTCAAAAAACATCCTGTGGCCAAACATGTGGACAACAACAACACCATATGTACAGTAATGATCTCACAGGATGTCTGTTATATATAGAGAAAAAGTAACTGAGGACAACGTAGTTGAAGAGTTAGCTTTTGAATGCTAGAAAATAATGATGACCACAGTGGGCTTGCAGACTCTAAAGCAATATAATGATAAAAAAATGTGTTGGAGCCCTGCCCAGTGGTGAGCTTCCCACTATCAGACCCAGACTCAGACAGACTGAGGATTAAGGATATATCTGCCACTGGGCTAGACCACTTCTGTCTCTGATAGAAGGTATAATCAACTCTTTCTCCCTCTCGCTCCGTTCTGTCTTGGTGCCACGTGAGAAGAAGTGCACACACACAGTGACACACACACCTACACACACATGCAAGTGCGCATGCAAACACACACACACACACACACACACACACACACACACACACACACACACACACACACACACACACACACACACACACACACACACACACACACACACACACACACACACACACACACACACACACACACACACACACACCTCCTTCACTAGCTAATCTTCCACAGAGAGAGCGTGGTAGGCAGGAAGTGGATGGGGGGCAGGGGAGGGGTGTGTGTGTGTGGGTGGAGTCAGTCAAGGCTGGAGTCTGAGAAAGGATGACAAAAGCTGAAAATGATTAATGCCCATCTCTCTCTCTATGAGAGGACTGGGTAAATAAAATCAATCAGAAGGTGCAGTCAGCAATGAGTCCTCACTCAGCACACAGTAATCACTCCACATATTCACAGACACAGCCTTCACAGCATTGTCAGGAGGACTAGAGGAGTATGGTATATCTCATTTTCAGCCTAAAATTGTGCCTTTAGTTTTATTATATAGTCTTAAATCATGTTAATGGTTATTTTTCTTGCCATCAAATAAGAAAAAACGTTATCTTATTCATGAGAATTAAATGTTGCATAATGAAATAGCCCTAATCCATTTGTAAAACAACAGACTTTTTAATATGTTCTACTTTTATGATCTAGTGACAACACACAGCTGTACTCCTCTAAATGTCATGATGTGTCTTAAACCTTAACCATGAGGTTCATGGGAAACATAAGAGGGGCTGACACACACAGAGAGAGGGAGCATCCCACAAGGCCTTGGCTTGCATGGAGCCCGGCCAGCCTGCCTGGGTTCTCATGGCCGTAACGCAATGAAGGCCAAACATGACCCCTGGGGTCAAACCCCTCTTCCTCTGCTGGGCCAAACAGGTTCTTTCACAGGCAAATAAGACATGGCTCAGTATAAATACGACCTCTGCATGTACAGCCGTGCTAAAGGTCGAATCACAGTTGATGTAGGAGTCTATAAATCAGGTGAAGGTTGTGTGTTTTCATGCAGTGCAGTGTTTTTTTGTGTTATAGTGAGTAGATTCATGTAGGAACACTTTGCATGATGGACATTATACTCTGTTTGCATGTACAGCAGTGGAGGCTGGTGGGAGGAGCTATAGGAGGACAGGCTCATTGTAATGGCTGGAATGGAATTAATGGAACGGAGTAAAACATGTGGTTTCCATAAGTTTGATCTGTTTGTTTATTCCATTCCAGCCATTACAATGAGCCCGTCCTCCTATAGCTCCTCCCACCAGCCTCCTCTGATTTACAGTAGATGCTTAATTAGCAGTGTGAGAATGGGGTGATTTTTTTTCAGGATCAACACACGCTCACTTTCACACTCTTCACATATGCTGCTGCTACTCTGTTTATTATATACCATGATTGTCTAGTCACTTTTACCCCTACCTACATGTACATTCTGTATTACCTCAACAACCTCGTTACCCTGCACATTGACTCGGTACTGGTACTCCTTGTATTGCCTCGTTATTGTTATATTATTGTGTTACTATTTCGTTTTTTCTTTAGCAAATATTTGTCTTATTTTTAACTCTGCATTGTTGGGAATCGGCTCATAAGTAAGCATTTCACTGTAAAGTGTACACCTGTTGTATTCGGCGTATGTGACCAATACAATTTGATTTGATTTTGATTTTAGATGTGGGCCGCTCTTCTCCAAAAACCCCAGCAGTCACGAACAGAGACTAAAGCACAGCCGCTGCCAGCCACAACCGTGACGTCTCCAAGCATCGGAAAAAGACACCACAATAGAGGAGAACGGAAAAAACATGAACTTCTCTGGAGATAATTAATGCCCTTTCTGTTTCCCGCTCGATCTCTTGTTTCTAAACTCACATAAAACAGAGCCCAGTTCCCCCTTTGTCTAAGAAAAGAGATGTCCAAGTAAGACTGTCATGCAATAATAGACAATTGTTGGAAACAATGGCACAAGCAGAACATATCACATCGTTGTGTAGTCTGTTTTTGTTTGTTTGTAAAGGGAAGCTTATTGACGGCAATTGGCCCATGCAGTATCAATGCCAAATGACCATTGAATACAGTAAGAAATCACAGTTTGACATGTAGGAATTCAGTGCATTTTATACAATGATCAACTGCAGTCACATAATGAGAGTCACAAAGAGACCTCAACCCAAGCATGGAAAGCTGTGAAACACATATGGAGAGAAGTTCGAGGCATTCCTCCATGCCCCTGCTATAAGAAGAAGCTGCTGTCTGTGTGTCGCTCTGTGTGTGTGCTCAAACAGGAAAGGACCAAACTGTAAGACATACTGTTTGGAGAGACACACTCTCACTGCCAAACACAAATGTCCACATTCTCCCAGTCACACAAACAGAGTCACCAGAATCCTCACATGCTTTCTCTCTCCAAAACACACAGACTCTGAGGGGTAAAATCAATAAATCAACCTCTTCTCCCTAGTTCTTGTCTTTATACCCAGCAGGACCTGTAGAACTGAGCTCCAGAATATTTTGTATTATTGCAGCCACCATACCACTATAAACATTCCCTCTCCAATCACAACATATGGGCAAGAGTAATCAAGTACTCGAACGGACATCAAAGCTCGATCTTTTAACCAGAGATTTAAAAAATAATAATAATACTGTAAAACTATTTGGTGGAATGTGATTTGTGGCTGCCCCAACAGGCAAGTTAAATTGTCTTGAAGACAACGTTCATTTGCTTTGAATCTAGTGTTCCATTTGTACATGTGCATTTGCAGGGCACAACAAAAATGAAAACAAGCAGAGTATCACACCATTTTTCTTCCTAAATTCCCTTTCCCTTCTTTGTTTCATTCAATCATGTGTGCTAAGTGAGCACACAAGCTCCAGAAATAAATGCCTATAAAAACATGTTTAACTGATGGGATACACAAGCAACATTCCTTGCCTAAATGATGACAGTTTAATTACAAATTCTATGTGCACTGGTTGATTGAAGTAAGAACATATGTGATCCAACAATGAGCTGCAATTTTTGAATAATTGTGTCCAATCTATTTTCCGCTGAAGGTACTTTGCAAACTGCTAGTACCGTTTAGAATTTGTTAGCTTACGCTATAACCCCCCTAAACATACAGGTTCCACACTGAAAATATGCAAAAACATTAGTTTGTCACCAAACAGATGCCATGGCTGTAATTCATCACCATGCAGTGTTCATTGTGGAATAGTTCATCCATTTTGAAAATTGTAACATAGTTCATGTAAATCCGGGATATTTCAAGTAGTTTGATATGTTAAGGTTCGTATGGTGTGTATTCATTTGTGGATGTCCATCATTGTATGTATGTTACGAATTGCAATTCGTACAATACACTGAGTGTACAAAACATTCAATGACTGACCATGTGAATCCAGGTGAAAGCTATGATCCCTTAATGATGTCACTAGTTACATCCACTTCAAATCAATGTAGATGAAGGGGGAGATAGGTTAAAGATGGATTTTAAGCCATGAGACAATTGAGACATGGATTGTGTATGTGTGCCAGTAATAGGGTGAATGGGCTAGACAAAAAATGTATGTGCCTTTGAACGGGGTATGGTAGTAGGTGCCTAGCGCACCAGTTTGCATGTATCAAGAACTGCAACGCTCCTGTTTTTTTTACTTTCAACAGTTTCCTGTGTGAATCAAGAATGGTTCAAAGGACATCCTGTCAACTTGGCACAACCGTGGGAAGCATAAGCGTCAACATGGGCCAGCATCTCTGTGGAATGCTTTCGACACGCTTTCGACACCTTGTAGAATCCATGCCCTGATGAATTGAGGGGGTTTTGAGGGCAAAAGGGGGTGCAACTCAATATTAGAAAGGTGTTCCTAATGTTTTTTACACTCAGTGTATGTTACAAATTGTATTATGTACAATATGGTACGAATTTGCAAAATGTATGATATGTTACGACTTCCAATTTGTTGTGGCTAAAGTTAGTTAGGTGGCTAGGTTGCTAATGTTTTCTTGGTGGCTAAGGTTAGCTAGCGTGAGGTTAGGGTTAGGAGCTAGGTTAAATCAAGTCAAATTTGATTGGTCACATGAGCCGAATACAACAGGTGTAGTTTTAAGAAAAGTGTTAAAGTATTAACTTAAATTAACTGGGGAAAAAAATAAATAAACAGAAAATAAATCACAATTTATTTATTTTTTAAATAGCCACAATAAAATAACAGTAGCGAGGCTATATACAGGGATTACTGGTACAGAGTCAATGTGCAGGAGCACCAGTTAGTGGAGGTAATTGAGGTAATATGTATGTGTAGGTAGAGGTAAAGTGACTATGCATAGATAATAAACAGAGAGTAGCAGCAGCGTAAAAATGGGGAGTGGGGTGGGGACAATGCAAATAGTCCGGGTAGCCATTTGATTAGCTGTTCAGGAGTGTTATGGCTTGGGGGTAGAAGCTGTTAAGAAGCCTTTTGGACCTAGACTTGGCGCTCCGGTACCGCTTGTCGCATGGTAGCAGAGAGAGCAGTCTATGACTAGGGTGGCTGGAGTCTTTGGCAATATTTTGGGCCTTCCTCTGACACCGCTTGGTATAGAGGTCCTGGATAGCAGGAAGCTTGGCCCCAGTGATGTACTGAGCCGTACCCTTACCCTTGTAACCTACCCTTACCACCTGGGACGGCCCGTCAGGAAGTCCAGAGAGAGGTGTTTAGTCTCAGGCTCCTTAGCTTAGTGATGATTAGCATTCTCACGTAGGTCTTCCTTTTGTCCAGGTGGGAAAGGGCAGTGTGGAGTGCAATAGAGATGGCATCATCTGTGGATCTGTTGGGGCAGTATGCAAAATGGAGTGGGTCTAGGGTTTCTGGGATAATGGTATTGATGTGAGCCATGACCAGCCTTTCAAAGCACTTCATGGCTACAGACGTGAGTGCTACGGGTCGGTAGTCACTTAGGCAGGTTACAGTACCTTGTTGTACTAGGGCATAGGGACTATGGTGGTCTGCTTGAAGATGGAAAGTTTTAAGTTCCTCGGCGTACACATCACAGACAAACTGAAAGGGTCCACCCACACAGACAGCGTGGTGAAGAAAGCGCAGCAGCGCCTCTTAAACCTCAGGAGGCTGAAGATATTTGGCTTGTCACCAAAAACACACACAAACCTTTACAGATGCACAATCGAGAGCATCCGGTCGGGCTGTATCACCGCCTGGTACGGCAACTGCTCCGCCCACAACCGCAAGGCTCTCCAGAGGGTAGTGAGGTCTGCACAACGCATCACCGGGGACAAACTACCTGCCCTCCAGGACACCTACACCACCCGATGTCACAGGAAGGCTAAAAAGATCATCAAGGACAACAACCACCTGAGCCACTGCCTGTTCACCCTGCTATCATCCAGAAGGCGAGGTCAGTACAGGTACATCAAAGCTGGGACCTAGAGACTGAAAAACAGATTCTGTCTCAAGGCCATCAAACTGTTAAACAGCCATCACTAACATTGAGTGGCTGCTGCCAAAATACTGACTCAAATCTCTAGCCACTTTAATAATGAAAAATTGGATGTAATAAATATATCACTGGTCACTTTAAACAATGCCACTTTAATGTTTATATACCCTACATTACTCATCTCATATGTACAGTGGGGCAAAAAAGTATTTAGTCAGCCACCAATTGTGCAAGTTCTCCCACTTAAAAAGATGAGAGAGGCCTGTAATTTTCATCATAGGTACACTTCAACTATGACAGACAAAATGAGGAAAAAATCCAGAAAATCACATTGTAGGATTTTTAATGAATTTATTTGCAAATTATGGTGGAAAATAAGTATAAGTAAAATGTCAGTGAAGACACTTGCCAGTTGGTCAGCGTATGCTCGGAGTACACATCATGGTAATCCGTCTGGCCCTGCGGCCTTGTGAATGGTGACCTGTTAAAGATCTTACTCACATCGGATATGGAGAGCGTGATCACACAGTTGTCCGTAACAGCTGATGCTCTCATGCATGCTTCAATGTTGCTTGCCTCGAAGCGAGCATAGAAGTTATTTAGCTGGTGTGGTAGGCTCATGTCACTGGGCAGCTCGTGGCTGTGCTTCCCTTTGTAGTCCGTAATAGTTTGCAAGCCCTGCCACATCCGATGAGCATCGGAGCCAGTGTATTCAATCTTAGTCCTGTATTGACGCTTTGCCTGTTTGACGGAGGGCATAGCGGAATTTCTATAAGTGTCCGGGTTAGTTCAGTGCGGATGTTGTCTGTAATCCATGGCATCTGGTTGGGGTATGTACATACGGTCACTGTGGGGACGACGTCATCGATGCACTTATTGATGAAGCCAGTGACTGATTTGGTGTATTCCTCAATGCCATTGGAAGAATCCCGGAAAGTATTCCAGTCTGTGCTAGCAAAACTGTCCTGTAGCTTAGCATCAGCGTCATCTGACCACTTCCTTATTGAGTGTGTCACTTGTACTTCCTGCTTTAGTTTTTGCAGGAATCAGGAGGATAGAGTTATGGTCAGATTTGCCAAATAGAGGGCGAGGGAGAGCTCTGTGTGAGGAGTAATGGTGGTCAAGAGTTTTATTTTCTCTGGTTGCACATTTAATTAACATGCTGGTAGAAATGAGGAAAAA
This sequence comes from Oncorhynchus nerka, assembly GCF_034236695.1. Classification (NCBI taxonomy): domain Eukaryota; kingdom Metazoa; phylum Chordata; class Actinopteri; order Salmoniformes; family Salmonidae; genus Oncorhynchus; species Oncorhynchus nerka. The sequence continues at coordinate 66,453,970 of NC_088397.1, read as the reverse complement.
CGGATTTAAGTTTCCCTGCATTAAAGTCCCTGGCCTTTAGGAGTGCCACCTCTGGATGAGCATTTTCTTGTTTGCTTATGGCCTTATACAGCTCGTTGAGTGCGTCTTAGTGCCAGCATCGGTTTGTGGTGGTAAATAGACAGCTACAAAAAATATAGATGAAAACTCTCTTGGTAAATAGTGTGGTCCACAGCTTGTCATGAGATACCTTGAGACTTCCTTAATATTAGATTTTGTGCACCAGCTGTTATTTACAAATAGACACAGACTGCCACCCCTTGTCTTACCAGAGGCAGCTGTTATATCTTGCCTATGGACTGAAAACTCAGCCAGCTGTATGTTATCCATGTCGTAGTTCAGCCATGACTCGGTGAAACATGAGATATTACAGTTTTTAATGTCCCGTTGCCAGGATAGTCTTGATTGGAACTCATCCATTTTGTTATCCAATGATTTTGTTATCTGAATAATAGGACTGATGGTAGAAGGGGATTAACTCACTTGCCGTCGGATCCTTACAAGGCCCCCTGACCTATGTCCCCAATATCTCCGTCTCTTCTTCATGCAAATGACGGGGATGTGGGCCTTGTCGGGTGTCAGAAGTAAATACTTCGCGTCCGACTCGTTAAATAAAAAATCTTCGTCCAGTACGAGGTGAGTAATCGCTATCCTGATATCCAGAAGCTCTTTTTGGTCATAAGAGACGGTGGCAGAAACATTACGTACAAAATAAGTTACAAATAACGAAAAAAAACACACAATAGCACAATGAAGTCTATGAGACCAGGCTGATATGGGGCATTTAGCAATTAGGATTTGTTATCTGTCAAATCTATGATAAACTACGCATCTGTTGACATATAGATAAATGCATACATTTTTGTTCCAGTGTGGGCCTTGTGTTCTAAAAATGTACATATTTTTTCATTCGAGTGCTCAAAAAAATATATATCCGAGTACTCGGACAATAATTTTTTTAAAAAATGCCCATCCCTACAACATATAAAGCCTTACTGACAACCATATGCAACTATACATCCATTGAAATTCTATTTCCCATTTAACACAACATTAGAGAGCAAGCGTGGCATGTAAGCGTGACATACATCACCTTTAACCACTGTGGCGACTATATTAGAATATACATGGGTGAGAGGGAGAGCAATAACCGCAGCTCTACAAATGTTTCGAGACACAGGAAATGTCTTGGACTGGGGGAGTGAGGAGGGGCGGAGCAACTTCTGGCTCGTGGTCAGATGAACCCAAGGTCTGGGGAGATAAGGAGAGGCTCCGAGGATGAACACAAAGCCAGCTCTGTGAGGAGAAGAGAGGGGGAGTGTGGGTTGTTTGAGCTGAGGAGGAAAAGCTGTATGATGGTGAAACACCACAGGGATGTGTGAAAGAGAGAAATGGTATCCTGGTCCGAGATCAGTAGTGCTTAAAGTTGAATCAACTGCTCTAACTGTTGTTCTTATGTATGGCCTGCCTGACAGCGTTAGTTAGACGTGAGGATTAAATACAAATGTTGAACCCACTGACTTGGACCAAGCTGGTACAGCAGTGTGGGCAAACTGCAGTGATGAAGTCAGTCTACGAGCTGCACAATGGGTCATTCTGGCAGGCAGGAAGCTGAGGTCAGAACAGTGACCTTGATAAGTTGTCTTCCTGTCGCGGACCACAGTGGAACCCAGCATGGCTGTGTCACAAATTGTCCCCTCCACGGCTCCATAGAGAAGGCCCTCCCACAGTCTTCAGTCTACAACAAAGAGGCCATTTTCCAGACCCAGACACGTTGTGTTGAGTGGACAAGCAGTGGACAGGCACTGTGTTGAGGAGACAGCCATAGAGAGGACAGGCAGTGTTTGTCTCAATGTGGTCAATGTGCTCTCACTGACCCACTTCCTCCTGCTCTGTTCCCTGTGTCATCCTGACTTCCTACAACATTTCATCATCCTATCAAACAGTTGAAACTATTGGTTACAATATAACCTAAATTGTCAAATGATTATTATCTTTGTTCCTGGCAAATGCATGGTTGCTTCTCAGACTTGCAGATCAGAGAATATTCATCACTCTATATTTTTCCTAATGTTCCATTAGACTTGTGCGACTGGCTGCTGTTTTACCCTGGGTCTGTCAGTGTTGGAGCATAGTTTGTTGTATGAGGGCAGAATCTGTTAAATGACCTCCTGTCTTGATCTAGAGCAGAGCTGAGTAGCTGTACATATAAATGGTGGGAACACAAGCAGATGTTGATGTAGTGAGAATATGGTGGTGAAGGCGGGTATGTGGGGTCAGACACACAAATCAGACTCCTAGGCCTGACCTACTGACAGTTACTGTCTTTAAATCAGTCAGCAGAGCCAGCAGCTGGGACTAAAGATATCATTAGATTCATCCTTGTTATGCAACAAAAAAATAGGAGATTATTATTATTTCCAAACGATGACATGACACAGAGGGTTTACAGAACTAATTACAAGGCTGTCACACTGCCTTTTGCAGTGAAGAAACATTTGGTTTCACACAGCCTTTGTGCCCCTGAATTTGCAGGAATTGTACCCCCCAAGCATCCCATTGGTTCCTGCATGACTGCCCCCACTAAAGCATCCCATTGGTTCCTGCCCCCCTCGAGGATAACATCTTCATGCTTGTGTGTCACTTGATATTTTGGATTCCCCTGATTGTCTATGCAATTAAAATGTTGGCCAAAAGGGAAATTAAACTATTTGAGTTTTTCAGGGGCAAAGGACACTGTCTACCTGTGTCCTAGCTAGCTAGCTACTGTTGTCGGCCCCGCCTCTTCTTCTTCTTAAGTGGGGTTTATCGGTGGTTATGGTGCTTATTGTTATGGTACATTACCGCCACCTACTGTACTAGAACGCCCCCACCTCCCACCTGTGTACCAGAGTCCTAGCTTAAAAATGGACCAATGTATTCAGAAACTATTCAGACCCCTTCACTTTTTCCACATTGTGTTACATTAAAGCCTTATTCTAAAATTGATTAATTTGTTTTTTCCCCCTAGATCTACACACAATACCCCATAATTACAAAGCAAAAACAGGCTTTTAGACATTTTTGAAAATGTATTAACAAATAAAAAATGGAAATATGACATTTACATAACTATTCAGACCGTTTACTCAGAACTTTGTTGAAGTACCTTTGGCAGCGAATATAGCCTCGCTACAAGCTTGACACACCTGTATTTGGGGAGTTTATCCCATTCTTCTCTGCAGATCCTCTCAAGCTCTGTCAGGTTGAATGGGGAGTGGCTATTTTCAGGTCTCTCCAGAGAAGTTTGATCGGGTTCAAGTCTGGGCTCTGGCTGGGCCACTAAAGGACATTCAGAGACTAGTCCCGAAGCTACTCGTGCGTTGTTTTGGTTGTATGCTTAGGGTCGTTGTCCTGTTGGAAGGTGAACCTTCACCCCAGTCTGAGGTCCTGAGAGCAGGAGCAGGTTTTCATTAAGGATCTCTCTGTACTTTGCTTCGTTCATCTTTCCCTCGATCCAGACTAGTCGCCCAGTCCCTGCCACTGAAAAAAATCCACGTAGCATGATGCTGCCACCACCATGCTTCACCGTAGGGATGGTGCCAGGTTTCCTCCAGACGTGACGCTTGGCATTCAGGCCAAAGTGTTCAATCTTGGTTTCATCAGACCTAAGAATCTTGTTTCTCATGGTCTGAGAGTATCTTACGTGCCTTTTGGGAAACTCCAAGCAGGCTGTCATGTGCCTTTTACTGAGGAGTGGCTTCCGTCTGGCCACTCTACCATAGAGGCTTGATTGGTGGGGTGCTGCAGAGATGATTGTCCTTCTGGAAGGTTCTCCCATCTCCACGAAGGAACTCGGTTTCTTGGTCACCGCCCAGACAAGGCCATTCTCCCCCAATTGCTCAGTTTGGCCGGGTGGTCAGCTCTAGAAAGAGTCTTGGTGGTTCCAAACTTCTTCAATTTAAGAATGATGCAGGCCACTGTGGTCTTGGGGACCTTCAATGTTGCAGAAATGTTTTGGTACACTTCCCCAGATCTGTGCCTCGACACAATCCAATCTCTGAGCTCTACGGTCAATTCCTTCGACCTCATGGCTTGGTTTTTCTAGTCTCATAGCAAAGAGTTTGAATACTTATGTAAATTATGCATCATTATTATATATTTTTTTATACATTTGCACAAGTTTATAAAAAACAGTTTTGCTTTGTCATTATGAGTTATTGTATGTACATTGATGAGGATTTGTATTTATTTAATCAATTTTAAAATAACGCTGTGATGTAACAAAAGGTGGAAAAAGTGAAGGGGTCTGAATACTTTCTGAATGCACTGTAGGTTCAAAGATGGGTTCCTGCAGATGCAGGAAAGACCACATGCAGGCACGCCCCAAATTGCAGGCCTCAATTGCACCCTTCTCTTTATTTCAATGGTCAAATTATCACATGATGGACCAGTTAATGTTGCAATCCATACTTAATGAAACTGCCATGTCCGCTTGGGATATTACAACAAAGAAGTTACTTCAAACAAACACTTTTTTTCCCCTCCAGACGTCATTGCACGTGAGATAGAACAGCAGAATATGTCCTGCAATTATTTTTTTTTCCACAAGACTGGGATGTTCCTCTCCTCCGTTTCATCAACAAAACAATAACAAATCATATTACGGAGATTCCAGCTTTTAAAATGAAATCATATCAAGCTAACTTTGTGATCACTGATCATGCACATCATTCTACTGCTGTATAATTCTACCTACCCTTCCAGTGTAATTACTGGTAATGGGTTAATGAGAAGTCAATATGGGTTAAATAACCATCCTCTATCAGGAAAATGTAGGTTGTCTAATGTGCAATAATGCATATCGCCCAGCCCCACAGGGCAACAGTGTGAAATCATAGAAAAGGCCCCTAATCAGAGAGTGGTTTGCTGATGGCCTGGCCGGTGTGTTCATAGTGCGTAGCAGGCTGTATGGCTACAGAGTGTACAGAAAAATTCCTGCAGCAACAGGAAATGTGAATTCTTATGTGTATTATAATTTATGGGCATTTCTGTACGAGTTGATGCATTTTTTGTTAGGGCAAATCAAGTCAGGAATTTCAAAGAAATGTGAGTCTTCTTCAGTACATTTAGTTATTTTACTGAACCTTGCCAGCAGGTATGCCAGCTAAGATAGTTAGCTACTCTAACTTGATTGATACCATGAAATTCTACTTGGTAGCTAGTTATGAGGTTGGAAGATTGGGAACCTATCTGGGCTAGCTAAAGCCAACTTCATAATATTGCTAGGTGGCTAGTAGTATTACAGCAAAACAACAACAACAGCAACAAAAGTAATATTATTATATACATTACATTTAAGTCATTTAGCAGACGCTCTTATCCAGAGCGACTTACAGTACCAGTCAAAAGTTTAGACACACCTACAAGGGTTATTCTTTATTTGGACTATTTTCTACATTGTAGAATAATAGTGAAGACATCAATACTATGAAATAACACATATGGAACCAAAAAAGTGTCAAACAAATCAAAGTATATTTTATATTTGACATTCTTCAAAGTAGCCACCCTTTTCCTTGATGACAGCTTTGCACACTCTTGGCATTCTCTCAACCAGCTTCATGAGGTAGTCACCTGGAATGCATTTCAATTAACAGGTGTGCCTTGTTAAAAGTTAATTTGTGTAATTTCTTTCCTTCCGATTGCGTTTGAGCTAATCAGTTGTGTTGTGACAAGGTAGGGGTGGTTTACAGAAGATAGCCCTATTTGGTAAAATACCAAGTTCGTATTATGGCAAGAACCGCTCAAATAAGCAAAGAGAAATGACAGTCCATCATCACTTTAAGACATGAAGGTCGGTCAAACTGGAACATTTCAAGAACTTTTAAAGTTTCTTCAAGTGCAGTTGCAAAAACCATCAAGCGCTATGATGAAACTGGCTCTCATGAGGACCTCCACAGGAATGGAAGACACAGAGTTACCTCTGCTGCAGAGGATACATTCATTAGAGTTACCAACCTCAGAAATTGCAGCCCAAATAAATGCTTAACAGAGTTCAAGTAACAGACACATCTGGTTGAGAGAATGCCAAGAGTGTGCAAAGCTGTCATCAAATATAAAATTGGGTTACTACATGATTCCATATGTGTTATTTCATAGTTTTACAATGTAAAAAAAGAGTAAAACATAAAGAAAAACCCTTGAATGAGTTGGTGTGTCCAAACTTTTGTCTGGTCCTGTATTTATGTTTTAAACAGGACAAATCTGAGGGCGCACATGCCCCTGTGCCCCCCATGGGCATGACGCCACTGCCCCCGAGCCCACGCTCCTGGACCGCTCTTGATTTTAAACAGAGGTTTCAGATTGTAATGGAGACTGTATAACTAAGAGACTAGCCCAGTGTCACTGATATTAAAGTCAAATATTCAACTCACACACACAGTTCAAACACACTCTCCCAGACCCCAAAACTACAGTGCTAAATACAAGTGACTAACCTATACTACTTTTAAAGTTAGGATAATAAGTTACTACACTAAAAAGGCCCTATTGAGTAGTTTCAAGATAACAAGCAAAAGAACCACAATTCATTACTTTGGTTGATTATGTTATAGTAGGCCTATGCTTAGATTTTCTTGGTGTTTATCTCAGCAGTACACATGAGTTATCAGGACAAATTCCACCTTATGGCAGTGTCAAACTCTTGACCTGAATTTCAGGTCCTATGTTTATTCTCGGTTTAAGATGCCAGTTACTGTTTATCGGCAATGTGAAGTCAACGGTTGAAGCTAAAGTGAAACAGGGGAAACACCTAATGGAGATCACATCTTTGTATAAAGAGACCCATGCCAGTTCATGATTATTAGCCAGTCATGGGGTGGTTATTGTTTTGAGATCTAAAGATGCTTTCTGATTGAGCTCATCTGATGACATGATCTGAAAATAGATTAGAGTTAATGACTGCTGTGGCCTAGTCTGATGTAGAGGTCAACCCTGCCCTGCCAGGCCCAGCCAGCCAGCCTCAACCAACACCTCACATGCCACACAGCACAGTACAATACAGTACACAGCACACATGACACACAATAGCCACAAGCCTGTTTTCAGATATAATCACACCAGGCTGTCAACCTTCCTATGCCTAGTTGTCCCAGAAACCATCCATGGCCCAAGGAAAACCACCCTACTGAGGGGATATCTTGATTCTCAGCTGTAAGGGACACAATGTATGTGTATGAACTGTCAGTGGGTCACTTGGTTGTGTGAACGGAGGCTAACTAGGTGAGTAAGACTGAGTCAAGGAAAAGGCCAGACTGCTCGGTGAGAGCAGTCATTGCAGGCAGCACCACAAGGCACAGCTAGCTCTCTACGCCACAAGGCACGGCAGAGAGGCATGGCACTCTACATGGGAACTCTCCTCAGACGGCCGACTGGCAGAACCAGTTCAGCTGTTTAGCATGACGGAGACAAGTGACAAACGTGATGCAGCGTGGGAAACTGTGAAACAGTGTCATAACCATTACTGTCACCTCAACAATGTAGCTTTTCAACGTTGGTTGTAAAAACTGGTAAGGCATGCATGATTGTTACTGCTCACGCATGCATACAGATACACGTACACGCACGCACGCATGCACGCACACACGCACACACACACACACACACACACACACACACACACACACACACACACACACACACACACACACACACACACATCGAAAGAGGGTGAGAATAATGGAGGTAGTGAATGGCTGTTTTGTCTTTGATGACCGTGCTGGACATCTTTGACCAGTAATGCTGCAGGGCAGGACTTGACAAGTCTTCACATCTGACCACACAGCCTGATCACTGTCTGACTAATCACCCTGACCACAGGGCACTGACCCCCTGTTGATGGTCACCATCCAGCCACTATACAGCCACCATCCCTCCCCACTGTACTCGTGACAGAAGTGAAAGTAGAGGTCCTCTTTCAACTGAAAACACATCCAGCATGGAATCTGCCTTTCATTTAGTCAATTTCCAACTGCATTTGTATTTATATTAGATTGGAATGAGAGTTTGTGGCTGTGCGGGAGAGACTGCCCTAGCCCAGCTGAGATTCTGACTAGGGTCTGAGCTGCAATTTAAACAGTACAGCAAAAACAACTCCTGGTTCTCAGAAACAAGATGTTGCCTCAAAAGACATTGCCTCAAAATTCAACAATCTTCAGACAGATGGACGCACTGCTTCTTTAGTGAGTTCAGTCAGTACTATTAGCTCACTTTGTGGTCCCATGCACTACAGATGTAGGATTCTAGCAGGTCTTCACTCTACAACGATTCTCTAGAGGTTTTGAGGGAATTTCCTCGATTAGACTTTTTACTATAATGTAAACTTGTGAACTTGTTACATCTCGACCCCTACCTCCAGAGGAAGCGCATGACACACGCCCGACAGTTGGTGGAAACAGAATTGTCTCGTTGAGCTCAACACTACAGTATAAATGGGAATAGCAGAGCAATGTTTTTGAACAAGCTGAAATGTATATTCTTTTTCCTTATATTTGAGACTTATTTGATAGATTTCTTTCCTGAAATTGGAGTAACAGCCTGTTACATCCCGAAATTGTTGCAGTAGCTGCCGGCTGCAATTACAGTAGATACTTAAAACTATGGAAGCTCATTTCCGCCACCAAAAAGTGATATAATGCCTTCAGAAAGTATTCATACCCCTTGACTTATTCCACATGTTGTTGTGTTACAGCCTGAATTCAAAATGGAATTTTCACCCATCTTCACACAATAACCCATAATTATAAAGTGAAAACCTGTTTTTAGAAATGTTAGCAAATTTTAAGGGGTCCTGGGTGCATTGCAGTCAAAGCAGTACCGGCCGTGACTATGAGCCCAATAGGACGGAGCACAATTGGCCCAGCGCCGTCCGGGAGGGTTGGCCGGTGGGGCTTTATCCGATTCAAGTCAAAACTGTAAATAGGCCACTAAGGAAAATCAAATGTCTTCTTGGTAAGCAACTCCAGTGTTTATTTGGCCTTGTGTTTTAGGTTATTGTCCTGCTGAAAGGTGAATTTGTCTCTGAGCAGACTGAACCAGGTTTTCCTCTAGGATTTTGCCTATGCTTAGCTCTATTCCGTTTATTTTGATCCCAAAAAACTCCCTAGTCCTTGCCAATGATACACATAAGCATACCCATAACATGATGCAGCCACCACCATGCTTATCAAGAGTGGTACTAAGTGATGTGTTGTGATTGACTTGCCCCAAACATAACACTTTGTATTCAGGAGATACATTTCTTTGCCACATTTTTTGCAGTTTTACTTTAGTGCCTTATTGCAAACATTCTGTACAGGCTTCCTTCTTCTTCCTTCTGTTGTTGATCCATCCTCTGTTTACTCCTATCACCGCCATTAAAATCTTTATCCACTACTCGATTGAGGGACCTTACAGATAATTGTATGTGTGGGGTATAGAGATGAGGTATTCATTCAAAAGTGTTTATTTTTTATAACTTTCTAAAATGTTCTACAAACAAATTCGACATTCACATTATGGGGTAATGTATGTAGATCAGTGACACATCATTTTAATTTAATCAATTTTAAATTCAGGCTGTAACACACCAGAATGTAGAAAAAGGAGCTGCACTATCTCAAAATGTTGAGAAATTAGATCACACAAATAGGATATGTTTTTTCATTTGTAACATTGTGTGGTGATTTCAGAGGTGGCACCACAAGTACCCAGTTATTTCTTTATATATAGTTTTCTGATCTGATAGGCTAACCTAACCAGGTAAAACACTGTTTTATATTGGCTATGAAGGGACCAGATTTTTTTCTAATCAGGTTTAATGGTTAAAAAGAAACTCCTGGAAAATCTCCTGGCTCTAAGGAGGATGAAAATATTTCAACCCTGTCAAACTGCAGCAACCTTGTACTTGTTCATAATAATTATACTTCAAAAAGTAACTGACACATTACGTCATCACTATTGTGTTGATTGATTAATTCCAGTCAATAGTTTTGGATTTAAAATGCGTAGGTAGCCTAGCCACCAGAAGTTTGAATAAAAATCTAATTTCACCACATTCACATTTTCTCAGAAAACAAATACATTTGCTTATTTTAAGCTATAAATACAGTGCTGTGGAAAAGTATTTGCCCTCTTCCTAATTTCCTCTACTTTTGCATATTTTTTTATACTGAATGTTATCAGATCTTCAAACAAAACCTAATATTAGATCAGGGGAACCTGAGTGAACAAAAACACAACAATTACATACTTATTTCATGAACAAAGTTATGCAACACCCAATGCCCCTTTGTGAAAAATTAATTGTCACCTTACTCTCAATAACTGGTTATGTCACCTTTAGATGCAATGACTCCAACAACTACAGAAAGCGTTTGGTTGATCCGTCTCTCACATCACTGTGGATGGATTGTGTTCCACTCTTCCATGCAGAACTGCTTTAACTAAGTGATATGAACTGCTCATTTCAAGTCCTACCACAACATCTCAATTGGGATTAGGTCTCAAATTTGACCAGGCCATTCCAAAACGTCACATTTGTTGCTTTTTAACCATTTCCTTGTAGACTTGATTGTGTGTTTTGGTTCATTGTCTTGCTGCATGACCCAGCTGCACTTCAGCTTCAGCTCACAGACGGATGGCCTAACATTCCCCTGTATAATTATCTGATAAAGAACAGAATTAATGATTCCTTCTATTAAGGCAAGTCGTCCAGGTCATGAGGCAGCAAAGCATTACAATACCACAACCATGCTTGACCGTTGGTATAAGGTTCTTACTGTGGAATGTAGTGTTTGGGCTTCGCCAGACATAATGGGACCCATCTCTTCCTAAATGTTATCATTTTGACTCATTGGTCCATAGAACATTCTTCAAAGATTCTTGATAATCATCCAGGTGCTTTTTGACAAACTTGTATTTTACACACTTTTTCTCCTCAATTTTGATCTTGTCTCATCACTGCAACTCCCCAACAGGGTCAGGAAGCAAAGATTGAATCATGCGTCCCCAGGAAACAACACCCGCCTGCTTAACCCGGAAGTCAGCCGTACCAATGTGTCAGAAGACACACGGACTAGGGTCAGCCTGCAGGAGCCCGGTCCACCACAAGGAGTTGCTAGTGTGCAATGTGCCAAATAAAGCCCCCCCGGCCAAACCCTCCCCTAACAACGCTGGGCCAATTGTGCGCTGCCCTATGGGACTCCCAATCACAGCCGGTTGTGATACAACCCAGGATCGAACCCAGGTCTGTGGGGATACCTCTAGCACTGTGATGCAGTGCCTTAGACCGCTGCTCCACTCAGGAGGCCCTTGAGTCAACTATTTGGACGAGATGGGTTTCTTGCCGATCTAGAACTATCATCTCTGTTTTGTCCGAATAGCCTACAGTTGATCAGACTGAAGCAAAGATTACCTGTGCACGAGAAATCAGTCTAAACAAAAGTATTTTGTCCATCTTTTCAACGCTTTTGTGTTATATCTTTTATTAAACCAAAATCTAAATGCCAGTTCACCATACGTTTGCCGGTTGCCCTGCTGATCTCTGCAATGTGGATAGATGAAATTTGCCACAAAATGCCATAAATGAAGAAGCATAACCTATATGAATGATGTATTATCTAATTGTTTTGTTGTTGTAGCTATTGACATAAAAACCGGCTTCCATACAAAACAGATCGTTGCAACTTCCAAATGAATTAACTTACACACTTTTTCGGAGGCAATTTGCTTTTACAACATGTAATGATTTCCATGATAATGATAAAAACGAAGCCTTAGTTGTAAGGTAGGCCTACTGTGGCCTACTTATATATTCGAATGAGAGGGGTAATCATTCAATTTTAATAGACTATGTTACTTAATGAAGACATGCTGTTATAACTTTAACTTTAGCTAGCTAGCAGGAACTTTTATCTTGAAGCGAAATTGTAATGAGTGTGGTACGGATGAGAAAATAAATCCCTTAATTTTTTAAAATATATGTTTTTTAATTGTCTGCATTTGCTTGGGAATTAATGCATTATTCCAAAGTGTGATGTGGTTTGGTTCCATTAGTCAAACATGTAATATGGTTAGGCTGCTGGCTAGTGGATTTACTGGGATATTCATGGTAAATGTCAGTTGCAAAGCCCAAACCCTCTCTCGGCATAACATTCCATTGCTAATGTAAATTGAAACGTTTCCGTATATGTTATGTCAATTGAAATGTCGTCTCGGTTCCTCTCCTTAAACTTTTGTCTATGAAAAAAGGCCCTTATTTTGATCACTCTTTTGTTGCTGAGAATTTTCCTGCACAGCAGAGAAATGCAAACAGAGTATTTGAGGTTTAACAAGGCTTCTAAAGTTTGTAATTGCCACTTTAAAATGTCAGACTTGATTTGTCTTAACAAAACATGTACAAAAACACCTACAAAAAATGTCCATTAATTATAACCCCATAATACAGTTGAAGTCGGAGGTTTACATACACCTTAGCAAAGTTAAAACCCAAATACATTTAAAGTTTTTCACAATTCGTGACATTTAATCCTTGTAAACATTCCCTGTCTTAGGTCAGTTAGGATCACCACTTTATTTTAAGAATGTGAAATGTCAGAATAATAGCACAGAGAATTATTTTTTTCAGCTTTTAATTCTTTCATCACATTACCAGTGGATCAGAATTTTACATACACTCAATTAGTATTTGGTAGCATTGCCTTTAAATTGTTTAACTTGGGTCAAACGGTCCGGGTAGCCTTACACAAGCTTCCCACAATAAGTTGGGTAAATTTTGGCTCATTCCTCCTGACAGAGCTGGTGTAACTGAGTCAGGTTTGTAGGCCTCCTTGCTCAAACACGCTTCTTCAGTTCTGCGCACAGATTGTCTGTGGGATTGAGGTTAGGGTGTTGTGATGGCCAATCCAACACATTGACTTTGTTGTCCTTAAGCCATTTTGCCACAACTTTTGAAGTACGCTTGGGGTCATTGTCCATTTGGAAGACCCATTTGCAACCAAGCTTTAACTTCCTGACTGATGTCTTGAGATGTTGCTTCAATATATCCACATAATTGTCCTTCCTCATGATGCCAACTATTTTGTGAAGTGCACCAGTCCCACCTGCAGCAAAGCACCCCCACAACATGATGCTGCCCCCCCACCCCCCTCCCCTTGATCTTCACCGTTGGGATGTTGTTCTTCGGCTTGCAAGCCTCCCCTTTTCGTCCAAACATAATGATGGTCATTATGGCCAAACAGTTCTATTTTTGTTTCATCAGACCAGAGGACATTTCTCCAAAAAGTATGCTCTATGTCCCCATGTGCAGTTGCAAACCGTAGTCTGGCTTTTTTATGGCGGTTTTGGAGCAGTGTCTTCTTCTTTGCTGAGCGGCCTTACAGGTTATGTCGATATAGGACTCGTTTTACTGTGGATATAGATACTTTTGTACCTGTTTCCTCCAGCATTTTCACAAGGTCCTTTGCTGATGTTCTGGGATTGATTTGCACTTTTCGCACCAAAGTATGTTCATCTCTAGGAGACAGAACGCGTCTCCTTCCCGGGCGGTATGACCGCAGCATGATCCTATGAGGTCTTTGCTGATTTCTTTAGATTTTCCCATGATGTCAAGCGAAGAGGCACTGAGTTTGAAGGTAGGCCTTAAAATACATCCACAGGTACACCTCCAATTGACTCAAATGATGTCAATTAGCCTATCAGAAGCTTCTAAAGCCAATACATAATTTTCTGTAATTCTCCAAGTTGTTTTAAAGGCACAGTCAACTTAGTGTATGTACACTTCTGACCCACTGGAATTGTGATACAGTGAATTATAAGTGAAAGAATCTGTCTGTAAACAATTGTTGGAAAAATTACTTGTGTCATGTACAAAGTAGATGTCCTAACGGACTTGCCAAAACTATAGCTTGTTAACAAGAAATTTGTGGAATGGTTGAACAACGAGTTTTATGTCTCCAACCTAAGTGTGTGTAAACTTCTGACTGCAACTGTAATTAACATCCTGTTGCTGCAGGATTATTTTCCTGCTGTAGCAAACTCAATAAGAGGTCTCACAGCAGAATTAGACGTTCATCCACGTTCTCCAAACGTGAAAGTTGTTTTTTAACACTATTATTTCAATAGAACATCTTAAGTTGCATATTATTACGTTGAAAGATACTGATCTAATTAGTATATTTGATACATTTTTAAAACCTTTTCCCAAAAGAATGCTGTCCCAAGTTTTGATGTCACACCCGACAAATATCACCAGGTGATGAGATTGCTCCTCTCTCCAGCATGGCACATGGTGAATAGTCTGCAAACATTTTGGAGAAAATAAGTGAGCAAGTTGGTAAATCTTCATGTATTTTAGAGAAGTGTCCCTACAGAACATCTAATAGGGGGCATCTCCATTTTAAAGTGGCCTGTGCCATGCTCTACCAATTAAGTTACAGAGGACCACCATGTGGGTAAGGGGCGGCAGGGTAGCCTAGTGGTTATAAATTTGGTCTTTAACTTGTCTTGATCTCAACTCACTGGGTCTGGGTCTGGATCTTGGGACCAATGTCCTGGTATAAATATTGGTCTTCCACTTATCTCTATGATTGACACTTGACACCGAAAACACCAAAATAAAGATAGGTAAAGTGATAATTTAAACATCTAACACTGTCATTAATTAGATTTATAAGTAATTCAATCAATCAACTAGTTTATTTTCAGATTCATACAACCAACATTGAACATTTTACAGAGAAGAATAGAGATTATATTTTTCTAAATTAAATGTTAGTTTTTGAAAATCTGGTTAAAATTAAGTTTTAAAAATTGTTTTATATTTTATGCAAATACATTTTTTTAAAGTAATCTGTAATAGAAGGTTAATCAAAACGATGAACAATGTCTAAATCATTGTTCTACCTTCATTGTTCTACCTCTATGTTTGGGTAGTGCCAAATTTCGTGGAGTGGTAAGGAATTCAGGTAAATATTTTAAATATGCAATACAAACAAAGTGTGTGAGTAGGATATATAGTATATCTACCTGACATATGTTTGAAGACGTGTGCTAAAAGTTTGAGAAAAATAGAATACAAATTCTATTTTTTTCCAACCCCCAATTTGCATCACTTCTGTAGAATGACCCTTATATGCTTATATATACACACACATACATACATCAGGCCAACCAGGCTTAATAAACCCTGATAATACTAGTGTTTACGCAGTGGAAGTCAGGCTGGTTTCTTGGCTGGTTTTCAGGGAACGTGTCATTGTGACTAATGCGTGTTGCTCAGTGCAGATCAAAAACACACACACGCCTGATTGCAGTTAAGATCCTCACTTTCACATTCCTGCTGAGTGTTAAACCTGAGCCTAACAACCAGGGAAGCTTTTCCAGAAAAGCTATGCTTTTCATCCTCTTTTAAATTACACTTAAAAATAACACGCGTTGGTTTTCAGTCGAATGCTGTGTTATTGCAGCAATTTGGCAATCTTCTCTGTGACTTGTCAAGATGGATTGGTTTAGACTCGGGTTTGATAAATTCACCTCAGTAAACAGTCGAGTCTACAGAAGTCATTAATTCTCTTAGCGTGTGGTGCTGCAACCGAGACACTGGGTAGACGTAACATAGTACATGTAAATCTGTCTGCATACATTTAATATGTTACATTTCGTATGGTATGGATTAATTTGTGGATGTCCATCATCCATTGTGTATGATATGTTACGAATGACAATTTGTATGATATGTAACAAATTGCAATTCATACAATTTGTTAAGAATTTGCAATACGTATTATTTGTTATAAATTCCAATTTGATGGACGTATAACAATTTGTGTCCATCCATCCATGCTAGACGTTCACATTTAATGCCTATCCATCCATCCATCCATCCATCCATCCATCCATCCATCCATCCATCCATTCATCCATCCATCGACCAACCACCTACCTTCCGTTTTTGCCTTAAGTAACCTTCTGTCTTATGTAACCATACCAAATGGAACATATCATACTAATGTCCTGGATTTACGTTTACTATGCTACATCTAGTCTATGAGACCAGGCTGTGTCTTTCCCAGACTTTTTATATTACCAGCAGTATTGACTTGCAGATGATCTATTTACATGTTTTGTGAGGGGAAGGCAGCAATAAAACCTATAAAAGCCCAAATATGACACTGAGCATTGCTGCTATGATAATTGTTTGGTAGCTGGTTGCTGGTTAATAGCTGGTTGGTTCTGTTGATTGGGTTTTCATGTCAGTGTTTACTTACTCTCACTATAGACTATGTAATTGCTGTAATGTAGGTGTTGATTGCTGCATTTACCTATAACTGATTGCTCGACAACAGTGCCTTTTCCTTGAGGAAATTATCATGTTTAGCCAGAATAACCGCGAAAGATAAATTATACTCATCTTTCTTATTTAATCAAGGAAGCCTATTGGAAATAAAGTAGTAGGTCTACTCTGAAGTCCCACAAATCCAAAGACAGTTTTTGTAGAAAAACTGTGTGCTGTTGTGCCTTGTGTTTGTGGAACACTATGTCCCTGAACATAGTTAGTATGTGAACACAATCCCAGTGATGTACAAGGAGAGAGAATTTTCCTCTGGTCTCCCACCACAGCTTTAGCTCCAGGCCTCTCTTCTCTCCCCTGGCTGCAGATGTGCCTCACTCCTTCTCTTATTGCATTACACCAAAGGAAACCACAGTCACTGGCCTCATACTTTAAATATGCATCATCATCTGTACTTCAGTGGTTAAGTGCACGGGTCTGCTGTCTCTGATTAGCCTCTATGTTCATTTTCACAAGAGGCAGTTCCTCCACCCAGACGATGGTGGGGGGGGGGGACAGTGCACCCCTTTGTGTGCACTCCCTCTACCACTCGGCCCTGCCACACGTGGGACCCTCCTAATGGGGTTGATGTGATCACATTAGTCCCTGGCCGCCTCCACTACCTGCCTCTCTCTGGAGCGCAGCAGGGTTGTAGGGCGGTGATCCTTAGTGAGGCGGTAGGCTTTCATGTACCATCTGCAGAGACATATAAACACAGGACCATGGTGGCCACTTCTCCTTCTCCAGTCCCTGATCAGGGCCACGTCACCCTGTGGGTCTCTCTCTCTCTGGGGACAGACTACTCCTCCCTACCACAAACATTAAACTACGCTACAGGCCGGTATTTACCCACCAAAATAACTCCAGAAATGAGCCGTGCAGTTTCGCTCTGACAGTTCAGATGAAGCATTGAAACTGGGGGTGAGTGACGACCAATGCTATATTTGACCCCAGCCTGGACAGTTAGAGGTTTACCTCGTTATAGATTAAATAGTTCCTAGTACATATAGACTAAGTGAAGGTATATGAGCCATCACTCCTCCTTGTGTTTTATCAGTCTCAGTGATGACCTGCAGAGAGGTCGTTTGGTGCTACATCTGGTTTGTGGTGAAACTCTTTGGTGTTCAACAGGCTCCACATCAATGGGCCTGATGATAAATCAGAACAATCAGGGAGCCAGTAAAGGAGTCTGACAGCAGGGGTCTGACGACCGGTCGACCCGGACCACAGGAAGTGTGACTCCTCTTGACCCCTGAGGTGATGTGTGCCCCTCTATCTGCTCTCTGAGGGGCGGGAGCCGATCCGCCCACATGTGGCACAGAGTACTGGCCGCACCCACAAACCATCAACACACCCTTAACACTCTGCTCAACTGGACATTTATACCAGGTATGAAAGAATCCATTCAATCCCAATGATCTGCTCCCTCTCTTTTTCCATGTACACTCTGAAGGTCCTCACCACCCCAGAAACGACTGTGTTCCACCCTCAGGAGCTCAACACAGAGCAGAGCCCACTCTCACAAACCTGGGTCACTCACAGAACAGCTGACATCATCACCTATGTTTTCCCACACAGGAGCTACGATCAACAGAGATAGATTAGCATTACAGTGTGCATTTTTTATGACAATTGTATTGAATTAGAGAGTATATTTTCATTGCAACAAATCATGCACTAATTCACAATTCAATACTAGTGATAGAGACAGAACAATGGTGTGCAGTGGCAAATTAAATGTAGAGAATACCCCTTCAGATTGTGTCTGTTAGGAGAACAATGTGAAGGGAAACACTCTTCCTTCTTCCTCTGGGTCTGCCAGTTAACACTGGAGAGAAAATTAGCCTGGCAGCAGTCTGTCCTGTAGATGAGAACTCTGTAAATTAGCACAGAGCAGATGTCCCAGTAGTTGAAGTTGTCAACAGGGTCACTTGTGACAGACTGAGCATCAATGTGGCCTGCAGTTTTAAAACAATGGGTCAGCCTCTGTTGCTGGTCAAAGGGACAGTAGCTTATTAGCGTTTGCTCCTAACTGGACGTTTGGCTAGAAGTGACCACTGTAGAGAGACCCAATCACACTCTTAAAAACAATGGGACCCATTATGACACAAAGGACCAAGCAAGGCCAGCATGGGTTAAGTTCTGGTTTGAGAGAGAGAGTAAGCCTCTGGGATTGTCTGGAGAGGAGAGCATACTGATATCAATGAGAAGGTATGGGGCTGAGGAGAGCAGGCTGATATCAATGAGAAGGTATGGGGCTGAGGAGAGCAGGCTGATATCAGTGAGAAGGTATGGGGCTGAGGAGAGCAGGCTGATATCAGTGAGAAGGTATGGGGCTGAGGATAGCAGGCTGATATCAGTGAGAAGGTATGGGGCTGAGGAGAGCAGGCTGATATCAGTGAGAAGGTATGGGGCTGAGGAGAGCAGGCTGATATCAGTGAGAAGGTATGGGGCTGAGGAGAGTAGGTTGATATCAGTGAGAAGGTATGGGGCTGAGGAGAGTAGGTTGATATCAGTGAGAAGGTATGGGGCTGAGGAGAGCAGGCTGATATCAGTGAGAAGATATGGGGCTGAGGAGAGCAGGTTGATATCAGTGAGAAGGTATGGGGCTGAGGAGAGCAGGCTGATATCAGTGAGAAGGTATGGGGCTGAGGAGAGCAGGCTGATATCAGTGAGAAGGTATGGGGCTGAGGAGAGCAGGCTGATATCAGTGAGAAGGTATGGGGCTGAGGAGAGTAGGTTGATATCAGTGAGAAGGTATGGGGCTGAGGAGAGTAGGTTGATATCAGTGAGAAGGTATGGGGCTGAGGAGAGCAGGCTGATATCAGTGAGAAGGTATGGGGCTGAGGAGAGCAGGCAGATATCAGTGAGAAGGTATGGGGCTGAGGAGAGCAGGCTGATATCAGTGAGAAGGTATGGGGCTGAGGAGAGCAGGCTGATATCAATGAGAAGGTATGGGGCTGAGGAGAGCAGGCTGATATCAGTGAGAAGGTATGGGGCTGAGGAGAGCAGGCTGATATCACTGAGAAGGTATGGGGCTGAGGAGAGTAGGTTGATATCAGTGAGAAGGTATGGGGCTGAGGAGAGTAGGTTGATATCAGTGAGAAGGTATGGGGCTGAGGAGAGTAGGTTGATATCAGTGAGAAGGTATGGGGCTGAGGAGAGCAGGCTGATATCAGTGAGAAGGTATGGGGCTGAGGAGAGCAGGCTGATATCAGTGCGAAGGTATGGGGCTGAGGAGAGCAGGCTGATATCAGTGAGAAGGTATGGGGCTGAGGAGAGCAGGCTGATATCAGTGAGAAGGTATGGGGCTGAGGAGAACAGGTTGATATCAGTGAGAAGGTATGGGGCTGAGGAGAGCAGGCTGATATCAGTGAGAAGGTATGGGGCTGAGGAGAGCAGGCTGATATCAGTGAGAAGGTATGGGGCTGAGGAGAGCAGGCTGATATCAGTGAGAAGGTATGGGGCTGAGGAGAGTAGGTTGATATCAGTGAGAAGGTATGGGGCTGAGGAGAGTAGGTTGATATCGGTGAGAAGGTATGGGGCTGAGGAGAGCAGGCTGATATCAGTGAGAAGGTATGGGGCTGAGGAGAGCAGGCTGATATCAGTGAGAAGGTATGGGGCTGAGGAGAGTAGGTTGATATCAGTGAGAAGGTATGGGGCTGAGGAGAGCAGGCTGATATCAGTGAGAAGGTATGGGGCTGAGGAGAGCAGGCTGATATCAGTGAGAAGGTATGGGGCTGAGGAGAGCAGGCTGATATCAGTGAGAAGGTATGTGGCTGAGGAGAGTAGGTTGATATCGGTGAGAAGGTATGGGGCTGAGGAGAGCAGGCTGATATCAGTGAGAAGGTATGGGGCTGAGGAGAGCAGGCTGATATCAGTGAGAAGGTATGGGGCTGAATGGGACAGTCTGAGGTTGAGGAGGATGTTTACTGCAGTCAGACAGACTGATGCTCCAAGTCTATATAAGGATACTGCTCTTGTCTTGAGCTGCCTTAGTGTCATGAGTGAATATCAACAAACTCAATTTACTAATAGTCCTCCCCAGAGATGGAGATGTTTACAGTGGCCTGTCCAAACAATAGCATGGGAGGTGGAAACGGAGAGGAAGCTACAGTATATTCTATTCTACATCAAATATCATGTTTGGTTACATATGCTGTAACCACACCATACCATACATATTATGACATCTTATCATCATCTTAACATCATCATGCATCTTAACATCAGTTAATAATGTGCGTAAAATATTGCCAAATTGGCAGCAGGTAGGCTAGCGGTTAGAGCGGCGAGCCAGAAACTGGAGGGTTGCCAGTTCGAATCCCGGGTCGGATGGGAGAAATCTGTTGAAGTGAGCTAGCAACTGGAGGGTTGTTGGTATCAAATCCTAGCTGCCATTGCCTGCCGCTGTGCCCTTGAGCAAGGTATTTAACCCCCCACAACAACTGCCCAGTGTGGCAGCCCGCTGCTCCAACCTCTCCAACATGTATGTGTCTTTCAGAGGGGTTGGGATAAAGAGGAAGTCAGATTTCAGTTGGACCTTGTGTACAATAAAATGATCTTAATCTTAACCAAACCAATACAAATATAGCTACAGCAACGAAAACATCTATACAATTCAGTAAGAATCTATGGACTAACCTTCTGGAATTGTTCCAAATATGTGTTTAAAAAAATTGTGAAATACTTCATGATTAAAGACATAGCACTTGGCCATGGTGAAAATGGAATATTCCGGTAGCTATTCAAACTGTTTTCTAAGGACTTATTCCATTCAGTACCCGGTCTCTTCTTATGTTACACCACCAGACCTGCTGTTCTTTCCCCTCTCTTTCCCATCAA
This sequence comes from Oncorhynchus nerka, assembly GCF_034236695.1. NCBI lineage: Eukaryota > Metazoa > Chordata > Actinopteri > Salmoniformes > Salmonidae > Oncorhynchus > Oncorhynchus nerka. The sequence continues at coordinate 66,432,759 of NC_088397.1, read as the reverse complement.
TTCATGCACAATGAGCCTTTTGCCTTACAAAATTAGCTTTAGAGTAAGGTTGTATTTTGAGTGGAACAGCCCTTTAATTGTGTAGCCAAATTGATTTAACTGTGGTGAACACCGGAATCTTATTTGACCAAAGTGCCTGAGTGGAACACAGCTGGACCTCACCAAATGGCTCCTACCCATCTCTCCTTACCGTTGCTCCATGTGGTCCTCACACCTGATGGTGTATCTGCAGCATTGGGAGAGAGCTAATCACGCTCACACCGCAGGCTGTCTGTAGGCCAGCAGCCGTCCAATCAGGATAATTGGCAACAGATTGCAAGCTAGCTAGAGGGGCAAGTCAGAGAACTGGTCTACCCCTCCTCACCTCTCTCACCTACCACTACTGCATGTCTCCTGAACAACACCCAGAGTGGACCCCCTGACATACACCCTGACATAACCCATTAGTAACACATACAGCAAGACATACAGCATTCATGTTTGTATTGAATAAATCAATAGCATGCTGTACATGCTGTCTCCACTGTCATGGAGATGGAGTGTCAATAAACACAAAAGAGGCAAAAGCTGAAGACTGCCACTGCTTTTCACTGAGTACAACAGTACTACAGCAGAGCAGCCATATCAGTCCAGTGTTAACTCTGACCCAACCTGTCTCTGTGTGTGAGCTCCACTACTATGTTTATGTTGGCGAGGGGGTCTGGAGCCTCCTGTAGCCCACTGTTGGCTACCTGCAGTGAGCATATACCAGAGAGATGGGCGGAGGGGCTAATGGAGGGGGGAGGATGGGGAGGGAAGGAGGGGGATAAGTTGTTTGGGACATAAGGAGGGAGATGGGTGCCCTGTGATGCAAGCCAGGGGCTTGTGAGTCCCCTCAGTCAACGCTAGGCTAGGAACAAACTAATACCCTACTGACTGCATGTAGAGAAAAAATACACACGCCTTAATGGGAATGTATTCTTATAATCACCACCCGGCACAGCCAGAACAGGCCACCCCTCAGAGTCTGGTTCCTCTCTAGATCTTCCTACTCTAGGTTCCTGCCTTTCTAGGGAGTTGTTCTGCATTGCTTGCTGTGTGGAGTTTTAAGCTTTTTTTTGTACAGCACTTTGTGACTTCTGCTGATGTGAAAAAGGCTTTATAAATAAACGTGATTGATTGATTAACCCCTCTTTGAATGAAAGCCCCAAAATAGGCCCCAGAAAGTACAGCAAGAATAACAACAACATATCATTAAAATGCATGAATTGCATCAACGCTCTCTATGCATGTGATCCAACGGGAATGTGATAATATTACTGTTATTATATATTTAGAAATATTAATATTATTATTATAATACACTACTAACCATTTTCAGCTGGCTGATTCAGTGTGTGTGTGTGTTAATACATCTACAGTTTGTTTCTGCTAGCTTAGCAGATGGGGATATGTGAAACTCATTTCTCAGCCTGCAGTGTCGCTCTTTGCATGGTTGAAGGAGGCCTTTTTCAATAGCACAAAAGGTTGGAATGCTTCGTGAGGGAGGTCACGTTTGTGGAGAGGACTGGGGCTCACAGTTAACACACTCTCCCTGGACCCAGGCCCAGCGAACCCCCCCTCCCTCTGTACACATGACTATAGATGGAAAATCAGAGAGATGGGAAAGAAAGAGAAATAAATACAGCTGGACAAATTGTGTGACAGTTTTATTCTGTCTTTCCATTCAGTTATATAACTTCATCATACTATCTCAGGACAATAAGCAGTACCTCTGAAACCACCTAGGTAAGACATTCAAACGTAGTATTGTGGTTGTGTGGTGAGTAAGAGGATGTGAAGTGTGATTATTGTAATGCCCATGGTGTCACTACACAGAGTTTCACACACTACGCCACCCTGCAACTGGAGAGCATACAAATGGATGACTGTTACAGTAAGTTGTTGCCATTGCAGTACCGTATTGTCATTCTTTTCTTTCCAACTGTATCATGTAATATTCTATAATGTGCCTACTCATTTAGAGATTCACACATACCACACAAATTTGTACAAAGCAAAACTTGCATTGAGGATTTCCACTCATAAATCTCAATGACTTGCTGTTCAGCTCTTAAATGTGACATTTGTCCCTTGTAGCATCAGATCAGTATAAGTGCTCATGTCTCTAACTCACACACAGACCACAGCTCTTGGCAGCACTACCAGATGGAGGTCAGTTGAGACTGGGCTGTGGTGGTGTGAGAACTGAGATGTACAGTCCATATTCCTTCTCCAGTGCTTTATCACTGGGCCCAGCTAATAACAGCCTCCTCTTTGAACTCTGAACAAAGCATCTGTTTCGCCTCAGTAGATGACTTCAGGTTCAAATATAGACAAGAGCTAGAGGGATAAAATGATACAGAGCGCACATTCTTTCCCAGCAGCGCGCTGCAGCATACACTCTTGCAGCCCCAGCCAAATTGCAGTGTGTCATTCTGGCATGGCAGCAACCAACCCTGTGGAGAGAATATGATGGGAGGGTGAACCCTCTCCCGCTAACCCCAGTTTAGAGATCCCAGGATGCATGTTATTAAAAGGCCTGTGAACACCATTTCTATCTCTCACAGCCAGAGAGAAAGAGAGCTGGGAAAAGTCACCGCACCCTCCCTGAAGACATACTGTAGCTCTCTCCTGAGGTCCCTTATGTCCTAGAGATTGGAGACCACACACACGCACGGGTTGCAGACAGGGACGTACACACAGGCACACGGGCACACACACACACGACTGCACACACGTGCACACACACACACTTGGAATAATAGAGGTGTACTGTACTGTAGCAATTGGAGTGTGGAGAGAATCATGGTGAAGTTGATCTATGATTACATTTATGTTAAGTAACATGGTGCTGAAAAACTAGGACCCAACTTGTGGGATGTTTTAAGAGTTAGTTTGCCCTACTGCAGCCTCTTGGTTTGAGACTATGGATTATAATACACCCACATCTGCCTCTGTTTCCGAACCCCCAGCTCACCTGCCTGGTTGCTAGGAGACCCATGGGTCATTAAAAAGACCTACCCAGGTAGGTTGAGGCCTGAGCCACCGGCAGACAGGACAAAGGCTTTGAAGAGGGAGAAGTAATGCACAGCGGTGCAGAAGAATCAACTCAAAGGAGAGAAAAGGTTATAAATGAGAGGAGGATTAGTCATGGAGAAATACAACACCTAGGGAAGGGGAAATCATCCTGCATTAACCGCACCACAAACCCAGATTAGCTGGGACAAGTTACTCACACAGGCTGCCCACAAATAAGTATCCTTTTTCAATGGAAAAAATGTGGGTTTTGCTCCATGCTTCTCATACTAAAAGTAAACAAATTGTTGCACAATAGCACATACATCAGAGGGTTGTGTTTATATTTATGAGCTCTCATGCTGGTGTGCTTTGCTCATGCTTTTTGGAGAATCTCAATGAGCTGCCAGCTGCTTAGCGTGTGTACATATTGAGCATCCTCAATGAATCCTCAATCATCCTATTCAAGCAATAACTGTAAAACACAAAGGAGGTATCTCAAGACATTAAATATATATTTTAAATTGACCCCTGACTATACAGTATATGTTTTGTGTCCACGTGCAATGTGTCCATGTGCTTTCCAGCATGCATCAGAGTTCTGTGTGGCTTGGAATTATTTCCTCCTCCCTTAGGATCAAGCAGATGCACTATGTTCTGTTTGCTTTGTTAATTTATTAGTGGAAGAATTGAGGTGAGGTAAACATACGAAGAGTCTGGTCCTCTGGGAGCCTGTTCCTGCCTCGGTATGGGGGGTCCTCCTCCTGCCACACTTCCCTTGACCCTTAGGGTTATCACCATGGTAATCCTGACAATGGCCCCCGAAAGGAATGGCCCAGTGGCTACTGGGTAATATACCTGGCCTTGTCCTGGGTCTGGCTGAAATGACCCTTCTGCTGGGGTGTAGTTGGAAAATGAGCTGCCAGGCTGAAATGACCCTTCTGCTGGGGTGTAGTTGGAAAATGAGCTGCCAGGCTTGGGTGTATTAATTAACAAGTCTTTCAAATCAAATCAAAGTTGATTTGTCACATGCGCTGAATACAACAGGTGTATGTATACCTTACAGTGAAATGCTTACTTACAGGACCTAACCAACAGTGCAATTTAAGTTTAAAAAATAGTTATTAGGTGAACAATAGATAAGTAAAGAAATGAAAAACAATTGTAAAAAGACAGTGAAAAATAACAGTAGTGAGGCTATATACAGGCTAAGTCGGGCTAAATGCGGTAGTATGTACATGTAGGTATGGTTAAAGTGACTACGCATATATGATAAACTGAGTAGCAGTAGAGTAAAAGAGGGGTTGGCGGGTGGTGGGTGGTGGGTGGTGGGACACAATGCAGATAGTCCGGGAAGCCAATGTGCGGGGGCACCGGTTAGTCGGGCTAATTGATAGTATGGTAGTATGTCATTGGTAGTATGTACATGAATGCACATGAATATATAGTTATGTACATGAATGTACATGAATGTATAGTTAAAGTGACTACGCATATATGATAAACAGAGAGTAGCTTTGGTGTGGTAGAAAATCAAATCAAATCAAATGTATTTATATAGCCCTTCTTACATCAGCTGATATCTCAAAGTGCTGTACAGAAACCCAGCCTAAAACCCCAAACAGCAAGCAATGCAGGTGTAGAAGCACGGTGGCTAGGAAAAACTCCCTAGATAGGCCAAAACCTAGGAAGAAACCTAGAGAGGAACCAGGCTTTAAGGGGTGGCCAGTCCTCTTCTGGCTGTGCCGGGTGGAGATTATAACAGAACATGGCCAATATGTTCAAATGTTCATAAATGACCAGCATGGTCAAATAATAATAATCACAGTAGTTGTCGAGGGTGCAACAGGTCAGCACCTCAGGAGTAAATGTCAGTTGGCTTTTCATAGGTAAATACAATTTGGAGGGAACACTTATACAACATTTCAGGGAAGTACTGCACCCCTCTGACATATGAGTGAGTGCTCCATTGACAATTCTTCTGCATTCCCTGTTCCCTATGTGATGCCCTATGCCTTATAAAATGATCCGTTCAGCATCTACCAGACGCCACAGCAGCAGCATGGTCCAACACATTCACTATTTATTAGACTGATCTGTCAGCACGTGTGGTGCCAGTCAGCCAGAGTCAGCCAGACTCTGAGTGTGTGTGTGGTGGGCACTGCAGAAAGGCTGTGTTTGGGTTGACACCAGGGTCAGTCAGGTTTCTCCTGACAGTTGAATATACCCAATAGATAACTGTCAATATCTGGGCCCTATTTGCCCTATTTGCACTCCAGGGCTCAGATATTAGCTCCCTCTGGCTGAAGGGGCTGAAGGTTTAAAAGTGCTTTGTGATGGTGTGTCATCTACACTATTTATGTTGGGGCTACGGCTGGTCCATCTGCACAGAGCTTTGCCTGGACCTCCGCCACACTGTTGAGGTTTGGGTGTCTCCTCCCTGGCTCCATCCACCCGTCCCTGCCCCTGCATGTTAACATTTGAAAACCCAACATGCGTTTACCAGTGAAACGTGATCAGAACACAGGGAAGCAATGGCTGTAGATCTGTGACGAGAGGGAGAGAGAAAAAACAGTCATAAATAAGTGAAATAATGAAGGAAAGAACCCCCACTTCCTCCCATCAGATGAGGCAGATGAGTTTCAAAGCAGGAGATGCTGAGAGTGGTTTCAGCTGAGCCTGGGATCACAGTCAACTGTCAGCGAAAATCTGTTTCCAATAGGAGTTTTTCCTGTGAGGGCAGGAAATGGCCCTCCTTGCTGTGGGGAATCAACAAAGCGGGCCTGTGAGGGGCGACCTTGGCGCTATTGCTCCCCTGTGCTCCCCTCGGCCCCGGAGCCCACCGCACCACGGGACATTCCACTGGGCCACAAAGGAGGGTTCAGATTCAGATAGGTTGGGCCTGGGAATGTTAGAGACTGATGTGTGTGAGCATCCCCTCTCCAGGTATGACCGCAGAAAACACTAGGGCCATCTAGGCCTAAAATAGATACAGTGAAACATCTAAGCTACTACCACTATATCCATACTCACAAGTCTGCATTATTAATTGAGATATTTAGAGAATTACATTAGACCTATATTTATACTGTGTAATATTGCCCCAAAGCACATCCACTTTGAGGAAGGAACAAAGGCATTGTATTTCTGTATTTGAGCACAAAAGAGGATTCAAATGTCATTTGAGGAAACTTCACCTCCAAGTCTACTCAAATCCCCCTCCTCTATCCATTCAGGCCCCTGCAGAAGAACATCCAGAATCATATTCCTGATTTAAAAACCACTTGCGTAACGCAATATCCCCAATGGGATGTGTCCCTCTTACCCACCACATACCTAAACAGACTTCACGGCTCTGGGCTGAGGGTCCGTGCTATCTAGATCCTTGGGACTTCCCTACCCCAATGGAGTTGACATTTAAAATTGTGAAGTTAAATGTTAGGGTTAGGTAAGAGTTGTGGTTAAGGTTATGGTTAAGGTTAAAGTTAGAGTAGAGGTTAAGGTTAGGGTTAGATTTTAGGGTAGGGTCATCCCAAGGACCCAATATAGCATTGACCCTGGAGTGAGACGAGCTGAGAGGAGTCAATTTGACAGGAATCAAAGAGGATTGTTGTACTACTTAGATCACTCTGTTTTAATATACAGTGCATTTGGAAAGTATTCAGACCCCTTTAAATCAAATCAAATCAAATGTATTTATATAGCCCTTCTTACATCAGCTGATATCTCAAAGTGCTGTACAGAACCCCAGCCTAAAACCCCAAACAGCAAGCAATGCAGGTGTAGAAGCACGGTGGCTAGGAAAAACTCCCCAGGAAGGCCAAAACCTAGGAAGAAACCTAGAGAGGAACCAGGCTATGAGGGGTGGCCAGTCCTCTTCTGGCTGTGCCGGGTGGAGATTATAACAGAACATGGCCAAGATGTTCAAATGTTCATAAATGACCAGCATGGTCAAATAATAATAATCACAGTGGTTGTTGAGGGTGCAACAGGTCAGCACCACAGGAGTAAATGTCAGTTGGCTTTTCATAGCCGATCATTCAGTATCTCTACCTCTCCTGCTGTCTCTAGAGAGTTGAAAACAGCAGGTCTGGGACAGGTAGCACGTCCGGTGAACTTTTTCTTTATTTTGTGACAGTCTTATTCTAAAATGGATCAAATTATATTTGTCCTCATCAATCTACACACAATACCCCACGAGGACAAAGCAAAAAAAATTCAAATGTATTAAAAAATAAAAACAGAAATGCCTTATCTACATAAGTATTCAGACCCTTTGCTATGAGATGTTTCTACAACTTGAATGTACATGGTCCCACAGATGACAGCGCATGTCTAAGCAAAAACCAAGCCATGAGGTCGAAAGAATTGTCCGTAGAGCTCCGAGACAGGATTGTGTTGAGACACAGATCTAGGGAAGGGTACCAAAACAAGTCTGCGGCATTGAAGGTCCCCAAGAACACAGTGGCCTCCATAATTTTTAAATGAAGAAGTTTGGAACCACCAAGACTCTCGAAGAGCTGGCCGAACGGCCAAACTGAGCAATCGAGGGAGAAGGGCCTTGGTCAGGGAGGTGACCAAGAACCCAATGGTTACTCTGACAGAGCTCCAGAGTTCATCTGTGGAGATGGGAGAACCTTACAGAAGGACAACCATCTCTGCAGCACTCCACCAATTAGGCCTTTATGGTAGAGTGGTCAGGTGGAAGCCACTCCTCAGTAAAAGGCACATGACAGCCCGCTTTGAGTTTGCAAAAAGGCACCTAAAGGACTCTCAGACCATGCGAAACAAGACTCTCTGGTCTGATGAAACCAAGATTGAACTCTTTGGCCTGAATGCCTAGCGTCATAGCTGGAGGAAACCTGTCACCATCCCTAAAGCATTGTGGTGGCAGCATCATGCTGTGGGGATGTTTTTCAGCGGCAGGCACTGGGAGACTAGTCAGGATCAAGGGAAAGATGAACGGAGCAAAGTACAGAGAGATCCTTGATGAAAACCTGCTCCAGAAAGCTCAGGACCTCTGACTGTTGGTGAAGGTTCACCTTCCAACAGGACAACAACCCTAAGGACACAGCCAAGACAACACAGGAGTGGCTTCGGGACAAATCTCTGAATGTCCTTGAGTGGCCCAGCCAGAGCCCGGACTTGAACCCGATCAAACATCTCTGGAGAGACCTGAAAATAGATGTGCAGTGATGCTCCCCATCCAATCTGACAGCTTGAGAGGATCTGCAGAGAAAAATGTGACAAACTCCCCAAATACAGGTGTGCCAAGCTTGTAGCATCATACCCCAGAAGACTCAAGGCTGTAATCACTGCCAAAGGTGGTTTAACAAAGTACTGAGTAAATGGCCTGAATATTTTCTATTTTTTATTGGCAAAAAATGTATAAAAAACTGTTTTTGTTTTGTTATTGTGGGGTATTTTGTGTAGATTGATGAGGGAAAAAAACAATTTAATCAAGTTTAGAATAAGGCTGTAATGTAACAAAATGTGGAAAAAGTCAAGGGATCTGAATACTTTCCAAATGCACTGTATGTTTACAATGAGTCATAGAGCACTAACTTATCTCCAGGGAGAAAAACAAAACAGGACTATCAAACATGCTGTGTCAACCTGCATTTTAGCTTTAGAGATGAACACACAATAGTGACCTCAATGTTTTCACAGTTAGAGTGAATGTCTTCATCATGCTGGCTGCAGAGTCAACATAGAAGCTATAGCTCGAGTCATGAATGAAGAGCCCTATCATTGACAGTGGAGATGTTTTCAGTGGTATGCCACACGCCTGAACATGCAGACCACACTATAGCCATGCTCAACTAACTAATTATCTGTAAATGTGGAAACAATCGGAATGTTTTCTTAGAATAGGCTACTCCTGTATTGAATGATAGAATGCCAACAAATCACAATCAAAACGTATTGAATGAATGAATTAGGCTTGTAAAACCAATGTAAAGCCATTCAAAGGGAAACTCTCCATGCCACACATAATGAGAGCACACCTGGACAGTGGACACACAGTGACACTGTGACCCAGAGCCCCATTATATGACAGCTGGCTGTCTGTGGCTCTATAGGGCCCCATCCTGTTCATAACATAAGACAATGCAGTGGGGAAGGAAGGGCTATTCTCATTTACAGAGAGTGTGTTGGGTGACACACATCAACACAACTAACGCCTGCTGTCTTTCATTACCAAAAGCCCTGGTCCGTTAATGATCCTTTTCTCTCACGTTTAACCTTATGGCTTCTAGCACTCCCATGAGCGGTTGAACCTGGGGTCAAGCCCCCATGGGCTAACAAAGGCCTGGACCAGCACGACCACTCAAACACTTAGCGTCAATGTGCTGTGTCCACAGTCTCCATGCAGACTGGCCGGTGGTTGTGTTTGTGTTGCTCAATCCTCTAAGGCATTGACACAGTGTCAATTAACCTCTCAGAGTGATGGAGAAAAACACCACAGTATCTATCTATCTATCTATCTATCACATTCCTGACAGCTCGAGATGTACTGTAAAAATCCTGTGTTCAAACGTACAGTACATGCACATCCCACAGGGTACAAACTGGTGTGAATCAACATTGTTTCAATGTAATTTGTCAACACATTGTGACATGGAATAAGCTACATTTGGTCTCTCATTCAGGGTTTTAACCAAGCCCTGCTTAGCTATGATATTTGTCACTGACTATTAACAATGTCCTGTCGTGAGAGTAATTGTTGAGAGATCTATTTAAATAAATAGATTCACTGTTGCTATCGAAGTTTTTCCAAAGGGTAGGTTTAACAGTGAAATGTGACCATACTTTACTCATATATGATCTCTAACCAGGTTTCCATCCACAGTTTTTATGCGAGTAAAGTTATACCACATAAATACAAATGACAGAAACATGATGGAAACAAATAGTTTCTGTAAAATTGTATAAATCTCGATAGATCATTTGTTCTTTGGACATGGTGGAATCTTTTTGTGTCAGTAAGATGAATTGTGCGAGGAATGATGATGGAAGGCCTTTATGCGCAAATATTGATATATTACTGCACAGAAATACAAACGCAACATGTAAAGTGTTGGTCCCATGTTTCATGAGCTGAAATAAAACATCCCAGAAATGTTTCATATGCACAAAAAGGTCATTTCTAAAACATTAGGTGGACACATTTGTTTTAGAAACACTTCAAATTAGGACTGTGTTTCGTGTAGGCATACCCCGGTGTGACGTTTTGATAACTGTGTAAATCTCTCTAGGACAAGGTGACTTTTATCAATATATTTGCCTGTATTTACGCCCCCCCAAAATGAAACGCTAATTAGCTGCTAATGTGGCAGGAGAACTACAAATGCCATGATGATCTAGAGGAGGATGCCAAATCGAAGCAAAGGTAAGAATCTCTGGATTAGCTATCTAATGTTAACTAAATCAAATCAAATCAAATTGTATTTGTCACATACACATGGTTAGCAGATGTTAATGCGAGTGTAGCGAAATGCTTGTGCTTCTAGTTCCGACAATGCAGTAATAACCAACGAGTAATCTAACAATTCCACAACTACTACCTTATACACACAAGTGTAAAGGGATAAAGAATATGTACATAAAGATATATGAATGAGTGATGGTACAGAACGGCATAGGCAAGATGCAGTAGATGGTATCAAGTACAGTATATACATATGAGATGAGTAATGTAGGGTATGTAAACAAAGAGGCATAGTTTAAAGTGGCTAGTGATACATGTATTACATAAAGATGCAGTAGATGATATAGAGTACAGTATATATATATGAGATGAGTAATGTAGGGTATGTAAACATTAAATTAAGTGGCATTGTTTAAAGTGGCTAGTGATACATTTTTTACATAGATTTCCATTATTAAAGTGAGCTGGAGTTGAGTCAGTATGTTGGCAGCAGCCACTCAATGTTAGTGGTGGCTGTTTAACAGTCTGATGGCCTTGAGATAGAAGCTGTGTTTCAGTCTTTCGGTCCCTGCTTTGATGCACCTGTACTGACCTCGCGTTCTGGATGATAGCGGGGTGAACAGGCAGTGGCTCGGGTGGTTGTTGTCCTTGATGATCTTTATGGCCTTCCTGTGACATCGGGTGGTGTAGGTGTCCTGGAGGGCAGGTAGTTTGCCCCCGGTGATGCGTTGTGCAGACCTCACTACATAACCAAATGTAGTAATGAATAAATTGGCTACATTTCTTTAAATGGACAATTCTGTGAACTGTCTTGTGCAAGTTCTAGACGAGGCTGCCGAATCGAAGCAAATGTAAGAATCTCTCATTCATGACTGAACGGCCAGACACGACTCCAACACCATCATTAAGTTTGCTGATGACAGTGGTAGGCCTGATCACCGACAATGATGAGACAGTCTATAGGGAGGAGGTCCGAGACCTGACCGTGTGGTGCCAGGACAACAACTTCTCCCTCAACGTGATCAAGACAATGGAGATGATTGTGGACTAGAGGAAAAGGAGGACCGAGCATGCCTTGGCGTCCACATCACCAACAAACAAACATGGTCCAAGCACACCAAGACAATCGTGAAGAGGGAACGACAAAACCTATTCCCTCTCAGGAGACTGAAAAGTTTTACAGCTGCACCATCGATGCATCCTTGATTTGTAGTTTTGTGTGATGTCTACTTTGATGCTAATTAGCATTTTCGAATCAGAGAGAAAATAGAGGCAAATATTTTCAGAAATATCCCCTTGTCCGAGACAGATTTACATGGTAATCAAAACGTCACACCAGGGTAAGCCTACACGAAACACAGCCATTTTATTTTAAGTGTTTCTAAAATCCTCTATGGGAAAAATGAATGGTGGAAAAACGATTGAAACCATTTCCCTGTTTGACAGCTAGGTTTAATGGGTATTATGACACTTCCACTTTGGGACTCTATAATCCATCCACCTGACAGGTGTGACATATCAAGAAGCTAATTAAACAGCATGATCTTTCCACAGGTCCACCTTGTGCTGGGGACAATGAAAGGACACTAAAATGTGCAGTTTTTTCTGTCTGTAATAAAGCCCTAATTCCGATTGGCTGGGCCTGGCTCCCCAATTGACTGATTTCCTTCTATGAACTGTAACTCAGTAAAATCGTTGAAATTGGTGCATGTTGCATTTCTATTTTTGTTCAGTAATAATAACCATTGAAGACGTAAACTTGGAGTCATGCATGATATGTTGTGTGGTCCTCCCACCACAACTCGGGAAACCATGCAGTTTATTAGGCTACAAATTAAATAAATTATGATGAACTTCACCTGGTGGTGAAAGTGGAAGGTGATCTTGATGCTCCTTTCCAATAAATTATTCTGGTGACATGATGATCGATGCTGCACTGCCGTTTGACTGACTTTAATTTACAGTTAGTCAGTTAGTTAATTTACAGTTAATTTACAATTAGTCTAAAAAATGTATAATTGATATGTTTGATTCACGTCTCAAACTAAAATCTAAGTTAAAGTATAGATGACTAAATCAAATCAAACTTTATTTAAAGTTTGATTAGAGACTATTCTTTAACTTAGATTTTGGTTGATTTGGAGACGTGAATCCAATTTATCAATTATTAAGTTGTATTTAAACTTGAATTAAAGCCAGATTAAGTCAGTGGCACGGATGGAACTATGCAAGCAGAAGTTACAGCTCCTTCAAATGTTGATACTTGGTTGCGTTGACAACCAAAACACAATTCACTATCACTTTTGTACAGTTAAGGCCATCTTACAAACTAATGTAACATTCAACCTTAAAATTAGTAACATCCATTGCCACATTGAGGTTAATGTAACTATACATTTACATGTAATCATGTAAAGCGTGTATTTGTCAACTAAGATATTTTTGAATCCCGAAACCACAAACACAGGCAGAAGGCAGTCAGTCACTTTACAGTTCTTTAATATCTTTCTCTTTCAATTGATTTTTTAAATTGATTTTTTACAATAATAAAATGATACAGAACAAAAACACAAGCACACACAGGCCCTGGCACACTCACACCCCATATACGCTAGAGTCCAGTCGTTTCGCATGGAGTGTTCGTCGCCTAGGAGTTGGCATCATGTTGTTCCTATGCGGTAGTTGTGGCATCTGCAGTCTTGTCATAGTAGGCCACATCTGGAGATGGTGGAGAAAGCTTCACCAGTAACGTCATCATACTGGAAACTATTGTTACACACTCACGTCATCCGGCTCTTCTTCCTGAGCAGGCTCGTTCTGTTCGGGTGTTCCCGAGCAGGGTCACACTCATCCGGTTTACCTCTCCCAGACACAGCGGTAGTGGTAGTGGTGTGGCTGAGCACGGCCTATGGTACCTGTCCTCTCCCTTTTTATATTTATTTATATATTTTTTCACCTTTACTTAACCAGGTAGGCTAGTTGAGAACAGGTTCTCGTTTACAAATGCGACCTGGCCAAGATAAAGCAAAGCAGTGCGACAAAAACAACAACACAGAGTTACACATGGGATAAACAAACGTACAGTCAATAACACAAAATAAAAATATATGTACAGTGTGTGCAAATGTAGTAAGATTAAGGAAGTAAGGCAATAATATGCTATAGTGGCGAAATAATTACAATTTGGCATTAACACTGGAGTGATAGATGTGCAGATGATGATGTGCAAGTAGAGATACTGGGGTGCAAAAGAGCAAAAAAATAAATAACAATATGGGGATGAGGTAGTTGGGTGTGCTATTTACAGATGGGCTGTGTACAGGTACAGTGATCGGTAAGCTGCTCTGACAGCTGATGCTTAAAGTTAGAGTGGGCAATATAAGTCTCCAGCTTCAGTGATTTTTGCAATTCGTTCCAGTCATTGGCAGCAGAGAACTGGAAGAAAAGGCGGCCAAATGAGATGTTGGCTTTGGGGATGACCAGTGAAATATACCGGCTGGAACGCGTGCGATCGGTGGTTGTTGCTATGGTGACCAGTGAGCTGAGATAAGGTGGGGCTTTACCTATCAAAGACTTATACATCACCTGGAGCCAGTGGGTTTGGCGGCGAATATGTAGCGAGGGCCAGCCAACGAGAGCATACAGGTCGCAGTGGTGGGTAGTATATGGGGCTTTGGTGACAAAACAGATGTCACTGTGATAGACTACATCCAATTTGCTGAGTAGAGTGTTGGAGGCTATTTTGTAAATGACATCACTGAAGTCAAGGATCGGTAGGATAGTCCGTTTTACGAGGGTATGTTTGGCAGCATGAGTGAATGAGGCTTTGTTGTCAAATAGGAAGCCGATTCTAGATTTAATTTTGGATTGGAGATGCTTAATGTGAGTCTAGAAGGAGAGTTTACAGTCTAACCAGACACCTAGGTATTTGTAGTTTTCCACACATTCTAAGTCAGAACCGTCCAGAATAGTGATGCTAGTCGAGCGGGCGGGTGTGGGCAGCAATCAATTGAATAGCATGCATTTAGTTTTACTTGCGTTTAAGAGCAGTTGGAGGCACGGGAGGAGAGTTGTATGGCATTGAATCTCGTTTGGAGGTTAGTTAACACAGTGTCCAAAGAAGGGCCAGATGTATACAGAATGGTGTCGTCTGCGTAGAGGCGTAGAGTCTTTGCTGGCTTGAATCTCCAGAACATTGTTTGGGAACTGCCTTTGAGCTGCCCAATGCTCCTCAGGTGTGGGGAGTGTGGATCAGGTTCCTAATTAATACTCATTCCCTCAATGAGGGGATTTGATTAACCTGGCCCGGGCACCCGGATAGGCATTTTGCATCGGATTAAAGTTGATTGCATTTGTTTTGGATTTGGAATGCCTCCCAGGCGTGAGCCAGGTGCCCTACTCAAAGCCCAAGGAGAAGTTGGCCCAAAACAAAAGTGATGTTATTAAGCACCTGGAGTAATAAGTAGGAAGTTGGCCCAAAACAAAAGTGATGTTATTAAGCACCTGGAGTAATAAGTAGGAGTCAGTGTTTTCACATGCAAAAGTTATTGCTTTTGATAAAAATGCTTCATCTGCCTTCATGGAAAATAGATGTATGTTTCTGGACGATGCACCATGCAGCCTTGTTCCATTTGAGAAGGGCACTCCTTCCTCATCACCAGGGGCAGATTGGCCATCTGGCAATTCTGGCAAATGCCAGATATTTTTTACGACTTTTGCGCAATTTCTCTATTATATGCTGTTCTCTCATCAACTGATCATATTTTCACCCATCAGACTATTCTAAATTTAATCTTGTCTTTACTTATATGTCAAATGAGTTTTGATTTAGAATGGCCCATTATCAAATGGGCAGGAACAGGGGCAGGGGAAAATGGACATGTCATATGTATGCACTCGAATAGTGAATGGAGGCCGCTTTCCTACAGTTTTGAAGAGCATGCAGCATCTCGCTTCATGGCAGGTGATATTCTGTCCAAGCTCTGTATGCCATGGGCTCTGCAATCCTGTTCTTGCAGCTACCCAGTGCTTTGGGAAACAAAGTGAAATCTGTTCGGGAACATCAGTAGTAACATGTTTTCACAACAAAACATACTGTATTTCATTAAATTGTTGACAACCTCTCTATGCACACTCCAGAAAGGAATGAAGGAGAGAGAGGAGGAGATTGAAACACGGTGGTGAGATATTCTGTAGTTAAAGGTAAAGTGTCAGCCTATTAATTCTGAAAATATAAGAAGTGCTATTCAAAATCAAATACAAATTCACTATAATTGTAGGCTAACTCTGTAAGCTGCCTTGCACAATCAATGAACCAACAGCATCTCATATGCCTATACTTTCTCTCCCATACTCATGTATAGAACGCTTGGAGTGTAGAATATGATAACAGTCCATCTAGTATGCATAATAATATAGGCCACACTCAAAGGTGATTACTAGAATGTATTTCCTTTGAGGGATAGTCTATAATTATATAACAAAGACATCTTAAATCCATGTTTTTTTCTGCCATGCGTAATATGCGGTAGGCTATGTATTGTAAACAGTACAATCATTTTAGTTGTTTTTTTTGGGGGGGGGGCTTGTTACACTTCATATATGGAAATCAGTCCATTTAAATAAATACATTAGGCCCAAATCTATGGATTCCACATGATTGGGAGTACATATATATCTCTTGGTCACAGATACCGTAAAAAAATGGTAGCGGTGTGGATCAGAAACCCAGTCAGTATCTGGTGTGACCACCATTTCCCTCAGGCAGCGCGACACATCTCCTTCACATAGAGTTGAACAGGCTGTTGATTGTGGCCTATGGAATGTTGTCCCACTCCTTTTCAATGTCTGTGCAAAATTGCTGGATATTGGTGGGACTGAAACATGCTGTCATACATGTCAGTTAAGAATAGGGCTGTACGGTGACCATATTACAGCCAAACCGGAGGTCGCGAGTCATGATGGCAGTCAAATTCCACATGACCGTTTAGTCATGGTAGTTAGGCTTCTCCAAGCTATGAAAATGGCGCCGATAGCCTATGAAAATGGTGCCGATAGAGAGGGAAGCCGTGCTTCTAGCCCCTAGGCAACTTTGCAGTATTTCGGTTTTTTAATGTATTATTTCTTACATTATTAGGCCAGATATTTTTGCTGTGTTATTACAATATCAGAGCGGCAGCAACTCACCAGCACTACCAGCATTACGACCAGGAATACGACATTCCCGAATCGAATCGTGTGTTCGTACTAGAGGTCGACCAATTAATCGGAATGGCCGATTAATTAGGGCCGATTTCAAGTTTTCATAACAATCGGAAATCGGTATTTTTGGACGCCGATTTGCCGATTTAAATATATATATATATATATATATAAAAATATATATATATTTTTATACCTTTATACCTACCTTTTATACCTTTAACTAGGCAATTCAGTTATTTTCAATGATGGCCTAGGAATGGAGGATTAACTGCTTTGTTCAGGGGCAGAACGACAGATTTTCACTTTGTCAGCTCGGGGGATCAATCTTGCAACCCAGTTAACTAGTCCAACGCAATAACGACCTGACTCTCTCTCGTTGCACTCCACAAGAAGACTGCCTGTTACGCGAATGCAGTAAGCCAAGGTAAGTTGCTAGCTACCATTAAACTTATCTTATAAAAAACAATCAATCATAATCACTAGTTAACTACACATGGTTGATGATATTACTAGAAATTGTCCTGCGTTGCATATAATCTGACTGAGCATACAAGCATACAAGTATCTAAGTATCTGACTGAGCGGTGGTAGGCAGAAGCAGGCGTGTAAACATTCATTCAAACAGCACTTTCGTGCATTTTGCCAGCAGCTCTTCATTGTGCATCAAGCATTGCGCTGTTTATGACTTCAAGCCTGTCAACTCCCGAGATGAGGCTGGTGTAACCGAAGTGAAATGGCTAGCTAGTTAGCGCTCACTAATAGCGTTTCAAACTTCACTCGCTCTGAGCCTTCTAGTAGTTGTTCCCCTTGCTCTGCATGGGCTGGTGCACTTCACAAAATAGATGGCATCATGAGGAAAAACAATTATGTTGATATATTGGAGCAACATCTCAAGACATCAGTCAGAAAGTTCAAGCTTGGTCGCAAATGGTTCTTCCAAAATGGACAATGACCCCAAGCATACTTCAAAAGTTGTGGCAAAATGGCTTAAGGACAACAAAGTCAAGGTATTGGAGTGGCCATCACAAAGCCCTGACCTCATTCCCATAGAAAATCTGTGGGCAGAACTGAAAAAGCGTGTTTGAGCAAGGAGGCCTACAAACTTGACTCTACAAAATTCAACCAACTTATTGTGGGAAACTTGTTGGAGGCTACCCGAAACGTTTGACCCAAAGTTGAGGACAATGAGCACGCAGATGAGCTTTTGTGCAGACATTCTTCGGTTGTGCAAACCCACAGTTTCATCAGCTGTCTGGGTGGCTGGTCTCAGACCATCTCGCTGGTGAAGAAGCTGGATGTTGTCACGTTCTGACCTTTATTTCCTTTGTTTTGTCATTATTTAGTATGGTCAGGGCGTGAATTGGGTGGGCAGTCTATGTTTGTTTTTCTATGTTTTGGGGTATTTCTATGTTTCGGCCTAGTATGGTTCTCAATCAGAGGCAGGTGTCATTAGTTGTCTCTGATTGAGAATCATACTTAGGTAGCCTGGGTTTCACTGTGTGTTTGTGGGTGATTGTTCCTGTCTCTGTCTTTGCACCAGATAGGACTGTTTAGGTTTTCCATGTTTATTGTTTTGTAGTGTTCATGTGTACATTTACATATTAAAAGAACCATGGACACTTACCACGCCGCATATTGGTCCTCTGATCCTTTTCGCCTCTCCTCTTCGGAAGAAGAGATGTAGAGATCCTGGGCTGGCGTGGTTTCACGTGGTTTGCATTTGAGGCCGATTGTACATACTGCCAAATTCTCTAAAATGATGTTGGAGGCGGAAGAGAAATTAACATTCAATTCTCTGGCAACAGCTCTGGTGGACATTCCTGCAGTCAGCATGCCAATTGCACACTCTTAAGACTTGAACCATCTGTGGCATTGTGTTGTGTGACAAAACTGCACATTTTACAGAGGCCTTTTATTGTCCCCAGCACAAGGTGCACCTGTATAATGATCATGCTGTTTAATCAGCTTCTTGATATGCCACACCTTTCAGGTGGATAGATTATATTGGCAAAGGAGAAATGCTCACTAACAGGGATGTATACAAATTTGTGCACCCAATTTCAGAGATTGTGCTTATGGAACATTTCTGGGATATTGTATATCAGCTCATGAAACATGGGACCAACACTTTACATGCTGCAGTCTTATGCCTATTTTGGAATAACAACTCTGAGAGGACAAAATGTGCTCCTGTATCAGTCACCTGATATTCCTTCAGACTTTACCTCACATATGGTCTCCGCAGTGCAGATGGACAGATCAAATACAGGAGTACACAGTGTCTATGACTCAAGCATACATCAGAGTGTATACCCATACCCATTTACATTCATATGTCACTTCTCCATCTGGAGCCTACTCTCTGAGCACATGTCAGGTACACACAAAGAAAGCCAGGGTAAGTAACTAAATACAGGCCCAGATTGGACTAACCTGACATCTACCTGACTCACACCAGGTCAGAGTAATGGGAAACGACACACAGCCCATCTATATGCATGACCTGGTCGCAGGATAGAGGGCTCAAAGAGCTGAATGTTACATTCTGGCCTTAGTTTACTTATAGATAATTATGACTATGAAGAAGTCATCAAATGTATTTATTTTAACCTATGTGGCACTTAGTACAAGTTAGCTACTGTGGACAAACTAACTAACAGCGCACACAGTTAAAACCAACCCTTCCTCCCCTCTGTGTATAAATAAGCGTGGGAGCCTCTGACTCTGTCTGCTTTATGATTGATCTGTAATGAGAACCAGGTGAGTGTTAGCCAGCATCCCTAGCCCCCTAGTGCGGGGTCATGTCAGGGGTCACAGAGACGGGTCAGTCTCCCCCAGGGGGTTAATAGAGGCCAGAGTGGGGCTGAAACACTAGGGGTCACATTTCAATTGGATCACAGCTCTACGTGTCACAGAACTCACTGACATCCCATGTGACCAGAAGTCCAATCAGTCTTTCAGTTTGGATCTTTAAGGCATCAAAGAGTCTCATATCTTTATCAGCCTCTGATATACCCGTAACCCTCTCTATCTCCCCCATCTATCACACTCTCTATCCCAGACACATGTTCACTCTTTATTTTTCCTTCCATCTTTTATCACAGCACTCAGTTTTTCACCAGTGTGATCAATGTGCACTCACGCCTTCTCTCATATGGTTCATGAAAGCTCCACGGATCTTTCAACTTTCATACTTGTCCCTTAAATCCCCAGTCTCTCATCTCTCACATCCTCACTTCTCAAGACTTAAATAATAAACGATGTTAGTGATGTACTGATTCTACTAAACTGAGGTAAACCTCTCAATCTCTCTGCTGTGTGCACCCGTGTGTGTGTGTGATGGTGCTGACTAGGAGCTGGAGCCCAGAAGCCCTCTAGACTGATGGATGAGCCCTGGGCCAGGTAACATGTGGGAACCAGATGCTGCATGGGGGCATCTTGTCCCATGAAGAGGACAGAGATGATGATGACATAATGAACATGGTGCCAAAGTGTTCCCCTTCATCACGATGCTGGTCATGGTGTCATCAAACTTCGGTCTGGCTTCATCCAGTCTTTCATTCCATTTCCAGTCTTTCATTCCACTTGGGATCCACGTGTGTAAATTTAGAATACGTCAGATGATTGTACTCGAATATCTAAAACACGGACACTAAACAGAGCTCTGTGTATTCTCACTGTCACAGTGCTTTACTGCTTCCTGTCCTGGCAAGTTTTTCATGGGAGTTTGAGCGCAATGCTATAATCAAGAAGAGGAAGCATTTAAGATAACAGTAGTTCAATCCTCACAGGTATGTGTTCACTGGGGCAATGCTCATTGTAGGCCCAGAGTGCTACAGCACAATTATATGAACCCACTATTAATAATATAGTCAAAGTTCTCACAACATGGATTCTGTTTCATGGAGAGTGAATACATGGGACTAAAATGTCATTTTCAGCACAAGGGTAAAAGTAATATCCCCTAGTGTCAGAGTCAGCTAAAAAACAGCACTGCTGCATAATGACAGTGATTAATCCAACAAACAGGCAAAGCCTTCATTATCTCGTCTCTGGGAGCTTAATCAGGGCTCTGGGATGAGCTGCATGAGAGAGAGCAAGAGAGAGAGAGCGAGAGACTAATGGGTGGGCCTCATATAGGGTACATGTTTTAAAGAGTGTGTACTATTGAGTGTATGCTATTTTTTTATGTGGCACAGTTTTCTGTAACTAAAGTATGCATGGTGCAAGCATGGTTGGTGCTGTGGAGAGTTTCCTGCTCAAGTCTGGGAATACTAAGCAGGGATTCTCAATATTTTTTCCCAAGGGCCCTCTTTCCACATTTGAAAAAAGTCCTTTAGTTATGTTCGTTATAGTCTCTTTTTACTCACCGGATTGCTATCCTGAAGGGCCACCGTATTTTGGCTAAACATTGTTGTTATGCTAGGTGGGGAACGTGAGCATTTTAGAGTGACAGCTAATAAACCGGAGCTGTTTATAAGGAACAAAATGTTGTTCTTCCAACACAACATTGGTGACGAGGATGGCTGATCCTGCACCCATCATCCCCACCATCTCTTTGCCTCCTCCAGACCCGTTTCAGCCTCACCCAGGCAATCCTGTCATTGTCTGACAGCAATGGAAAGTATTGTTATAAATTTACCTTTTAACTTTGAAAGTTTCTTCAAGCGCAGTCGCAAAAACCATCAAGCGCTATGATGACACTGGCTGAATGAATGATTACACAAAATTACACTAATAGGCGCAGTGGGGGAAATAGTTGAGTAAAAGTGAAAGTCACCCAGTAAAATACCCTTTGAGGAAAACTCTAAAAGCACTTGGTTTCAAATATATTTAAGTAAGCATGTAAATGTATTTGCTAAAATACGCTTAAGTATCAAAAACTAAAAGAAAAAGTATAAATAATTTTAATTCCTGATATTAAACAAACCAGACGGCATGATTGTATTTATTTAAAAAAAATATACGGATAGCCAGGGGCACACTCCAACGTTCAGACATAATTTGTAAACAAAGCATTTGCGTTTTGGTGAGACCGCCAGATCAGAGGCAGTAAGGGTGACCAGGGATGTATTTGGTATTTTATTAGGATCCCCATTAGTTGTTGCGAAAGCCGCAGCTACTCTTCCTGGGATCCACACAGAACATGAAACATGAAATAATACAGGACATTAATAGACAAGAACAGAACTGCAGAAATTTCAAAACGGAACGCATAACCTAAGTACATATCAATATATACATACTAAATATCTAGGTCAAATTGGGGAGAGGTGTTGTGCTGTGAGACGTTACTTTATCTGTTTTTTAAAACCAGGTTTGCAGTTCATTTGAGCAACATGAGATGGAAGGGAGTTCCATGCAATAATGGCTCTATAAAATGCTGTACGCTTTCTTGAATTTGTTCTGGTTTTGGGGACTATAAAAAGGACCCCTGGTGGCATGTCTGGTGGGGTAAGTGTGTCTGTCAGAGCTGTGCATAAGTTGACTATGCAAACTATTTCACATTTTCAACACATTGATTCTTATAAAAAGAAGAAGAGATGAAGTCAGTCTCTCCTCAACTCTTAGCCAAGAGAGACTGGCATGCATGGTATTCATATCAGCCCTCTGATTACAATGAAGATGTCACGCCCTGACCTGAGAGAGCCTTTTTAGGTCTCTATTTTGGTTTGGTCAGGGTTTGATTTGGGTGGGCATTCTATGTCCTTTATTTCTATGATTTGTGTATCTACACTGCTCAAAAAATAAAGGGAACACTTAAACAACACAATGTAACTCCAAGTCAATCACACTTCTGTGAAATCAAACTGTCCACTTACGAAGCAACACTGATTGACAATAAATTTCACATGCTGTTGTGCAAATAGAATAGACAACAGGTGGAAATTATAGGCAATTAGTAAGACACCCCCCAAAAAAGGAGTGGTTCTGCAGGTGGTAACCACAGACCACTTCTCAGTTCCTATGCTTCCTGGCTGATGTTTAGGTCACTTTTGAATGCTGGCGGTGCTTTCACTCTAGTGGTAGCATGAGACGTAGTCTACAACCCACACAAGTGGCTCAGGTAGTGCAGCTCAGGATGGCACATCAATGCGAGCTATGGCAAGAAGGTTTGCTGTGTCTGTCAGCGTAGTGTCCAGAGCATGGAGGCGCTACCAGGAGACAGGCCAGTACATCAGGAGATGTGGAGGAGGCCGTAGGAGGGCAACAACCCAGCAGCAGGACCGCTACCTCCGCCTTTGTGCAAGGAGGAGCAGGAGGAGCACTGCCAGAGCCCTGCAAAATGACCTCCAGCAGGCCACAAATGTGCATGTGTCTGCTCAAACGGTCAGAAACAGACTCCATGAGGGTGGTATGAGGGCCCGACGTCCACAGGTGGGGGTTGTGCTTACAGCCCAACACCGTGCAGGACGTTTGGCATTTGCCAGAGAACACCAAGATTGGCAAATTCGCCACTGGCGCCCTGTGCTCTTCACAGATGAAAGCAGGTTCACACTGAGCACGTGACAGACGTGACAGAGTCTGGAGACGCCGTGAAGAACGTTCTGCTGCCTGCAACATCCTCCAGCATGACCGGTTTGGCGGTGGGTCAGTCATGGTGTGGGGTGGCATTTCTTTGGGGGACCGTACAGCCCTCCATGTGCTCCCCAGAGGTAACCTGACTGCCATTAGGTACCGAGATGAGATCCTCAGACCCCTTGTGAGACCATATGCTGGTGCGGTTGGCCCTGGGTTCCTCCTAACGCCAGACAATTCTAGACCTCATGTGGCTGGAGTGTGTCAGCAGTTCCTGCAAGAGGAAGGCATTGATGCTAAGGACTGGCTTGCCCGTTCCCCAGACCTGAATCCAATTGAGCACATCTGGGACATCATGTCTCGCTCCATCCACCAACGCCACGTTGCACCACATACTGTCCAGGAGTTGGCGGATGCTTTAGTCCAGGTGTGGGAGGAGATCCCTCAGGAGACCATCTGCCACCTCATCAGGAGCATGCCCAGGAATTGTAGGGACGTCATACAGGCATGTGGAGGCCACACACACTACTGAGCCTCATTTTGACTTGTTTTAAGGACATTACATCAAAGTTGGATCAGCCTGTAGTGTGGTTTTCCACTTTAATTTTGAGTGTCACTCCAAATCCAGACCTCCATGGGTTGATAAATTTGATTTCCATTGATCATTTTTGTGTGATTTTGTTGTCAGCACATTCAACTATGTAAAGAAAAAAGTATTTAATAAGAATATTTCATTCATTCAGATCTAGGATGTGTTATTGTAGTGTTCCCTTTATTTTTTTGAGCAGTGTATGTTTTGGCCGGGTATGGTTCTCCATAGGGACAGCTGTCTATCATTGTCTCTGATTGGGAATCATACTTAGGTAGCCCTTTTTCCCTCCTTTCAGTGTGGTTAGTAACTTTGTTAGAGCACCTCCTCCCAGCTGCCCACTGCACTGAGGCTAGGTAACACGGTCTCCACCGATAAATCCACGATTATCGAAAGCTTCAATAAGCACTTCTCAACGGCTGGCCATGCCTTCCGCCTGGCTACTCCAACCTCGGCCAACAGCTCCGCCCCCCCCGCAGCTCCTCGCCCAAGCCTCTCCAGGTTCTCCTTTACCCAAATCCAGATAGCAGATGTTCTGAAAGAGCTGCAAAACCTAGACCCGTACAAATCAGCTGGGCTTGACAATCTGGACCCTCTATTTCTGAAACTATCTGCCGCCATTGTCGCAACCCCTATTACCAGCCTGTTCAACCTCTCTTTCATATCGTCTGAGATCCCCAAGGATTGAAAGCTGCCGCAGTCATCCCCCTTCAAAGGGGGAGACACCCTGGACCCAAACTGCTATAGACCTATATCCATCCTGCCCTGCCTATCTAAGGTCTTCGAAAGCCAAGTCAACAAACAGGTCACTGACCATCTCGAATCCCACCGTACCTTCTCCGCTGTGCAATCTGGTTTCCGAGCCGGTCACGGGTGCACCTCAGCCACGCTCAAGGTACTAAACGATATCATAACCGCCATCGATAAAAGACAGTACTGTGCAGCCGTCTTCATCGACCTCGCCAAGGCTTTCGACTCTGTCAATCACCATATTCTTATCGGCAGACTCAATAGCCTCGGTTTCTCGGATGACTGCCTTGCCTGGTTCACCAATTACTTTGCAGACAGAGTTCAGTGTGTCAAATCGGAGGGCATGCTGTCCGGTCCTCTGGCAGTCTCTATGGGGGTGCCACAGGGTTCAATTCTCGGGCCGACTCTTTTCTCTGTGTATATCAATGATGTTGCTCTTGCTGCGGGCGATTCCTGATCCACCTCTACGCAGACGACACCATTCTATATACTTTCGGCCCGTCATTGGACACTGTGCTATCTAACCTCCAAACGAGCTTCAATGCCATACAGCACTCCTTCCGTGGCCTCCAACTGCTCTTAAACGCGAGTAAAACCAAATGCATGCTTTTCAACCGATCGCTGCCTGCACCCGCATGCCCGACTAGCATCACCACCCTGGATGGTTCCGACCTTGAATATGTGGACATCTATAAGTACCTAGGTGTCTGGCTAGACTGCAAACTCTCCTTCCAGACTCACATCAAACATCTCCAATCGAAAATCAAATCAAGAGTCGGCTTTCTATTCCGCAACAAAGCCTCCTTCACTCACGCCGCCAAGCTTACCCTAGTAAAACTGACTATCCTACCGATCCTCGACTTCGGCGATGTCATCTACAAAATGGCTTCCAACACTCTACTCAGCAAACTGGATGCAGTCTATCACAGTGCCATCCGTTTTGTCACCAAAGCACCTTATACCACCCACCACTGCGACTTGTATGCTCTAGTCGGCTGGCCCTCGCTACATATTCGTCGCCAGACCCACTGGCTCCAGGTCATCTACAAGTCCATGCTAGGTAAAGCTCCGCCTTATCTCAGTTCACTGGTCACGATGGCAACACCCATCCGTAGCACGCGCTCCAGCAGGTGTATCTCACTGATCATCCCTAAAGCCAACACCTCATTTGGCCGCCTTTCGTTCCAGTACTCTGCTGCCTGTGACTGGAACGAACTGCAAAAATCGCTGAAGTTGGAGACTTTTATCTCCCTCACCAACTTCAAACATCAGCTATCCGAGCAGCTAACCGATCGCTGCAGCTGTACATAGTCTATTGGTAAATAGCCCACCCATTTTCACCTACCTCATTCCCATACTGTTTTTATACTGTTTTTTTTTATTTATTTACTTTTCTGCTCTTTTGCACACCAATATCTCTACCTGTACATGACCATCTGATCATTTATCACTCCAGTGTTAATCTGCAAAATTGTATTATTCGCCTACCTCCTCATGCCTTTTGCACACATTGTATATAGACTGCCCATTTTTTTTTCTACTGTGTTATTAACTCTGTGTTGTCTGTTCACACTGCTATGCTTTATCTTGGCCAGGTCGCAGTTGCAAATGAGAACTTGTTCTCAACTAGCCTACCTGGTTAAATAAAGGTGAAATAATAAAAAATAAAAAAATCATAGCCCTGTTTAGCGTCACAGTCGTTTTTGTATTGTTTATTGTTTTGTTGGCGACATTCTAATAAAAAGGAATATGTACGCTCACCATGCTGCACCTTGGTCTCATTCCGACGACGGCCGTGACAGAAGAGCAAGATGTGCTGCTTTGCTCTGCACCAGCTGCAGCTTAACAAGGTCTTTCTTCGCAGCACTTAACCACATGGATAGACAATAATCAAGATAAGACAAAACTAGAGCCTGCAGGACTTGCTTTGTGGAGTTTGGTGTCAAAAAAGCAGAACATCTCTTCATTACAGACTTTTCCCCATCTTTACAACAATTGAATCTACATTTTGACCATGACAGGTAACAATCTAAGGTAACATCAAGTAATTTAGTTTCTTCAACTTGTTCAACAGCCACAACATTCATTACAAGATTCATCTGAGGTCTAGAGCTTAGGGAATGATTTGTACCATATTCAATGCTCTTAGTTTTAAAGATGTTCAGGAACAGTTTATTACTGGCCACCCATTCCAAAACTGACTGCAACTTCTTGTTACGGGTTTCAGCGACTTCATTAGCTGTGGTTGCTGACATGTATATGGTTGAATCATCAGCATACATGGACACACAGTCTCTGTTTAATGCCAGTGGCATGTCATTGGTAAAAATATTTTAAAAAGAGGGCCTAGTTTTATCTTCTTTTTGTTAAGTTTAGTCACATCATTTCTCAATTTGCAGTAAGTCAGCCAGTCAGATGTGCAGCCAGACTTATTAGCCAGTCCATTTGCCCCATCTCTTTCAACCATACAGTTTTTGAATTCCTCATCAATCCATGGAGCTTTAACAGTTCTAAAAGTCTGTTTCTGTTCTCTTTATAAGTGTGGGAATTTGACAATTTTCCTGTCCCTCTAAGCATTCAAAATGTAACGAGTACTTTTGGGTGTCAGGGAAAATGTATGGAGTAGTACTTAAGGGTACTTTACACCACTGTTCGTGGGGGACGACATGTTTACTGTTGAAATGTTTTTTTATTTTATTGAGAGAGCCTAAATTAAATACACCACCAAAAGCTTGATTTTGTTTAATTTGAAGGACCTAGGACATTTCTGGGGGTTTGAAACTCATATCCTGCTATTCTACATAGTTTGACAAGACTGATGACATATTTTAGGCAGGCTATCTAATAAGAATATGAATAATAAATAAATAATAATGGATAAGGAAAATAAAGTCTAGACCCGATTTCCACAAATGTTATTCAGCTACCAAATATGGTTTATTATTATAATTTTTATAAACCCTCAATTGAATAATACATATTCTCTTTTACAGAAAGTGAATAGAACAATTGATAGCGACAGAGTCACACACTGTATAAGATTACTTCCCAAGCAAAGCCAAGTTTTTGGACTCCTCGACTTTAGAAGGTCGCAGCTTAGCTTCTGAATGTCACAGAGACAAACCAAAGATATCCCATGTGCATTGGCATTGCATCTTCCTCTGGAATTTTACCGGTTGTTTTGTTCATTAATGTATTTTTTACTAGAATCGTTTCTAGCCTAAAGCATTGCAGAGTTATGCGTTGTTATAAATCAGTTCATACAATCTGCCACAGCCAGAGTTGGCTCCCAGCCTCCCGAGTGTCTGGGTGTCTGTGGGAGGATGGGTGGGATCTTGCCTGAGAGAGCGTGCGGCTCTGCAGAGAGGTTAGATGGGCTGTCAGCTGTGTCAGCTTGGCCCTGGCTGTCTGGAGGAGGAGAGAAGTGGAGGATGGGGGAGTGAGGCGAGCGGGCAGTCGGTTCAGCCTCAGTTTCCTATGTGTGTTTCCTGTGTGTTTTAATGTGCAGCTCATCTCTAGGGCCCAGTGCCTGTTTCCTGTGTGTGATGGGTGCCAGGCCCAGGGCTCAGACACACAGTTGGCCCCCAGCACTGAAGCCCACCACCATACACACTGACTCAGCCAGCGCGAACACACACACACACACACACACACACACACACACACACACACACACACACACACACACACACACACACACACACACACACACACAGGTTTAAAGGTTTACAGCACTGGAGAGCCAGGAGTGCAGAGTCAGTGAGAGGGAAGTTATGATATTTCTCTCTTGATTTCTCCCTCACTAGCACTCACTCCCCTGACCCCACAGCTAACACTGGGCAGAGATCCAAGACTTACACAACCTTCAAACATCTGGCTGCAGGGCTCACCACCAGGTGCTCAGCCAGACATTACATAAAGACACTGAGCAAAATATATATGCTGCTATTATACACTGAGTGTACAACACATTAGAAACACCTTCCTAATATTAAGTTGCAACCCCCCTTTTTGCCCTCAGAACAGCCTCAATTTGTTGGGGCATCGACTCTACAAGGTGTCGAAAGCGTTCCACAGGGATGCTGGCCCAGGTTGCCTCCAATGCTACCCACAGTTATGTCAAGTTGGCTGGATGTCCTTTCGGAGGTGGACCATTCCTGATACACACAGGAAATTGTTAAGCATGAAAACTCCAGCTGCGTTGCAGTTCTTGACACAAACCGGTGCGCCTGGCACCTACTACCATACCCCGTTCAAAGGCACTTAAATATTTTGTCTTGCCCATTCACCCTCCATACATACACAATCCATGTCTCAATTGCTTAAAAATCCTTATTTTACCTGTGTCCTCCCTTTCATCTACAGGGATTAAAGTGGATTTAACAAGTGACATCCATAAGGGATCATAGCTTTCACCTGGATTCACCTGGTCAGTCTGTCATGGAAAAAGTAGGTGTCCTTAATGTTTTGTACATTCAGTGTGCAAAATATTATTTTAGTGATGGGACACTTTCTTTGCATCCAGATACAAATAATTTGTTTTGGTGGGATGTGAGGTGAAAAGATGAGCATTGCTTAAAACAGTGACTGGTTCAGTTGTTCTAAGATTGTGTTTGAGACTCCTGTGCAGCCATTGCCAACATGCCGTCTGACAAACAGTATGTTTGACTGTGATTTTTGGATGGGTGGGTGGGAGTGTTTGATTGTGTGTTTTGGGTGTGTGGGTGGGAGTGTTGGACTGTGTTTTGGGTTTGTGGGTGGGAGTGTTTCACTGTGTATATCAGGGTCAGGCCTGGGGTTCTGGTGAAAATACAAGCAAACAGAAGGAGTAGGAGTCTCAGAAGACATTTACATTACATTTAAGTCATTTAGCAGACGCTCTTATCCAGAGCGACTTACAAATTGGGACAAAATACGTGCAAAAAGTGGGTGGGAAGTGAGGCCATGCAGGTGACACACACATACACACTCACTTTCACACTCTTCACATACACTGCTGCTACTCTGTTGATTATCTATCCTGATTGCCTAGTCACATTTACCCCTACCTGCATGTACATACAGTGGGGCAAAAACGTATTAGTCAGCCACCAATTGTGCAAGTTCTCCCACTTAAAAAGATGAGAGAGGCCTGTAATTTTCATCATAGGTACACTTCAACTATGACAGACAATTTGAGAAAAAAAATCCAGAAAAACACATTGTAGGATTTTTAATGAATTTATTTGCAAATTATGGTGGAAAATAAGTATTTGGTCACCTACAAACAAGCAAGATTTCTGGCTCTCACAGACCTGTAATTTCTTCTTTAAGAGGCTCCTCTGTCCTCCACTCGTTACCTGTATTAATGGCACCTGTTTGAACTTGTTATCAGTATAAAAGACACCTGTCCACAACCTCAAACAGTCACACTCCAAACTCCACTATGGCAAAGACCAAAGAGCTGTCAAAGGACACCAGAAACAAAATTGTAGACCTGCACCAGGCTGGGAAGACTGAATCTGCAATAGGTAAGCAGCTTGGTTTGAAGAAATCAACTGTGGGAGCAATTATTAGGAAATGGAAGGCATAAAAGACCACTGATAATCTCCCTCGATCTGGGGCTCCACGCAAGATCTCACCCCGTGGGGTCAAAATGACCACAAGAACGGTGAGCAAAAATCCCAGAACCACACGGGGGAACTAGTGAATGACCTGCAGAGAGTTGGGACCAAAGTAACAAAGCCTACCATCAGTAACAAACTACGCCGCCAGGGACTCAAATCCTGCAGTGCCAGACGTGTTCCTCTGCTTAAGCCAGTACATGTCCACGCTCGTCTGAAGTTTGCTAGAGAGCATTTGGATGATCCAGAAGAAGATTGGGAGAATGTCATATGGTCAGATGAAACCAAAATATAACTTTTTTGGTAAAAACTCAACTCGTCGTGTTTGGAGGACAAAGAATGCTGAGTTGCATCCAAAGAACACCATACCTACTGTGAAGCATTGGGTGGAAACATCATGCTTTGGGGCTGTTTTTCTGCAAAGGGACCAGGACGACTGATCCGTGTAAAGGAAAGAATGAATGGGGCCATGTATTGTGAGATTTTGAGTGAAAACCTCCTTCCATCAGCAAAGGCGTTGAAGATGAAACGTGGCTGGGTCTTTCAGCATGACAATGATCCCAAACACACCGCCCGGGCAACGAAGGAGTGGCTTCATAAGAAGCATTTCAAGGTCCTGGAGTGGCCTAGCCAGAATACCAGCAACAGTGTGTGAAAACCTTGTGAAGACTTACAGAAAACGTTTGACCTCTGTCATTGCCAACAAAGGGTATATAACAAAGTATTGAGATAAACTTTTGTTATTGACCAAATGCTTATTTTCCACCATAATTTGCAAATTCATTCATTAAAAATCCTACAATGTGATTTTCTGGATTTTTTTTCTTCTAATTTTGTCTGTCATAGTTGAAGTGTAGCTATGATGAAAATTACAGGCCTCTCTCATATTTTTAAGTGGGAGAACTTGCACAATTGGTGGCTGACTAAATACTTTTTTGCCCCACTGTATTACCTAAATTACCTCAACTATCTCGTACCCCTGCACATTGACTCAGTACCAGTACTCCTTGTATATAGTCTCGTTATTGTTATTTTATTGTGTTATTATTTCCTTTTTATTATTTTGGCAATTTTTCCCACACAAATATATGCAAATACTGTATTGTATTGCAAACACACACCAGAGGAGGGCAGCCAGAGATAAGAGCCAAGGATGTCAGTAAGTCAGACACAGACAGGCAGACAGACAAGGCAGACAGAGGAGGAGGAGAGAAGGGAGATTTCCACAGAAAGAGCACCAGTACTATGTCATTACCTGCCAGTGGATTAGTATGTGAATAAAACACACAGTGAGGTAGGATAAGCCTGTTATACACTGGAAACCCAGAGGTGAGGGCTATGAAATTTGATCTCCTAGATTCCCTCCTTCCCAAATATATGTTGGATAGGACTCCACAGTCATATGGAAAGGTCTCCCAAAATGTTCAAATACGTTGGAGGATTTATACTCTAAGCAAAAGTAATGTATGACATTTGCAAAACTATGGACCATATTACATTCAGTGGGTTCGTGACAAACAGACTGATCTCTATTGTTGTTGTAAGGAGCTGGAAGTATGAGGTCACACTCCAGCCATGAGCAGTAACAAAGGACTGAAGCAGTAACAACTACTACCACACAACCAGAGAGTTGCTTCGCTGTCCCTGACACACAGGTAATACGACCCCTCTCCCTCTCTCCACATCCCAATCCATCACTCAGATGCGCCCAATATTTCAGTTTTTGATTTGTTAAAGTTTGAAATATCCAATAAATGTCGTTCCACTTCATGATTGTGTCCCACTTGTTGTTGATTCTTCACAAAAAAATACAGTTTTATATCTTTATGTTTGAAGCCTGAAATGTGGCAAAAGGTCGCAAAGTTCAAGGGGGCCGGATACTTTCGCAAGGCACTGTACCTGTGAGGGGAGTCTACATGGTATTTTCCACAGGAACAAAAAACTATTCTGTGATTTAATTTGACTACAGGAAAAAGGGTACGTTTGTCTACACTATAATGCAGGTTTGATTGAATTGAGCACTGTGGTCATTTTGATAAGCCCAGGATCATCATGGATGACAAACAAGGCCAATGTCAAACAGGGCTGAGGTTAGACAATGAGAGAAAAACACATTGACCTTTCAGTATGAAGGCAGATTAGAGGGGTTAGTAGGTAGAGTGTAGAGGACTTTAGCCCGGCCAGAGCTGCGCTGGAGGACAAAAACTTCTTACCGTATGACTCAGTAAGTCATTTTAAGTACTTTACTGTGAACTTTTACAACACATCATAACCCCAACCCTCACAAGCTACAACTTTGACCTTTCAAACAACAGATAGACATCGAGTCTGCTCTGAACTGAGTATCAGTAAAATACTGTAATGTGAGGCTCACCGTTTTATAGACTCTTCTTGTTTACATTTGTTTTCTCAGATTTATTAGGCATTTAGCCCAAAAATATTTATACAACCTGCTGAAAAAACTCCAAAACCAATCCCTGGTTAAAACTAAAGTAAGATACAGGATGTGGACAACTGACCACCTCCTTGCTACTGACCTCTCAGATAAGGTTTGACTAGAGGAGGAGAGATTTATATTTAAAAAAAAATACATCTACACTCCTTGCGGAGGGATAGGGTTCTACCAAGAACCATTTTGATTAGAAGAACCATTTTTGGAAGAAAGGGTTCTTTGTAAGGCAAAGGGTTCTACCTAGAACCTTTAACATCCTAAGAACCGTTTTTTTTTAAGAAAGGGTTATTTGATGATTATTTGGTAGACAAGAAGGATTCGTTGGAAGGCAAGAAAGGTTCTATATAAAACCATTCATAATATTTCCCAGCATGCTCTATTGCAGGACGATTTTCAGAATTGTTTGTTTTACTGTAATATCTGTGTTTTTGCAAGTACATTGATTGGTTGATTAATTGTATGCTACACAAAGATAAATAACATCTAAACTAATCCAATCTCTTAGTTTTTGGATTTATTACACATGTTACTGAGATGGTTGTTCCAGTTTAGATGATTGAGGTAGTCTCAGTATTCAATCTTCCCTACCCTGCAGTCATTCTGAATGCAGGTTGTGGGTGATTAACAATTCTACTTGTTGGATATCCTAACTCT
Source organism: Oncorhynchus nerka (assembly GCF_034236695.1). Taxonomy (NCBI): domain Eukaryota; kingdom Metazoa; phylum Chordata; class Actinopteri; order Salmoniformes; family Salmonidae; genus Oncorhynchus; species Oncorhynchus nerka. The sequence goes on along the minus strand of NC_088397.1, from coordinate 66,399,520 downwards.
GGCTGGATTCCAATAGGAATTACACATCACTTTGCAAGCCAAGCACAATTTGACTTGCATGCCTGACGTGGCCTGTAAACCAGGAGATTCCTAACACCAATGTGCTATGGTATAACTAGGCCTCAGAGAAAGGCCTTATGATACACGCAATGTATTGTCAAAAATAATTACATTTTTAAGGCTAATAAGGCAGTTTTAAAGATAAAAGGGTTCTGAGTAGAACCCTTCATAGACGGTTCTAGAAAGAACTTTTAGATTATAAAATGGTTCTTGGTCGAACCCTTCATAGAGTTACGCAGACCCACAAGCTACTGCGGCCCCCCATGATGAGTTAAACATTTTTGTGGCCCCCACCCCATCAAAGTTGCCCACCCCTGATCTACACCATCGGCTACACTTACATTGTACCAAAATCTTTCTTTGCCACTGGCAAAGTTAGTATAGTTTTCAATCAAGAAATGTTTCTGTTATTTTATCTACACTTTCAGGATAGTATGGAAAGATGCTTGTCTGAAAGTGACAAAGTAAGTTTATACTGCCACCTGGAGGCTATACTGCACATTTCAGGCAGAAAGTCACTTTAGTCGGGCTCATTGAAAAATAAAATGGAATGTTGTTGGAACCCAATCCCCACAAGGGGTGGATATACAGAGCCTTCAGAAAGTATTCACACACCTTGACTTTTTCCTCATTTTGTTGTGTTGCAGCCTGAATTTAAAACGGATTCAATTGAGATTTTGTGTCACTGGCTTACTAGTATTATACTCCATAATGTCAAAGCGGAATGATGTTTTTGAAATGTTTTACAAATAATAAAAAATGAAAAGTTGAAATGTCAATAAGTATTCAACCCCTTTGTTATGGTAAGTCTAAATAAGTTCAGGAGCAAAAATGTGCTTAATAAGTCACATAATAAGTTGAAAGTACTCACTCTGTGAGCAACAATAGTGATCAACATGATTTTTAAATGACTATCACATCTTTGTACCCAACGCATACAATTATCTGTAAGGTCGCTCAGTCAAGCAGTGAATTTAAAGCAAAGATTCAACCACAATGACCCGGGAGGTTTTCCAATGGTTCGCAAAGAAGGGCAACTATTGGTAGATAGGTTAAAAAAATGAATGTCCCTTTGAGCATGGTGCAGTTATTAATTACACTTTGAATGATGTATCAGTATCGAATCAAATGTATTTATATAGCCCTTCTTACATCAGCTGATATCTCAAAGTGCTGTACAGAAACCCAGCCTAAAACCCCAAACAGCAAGCAATGCAGGTGTAGAAGCACGGTGGCTAGGAAAAACTCCATAGAAAGGCCAAAACCTAGGAAGAAACCTAGAGAGGAACCAGGCTATGAGGGGCGGCCAGTCCTCTTCTGGCTGTGCCGGGTGGAGATTATAACAGAACATTGCCAAGATGTTCAAATGTTCATAAATGACCAGCATGGTCAAATAACAATAATCACAGTAGTTGTCAAGGGTGCAACAGGTCAGCACCTCAGGAGTAAATGTCAGTTGGCTTTTCGTAGCCGATCATTGAGAGTATTTCTACCGCTCCTGCTGTCTCTAGAGATTTGAAAACAGGTCAGGGTTCCATAGCCGCAGGCAGAACAGTTGAAACTGGAGCAGCAGCATGGCCAGGTGGACTGGAGACAGCAGTGAGTCATCATGCCAGGTAGTCCTGGGGCATGGTCCTAGGGCTCAGGTACTCCGAGAGAGAGAAAGAGAGAATTAGAGAGAGCATACTTCAATTCAAACAGGACACTGGATAAGACAGGAGAAATACTCCAGATATAACAGACTGACCCTAGCCCCATGATACATAAACTACTGCAGCATAAATACTGGAGGATGAGACAGGAGGGGTCAGGAGACACTGTGGCCCCATCCGATGATACCTCCGGACAGGGCCAAACAGGCAGGATATAACCCCACCCACTTTGACAAAGCATAGCCCCCACACCACTAGAGGGATATCTTCAACCACCAACTAACCATCCTGAGACAAGGCCTAGTATAGCCCACAAAGATATCTGCCACGGCACAACCCAAGGGGGGGTTCCAACCCAGACAGGAAGACTATGCCAGTGACTCAACACACTCAAGTGACGCACACCTCCTAGGGACGGCATGGAAGAGCACCAGTAAGCCAGTGACTCAGCCCCTGTAATAGGGTTAGAGGCAGAGAATCCCAGTGGAGAGAGGTGAACCGGCCAGGCAGAGACAGCAAGAGTGGTCCATTGCTCCAGTGCCTTTCCATTCACCTTCACACTCCTGGGCCAGACTAAACTCAATCATAGGACCTACTGAAGAGATTATTCTTCAATAAAGACTTAAAGGTTGAGAACGAGTCTGAGTCTCTCACATGGGTAGGCAGACCCTTCCATACAAATGGAGCTCTATAGGAGAAAGCCCTGCCTAAAATTGTTTGCTTAGAAATTCTAGGGACAATTAGAAGGCCTGCATCTTGTGACCGTAGCGTACGTGTAGGTATGTACGGCAGGACCAAATCGGAAAGATAGGTAGGAGCAAGCCCATGTAATGCTTTGTAGGTTAGCAGTAAAACATTGGAATCAGCCCTTGCTTTAACAGGAAGCCAGTGTAGGGAGGCTAGCACTGGAGTAATATGATCAAATGTTTTGGTTCTAGTCAGGATTCTAGCAGCCGTATTTAGCACTAACTGAAATGTATTTTGTGCTTTATCTGGGTAGCCGGAAAGTAGAGCATTGCAGTAGTCTAACCTAGAAGTGACAAAAGCATGGATACATTTTTCTGCATCATTTTTGGGCAGAACATTTCTGATTTTTGCAATGTTACTTAGATGGAAAAAAGTATTGATATGTTCATCAAAAGAGAGATCAGGGTCCAGAGTAACGCCGAGGTCCTTCACAGTTTTATTTGAGACGACTGTACAACCATCAAGATTAATTATCAGATTCAACAGAAGATCTCTTTGTTTCTTGGGACCTAGAACAAGCAGCTTTGTTTTGTCCGAGTTTAAAAGTAGAACATTTGCAGCCATCCACTTCCTTATGTCTGACACACAGGCTTCCAGCAAGGGCAATTTTGGGGTTTCAAAATGTTTCATCGAAATGTACAGCTGTGTGTCATCCGTATAGCAGTGAAAGGTAACATTGTGTTTTCGAATGACATCCCCCCCAAGAGGTAAAATATATAGTGAAAACAATAGTGGTCCTAACGCGGAACCTTGATGAACACCAAAATGTACAGTTGATTTGTCAGAGGACAAACAGAGACAAACTGATATCTTTCCGACAGATAAGATCTAAACCAGGCCAGAACTTGTCCGTGTAGATCAATTTGGGTTTCCAATCTCTCCAAAGGAATGTGGTGATCGATGGTATCAAAAGCAGCACTAAGGTCTAGGAGCACGAGGACAGATGCAGAGCCTCGGTCTGACACCATTAAAAGGTAATTTACCACCTTCCCAAGTGCAGTCTCAGTGCTATGATGGGGTCTAAAAAAAGACTTAAGCATTTCGTATACATTGTTTGTCTTCAGGAAGGCAGTGAGTAGCTGCGCAACAGTTTTTTCTAACATTTTTGAGAGGAATGTGAGATTCTATAGACGGATAGTTTTTAAAATAATTTCTGGGTCAAGGTTTGTCTTTTTCAAATGAGAGGCTTTATTACTGCCAATTTTTGTGAGTTTGGTACTCATCCGGTGGATAGAGAGACATTTATTATGTTCAACATAGGAGGGCCAAGCACAGGAAGCAGCTCTTTCAGTAGTTTAGTTGGAATAGGGTCCAGTTTAGGTTTAGAGGCCATGATTATTTTCATCATTGTGTCAAGAGACATAGTACTAAAACACTTGAGTGTCTCCCTTGATCCTAGGTCATGGCAGAGTTGTGCAGACTCAGGACAACTGAGCTTTGGAGGAATACGCAAATTTAAAGAGGAGTCCGTAATTCACTTTCTAATGATCATGATCTTTACCTCAAATAAGTTCATGAATTTATTACTGCTGAAGTGAAAGCCATCCTCTCTTGGGGAATGCTGCTTTTTAGTTAGCATTGCGACAGTATCAAAAATACATTTCGGATTGTTCTTATTTTGCTCAATTAAGTTGGAAAAATAGGATGATCGAGCAGCAGTGAGGGCTCTTTGATACTGTATGGTACTGTCTTTCCAAGATAGTCGGAAGACTTCCTGTTTGGTGTGGCGCCATTTCCGTTCCAATTTTCTGGAAGCTTGCTTCCGAGCTCGGGTATTTTCTGTATACCAGGGAGCTAGTTTCTTATGACAAATGTTTTTACTTTTTAGGGGTGCAACTGCATCTAGGGTATTGCGCAAGGTTAAATTGAGTTCCTCAGTTAGGTGGTTAAAGATTTTTGTCCTCTGACGTCCTTGGGTAGGCAGAGGGAGTCTGGAAGGGCATCAAGGAATCTTTGGGTTGTCTGAGAATTTATAGCATGACTTTTGATGCTCCTTGGTTGGGGTCTGAGCAGATCATTTGTTGCGATTGCAAACGTAATAAAATGGTGGTCCGATAGTCCAGGATTATGAGGAAAATCATTAAGATCCACAACATTTATTCCATGGTACAAAACTAGGTCCAGAGTATGACTGTGGCAGTGAGTAGGTCCAGAGACATGTTTGGACAAAACCCACTGAGTCGATGATGGCTCCGAAAGCCTTTTGGAGTGGGTCTGTGGACTTTTCCATGTGAATATTAAAATCACCAAAAATGTGAATATTATCTGCTATGACTACAAGGTCCGATAGGAATTCAAGGAACTCAGTGAGGAACACTGTATGTGGCCCAGGAGGTCTGTAAACAGTAGCTATAAAAGTGATTGAGTAGGCTGCATAGATTTCATGACTAGAAGCTCAAAAGACAAAAACGTTTATTTGTTTTTTTGTAAATTGAAATTTGCTATCGTAAATGTTAGCAACACCTCCGCCTTTGCGGCATGCGCGGGGGATATGGTCACTAGTGTAACCATGAGGTGAGGCCTCATTTAACACAGTAAATTCATCAGGCTTAAGCCATGTTTCAGTCAGGTCAATCACATCAAGATTATGATCAGTGATTAGTTCATTGACTATAACTGCCTTGGAAGTGAGGGATTTAACATTAAGTCGCCCTATTTTGAGATGTGAGGCATCACGATCTCTTTCAATATTGGCAGGAATGGAGGAAGTCTTTATTCTATTGAGATTGCTAAGGCAAACACTGCCATGTTTAGTTTTGCCCAACCTAGGTCGAGGCACAGACACGGTCTCAATGGGGATAGCTGAGCTGACTACACTGACTGTGCTAGTGGCAGACTCCACTAAACTGGCAGGCTGGCTAACAGCCTGCTGCCTGGCCTGCACCCTATTTCATTGTGCAGCTAGGGGAGTTAGAGCCGTGTCTATGTTCGTAGATAAGATTAGAGCACCCCTCCAGCTAGGATGGAGTCCGTCACTCCTAAACAGGCCAGGCATGGTCCTGTTTGTGGGTGAGTCCCAGAAAGAGGGCAAATTATCTACAAATTCTATTTTTTGGGAGGGGCAGAAAACAGTTTTCAACCAGCGATTGAGTTGTGAGACTCTGCTGTAGAGTTCATCACTCCCCCTAACTGGGAGGGGGACAGAGACAATTACTCGATGCCGATACATCTTTCTAGCTGTTTTACATGCTGAAGCTATGTTGCGCTTGGTGACCTCTGACTGTTTCATCCTAACATTGTTGGTGCCGACGTGGATAACAATATCCCTATACTCTCTACACTCGCCAGTTTTAGCTTTAGCCAGAAACATCTTCAGATTAGCCTTAACGTCGTAGCCCTGCCCCCTGGTAAACAGTGTATGATCGCTGGATGATTTGTTGTAAGTCTAATACTGCAGGTAATGGAGTCGTCAATGACTAGGGTTTTCAATTTGTCAGAGCTTCGGCGTCTCATACCCCGTAACGGGAGGAGTAGAGACCAGAGAAGGCTTGGCCTCTGACTCTGACTCGCTGCTTAATGGGGAGAACCGGTTGAAAGTTTCTGTCTGCTGAATGAGCCACACCGTTTGAGCATTCTTACAGCATTTCCCTCCAGAAGCCATGAGAAAGTTGTCCGGCTGCGGGGACCGTGCGAGGGGATTTATACTACTATCTGTACTATCTGTTGGCACAGATGCTGTTTCATCCTTTCCTACACTTAAATTACCCTTGCCTAACGATTGCGTCTGAAACTGGGCTTGCAGCACAGCTATCCTCGCCGTAAGGCGATCGTTCTCCTGTATATTATGACTACAGCGACTGCAATTAGAAGGCATCATGTTAATGTTACTACTTAGCTTCGAACCACGTCCAGATAAAGCGTCCAGAGTGAAAAGGTTGAAAAAAAAAGTTGAGTGAGGGAAAAACTAAAAATATAAACGTAATTAAAATTTGCAATAAGGAACTAAATGAATAATGCAAAAAATGTGGTAAAGAAATACATTTTTCCCCCCTGAAATCAAAATGTTATGTTTGGGATGAATCCAACACAACACATCACTGAGTACCATTCTTCATACTTTCAAGCATGGTGGTGGCTGCATCATGTTATGGGTATGCTTGTCATCGGCAAGGACTAGGAAGTTTTTTTAGGATAAGAAGAAACGGAATAGAGCTAAGCACAGGTTCAGTCTGCTTTCCAACAGACACTGGGAGGCAAATTCACCTTTCAGCAGGACAATTACCTAAAACACAAGGCCAAATATAGACTGGAGTTGCTTAATAAGATGACATTGAATGTTCCTGAGTGGCCAAGTTACAGTTTTGACTTAAACATTGGCTTGAAAATCTATGGCTGTCTAGCAATGATCAACAACCAACAAATTGGTGAATATTGTACAATCCAGGTGTGCAAAGCTCTTAGAGAATTACCCAGAAAGGCTCACAGCTGTAATCGTTGCCAAAGGGGATTCTAACATGCATTGAATACTTCTCTAATCAAGATACTGTATATTAGTGTTTTATATTCCATACATCTAAAAAAGATTTTATAATTTGTTTTCCACTTTGACATAGTATTTTGTGTAGACCTTGGACAAACAATGACAAGTAATCAATTTGATCCCACTTTGTAACACAACAAAATGTGGAAAAGTCAAGGGGTGTGAATACTTTCTGAAGGCACTGTAGGAGAGCAGAACATTTGTAATTGATGGTATAGAGGGACATGGGTCCACTTGCATCTTTAGTAATGGTCCAGTTGCATCATGGGTTTCCCTGCCCCTGTACTTGGAAATCTGCTGTGAGGACTCTGGTACTAGCGGAGTGAGGGGATGGCCCTTGTTGTACTTTTACCCAATATGATGGTGTGTCTGCATGTCAGAGGGCCAATAAAAACAATCAGGGGCCAGAGATCAAACCAGGGCCCCACATTTTAGGGAAAGATGGTGTCAGGGAATGTCTCTGAGAGGGCTGTAGGGTGAGAAGGAATACAGGTGGAATGCTATAATGATTATATGAGGTGTTTTTAGGCTGTAAGGGTCACATATATTGTTGTGATGTGGGGCCAAGTTTCTGTTGTTCATATCTTGTTGTCTCTGTCCCTGATCAAATTCTGTATTTGGCCCTGCCCTGTACAAAATAGGGAAGAAAAACAAATATGAGATATAGGATCTCCCAACCTCTTGATGTTTTCTATCACACCCCAAGTGACAGCTCAAATATGGTACACTAATCTGTGGCAGACACAGGTAAGGACAAGGTTGTGAAAAATAGGGCACAAATGTCACGTGTGATGTGGGTGGGTATTCTATGTTGTAGGTCTAGGTTTTCTTTTTCTATGTGTTTGGCCTAGTATGGTTCTCAATCAGAGGCAGCTGTCTATCGTTGTCTCTGATTGAGAGCCATACTTAGGTAGCCTGTTTTCCCATTTTGAGTTGTGCGTGATTCATTTCTGGTTAGTGTTTGTTGCACCTGTCAGAACTGTTCATTTATTGTTTTGTTGTTTTTGTTTGTGTATTCATTTTGATTAAAAGTATTATGGATACGTACCACGCTGCACTTTGGTCCTCTTCACCTTCTTCCACCAACGACAACCGTTACAACAAAGGCAGCTCATCCGCAATGAGGTTGTATTGTGCATACCTCCTTGATAAAGATGACTAGAAAAGGCTGAAGTGGAAGATTAGGCGATACAAAAAGGACCAGGGGATAGAATAATCGCTGTTAAGCCTTCTGAATGTATTAACCAGGGCTTCTATAGGAAATCTTAGATGACTCACCACCTCATCAGAAACACATTTTCCTTTGTCTGTTTGTGATCCCGCATGTACAGTAGAGGGGCCTCACAGACCACTAAATGAGGCTTACCTGCTGTGTTCATAGCACAGCCTATAATGGACTTGACATCAGACAGAAACCTTCTTAACTGTTATTTGGGGGATTGGGGAGGTAGATAGACCCACTCTATCAATGTAATTGTCTGCATTATTTCCTTTTATTTTCCCCTAACTAACTCTACCACCCCTCCCCTACTTGGAGTAAACCAATGGACCACAATATTCAGTCTTCTACTTCCTGCTTATACAAACTATGTACATTTGACAGACACAGAATACTAGAGGCGGCAGGGTAGCCTAGTGGTTAGAGCATTGGACTAGTAACCGACAACGATAGACAGCTGCCTCTGATTGAGAACCATACTAGGCCAAACACATAGAAAAAGAAAACCTAGACCTACAACATAGAATACCCACCCACATCACATGTTCAAATCCCCAAGCTGACAAGGGCGTTCTGCTCCTGAACAGGCAGTTAACCCACTGTTCCTAGGACGTCATTGAAAATAAGAATTTGTTCTTAACGGACTTGCCTAGTAAAATAAAAATAAAGCATTTTATCTTTATTTTCCTTCTTGTTTTTAGTCCCACCCTTCATCTACCCTAAACCCCTCCCATCTACAGTATCTCTGTAAACCATTCCGTTTTGATTTCTAATTGCCATATATTTTTCAACTGTGCTGTAATACTTCACAAAAGTTCTGAAGTATTCTAAGCTATTCTACATTTCTACAGATTGTAAATTAAAGATTAAAATTTTTACTAAGAGTATTATTATATTATTGATCGATAGACTATGGCTTTTCAAGTCAGCTAGTAGTGCTATTAAGCTCCAAGAAAATGTTGCAATTTTTCAGCCATTTCTGAACCTGCGACCAAAAACAAGCTACTTATGGGCAGTACCAAAACAAGTGATCTAATGATTCTGTCTCTTCACAGCAAAATCTACAGAGCTGGGATTGTTGTATTCCCCATATACATAACAGTCTACTGGTTGCAATAATTATTTTGAATAATTTCAAATTGAAAAGCTTTTTGAATCCGGTGTTTTGTTTATCACTTCATAAACCACATGCCATGGAATTGGCACATTGAAAATCTCTTCCCAACTATTTTGCCATCTGTATGGCGCAGGTGTCCATGTTTTGGTCCTTAAATGAAACTACATAATTCACCAGGAAATGTGGCGACAACTGCACATTGTAAGGATATTTTTAGCAAACTGACAATGTTGTATTGTTTGACTGTTCACATTTTTACATGTTTCAGGTCACAGTTGCCTTCAATCTCTGACTCAGTTGTCTCACTTCTGAGTTGACAGTCAATCAGTGATTGATTAAAAGTAGTTGAACTATATACACACCACTGCATTAGTGGTTGTTCTATTATACCTGATGATAGATAGATATATATATATACTTGTGTTTGTGAATATGTAAGTGACCCTTCTCTAAAATGTACTATGAGTTCAATGAAAGACAAAACACATAGAAATGAATTACTAAAGGTTTACTGAAGATAAAATGAGTGGGGCCTGAGTGAGGGGAGGGATTGTTATCTGAAAGACTGGGGTATGTCCACAGGCCTCAGAGCATAAACTGCTCCAGAATCACCCTGTCATTGGTAAACTATTCTATGAGTGTGATTTTTTTGTTAAACATGAGAGATTTTTTAAACCCACATTATGCACAATATTTACCACTTGCAAGTAATGATTATGTGTAACGTCAATAGATATAGGCTGTGTAAGCATCATCACACAATTGCCTCTTGAGTGTGACATAGGATAAGCACACACAGATTCTATGCTCTCTGCTGGCTCAAATCAGAACATTTCATTCTCAACACAACAATGCCATACCAAGGGACAAGCTAATACTTTTAGAAGAATGGGAACAGTGTCCAAATATTTTATTCTATAGTCTCTGTTTTACATCATTAAAGCCAAGCATGTATTGACATGAGTTGCCCCAACTCAGGTAGCCTAGTGGATAAAGTGTTGGACTAGTAACCGGAAGGTTGCAAGACTGAATCGCCGAGCTGACAGGGTAAAAATCTGTTGTTCTGCCCCTGAAAAAGGCAGTTAACCCACTGTTCCTAGGCTGTCATTGAAAATAAGAATTTGTTCTTAATTGACTTGCCTAGTTAAATAAAGGGGGAAAAAAATTAGTTGAGAGTCCAGTCAAGTAGTATTGCCATCTCATAACCACAAGAGGGACTCAGAGTTATCTTCTTACAACCCCTTTTAAGTGAGGTTGGCAAGACAAGCACTTTGTTTACTCCAGCAGCCAGGTACTTTGAGTGGCCTGGCAAGAGCGGGGTATTTCAGCAGAGATGTCCAGTTGTGATTAAGCACCAATACTCCTCTCCCACAGAGAAGGACATCACTGCCTGAGTGTTGCTGGGTCTTGGCTATGCTGGGTCACCATGGAAGCAGACAGGGAGGAGATGGATGGCAGATGAAGAGCGTGCCAAGCTCCTCAATATGCTCCTAAAGTGATACTCATACATTACCAGAGAACAACCCTTACACGGACACATACATACTTTGCTCTTTCCTCCTGAAAAGTGAACATACAGTTGAAGTTGGAAGTTTACATACAGTTAGGTTGGAGCATTTAAAATTCGTTTTTTTACCACTCCGCAAATTTCTTGTTAACGAACTATAGTTTTGGCAAGTCGGTTAGGACATCTCCTACTCTTTGCTTGACCTCATGGGAAAATCAAAAGAAATCAGCCAAGACCTCAGAAAATAAATTGTAGACCTCCACACGTCTGGTTCATCATTGGGAGCAATTTCCAAACGCCTGAAGGTACCACGTTCATCTGTACAAACAATAGTACGCAACTATAAACACCATGTGACCACGCAGTCGTCATACCTTTCAGGAAGGAGACGCGTTCTGTCTCCTAGAGATGAACGTACTTTGGTGCCAGAACAACAGCAAAGGACCTTGTGAAGTACTGGAGGAAACGGGTACAAAAGTATCTATATCCACAGAAAAATGAGTCCTATAGTGACGTAACCTGAAAGGTCACTGCTCCAAACCCGCCATAAAAAAGCCAGACTACGGTTTGCAACTGCACATGGGGACAAAGATCGTACTTTTGGAGAAATGTCCTCTGGTCTGATGAAACAAAAATGGAACTGTTTGGCCATAATGACCTGGAGGAAAAGGGGGATGCTTGCAAGCCGAAGAACACCATTCCAACCGTGAAGCACGGGGGTGGCAGCATCATGTTGTGGGGTGCTTTGCTGCAGGAGAGAGTGGTGCACATCACAAAATAGATGGCATCATGAGGTTGGAAAATTATGTTGATATATTGAAGCAACATCTCAAGACATCAGTCAGGAAGTTAAAGCTTGGTCGCAAATGGGTCTTCCAAATGGACAACGACCCCAAGCATACTTCAAAAGTTGTGGCAAAATGGCTTAAGGACAACAAAGTCAATGTATTGGAGTGGCCATCACAAAGCCCTGACCTCAATCCTATTGAAAATGTGTGGGCAGAACTGAAAAAACGTGTGCGAGCAAGGAGGCCTACAAACCTGACTCAGTTACACCAGCTCTGTCAGGAGAAATGGGCCAAAATTCACCCAACTTATTGTGGGAAGCTTGTGGAAAGCTACCCAAAACGTTTGACCCAAGTTAAACAATTTAAAGGCAATGCTACCAAATACTAATTGAGTGTATGTAAACTTCTGACCCACTGGGAATGTGATGAATGAAATAAAATCTTTATTCTCTCTACTATTATTCTGACATTTCACTTTCTTAAAATAACTGACCCAAGACGGAATTTTTTACAAGGATTAAATGTCAGGAATTGTGAAAAACTGAGTTTAAATGTATTTGGCTAAGGTGTATGTAAACTTCTGATTCAACTGTCTGTGCTGGTCCTACCCTTAGATTTTCTCAATGTACCCTCAAAGACTGATTTCACACCCTATCAATGGCTTCTGATGTTTAGCTCAGCATACAAAATACCACGGAGTCAAACATGTCCACAGGAGCTCACCAACATACTCACCCTTATTCAGAGTTGATGGACAGTTGAATTATATGTAAATAAACACAGTGTCTATGTCTAAGACTGATGAGTGTGGATCTGTCTGTTTTTTTTTGTTGCCTTTTTTGCAACTCTAATGCAAGGAGTCTATAGAAGGCTGTTTGGATTAAACATCTGCGCACACACACGTACACCTACATATATTTACACTGAACAAAAATATAAATGCAACATGGAACAATTTCAAAGATTATACTGAGTTACAGTTCATATAAAGGAAATCAGCCAATTGAAATAAATTCATTAGGCCCTAATCTATGGATTTCACATGACTGGGAATACAGATATGCATCTGTTGGGCACAGATACTATAAAAAAAGGTAGGGGAGGGGATCAGAAAACCAGTCAGTATCTGGTGTGACCACCATTTGCCTCATGCAGCGCAACACATTTCCTTCGCATAGAGTTGATCAGGCTGTTGATTGTGGAATGTTTTCCCACTCCTCTTCAATGGCTGTGCAAAGTTGCTGGATATTAGTGGGAACTGGAACATGCTGGAACACGCTGTCGTACATGTTGTACAGTGTACATGCATTCACTGCATGCACATAAGGTACAGTACACAGAGGCTTTGTAAGCAGTGTTTACAATAAAATATCAAATCAAAATCAAATGTTATTGGTTGCATACACACATTTAGCAGATGTTATTGCTGTTGTAGCGAAATGCTTGTGATCCTAGCTCCAACAGTGCAGTAATATCTAACAATACACACATATCGAAAAGAATGTATAAATAATTCTAATGCAAACAGATAGAGACGTGGCTACCCACTGATACATACCGAACATTACACACACAGACGCACACGCACACCCCAATTACCAACACTCATTTGGGATGTCGCCATGCTTTGCCCAGGAGTTGGTGTATGTCCACAACCCCCTTTGCCGCCACCGTCTTCCCTAACTCAGCAAATTGAGAGGTTCTACTGATTACTAGTGAAAGTTGATTGTCAGCTAGGTTAGCTCAGTGATCGACAGCTAGATCAGAACAGTTGTTTAGCGTTAAAAGCTACTCCCTACATGTGTATGTCTGTCTCTTGCTCCATTGTTGCATTTTACGGATATAGACATCTTACAACGTATGATATCTGGATCACCAAATGTAACTATGCCTTGAATATGCATGTTTAAAAAATCAGAATGAACCTTTGTTTCTTGTTTAATCCGTTCTCCTTATCCAGTGCACGTCTGCCTGTCTAGTGGTTTAAACACCGTTATCATAGCTGGCATCATTCTCTCATCAGAACATTTTAAATGGACTTTGAAACCCTTAAGTGGATCACACACACACACACACAAAATCCAATCAAATTTATTTATATAGCCCTTTGTACATCAGCTGATATCTCAAAGTGCTGTACAGAAACCCAGCCTAAAACCCCAAACAGCAAGCAATGCAGGTGTAGAAGCACACACACACACACACACACACAATTTGCCCAAACATTTATGCAGATACTCATGTTAAATACTGGTACATGACATAATGTATATCCATTCAGGCATTATTTGTAAAGTAGTTCAAGGTCAAGAATTTGAATGCTCTCTGCAATATAAATTCAGCTATCTCAATTTCAGCAAATTCCAGTTTGTTAGACTCACTCAACATGCCAAGATACTGTACAATTATAGGGACGACATTTATAAGACAGCAATGGTATCTGATCCATTTGGTTTGGACAAAGTTATGTATCAGAGTCAATATGCAAATCCGGGGATATGCAACAAGGAAACTGACAGGATTGGAAAGACAGTGATACTTACCCACAGCATGTATCAGTGTGTGTGTGCGTGCGTGTTTCCTAAACACTTCAGATCTCAGTTGGATCTGGACAGGTCTATAATAGGGATTTTAATCTAAATGGGAACACATGTTTAAATAAAGGATAAATAACTAAATACATATTTGAGCTGAGATTGTGTAGTTAGGAGTGGGAGTTGGAAACAACAGAGCATGAGTAGCTTTGAAGAAAGTTTAGCTGGGCTAAGAATCATGCTGTCCACCACAGCTACAATATTACTGGGAAAATGAAAAGCACGAAAGTCAAGCAAAAAATTGTACCCATTGTCTGGGTCAGTATCTGCAGACATATGACCAAATCCAACTAATTCAACATCAGCTGGTACTGGATACTTTGTTTATAAATCAGTTGGTAACGGAATCAGATAGTCACTGTTTCCAGATCAGCTGGTAATGGATACTCACTGGGTGTTTCTCAATATGCATACTACCGTGCTCCACACTCTTATGCTCCAAGTGCATTCTCCGAGGACGCTATCTTGAGTACATTCTTGTGAGGACAAGAGTGTGGAGAGCGCATAAAACATTTAATTTGTATTACTTCACGCTGCAAGTTTTTCCTAGCCACCGTGCTTCTACACCTGCATTGCTTGCTGTTTGGGGTTTTAGGCTGGGTTTCTGTACAGCACTTTGAGATATCAGCTGATGTATGAAGGGATATATAAATACATTTGATTTGATTTGCATCTTCCCATTAACTGAACCTTCTTCCAGCCACGACAATGGCAACAATTGTGATGAAACAAGATATACACAAAGCAGAACATTTACTTCATAACTATCAGCTAGCTATATTTGAATCTTAATAATGTAGTTAACCAGATAGTGTAACAGGCAAAAATGACCTAAAACTAATGTTATCCAAGGTAGATGTAAATTCTACGTGACCATCTGGCTAGCTAAGAGTAGAAGCTAGCGAGTTAGCTCTATTTACATACTATGGGCTTACGACCTACAGTGGGTATTGTAGGCAAGTAACCATGCCAAAATGAACACAGCATGTATTTATTAACGCATCAAGATAAAATATTGTAGTCAGACAACATATGAATGTGAATAGGCAACATTTAAATCTGAAGTCGGTGTATTTTCTCTCGCTTCAGCTGAAATAATGGACGCCATTGATTTCAAGAAAATTTGCTGAATTTTTACAAGGTTGCGTCATATTTCTTTGTATACTTTCCATTGAAGCTTCCATCAATGTATGCTTCAAAATATTTGTGAAAGTATTCACCCCCCATTTTCCTATTTTGTTGCCTTACAACCTGTAATTAAAATAGATTTTTTTTGGAGGTTTGTATCATTTGATTTACACAACATGCTTACTACTTTGAAGATGCAAAATATTTTTTATCGTGAAACAAACAAGAAATAAGACAAAAAAATGAAAACTTGAGTGTGCATAACTATTCACCCCCCAAAGTCAATACTTTGCAGAGACACCTTTAGCAGCAATTACAGCTTACAGCTTGGGGTATGTCTCTATAAGCTTGGCACATCTAGCCACGGGGCTTTTTGCCCATTCTTCAAGGCATAACTGCTCCAGCTCCTTCAAGTTGGATGGGTTCCGCTGCTGTACAGCAATCTTGTAACGGCTCTCTTCTATCTCCTCCTCTGACGAAGAGGTAGAACAAGGATCGGACCAAAATGCAGCGTGATGATGATTCATGATATTTTAATGAAGGAAAAACTATACATACAGAAACTACAAAAATAACAAAATGAAATAACGAAAACCGAAACAGCCCTATCTGGTGCAAACACAAAGACAGGAACAATCACCCACGAAACACTCACAGAATATGGCTGCCTAAATATGGTTCCCAATCAGAGACAACGATAATCACCTGACTCTGATTGAGAACCGCCTCAGGCAGCCATAGACTACGTAGACACCCCATAAAACCCCAAGACAAAAACACACCACAATAACCCATGTCACACCCTGGCCTGACCAAATAAATAAAGAAAACACAAAATACTAAGACCAAGGCGTGACAAATCTTTAAGTCATACCACGGATTCTCAATTGTATTGAGGTCTGGGCTTTGACTAGGCCATTCCAAGACATTTAAATGTTTCCCCTTAAACCAGTATGCTTAGGGTAATTGTCCTGCTGGAAGGTGAACCTCCATCCCAGTCTCAAATCTCTGGAAGACAAACAGGTTTCCCTCAAGAAGAAAGACACTTCTATGGTGCGTCTCCACCACAGTAATAATTTATTTTCAGTTCATGCAATTTTTACATACCAAAAGACCAGTAAGCCTATGCTAGTAATTGTTGCATGGTGCCCCATTGCTGGTGAGCTTGCAAAGTAAACCGTTAATAATCACCAACCAATTTTTGGAGCAGCATATTTATTTATTATGGCAATTATTTATCCTTACAGTTTGACATTTGCCCTGCCCACAATCCTAAAGCTGTACAGAATATCAGCAATCTGTTCGCTAGCTCACTCGACCTCTGTTGATTGACAGTTTGCTGGTCCAATCAGAGGGCAGAGTGTGTGTATCAATAGCCAATCTGTTGCATGTTTTTTCTTTGCAAGGGCAATGTTTCTGTCTCTGTCTCTGGCTGTCTGTAGAGTAATCCACAGACTCTGTGCCACAAAATGAGAGACAAAAGATGGACAGTCTCAAGTCAAAGTCCAGAGTCTTGAGGCTCCAAATCAACTCTTAACTTATTTTATAAGTTGAGTCTCCAGTCTTCAAATTCTGCCGTATGCAGTGCACACACTTCAATAAAGGTGCTAAACCATGCCTGAAGTTACACATCTAAATATTTCCCAATTAGCCTATCCTACCCTGGAGAATCAAACACTTTTGGCATGAACCACAATATGGTTTAAATGTGGAGCCTCGAACTCACCTCTGTTGCCTCTCACAATCTTTGACCAGGAAACACGTCCAACCCGTCTGCAATTATGAAGACAAATAAAGTAAGTCTATGCATTTACATTTCTTTAGCTGAACTTTAGCATTAGGCTAATTCTTAAACATGATCACTTTGTACTTTTATCAAACAAAAGCATGATTGAAACTGGAAGAGTAGTTACCCTAGTGTAGAGCTGCAAACAGCATTTTGGCGCCACAAATGACTCTGCGTGTGCCATCCCAAACTGACTGTAAGTCGCTTTGGATAAAAGCATCTGCTAAATGGCATATATTTTCACAGGTGATTAACAGTTACAATAATCACAATAAGGCGGAGAACCAACATCTTTTCAATCCAAACATTTAATCAGAGAATTGTTTTCCTTTGTTAGAATTATAAAGCATGATCAGCTCAATGACACATGTTGTTGTAGGCCTAGCATCTGTATGGTTGTAGCCTACCATATGCATCTTATATGTAGGCCTACAATATGTGAGGTAAAGAGTAGAGATCACAGGCAGAAAGATAAAAGCTTAGTTAATTGCTTCATTTATACAATCCATGCTAGCACCTGAACACCACATCAACACTTTCACCTTGTGCCCCTCCTTTGACAGAGCCTAGGCTGTATGCCCTGACTACACTCTCATTGATGCAATGGGAAGAGGAACACCGCAGAGAGAAGAAAGTGCCTTAGAGAAACCTAAGAGCTAATACTGGTTGATACAGTACAGTAGGTTTTGTCAGTATGGTTTTCCACGTATACTCTCCCATGTTGATACAGCTATCTTCAGGAATTCCTATAAATTCTGCCTGTGATGTCCACTATGTCAGCAATGCTGTATGTAAAGAACATGGATCAAACCCACAGCTTTTCTCTTTTAAAACCAGAGAGACATCTGGGTACAGGGATCCATTGCAACATGTGACTGTGCCCACGCATTCCCTTTCCTTCCCATCTTCTGTTTTCCCCATCTCTCTCGCTATCTCTCAAATTTAAATTACATTTATTGGCATGGGAAGTGTTAAACACAGGGGCAAGATCTCAATTCGCTTCCTCTCTCCTCTCCTGATCTCCTTCTCAAAACCCGTTGGATGAGAAAGCCAAAGGTCCCTCTCCTGTGACCTTCTCCAGTTTTGAGAAGAAGTTGAGGAGACAGGAGAGAGGACGCTAGGAGTATGCAATTGAGATCTTCCCAATCCCATATATTGACAAAGCAAACATATAGAAACACAAACAATGAATGATGATGCAGATATTAATAAGAAAAACAATACTCAATGACATATCGATTGACAGGACAATACAGTAATAATGAATGAGGACAATAATCAAATAATGATAAAGACACAGGTAGCAATGTTATTGCTCTGGTTAGTTGTTCTACTGGTTGTCCCTATGGTTGTGGCAGGAAGCTGCCAATAGGTTTCCATCCAATTGGCAACAGATTTTCATGCAAATATTCTACAATCCGCATAAAGAAAATACACACATTTCCCACCAGTGGTGTGTTTCCACCAAACTGACTTGTTGTGGATAAAAATCGGGGCAAAAATATACTTTTTCAATCAATGTGTTTCCATTACATGTTCAACTTTACTGATAGTTTTTTCCAAAAAACTGTTGTGTTAAAGAGCAAATGTGCCTACTTTGGTCTTGGCAGATGCATCCTAGCCAACAGCTCACAGATATAGTGGGGGTAGGCCAGGGCCGGCTCTAGCCTTTTGGGGACCTAAAGCCAATTTTGGTTGGGGGCCCCACCTCGCGGCAAAAACATTTAGTTGCCCCCCTCCTGACAGTGGAGAGTTAATTTCCTGCAAGTCTACATATTTTGCCATTGGGAATAGAGAACATTTTGCAGTTTTAAGGGCCCAGTGCAGTCAAAAAACTTGATTCTTCTGTGTTTTATATATACACTGAGTTTACCAAACATTAGAATCACCTTCCTAATATTTTCTGGCCAAAAATGATGCAGAAAAATGTATCCATGCTTTTGTCACTTCTAGGTTATACTACTGCAATGCTCTACTTTCCGGCTACCCAGATAAAGCACGAAATACAATTTAGTTAGTGCTAAACAAGGCTGCTAGAATCTAGACTTGAACCAAAAAAAAATGATCATACACCAGTGCTAGCCTCTCTACACTGGCTTCCTTTTAAGGCTAGGGCTGATTTCAAGGTTTTACTACTAACCTACAAAGAATTACATGGGCTTGCTCCTACCTATCTTTCCGATTTCCGATTTTGTCTTTATTGAAGACTCATCTCTTCAGTAGGTCCTATGATTGGGTGTAGTCTGGCCAAGGTGTGTGAAGGTGAATGGAAAGGCACTGGAGCGACAAACTGCCCTTGCTGTCTCTGCCTGGCCAGTTCCCCTCTCTCCACTGGGATTCTCTGGCTCTAACCCTATTACAGGGGCTGAGTCACTGGCTTACTGGTGCTCTTCCATGCCGTCCCTAGGAGGGGTGCATCACTTGAGTGGGTTGAGTCATTGGACCTGTTCGGGTTTTCACCCTCTCGGGTTCGTGCTGTGGGGGAGATATCCGTGGGCTATACTCAGCCTTGTCTCAGGGTAGTAAGTTGGTAGTTTGAAGATATCTCTCTAGTGGTGTTGGGGCTGTGCTTTGGCAAAGTGGGTGGGGTTATATCCTGCCTGGTTGGCCCTGTCCAGGGGTATCTTCAGACAGGGCCACAGTGTCTCCAGACCCTTCCTGTCTCAACCTCCAGTATTTATGCTGCAATAGTTTGTGTCGGGGGTCTAGGATCAGTCTGTTATATCTGGAGTATTTTTCCTGTCTTATCCAGTGTCCTGAGAATTGAAGTATGCTTCCTCTTAACTCTCTCTCTCTCTCTCTTTTCTGCCTTAGGACCTGAGCCCTAAGAGATAATATTACTAAGGTAATATTATTCATATCTCAATCTAGAGCGCCAGAGAGCGTTGTCAGATTGTCTGGGGTTGTCAATCTGGCAACGCTCTGGATTTACAAATGCCCAGAGTGCACTCTGGCAATACAGATTGAATTTACGAACACACCCGAAATCTTTAAATATCTAGCTGGTCATTTGTTACGCTAACAAGCTAGCAAGAGGTTGCATAGCAACAGCATCAACTTCTGTTAGACAGGCGAAGCGCTAGTACGCTCAACTGAAATGATACCGTTCGTTTACAGTATACTAAATTTAACTATGTAGTATATACTCATTAAGTATGTAGTATACAGTATGTTAGTATGGGTATTTGAACTAGAGGTCGACCGATTATGGCTTTTCAACGCCGATTATTGGACGACCAAAAAAACCTGATACCGATTAATCGGACAATTTAAAAAAATGTATTTGTAATAATGACAATTACAACAATACTGAATGAACACTTATTTTAACTTAATATAATACATCAATAAAATCAATTTAGCCTCAAATAAATCCTCAAATAAATTATTGCTTTAAATAATGCAAAGTGTTGTAAAAGTAAAAGTGCAATATGTGCCATATAAAAAAGCGAACGTTTAAGTTCCTTGCTCAGAACATGAGAACATATGAAAGCTGTTGGTTCCTTTTAACATGAGTCTTCAATATTCCCAGGTAAGAAGTTTTAGGTTGTAGTTATTATAGGAATTATAGGGCTATTTCTCTCTATACCATTTGTATTACATATACCTTTGACTATTGGATGTTCTTATAGGCACTTTAGTATTGCCAATGTAACAGTATAGCTTCCGTCCCTCTCCTCGCCCCTACCTGGGCTCGAACCAGGAACACATCGACAACAGCCACCCTCGAGGGCAGCATTACCCATGCAGAGCAAGGGGAACAACTACTCCAAGTCTCAGAGCGAGTGACGTTTGAAACGCTATTAGCGCGCACCCCGCTAACTAACTAGCCATTTCACATCGGTTACACCAGCCTAATCTCGAGAGTTGATAGGCTTGAAGTCATAAACAGCTCAATGCTTGAAGCATTGCGAAGAGCTGCTGGCAAACGCACGAAAGTGCTGTTTGAATGAATGCTTACGAGCCTGCTGGTGCCTACCATCACTCAGTCAGACTGCTCTATCAAATCATAGACTTAATTATAACATAATAACACAGATAAATACGAGCCTTTGGTCATTAAAATGGTTGAATACGGAAACTATCATTTCGAAAACAAAACGTTTATTCTTTCAGTGAAATACGGAATCGTTCCGTATTTTATCTAACGGATGGCATCCTTAAGTCTAAATATTGCTGTTACATTTTACAACCTTCAAAGTTATGTCATAATTATGTACAATTCTGGCAAATTCATTACAGCCTTTGTTAGGAATAAATGGACTTCACACAGTTCGCAATGAGCCAGTCGGCTCAAACTGCTGCATATACCCTGACTGTTTGCACGGAATGCAAGAGAAATGACACAATTTCCATAGTTATAAGAAATTAATGTTACAGGCAATATTAACTAAATATGCAGGTTTAAAAATATATACTTGTGTATTGATTTTAAAGAAAGGCATTGATGTTTATGGTTAGGTACATTGGTGCAATGACAGTGCTTTTTCCACAAATGAGCTTGTTAAATCATCACCCGTTTGTCGAAGTAGGCTGTGATTCAATGAGAAATTAACAGGCACTGCATCGATTATATGCAACGCAGGACACGCTAGATAAACTAGTAATATCATCAAACATGTGTAGTTAACTAGTGATTATGTTAAGATTGATAGTTTTTTTATAAGATAAGTTTAATGCTAGCTAGAAACTTACCTTGGCTTCTTGCTGCCCTTGCGTAACAGGTAGTCAGCCTGCCACGCAGGCTTCTCGTGGAGTGCAATGTAAGGCAGGTGGTTAGAGCGATGGCCTAGTAAGGTAAAAATCTGTCGTTCTACCCCTGAACAAGGCAGTTAACCCACCGTTCCTAGGCCATCATTGAAAATAAGAATGTGTTCTTAACTGACTTGCCTAGTTAAATAAAGGTGTTAAAAAAATAATAATAATAAAAAATAAAAAATAAATTGGCAAATCGGTGTCCAAAACTACAGATTACCAATTGTTAGGAAAACTTGAAATCGGCCCTAATTAATCGGCCATTCCGATTAATCGGTCGACCTCTAGTTTGAACACAGCTTGTGTCAGTAGTATTTTCTCCCTGTCAACAGTATGCACTCTGACATGTTGACATTGACACACAACACACACGATCGCGAACAGAGGAAAGTCAAAATGGTCTGTAATAAAGTTTTCATAGGAAAAAGGTCTACCTGTTTTGTCAATCTTTCTTCACTCTCCCCCCATGCGTACATACACATTCTTACATCTAATATCCACCTTAGGTGGGTATGTAGCATAACACATGTGTAACCTGTAAAAGAGAACGAGGGAGAAGAGAGGTTCTGACTAGAGGGAGTACAGCTACGACCAGAAGGGACTTTTTTGTAGCAGGTTAGGAAAATTTACGCAGCAGGTTAGGATTATTAACGTGGCAGGTTAGGAGACTTAGGTTAAGATTAGGAAAAGGGTTAAGGTTAGCTCAAATGCTCTCCTAACCTGCTACGAAAGCAACTTCCTTTCGCGGCTGTACTCACAACCGAGAAGAGAGACATCCATCAAGGAGAGGGAGGACATGAAAGGTGAAAGTACAAAGACAGCACAAATTAAAGAGACATCATCTCTGCATTCCTCTCTCCATCTGGAATAGCACAGTGGGATCATCCAGAATGTCCTTGTTCTACTTGTTTGTGACATGGAGAGAGAGAAAGGTTGCTATTTTATTAAGCAGTAAAATGTACCAATACTAGCTGTTTATGGTTTTTGTAGGTACCTGATTCAAATGCTGCCTCTACAGTATAGAGAATGAAAATCATTAATTGCAGGTAGGCATGTAGACTATATGTGACAAAACCACTAGAATACTTTTTCTGGGAACATCAAACTCTTCTTCAAACTCCACATCACATCATTTCTTCCTTTCTTGGGCCTTTGATCAAGGTGTAAAGGCCAATGACTGTTTCCCATTGTACTCTGTTCTGGGAAGTGCTTCAGATCCATATTACCTGGGAGTTGGCATCCTCCTCTATGTGATCCTTTTTTGTATGTTAATGCTAAAGGCACATTTCCATTCTGGATGGACAATACATTTGTATTCTATATATTATATTCTCTCTAAGCACCCTCTCCCAGCCCTGTCCTAAGCACCCTCTTCCAGCCCTGCCCTACTCCCTCCCCAATGCCCTCCGGATGGAGAACAGGTATCAGGCCCTTAAACCTCCTGGATCCATAAGTAATAACAGAGGAGGATGACATCATGCCTCCAGATTATGGCTTTGGTGAAGGATGATTTACAGCAAGACACACCTTGCTCAGAACATCTGCAATGCAACTGGGATCACCACACGCCCTCTCTTCCCCCTATCCACCATGGAGTAAGGAGTCTTTCTAAAATTATCTGCCGAAATTGTTGCAACCCGTATTACTAGCCTGTTCAACCTCTCTTTCGTATCGTCTGAGTTTCCCAAAGATTGGAAATCTGCCGCGGTCATCCCCCTCTTCAAAGGGGGTGACACTCTAGACCCAAACTGTTACAGACCTATATCTATCCAACCCTGTCTTTCTAAGGTCTTCGAAAGCCAAGTTAACAAACAGATCACTGACCATTTCGAATCCCACCATACCTTCTCCGCTATGCAATCTGGTTTCAGAGCTGGTCATAGGTGTACCTCAGCCACGCTCAAGGTTCTAAACAACATCATAACCGCCATTGATAAGAGACATTACTGTGCAGCCGTATTCATCGACCTGGCCAAGGCTTTCGACTCTGTCAATCACAACATTCTCGACAGCCTTAGTTTCTCAAATGATTGCCTCGCCTGGTTTACCAACTACTTCTCTGATAGAGTTCAGTGTGTCAAATCGGAGGGCCTGTTGTCCGGACCTCTGACAGTCTCTATGGGTGTGCCACAGGGTTCAATTCTCGGGCCGACTCTCTTTTCTGTATACATCAATGATGTTGCTCTTGCTGCTTGTGATTCTCTGATCCACCTCTACGCAGACGACACCATTCTGTATACTTCTGGCCCCTCCTTGGACACTGTGTTAACTAACCTCCAGACGAGCTTCAATGCCATACAACTCTCCTTCCGTGGCCTCCAACTGCTCTTAAATGCAAGTAATACTAAATGCATGCTATTCAATCGATCACTGCCCGCACCTGCTCGCCCGTCCAGCATCACTACTCTGGACGGCACTGACTTAGAATACGTGGACAACTACAAATACCTGAGTGTCTGGTTAGACTGTAAACTCTCCTTCCAGACTCACATTAAGCATCTCCAATCCAAAATTAAATCTAGAATCGGCTTCTTATATCGCAACAAAGCATCCTTCACTCACACTGCCAAACATACCCTCGTAAAACTGACCATCCTACCGATCCTCGACTTCGGTGATGTCATCTACAAAATAGCCTCCAACACTCTACTCAACAAACTGGATGCAGTCTATCACAGTGCCCTCCGTTTTGTCACCAAAGCCCCATACACTACCCACCATTGCGACCTGTATGATCTCATTGGTTGGCCCTCGCTTCATACTCGTCGCCAAACCCACTGGCTAAAGGTTATCTACAAGTCTCTGCTAGGTAAAGCCCCGCCTTATCTCAGCTCACTGGTCACCATAGCAGCACCCACTCGTAGCACGCGCTCCAGCAGGTATATCTCACTGGTCACCCCCAAAGCCAATTCCTCCTTTGGTCATCTTTCCTTCCAGTTCTCTGCTGCCCATGACTGGAACGAATTGCAACAATCTCTGAAGCTGGAGACTCACATCTCCCTCACTAGCTTTAAGCACCAGCTGTCAGAGCAGCTCACAGATCACTGCACCTGTACATAGCCCTCTGTAAACAGCCCATCTATCTACCTACCTCATCCCCATACTGGTATTTATGTATTTATTTATTTTGCTCATATGCACCCCAGTATCTCACCCTGCACATTCATCTTCTGCCGATCTACCATTCCAGTGTTTAATTGCTATATTGTAATTACTTCGCCACCATGGCCTATTTATTTCCTTAACTTACCTAATTTTCACTCACTGTATATAGACTTTTTGTTTTCTTTTGTTCTACTGTATTATTGACTGTATGTTTTGTTTATTCCATGTGTAACTCTATGTTGTTGTATGTGTCGAATTGCTACGCTTTATCTTGACCAGGTCGCAGTTGCAAATGAGAACTTGTTCTCAACTAGCCTACCTGGTTAAATAAAGGTGAAATAAAAAATAAAATAAAAAGTTGGCCGCAGGTTGTAAAACGAATCAAAATGCACAAATACACACGCACACACACACACACAAATAACTAGCTTTTGGCATGGCACCGACTGGTAAGCCGCTTCAGGAGGGCGGTCTTGTGTGCTAGCAACGCAGAGATCCCGAGTTTGCGTCAGATATTGGCCAAATCGGGAGGAAATGGTACTCATTAAGCAAGCAGCGTGATGTGGCCTTTATACACAGTTTCTGTATTCTGTTGCCTCTCTTTCATTCCTTCTAACATTCTCTTTCTTGTCCTGCCTGATCTATCCTCCTGTCTTCATACATCCTAGGTGAGAGGATGTTGGTAAAAATATGTCCCCTTGCATTGCTCTATTCTTGTCCTAGTAGTACACAATGTACCGGCACATCAAGTTGACCATCGGATAAGAACATTTAATTGACTAAATGGTCAGGAATGCTAAACCACTAAGCCAGGCCATGTATTATACACAGGTCTATGACACATTTTCCCCATCTTCCATAACATTTTTTACACTCGGGTTCTCTCTTCAATCCCCCCCAGTCTGGCCCTTTTCCTGTGGCATTTAAGAAGAAAGAGGAAGAGGAACATGCAGACAATAACAACAACAGTTATGCTAATCAGGCAGTGGGAGACAGCCTGGCTCTTGGGTAATTACTTAATAATTGTCTGATCAAAGTAAAAGAATAGAATGTTTATGCATCCCATCCTGTCCTGGTTGTGTAAATGCAGCATGGTTGAAATGGTTCCTCTTTGTTTATCACACGTGTAATAATAATACAGTGTAGTGTGTGTGTGTTGGTCATTCTTTGTAATCCTAGCTTTTTACTATGGATTCATCTTTTTTATTGATTGTAAGTCACTGGAGGGAGTAACTATGCAATTAAAAGCCTGACTTGGGTCATGAGAAAGTGACTGTATGACTGGTATAGGGAGTAGTAGCATTTGGGAAGGCAGAGGGGCATAACAACCACAGCATACCCAGTCAGTCCCCTTGTTTCTGTCTCCTCCAACCAGACTAACTTCCTGCAATTTTACACATTTTGCCAAGGGGCAAAGAGAACACTGTGCAGTTTTATAGATAATCTCATGCTATTCTACACATTTTTCCATGAGGCTAAGAGATTATGTTGCTGTTTTATAGCTAATTTCCTGCAATTCTACCAGTGGAGGCTCCTCAGAGGAGGAAGGGGAGGACCATCCTCCTCAGCGAATTTCTTATACATTTAAATAGTCAAACATTAAAAAAGACATCCTTGTTAGATAAAACTAAACTAAATATATTCACGTCACCAAATTATTGATTAAAACACACTGTTTTGCAATGAAGATCTACAGTAACCTCAGCAGCACTCTGTAGGGTAGCACAATAGTGTAGCTGGAGGACAGCTAGCA
This sequence comes from Oncorhynchus nerka, assembly GCF_034236695.1. NCBI lineage: Eukaryota > Metazoa > Chordata > Actinopteri > Salmoniformes > Salmonidae > Oncorhynchus > Oncorhynchus nerka. The sequence continues at coordinate 66,372,829 of NC_088397.1, read as the reverse complement.
TCCTGTCCTCATCTGAGTCAACAGAAAACCTAGGAGGCTCATGGCTCCCACCCCCTTCCATAGACTTACACAGTAATTATGACAACTTTGGGAGGTTGTCCTCCAACCTATCGTTGCTCTTGTGGCATGAATTGACATGTTGTCCACCCAATCAAAGGATCATAGAATGAATCTAGAACTGAAAACATTAGCTACAGCTAGCACTGCAGTGCATAAAAAGTGGTGAGTAGTTGACATAGAGAGAGAAAAACAATAGTTGAAACCATTTTGAACAAATCAATTTAATCCAAAATTAAAGATAAGCAAGAGAGAGAGAGAGAGAGAGAGATTTGTTTACGTTCATTTAGGTAGCGAATGCAGCTAGCTAGTATAGCTTACAGGCTCAAACAGAGAGGGATGTTATGAGCCTAACGAGTGGCACAGCGGTCTAAGGCACTGCATCGTGCTAGCTGCGTCACTACAGATCCTGGTTCGATCCCAAGCTGTGTTGCAGCCGGCCGCGACCTGGAGACCAATGAGGCGACGCACAATTGGCCCAGGGTCGTCTGGGTTAGGGGATGGTTTGTCTGGCCGGGTTATACTTGTCACATTGCGCTCTAGCAACTCCTGTGGCGGTTGCCAGGTGTACGGTGTTTCCTCTGACACATTGGTGCAACTGGCTACCGGGTTAAGTGAGCATTGTGTCAAGAAGCAGTGCAGAGAGGGATGTTACGTTAGCTAGCTAGCTATGGCTATCCAATACTGGAACTCTTCCAAGTTAAGCTTTTGGTTTTATTAATTTATTGCCATCAGGGCAAGCCGGTGTATCTGCTAAACTGCTTTCTGACTGCACACTTTACAGCATGATTGTAGCGGGTTTACTAACGTGTTAGTTCTAGTAGCTATGCTGACTATGATGTGACAAAGATGTAGGCTGTGTGTGGCGGTTAGCAGCCATGATTTGAAGCTAAAGCTTGGAAAGGTTTATTCGCTTGGTCACACACAGCTGACGTGTTGTCCACAAGAGTGAGAGAAGGAGATTGCGTAGATATTTGCGAGAAGGAATTATATATACAATGAGCAAAGTGATCATGCTGTTTTTATGTGGCTGCTATGAAAGTGAACTGTGTTTGCGTATGATTCATTCCGCTGATTCTGTTGAAAAACGTTTCTAAAACGGAAGCAAACTGAACAAACGGGGATAATTATACCTGCATTTTACCAATAGAAACTCTAATTTGCAACTGTTGAACTAATGATTACATCCTAGATAAGCAAGATGCAGGCAAGAATGTGTATTGAATGTGTCACTGTCTGTCACCTTGATTACTCAAAATTCTCTCGACCTGTGCGCCAACGTTATAAACTTTCATAGCAACCTCAAGATGGGTACAGGGAAAATGTGACTATCATGTAGTAGCCTAAACCTATTGATGTTACATTGAGTTATATGAACTGAATATGAATGACAGTCATCCAATATGCTGTAATAGAAATAAGGCCATGCTCATAAAAAAATTAAATAATCCTCACTCATCTTAAATGGCACCGACCACCACTGTATTCTACACATTTTGCCATGGAGCAGAGAGAAACATGTGCAGTGTCATAGCTCATCTCATACTTTTCTACACATTTTGTCATGAGGCTGAGAGAAAAGTTAGCATTTTTAAGGTTAATTAAAGCTCAAATATACACTGAGTATACAAAACATTAAGAACACCTGTTTTTCCATGACATTGAATCCAGGTGCATGCTATGATCCCTTATTGATGACACTTAAATCCACTTCAATCAGTGTAGAACAGATGAAGGGGAGGAGACAGGCTAATGAAGGATTTTTAAGCCTTGAGACTATTGAGACATGGATTGTGTATGTGTGCCATTCAGAGGGTGAATAGGCAAGACAAAAGATTTAACCTCTTAAGGATTTGCGGCATTTTTTCAAATTTTCGCGTAAAATGTCATAACCAACTCTAACTGCCTGTAATTCAGGCCCTGAAGCAAGGATATTCATATTCTTGGTACCATTTGAAAGGAAACACTTTGAAGTTTGTGGAAATGTGGAAGGAATGTAGGAGAATATAACACAATAGATCTGGTAAAAGATAATACAAAAAAAATGCAACTCAAATTCAGAATGTGTTCCTAATGTTTGGTATACTCAGTGTATAAAGATTAGCTGGCTACTCACTAGCATGTAGGCTTGTGCTTGAGAGAGTGTTCATTTTCTACAATGCCCACTACCAGAAGTTGAACAATATTAGTGGATGTGCATATCACGTTCTGACCTTTATTTCCTTTGTTTTGTCATTCTTTAGTATGGTCAGGGCGTGAGTTGGGGTGGGCAGTCTATGTTTGTTTTTCTATGATTTGGGTATTTCTATGTTTCGGCCTAGTATGATTCTCAATCAGAGGCAGGTGTCATTAGTTGTCTCTGATTGAGAATCATACTTAGGTAACCTGGGTTTCACTGTGTGTTTGTGGGTGATTGTTCCTGTCTCTGTGTTTGCACCAGATAGGGCTGTTTTGGTTTTTCACATTTCTTGTTTTGTTAGTTTATTCATGTATAGTGTCTTTATTAAAGAACCATGAATAACCGCCACGCTGCGTTTTGGTCCGCCTCTCCTTCACCGCAAGAAAACCGTTACAGAATCACCCACCACAACAGGACCAAGCGGAGTGGTAACGAGCAACAGCAACAGCGGCGCAAAGAGGAATGGACATGGGACGATGTATTGGACGGCAAGGGTTGCTACACATGGGAGGAGATCCTTCCATGGGAACAGGTGGAGGCAGCTAGGAGAGCAGAGGCAGCCGGAGAGAGGAGCCGGCGATATGAGGGAACACGGCTGGCAAGGAAGCCCGAGAGGCAGCACCAAAAATGTATTGGGGGGGACACACAGGAAGTATGGCGAAGCCAGGTAGGAGACCTGAGCCAACTTCCTGTGCTTACCGGGGGGCGAGAGAGACCGGGCAGGCACCGTGTTATGCTGTGGAGCGCACGGTGTCCCCAGTGCGGGTGCATAGCCCGGTGCGGTACATACCAGCTCCGCGTATCGGCCGGGCTAGAGTGGGCATCGAGCCAAGTGCCATGAAGCCGGCTCTACGCATCTGGTCTCCAGTGCGTCTCCTTGGGCCAGCTTACATGGCACCAGCCTTGCGCATGGTGTCCCCGGTTCACCTGCATAGCCCAGTGCGGGCTAGTCCACCTCGCCGCACTGGCAGGGCGACCGGGAGCATTCAACCAGGTAAGGTTGGGCAGGCTCGGTGCTCAAGAGCTCCAGTGCGCCTGCACGGTCCGGTCTATCCGGTACCACCTCCACGCACCAGCCCTCCGGTGGCAGCCCCCCGCACCAGGCTGTCTCTCCGTCTCATTCTTACAGGTGCACCCGCCTGTCCAGCGCTGCTAGAGCCTTCCTCCTCTCCAGCGCAGCCGGAGTCTCCCACCCGTTCAGCGCTGCCGGAGTCTCCCGCCTGTCCAGCGCTGCTAGAGCCTTCCTCCTCTCCAGCGCTGCCGGAGTCTCCAGCCTGGTCGGCGCTGCCAGAGCTCCCGCCCCTCAGTCCAGAGGCACTAGAGGCCCTCATTCCAGAGGCGCCATAGCTCCTCAGTCCAGCGCTGCCAGAGCCTTCCTCTCCAGGGTTGCCGGAGCTTCCCGTCTGCCCAGCGCCATCTGAGCCACCCGTCTGCCCAGCGCCGCCTGAGCCACCCGTCTGCCCAGCGCCGCCAGTGCCGCCAGTCTGCAAGGAGCCGCCAGTGCCGCAGTCTGCCAGGAGCCGCCAGTGCCGCCAGTCAGCCAGGAGCCGCCAGTGCCGCCAGTCAGCCAGGAGCCGCCAGTCAGCCAGGATCTGCCAGAGCCCCTCAGCCCAGAGGTGCCAGAGCCCCTCAGCCCAGGTCCCGAGCTGCCCCTCTGTCCCGAGCTTCCGCCCCTCTGTCCAGAGCTTCCGCCCCTCTGTCCAGAGCTTCCGCCCCTCTGTCCAGAGCTTCTGCCCCTCTGTCCCGAGCTGCCCCTCTGTCCAGTGGGGTCATTTAGAAGGGTCGCCATGGTTAGGAAGCCACGGGGGCGGACAATAAGGCGGACTAAGACGATGGTGAAGTGGGGTCCACGTCCCGCGCCAGAGCCGCCACCGCGGACAGACGCCCACCCAGACCCTCCCCTATAGGTTAAGGTTTTGCGGCCGGAGTACGCACCTTGGGGGGGGGGGGGGGGGGTACTGTCACGTTCTGACCTTTATTTCCTTTGTTTTGTCATTATTTAGTATGGTCAGGGCGTGAGTTGGGGTGGGCAGTCTGTTTGTTTTTCTATGATCTGGGTATTTCTATGTTTCGGCCTAGTATGGTTCTCAATCAGAGGCAGGTGTCATTAGTTGTCTCTGATTGAGAATCATACTTAGGTAGCCTGGGTTTAACTGTGTGTTTGTGGGTGATTGTTCCTGTCTCTGTGTTTGCACCAGATAGGGCTGTTTTGGTTTTTCACATTTCTTGTTTTGATAGTTTATTCATGTATAGTGTCTTTATTAAAGAACCATGAATAACCACCACGTTGCGTTTTGGTCCGCCTCTCCTTCACCGCAAGAAAACCGTTACAGTGCATGGTTCTGATCATTTTTTTTTTTTTTACAAAAAGGGAATTTCATAGACAGAATTGAAAGCCAGATCAATGATTATTGCAACAACAAAAAAACAGGTTAAACTATTTTGATAAAATAACTAAAATATGAATGCGTTTTATGGTTGTGGAAAGCTTATATTTTGCCAGGATAAAATTTCACAAGCCCTGAATTAATTATATTTATTCCTGACTGTTTTAAATGCAGTGTATTGAACTTTAATTGTGCACCAAAGCTTATTTAGAGAAAACTTATAGATATATATCGTGAATTGCCCATAAATTTGAAACAAATCTATATATGATTTTTAGTACATATCGCCCAGCCCTAGTTGACTGTGATAAAGGCACTGGATTATGAGCTGTCTTGTTTGCTAAATGATCAAAGGAAGTAGGCAGTGGCATGGTGCATATACCCATAGAAGCACAGTGACATATGCCTCAATTCAATCATATTCGTGGCTTAATGCAGGTGTGGCTTTCAGTTATTTTTGGCAACCCATCCCATGAGAGAAAATGTCATTCTATTTCATCTGTTCTGTTATATTTAATCAAATCTGACTAACCCAGTGCCCTGCTCGCTATGCATTCTATCTGATAGTGTTTGCATATTTATATAAAAAGACAAATAATGTCTAGTTTGGAACACTGCCTGGCTCCCCAGTGGGTGCGGTGGGGCCACCCACCCGCACCACCCACCTGTGCCTATGCTCCTGCCTCCAACCACAACCTAAAGCAGCAGCCTTAGTAGAACATGCAGAGTCCAGTCCTGAATTGGAATGTGTTTTTATGACTGTGGTATGGTTATGGTTTTAATTCGTTTGACTGCTTCAAGAAAGTCAGACATGTACATCTGCACAGCACAGTTTCCCCCTTCTTGCTGGCACACATGCACCCACACACATGCATGCCCACAAACACCCCTCCCCTGACTGATGTGCATAAATATGCACATGTCTGTCAAGCACTACTCTGACCCATGTCAACCCATCTCAAACATACTTAGCACTTGTAAGAGTACACCTTCCACATCCTTACTGCATGGTCATAAAAACAATCCAAATCAAAACAATTAGCTGTGTGTCTGACAGATAAGACAGGCAGGCAGTGATCTCATGTTGTATCATCTTCTTCCTCCCATCCTCCAATCTATATGAACTTTTTTCTTCCCTTCCAAACAAACTATGCTGTGCCTTATCTCTTCTTTTCTGGTTTAAATGTATCTTCACTTCCTTCAGCATAGTGTCATCCCATATGCCTAGTGCAAAACTCTGACTCTGAGACATAAATATCAATAGGAAAACTATCTCTGGGTTAACCTATACCGTTGAGCTATAATAAGAGTCTTATACTTCGGGTTCTTACCTGATAAAGGTATAGCTGCAAATATTTCATGAACGCACGAGGTCTTCGCGCCATTGGCTGCTGCTGACATGGGCGGGTAGAGCTTGCAATCCCAGGTCGGAACTGGGAGGGAGAGAGAGAAAATGAGACTGAAAAAAATAAAAGGAAAACGAGGGAACTCTCCTTCAGGCACCCGAACAAGTCTGGACTTACAGTACTGCAGCTTCTGCCCAACCTGAGCCAACGAGTCTGCCTGTGTTACAGTTAAATTAAACACAACTTTGATTATCGCTTCGCGGGACCTGGGATGCGCCACGATACTCTTCATAAACGTTATGCAGCAGAGGCGGCTATCTGACAAGGGACTGGAGTGACAAGAGTAAATATACAGTTTGCTTATTAATTGAATAACTCTCAGTAGTTTGGAGACAGAACAGGGAGCCACGGGTGGATTATTATGCTACAAGTGGAAAGGTGAGTTAGGACTTGAACCGTTGTCAGGTGAGGTCGTTGCGGTCCGTTGTGAGCTGGGATGCTCTGCAGAGTGCAGGCGGTTAGGTCTACGCGTCCAACTTCACAGGGGATTTGCTCCATGTCACTGATAAAGGAAACGATGATTTATTGATCCAATTAAGGAGGAATTGCCGAAATGTTAGTGTAGTTGCCAAAAGGTGCCTCTCAGGCGCAAAGTTGTGGAAAGTCTTGACCATCCATTTTTGTTTTAAAAGTTGCTCAAATAGTTTGTATTAATCAATTTGATTATAAAGTGTGATTTCTGACGATTTAATTTAATCGTAACTGGGCTAAATGGGTTGTCAGTGTGGAGTCCAGACAGCTAGCGGCCTAGGACCACATTAAAGCTGGTCACACATGACCATCAGCGCATCCTTAATAGCCTCTAAAATGTTGTCGTCACTAGTTTACCCATAGATATTACAACTAATAGATAGTGATAGCGTTGATGTCATCCACATATTCCTATAGAAAACTTCCAATCAATGACCGTACAGTATGAAGATAGGCAGAAACTGATTATCCAATAGAAATCCCATGCTTGTAGGCGATGTGATGGCGATGTTGGCTAACTAAGCTCATGCGCAGAAACACCTCTAATAGTCTTCTCGCACCGAACTGCGCATGTTTAGGCCGTCAAATCAAATGCAAATCTTCAATATAACGTTGATTTTGACTAAAATTATAACTTGTCAGTTTGTCAGTAGTAATAACATATTCAACTACTATCTAGGTCGTGCCTTTTAGATTTTGAGAAAATTAACATCCAAGGAAGAATGTTTCACTTCTCTAACCCCAAACCATGGCCAGGTCTGCTTGGTCTGTTTCTCAATCGATTGTACATCAAGCGAGCCATATTGCTGAATGTGTCTGAAATCAAGGGGCCAAGGTTCCGATCTAGAAACACGGTTCTGACTGCTCCTACAGTTTTGTTTCGGTACTGCAGTTTAACTGATGCCCGGCCCAGAAAGACAATTTCCATAAATGGCCACATAGATAAAAATTTGAAAATTGCTAATAAGACACTTTAGTCATCACCTTTATGCACAAAACATCCATTAAATTGTTCAAATATTTGTCGCTGAGGCCGATTTTGTTTTGCAGCACTCACAGCCGAATATATTAACATTTTACAGTCATCCAATGTATGTCATTATTTTTGGATGACATGCTGACGACGTCACTGCTCGCACTGTACCCTGTGTGCACAGAGTGCTAGCGCAAATACTCAAGAGGCTTTTCTAATTATTTCAGGGGATTTTAATGAAACACCTGATGCATCTGCTGATCGTTTTCCTCCTAGAACGAATCAAAGCCCTCAAAATAGCAATATTATCACTACATTATGCAAGGATCTCTGTGTTGAGGATGCCTGGCTTATTTCAATCCAGATGCAAAGGGTTATACCTGGACCAACAAAACTTTGTCACGTAAATCTAGAATAGATTTATTCCCAATTTCCCCTTTTTTGTTACAATTTGTTATAGATGTAGAACATCAGTTGGCTCCCTTTTCTGATGAACACTTGATTTCCCTGAATGTACAAGCTACTAAAAAATCAAAAGGTTCTCGAGGATATTGGAAATTAAACAACACACTTCTTAAAGATACTACTCTCATTGAAAACATCAAATTGTTAGCTAAAGATATTTTTGCAAGAAAAGACTTGGATCATGGAAGTAGATGGGAATTTTTCAAATATAAAGTCAGAGTGGTAGCCATTAAACGCGCCAAAGAGCTGATGCGATTAAAGAGCCTTAGAGAAAAAGGGATGATGAGCAAGCTTGACAGTTTTCTAAAGAATGATAATCTGTCTGAAGAAGAGGAGTCTGTATTCAAGTCTTTACAACTAGAATTGGAACAGCTTTACACAGATCTGGCAAGGGTGCCTTTGTAAGGTCAAGAGCTAAATGGATTTAAGAGGGGGAAAGAAACACTAGTTACTTTTTTGCACTTGAAAAGAGAAACTATAAAAGAAAATCTATAACTGACTCAAATTTAATGATGTTTTATGCAAAGATCCCATTACAATATCATAATTTGTCAATTCCTTTTATGAAAACCTTTACAGCTCAATTTCAGGAAGATGGTTGTGAAAGCTACATTTGCCACATTCAGAATTATGTCCCTGTAATTGAGGATGATTTCCACTCATTTTGCGATTCACCTGTGTCAATTGAAGAAATTAGAGAGGCTCTGAATTCAATGAAAAAATATAAATATCCTGGCCCTGATGGCCTCTCAGTTGAATTCTATAGACAGTTTTGGGAGTTAATAGAAGACCCGATTTGTTTCAAGATTGCATTAAAAGTGGGGAAATGGTCTCTACTATGAAACAGGGCCTTATTTAATTGATTCCGAAGCTCGATAAAGACCCTTGTCTCATTGACAATTGCAGACCAATTACTTTATTAAATATTGATTACAGATTGATTGCTCTGGTTTACACCAAAAGATTAAAGAAAGGGATAGATACCATAATAAATGAGAATCAAACAGGATTTATGAAGGGCCGTCACATAAGCTCTAACATTCGTTTAGTCTTGGACCTTATAGATTATTCAGATGCAATTGACTCAGATGCGGTTGTATTATTTTTGGACTACTGTAAAGCCTTTGACACAATTGAACATTAATTTCTCTTTAGGTCTCTTAAACTTTTTGGATTTGGTTGAAAATTTTGTCAAAGTAATTCGGATGTTTTACAAAGATATAAATAGTTCTGTGTTACTAAACCTTAATACTTCCAAAAGATTCAGTATCAACAGAAGTGTACGACAGGGATGCCCAATTTTGCCATTTTTATTCATTTTGGTTGTGGAACTTCTATCTTTAGATATTCTGAATAATGCAAATTTGTATGGCTTAACTATTTTTAACAAATAAATCAAAATTTCCCAACTGGCTGATGATACTACTCTTTTCTTAAGAGACAAAGACCAGGTCGCCCATGCCCTTAATGCTATAACTTTATTTTCTATTGCATCAGGATTAAAACGGAATGTTTCTAAATGTGAAATCTTATGTTTATTTGACTCTGATGATAAATAAATAGAAAATATTCATGTGAAGTACTGTGTTAAATATTTAAACATACATCTGTCAAAATAATTCAATAATGTGTTTAATAAGTCGGGAGGTCTTCAAATTTGACTGAAAAGTAATTATATTCCTGAAAGATTACCTGCTAAATTGGCTAGGTTTCACCAACAAGCTTTAATGGCCTGGAAAATATGTTTCATGCACAATTTTTCTCCACATAAAGCTATTTTGTGGAATAATTAAGACATAACTGTAAGGAATAAGTCATTGTTCTACCCCAGCTGGCATGAGAGGAATATGGACTTTGTTTTTGATGTTTTCAACAACAAGGGTAATATTCTCACATATGAACCATTTATAACATTGAAATAGTTTCCAATACCTTTCAGAGAGTTTATTTCTGTGATCAAAGCCGTTGCCAGTGGTCTAACTACACTAATGAAAACTCATCTTAGCTTTGATAATGATCACAAAGTTTATCCAGAACTCAGATTGGAAGGTGTGGGCTTACTTGAGAAATCTTGTCGTAATAAATATATAAGACAAATTCTTCATTCACAAAACCAACTTACACCGAGAGGAAAGTTTTTCTGGAACACGCTTATTCCTGACATTGTCAGGAAAAATGCATGGTTAAGGCCTGACAAATATTGTATACCAAACAAAGTTAAGGAAGTGCACTTCAAAATTTTATACAAGATATATCCATGTAATTCTATGATATCCAAATGTGTGGCTATTGATGATATCTGTGTTTTCTGTGAAAAAGAAGGTGGGAATCTGTCTCACTTGTTCTTTGAATGTAAATTTGTGTCAGAATTATACTATTATACTTATAATACCTCAGTGGGCTGAATGGCACAAAAAAAGAAGCTGTTTAGAAGCCTCTTGGACCTAAATGTGGCGCACCGGTACCGCTTGCCGTGCGGTAACAGAGAGAACAGTCTATGACTAGGATGGCTGGAGTCTTTGACAATGTTTAGGGCCTATCTCTGACACCGCCTGGTATAGAGGTCCTGGATGGCAGGAAGCTTGAAGCTCTCAACCTGCTCCACTGTAGTCCACAATCATCTCCTTAGTCTCGATCACATTGAGGGAAAGGTTGTTGTCCTTGCACCACACTGTCAGGTCTCTGACCTCCCCCCTATAGGCTCATTGTTGTCGGTGATCAGGACTACCACTGTTGTGTCATCAGCAAATTTAATGATGATGTTGGAGTCATGAGTGAACAGGGAGTACAGGAGGGGACTGAGCACACACCCCTGTGGGGCCCCCGTGTTGAGGATCAGCATAGCGTATGTGTTGTTATCTACCCTTACCACCTGGGTGCGGCCCATCAGGAAGTCCAGGATCCAGTTGCAGAGGGAGGTGTTTAGTCCCATGGTCCTTAGCTTAGTGATGAGCTTTGAGGGAACTAATGGAGTTGAACGCTGAGCCTGTAGTCAATGAAGAGCATTCTCACATAGGTGTTCCTTTTTTCCAGGTGGGAAAGGGCAGTGTGGAGTGCAATAGAGATTGCATCATCTGTGGATCTGTATTCAAATTGGAGTGGGTCTAGGGTTCCTGGGATAATGGTGTTGATGTGAGCCATGACCAGCCTTTCAAAGTATTTCATGGCTACAGACGTGAGTGCTACGGGTCGGTAGTCATTTAAGCAGGTTACCTTAGTGTTCTTGGGTACAGGGTCTATGGTGGTCTGCTTGCAACATTACATATTTCACACTCTGTAAAAGTCTTCAAAATAAGAGATTTCACACTGATTGACGGCCTTCACGTTGGGAACTGGTGTCAATGGCGTTTATTTCAAGACGTTTATTTACAAAGGTAAATCAATTGTAGCCGATATATATCAGGCTGGGGGTAATGGAGCTAGGCAGCAGGCTCAATCCACCCTGTCTAGGTAATAGTAGGGGGAACTACAGCCAGACCTAGGGCTATATGTTGGCAGAGTTTTGTTCTCAGGTGGGCCAGTGTGACTCAGCCCAGCCAGCTAGGCAGGTGTGGGATGGATGGGATGTGGGTGGCTGAAGCTTCCTCTGACATAATAAAACTCTTGCTAAGGGCAGGGTGGTGCTTTCTGACTCATACCATTTATACTGTGCTAGTCTCTTTGTTGTGCTGGACTATTATTTGTTAAGCTGCTGAATGGACTTTCCAATTCCAGCACATCAAAGAGACTAGCACTACATCCTGTAGTTATATGTCTGCCAGATCCAATGAGAACTTTAATTGGCAGTGCAAAGCCCTTCCTCTCCCTCTGTTTGTTCCCTCATCTTTCAATTTTTTCTCCCACTCTCTCCATCTCACTTTCTATATATTCCTCTCTCCCATGGGCTTTCTTTCTTTCTCTCGCTCTCTCTTTCCCTCATTCCATCCCTCTGTGAGCTGTTGTGAATTTACTCTGGATTTTGCTTTTTGCAGTTTTTTCTACCTCCCCCATCGCCACAGTGATTGACACCCAGTTCTCCTCCTTCTCTGAAGTGTCTGGTTTTCCTCCTTACCTTCTCTCAATAGTTGCTTTCCTCTCTCTCTCATCCTCTCAGCCTTCACCTTCACCCCTCTTTCCTCTATCCTTCTTTTTTTGTTCTCCTCCTCATTCATGGTTTATTTGCTGCTTCTGGCATGGTGCTCTTCTGGGCTGCATTGTGTTGAGATCTGGACTGTTACCAAGTGTTCCATCTGTGGAAGGGATGGCTGCTGTTGGTTACTGTCTTTCATGTGTGAGTCCATCTTGGTTTTGTCAGGGAGCTGAATCTCTATTGTCTTCAGGGAGCTTCAGAAGAAAAATGAGGTAAAGCAGAGGTTATTAAAAGGTCTGTATGGAGGTTGGGGAGGTCTAGACAGTGGTATGGAACTGATGTGACTCATGTTTTTATGTGGGTTTAGGGTTTGATATTGAAAGGCTGGATCTTAAGTGGTTGTTAATGTCTCATGGAATATGAACAAGACAAAGGCCATAATCTGTAGAGGAAAGAATCTCTTTGTATGTTTGTCTCGGTCCTTTCTCTGTGTCTATGTGGGGAAAGTGACTCATTAGAGCAGATGTTCTTGCAGTGAGACAGGTAAATATGCACTAGAGACAGGGAAACTTAAAAGAGTTTAAAGAAATGCAGAAACTTAAAAATGTCTTACAAGTACAAAGTCTTCAAGCTTGAGGTTCATAAAGTCACTGACACTATTCATTTGCTACATCTTCCTCCCCAGGGGCATGTTGGGAGCTTGTGCAAGCAGGGTTATGAACTTCTCTAAGACAATTGATCAAAATGGAGTCTCTTTGTTTTGCTTGGCTAATAAGAGAGTGTGGACATGATCAAGCTTGAGGCTAGTGCCTTCCAGACCAAGGTGATAGGTGCAACACTTGCCCTGGGGGTTAGAGGTTAAAGATCATTGACTGGGTCGTCCTGACAGATAGGCCGACAGTAGAGCTGCTCTTTATAACATTGCTCCCGTCACAGATGGGGGCAAATGCTGTGTCACCCACTGTACACTGTACAGAACACTTAGGCCTACACAAAAACTCACCAGTGAGAGAAATAGTTGTATAATTGACTATGACATCCCCCCCTCCTCTCTGTCCTCCTCTGTCCCTGTGCTTATGTCACGCCAAGGGAACCTTGCAGTTACACAACAGTCCTCTCTGTCACTATGAGACGGCTTGCGGCCCCCCCAGGAGAATGGCATCTCTCACTGTCTGTACTACCTCCATGCCTCAGCTGCTCTCTTATGAGAAAGTACAGTGTGTGTTCACTGCCTCCTTACTCTGTCTCACTCTCTTCTTTTCTCCACGATCTCTTTCCCTTTCTCGTTCATTTCTTTCCATCTTTTACTCAGACACTCTCACTTTATTCTAGGACCGGGACGATAACGGTATCACAATATTTTTTTCGAAGGGCATAAATGAAAATACGAAACAGACCGAACTTTTGTCCTTTAAAAACCTGCTTTATGTAAAATATGTGCGCTATAGCTTGGAAAATAAATAAATGTGACTCTGGATGACAACATAATGATGTTTGTTTCCAACATTAGGGCTGTTTTCTTAAGAAGTTAAATCTTCTTTTTTGTTTTATTTCCTTGCCACTCTACTAACGAGTATCGTGATATTGGTATAGTCCCAGCACTACTCTAATACCCCCCTGCCTCTGTCTCTCTCTGTTGCTCTCATTCTCTCTCACCCAGCCTCGGTCTCTCTCACCCCCTGCCTCGGGCTCTCTCACCCCCTGCCTCGGGCTCTCTCACCCCCTGCCTCGGACTCTCTCACCCCTGCCTTGGCCTCTCTCATCCCCTGCCTCCAAGCAGCACAGTTCAGTCAGTCAGTGGTCTATTAAGTCAGCCCATAGCAGACTACAGTATGTGAGCGGAGTTGAGCGGTCAGAAATCCTGCTCCATGAGCGGTGCTCCGAAGCTCCACATACTTTCCAACCGCTCCGCTAAAAAACGCTCTTCCTCGCTCACAGGAATAAGACTTCCACTCTGAATTTGTTCCATTCATTAAAATCACAATTGATCTATTTTTGTGACTACCTGGACCTACCATTTTGTTTTGAAGTATAGAAACCAAACTATATGATTTAAATACAAGTATTTTAATAAACATGAAAAGGTGAATTTAAGAACCGCACATTTCAAATAGGCTACATTTCATATCAAATCAAATCAAATTGTATTGGTCACATACATATGGTTAGCAGACGTTAATGCGAGTGTAGCAGAATGCTTGTGCTTCTAGTTCCGACCGTGCAGTAATATCTAACAGGTAATTTAACAATTTCACAACAACTACAAGTGTGAAGGAATGAATAACAATATGTACATATTAATATATGGATGAGCGATGGCCGTGCGGCATAGGCAAGATGCAGTAGATGGTAAAGAGTAGAATATATACATATGAGATGAGTAATGTAAGGTATGTTAACATTCAATAAAGTGGCATTGTTTAAAGTGACTAGTGATACATTTATTTCATCCAATTTTTTATTATTAAAGTAGCTAGAGATTGTGACCGTATGTTGGCAGCAGCCACTCAATGTTAGTGGTGGCTGTTTAACAGTCTGATGGCCTTGAGATAGAAGCTGTTTTTCAGTCTCTCGATCCCAGCTTTGATGCACCTGTACTGACCTCGCCTTCTGGATGATAACGGGGTGAACAGGCAGTGGCTTGGGTGGTTGTTGTCCTTGAGGATCTTTTTGGCCTTCCTGTGACATCGGGTGGTGTAGGTGTCCTGGAGGGCAGGTAGTTTTCCCCCGATGATGCGTTGTGCAGACCTCACTACCCTCTGGAGAGCCTTGCGGTTGTGGGCGGAGCAGTTGCCGTACCAGGCGGTGATACAGCCCGACAGGATGCACTCGACTGTGCATCTGTAGAAGTTTGAGTGTTTTCGGTGACAAGCCAAATTTCTTCAGCCTCTTGAGGTTAAAACTTTCCACCTTGTCCACTACTGTCCCGTCGATGTGGATAGGGGTCTGCTCCCTCTGCTGTTTCCTGAAGTCCACGATCATCTCCTTTGTTTTGATAACGTTGAGTGTGCGGTTATTTTCCTGACACCACACTCCGAGGGCCCTCACCTCCTCCCTGTAGGCTGTCTCGTTGTTGTTGGTAATCAAGCCTACCACTGCAAACTTGATGATTGAGTTGGAGGCGTGCATGGCCACGCAGCCAAGGGTGAACAGGGAGTACAGTAGAGGGCTGAGAACGTACCCTTGTAGGGGCCCTGTGTTGAGGATCAGCGGGGTGGAGATGTTGTTTCCTACCCTCACCACCTGGGGGCGGCCCGTCAGAATGTCCAGGACCCCAGTTGCACAGGGCGGGGTCGAGACCGAGGGTCTCAAGCTTAATAACTAGTTTGGAGGGTACTATGGTGTTAAAATGCTGAGCTGTAATCGATGAACAGCATTCTTATGCCTCTTGTCCTAATGGGTTAGGGCAGTGTGATTGGGATTGCATCGTCTGTGGACCTATTGGGGTGGTAAGCAAATTGGAGTGGGTATAGGGTGTCAGGTAGGGTGGAGGTGGAATGATCCTTGACTAGTCTCTCAAAGCACTTCATGATGACGGAAGTGAGTGCTACGGGGCGATAGTCGTTTAGCTCAGTTACCTTCACTTTCTTAGGTACAGGAACAATGGTGTCCCTCTTGAAGCATGTGGGAACAGCAGACTGGGATAGGGATTGATTGAATATGTCCATAAACACTCCAGACAAATGGTCTGCGCATGTTCTGAGGACACGGCTAGGGATGCCGTCTGGGCCGGCAGCCTTGCGAGGGTTAACATGTTTAAACGTTTTACTCACGTTGGCCGCGGTGAAGGAGAGGGCCGTGTCAGTGGCACTATTGTCCTCAAAGCAAGCAAAGAAGTTGTTTAATTTGTCTAGAAGTTGTTTCATTTGTCTATTAAACAGCATACAGTGCAATCGTAATGTATTCGAAATGTATTCAAACCACTTGACTTTTTCCACATTTTACAGCCTTATTCTGAAATTGATTAAATAAATAAAACATCCTCATCAATCTAGAAACAATACCCCATAATGACAAAGTGAAAACAGGTTTTTAGTCATTTTGCAAATGTTTACATAAGTATCCAGACCCTTTGCTATGAGACTAGAAAAGACTAGAAATTTGAGCTCAGGTTCTTTTTCCATTGATCAATCTTGAAATTCAATTGATTGGACATGATTTGAAATGGCACACACCTGTCTATATAAGATCCCACACTTGACAGTGCATGGCAGAGCAAAAACCAAGCCATGAGGTCGAAGGAATTGTTCTTAGAGCGACGAGACAGGATTGTGTCGAGGCACAGATCTGGGGAAGAGTACCAAAAAATGTCTACAGCATTGAAGGTCCCCAAACCACAGTGGCCTCCATCATTCTTAAATGGAACAAGTTTGTAACCACCAATATTCTTCCTAGAGCTGGCCGCACTGCAAAACTGAGCAATCGGGGGAGAAGGGCCTTGGTCAGGGAGGTGACCAAGCACGCGATGGTCACTCCGACAGAGCTCCAGAGTTAATCTTTGGAGATGGGAGAACCTTCCAGAAGGAAAACCATCTCTGCAGCACTCCACCAATCAGGCTTGTATCGTACAGTGGCTAGACAGAAGCCACTCCTCAGTAAAAGGCACATGACAGCCCGCTTGGAGTTAGCCAAAAGTGGCATAAAGGACGCTCAGACCATGAGAAACAAGATTCTCTGGTCTGATGAAGCTAAGATTGAACTCTTTGGCCTGAATGCCAAGCGTCACGTCTGGAGGAAACTAGGCACCATCCCTACGGTGAAGAGTGGTGGTGGCTGCATCATAGTGTGGGGATGTTTTTCAGCAGCATGGACTGGGAGACTACTTAGGATCGAGGGAAAGATGAACTGCGCAAAGTACCGAGAGATCCTTGCTAAACCTGCTCCAGAGGGCTCAGGACTTCAGATTGGGGCAAAGGTTTACCTTCCAACAGGACATTGACCCTAAGCACACAGCCAAGAGAACACAAGAGTGGCTTCGGGACAAGTCTTTGAATGTCCTTGTGGCCCAGTCCGCGCTCGGTTTGTACCCGATCGAACACCTCTGGAGAGACCTGAAAATAGCTGTGCAGCGATGTTACCTATCCAACCTGATAGAGCTTGAGAAGATTTGTGGAGAAGAATTGGAGAAACTCCCCAAATACAGGGTGTGCCAAGCTTGTAACATCATACCCAAGAAGACTCAAGAATGTAATCGCTGCCAAAGTGCTTCAACAAAGTACTGAGTAAAGGGTCTGAATACTTATGTAACTGTGATATTTCATTTTTTTCCGCTATATTTGCTAAAATTTCTAAACCTGTTTTCGCTTTGTCATTATGGGGTATTGTGTGTAGATTGATGAGGTGAAAAAAAGTATTTAATTTTAGAATAAGGCTGTAACGTAACAAAATGTGGAAAAAATACTGAATACTTTCCAAATGCACTGTATGTCCCAAATTAGAGGTTTGACTCATTTTGGTTGTAGGTAATGATAATAATGTGATGTACATTAGAAGGACAGATGCTATCACAGAAGGACAGGTGCTGTCACAGAAGATGAAACCATGAGAGAATGAGAGGCAGACAGAGAGAGAGAGAAAGGGTGGCGAGCCATATAAGGAGAGAAGCTGGAATATCAACTGAGAGGGGAGAGAAAGCACGAGACAGACCACTTAAAGGCACTTTATAGGATATTTACCACACTGCAACATTTGAATGTGGAAATGTGGATTATACAGTACCAGTCAAAAGTTTGGACACACTTACTCATTCCAGGGTTTTTCTTTATTTGTACTATTTTCTACATTGTAGAATAATAGTGAAGACATCAAAACTACGAACTAACATATATGTATTCATGCAGTAACCAAAAACAAATCAAAATATATTTTATATTTGACATTCTTCAAAGTAGCCACCCTTTGCCTTGATGAGAGCTTTGCACACTCCTGGCATTCTCTCAACCAGCTTCATGAGGTAGTCACCTGGAATGCATTTCAATTAACAGGTGTGCCTTGTTCAAAGTTAATTTGTGGAATTTATTTCCTTAATGTGTTTGAGCCAATCAGTTGTGTTGTGACAAGGTAGGGGTGGTATTCAGTAGATAGCCTTATTTGGTAAAAGACCCAAGTCCATATTATGTCAAGAACAGCTCAAATATTCTTTGCCACACTTTTTGTAGTTTTACTTTAGTGGCTTATCCTAAACAGGATGCATGTTTTGGAATGTTTGCTATTGTGTACAGGCTTTCTTCTTTTCACTCTGCCATTTAGGTTAGTATTGTGGAGTAATTACAATGTTGTTGATCCATCCTCAGTTTTCTCTTATCACAGCCATTAAACTCTATACCTGTTTTAAAAGTTGCCATTGGCCTCATGGTGAAATCTCTGAGCAGTTTCCTTCCTCTCCGGTAACTGAGTTAAGAATCTCTGTATTTTTGTAGTGACTGGGTGTATTGATACACCATCCAAAGTGTAATTAACAACTTCACCATGCTGAAAGTGAAAGGGATATTCAATGTCGACTTTTTTCCCAAGTTTTACACATCTACTAATATGTGCCCTTCTTTGCGAGGCATTAGAAAGCCTCCCTGGTCTTTGTGGTTGAATCTGTGTTTGAAATTCACTGCTCGACCGAAGGACCTTACAGATAATTGTATGTGTGAGGTAATAGATGAGGTAGTCATTAAAAAATAATTTTAAACACTTATTGCAAACAGAGTGAGTCCATGCCACTTATTTTGTGACTTCCTAAGCACATTTTTACTCCTGAACTTATTTAGGCATGCCATAATCAATCAAATTCAATCAAATATATTTATGAAGCCCTTTTTACATCAGCCGAAGTCACAAAGTGCTACATAGAAACCCAGCCTAAAACCCCAAACAGCAAGCAATGCAGATGTTGAAGCATGGTGGCTAGGAAAAACTCGCTAGAAAGGCAGGAACCTAGGAAGAAACCTAGGAAGGAACCAGGCTCTGAGGGGTGGCCAGTCCTCTTCTGGCTGTGCCGGGTGGAGATTATAACAGTACATGGCCAAGATATTCAAACGTTCATAGATGACCAGCAGGGTCAAATAATAATCACAGTGGTTATAGAGGGTGCAACAGGTCAGCACCTCAGGAGTAATTTAGTTATTAACTGATCTCTCAATAATCATTCTCATGGTAACACAATGGTAGTAGTCAGTGACAAATATCAAAGCAAAGCCGGGCTTGGTTAAAACCCACATTGGGAGACCAAATTAGTAGCTGTAGATCAATCAACTCCAGTAGGAGGTGCTGCCCATCCTATAGAGTTTTTCTGATAGTGGATATAACATTGAAGATCTGACATTGTTTCAAAGGTACAAATTCAACTATTTTATACAAGGTTTATCTAAGCTGAAAATTTGTTACAAGGATGACATAATCCTGTGGTTGAAATTTCACCCTCAAAAAATAGTTGATGACATTTTAATATGAAACAACATTGATTCAACCAGTTTGTGCACAACTGTGTACTTTCCAGCTGGTGTTTTATTTTACTTAACTGCCATTGACGTATAGTGTTTCAGTTGTAAATTAAGATCTAAAAGACATGTCTTATCTTTATCGTTAATGGTAATGGTCTTATCATAACGGTTTCTGTAAATAGGCTGTGGTCAGACAGTTCCATTACTTTGAACATAAAAGGAATAGCATGAATAGTATGAGGGTGGATTTGGTTTGTATTTGAGCAATTGTGAGCAATTAAATTTTATGGGTGAGGAACCTATATAGATGAACTCAATCTGTCTGGGGTTTCAGATGGAAAATGGGCCCTGCATTTGGAATTCATTAAATATGTTGGATGCTGTTTTTTTAGGCAAAAAGTTAAAGGAATGTTGTTTCTGTCATCTTTAAATCATACAAGGGGAACTAACATTTAAGACGCATTATGCGTTTCTGCCCTCAGACAATTCTCTAAAGTGGTTGTTTTTTCGCTGCTCCCCTATCTGAAAAATAAAAACACAATCAGACTAATTGATGTATTCACATTTTAGTATTATTCCATATGCTATGGACTTTTTAATGAACTGAACAGTGATAAGTAGCAATTTGGGTTTAGCTCTAAAGCTATAGTGCATTCGGAAAGTATTCAGGCCCCTTGACTTTTTCAACATTTTGTTACGTTACAGCCTTATTCCACAATTGATTCAATTTATACTTCCTCATCAATATACACACAATAGCCCATAATGACAAAGCAAAAACAGGTTTTCCACATTTTGTTATGTTACAGCCTTATTCTACAGTGAATTGAATAGTTTTTCCCCCTCATCAATATACACACAATAGCCCATAATGACAAAGCAAAAAGAGGTATAAATAAACAAATTAAAACGGATATCACATTTACATAAGTATTTAGACCATTTATACTCAGTACTTTGTTCAAGAACCTTTGGCAGCTATTACAGCCTTGAGTCTTCTTGGTTATGACGCTACAAGCTTTACACCCCTGTATTTGGGGAGTTTCTCCCATTCTTTTCTGCAGATCCTGTCATGCTCTGTCAGGTTGGATGGGGAGCGTCGCTGCACAGCTATTTTCAGGTCTCCAGAGATGTTTGATCGGGTTCAAGTCCGGGCTCTGGCTGGGCCACTTAAGGACATTCAGAGACTTGCCCCGAAGCCACTCCTGTGTTGTCTTGGCTGTGTGCTTAGTGTCGTTGTCCTATTGGAAGGTGAACCTTTGCCCCAGTCTGAGGTCCTGAGCCCTCGGAAGCAAGTTTTCATCAAGGATCTCTCTGTACTTTGCTCCGTTCATCGTCCTCTCAATCCTGACTAGTCTCCCAGTCCCTGCCACTGAAAAACATCCCCACAGCATGATGCTGCTACACACATGCTTCACCGTGGGGATGGTGCCAGATTTCCTCCAGACGCTTGGCATTCAGGCCAAAGAGTTCAGTCTTGGTTTAATTGACCAGAGAGTCCTGTAGGTGACTTTTGGCAAACTCCAAGCGGGCTGTCATGTGCCTTTTACTGAGGAGTGGCTTCTGTCTGACCACTCTACCATAAAGGCCTGATTGGTGGATTGCTGCAGAGATGGTTTTCCTTCTGGAATGTTTTCCCTAACAGGAACTCTGGAGCTCCCTGCCCAAGGCCCTTCTCCCCCCATTGCTCAGTTTGGCCGGGCGTTGCCTTCTGTGCCTCGACACAATCCTGTGTCTGAGCTCTACGGACAATTCCTTCGACCTCATGGCTTGGTTTTTGCTCTGACACGCACTGTCAAGTGTGGGACCTTATAGACAGGTGTGTGGCTTTCCAAATCATGTCCAATCAATTGAATATACCACAGGTGGATTCCAATGAAGTTTTAGAAGCATCTCAATGATGATCAATGGGAACAGGATGCACCTGAGCTCAGTTTCGAGTCTCCTAGCAAAGTTTCTGAATGCTTATGTAAATAAGGTATTTATGTTTTTTTATTTTTAATACATTTGTAAAAACTTGTTTTTGATGATGAAAACAATTTAATTAATACATTTTAGAATAAGGCTGTAACGTTACAAAATGTGGAAAAAGTCAAGTGGTCTGAATGCGCTGTAATATCTTGTATGTTTAGAAATTTGTCCAGCTGTCGATTGTTGAGATACAAGAAGAGCAGCCCGAGTTCTTCAGTGTATATACATACCAGAACAAACATTTTCACTTTCACAAACAGAAACAGGGTGACTTTGTGTTAGATACTGAGAGATTCCTTCTCCTCTTTCCTAGTTTTCTATGTAGAAAACTGAACTTACTCTAAACTTATTCAAATATGTAAATTCCACCCTTGCCGGGGGCAGGTGTGCTTGTCTATTTTTAGTGAACGATAGGATGAGTAAGACATTGACTCATTCTTCCCGACCACAAGCCACAGGCTGTATATCTTGATACTGTGTGTGTGTATGTGTGTGTGCGCGCAGGGTTGGATAGGTTACTTTCTATTGTAAATGTAATCCGTTACTAGTTACAGTCCAAAATTGTAATCAGTAACGCAACTTTTGCATTACCCATTATCAGTAACATAATCAGATTATTTTCTGTTACTTTTGAATTACTCTCCCATTAAGGGTCATTAGAAGAAGACAAAAATTATCCATCAAATGCATTTGGTGTGTCATCATAGTGGTCTCTGACTTATGGTCAGACTCACTCAGGTAGAACAAATGTAAAGGTATTGCCTATTCAACGCCTATTCAACTGGTCTGACCAATCGGAATCAATGCTTCAAGATTGTTTAGATCATTCGGACTGGGATATGCTCCGGGTAGCCTCTGAGAATAACATTGACATATACACAGACATGGTGACTGAGTTCATCAGGAAGTGTATAGTGGATGTTGTTTCCACTGTGACTATTAAAACCTACCCAAACCAAAAAGTGATGGCAGCTTTCACGCAAAACTGAAAGCACCAACCACCACATTTAACCATGGAAAGGTGACTTTGAATATGGTTTAATACAAAACAGTGTAGTTATTCAGAGTGGAGTCGCAATTCAACAGCTCAGACACGAGACATATGTTGCAGGGCCTACAGACAATCTTGGATTACAAAGGGAAAACCAGCCACGCCGTAGACACCGACATCTTGCTCCCAGACAAAGTAAACACCTTCTTAGCCCGCTTTGAGGATAACATTGCCACCGACTTGCTGCCCGCTCCCAAGGACTGTGGGCTCTCGCTCTCTGTGGCCAACGTGAGTAAGACATTTAAGCGCGTTAACCCTCGCAAGGCTGCCGGCCCAAACCGCATTCCTAGCCGCGTCCTCAGAGCATGCGCAGACCAGTTGGCTGGAGTGTTTACTGACATTTAATCTCCCTCTATCACAGTCTGCTGTCCCCACTTGATTCAAAATGTCCCCCATTGTTCCTGTACCCAGGAAAGCAAATGTAACTGAACTAAATTACAATTGCCCCGTAGCACTCACTTCTGTCATCATGAAGTGCTTTGAGAGGCTAGTTAAGGATCATATCACCTCTACCTTACCTGACTTCCTAGACCCACTTCAATTTGCATAACTTCCCAATAAATCTACAGACGATGCAATCGCCAACGCACTGCACACTGCCCTATCCCAACTGGACAAGAGGAATACCTATGTAAGAAGGCTGTTCATTGACTATAGCTCAGCATTCAACACCATAGTACACTCCAAGGTCATCATTAAGCTCAGGGCCCTGGGTCTGAACCCCACCCTGTGCAACTGGGTCCTGGACTTCCTGACAGGCCGCTCTCAGGTAGTGAAGGTAGGAAACAACACCTCCACTTCGCTGATACTCAACACAGGGGCACCACAAGTGTGCGTGCTTAGCCCCCTCCTGTACTCCCTGTTCACCCGTGACTGCGTGGACACGTAAGCCTCTAACTCAATCATCAAGTTTGCAGACGGCACGACAGTAGTAGGCCTGATTAACAACAATGACGAGACAGCCTACATGGAGGAGGTGAGGGCCCTGGTGAAGTGGTGCCAGGTAAATAACCTCTCCCTCAACGTAAACAAAAAGAAAGGGGCTGGTCGTGGGCTTCAAGGAAACAGTAGAGGGAGTGTGCCCCTATCCACATCGACGGGACCACAGTGGAGAAGGTGAAAAGCTTCAAGTTTCACAGTACACATCACTGACAATCTGAAATGGTCCACCCACACAGACAGTGTGGTGAAGAAGGCTGAAGAAATTTGGCCTGGCCCCTACGGCCCTCACAAACTGTTACAGATGCACAATAGTGAGCATCATGTCGGGCTGTATCACCGCCTTGTACGGCAACTGCACGGCCCACAACCGCAGAGCTCTCAAGGGGGTGGTGCGGTGTGCCCAATGCATCACCAGGGGCACACTGCCTGCTCTTCAGGACATCTACAGCACCCGATGTCACAGGAAGGCCAAAAAGACATCAACCACCCGAGCCACGGCCTGTTCACCCCGCTATCATCCAGAAGGCGAGGTCAGTACAGGCCTCAAGGCCATCAGACTGTCCATAAGTCTAAATATTCCTGTTACATTGCACAACCTTCAATGTTATGTCAGAATTACGTAAAATTCTGGCAAATTAGGCGGCCCAAACTGTTGCATATACACTGACTCTGCGTGCAATGAACGCAAGAGAAGTGACACAATTTCACCTGGTTAATATTGCCTGCTAACCTGGATTTCTTTTAGCTAAATATGCAGGTTTAAAAATATATACTTCTCTGTATTGATTTTAAGAAAGGCATTGATGTTTATGGTTAGGTACACATTGGAGCAACGACAGTCTTTTTTCACGAATACGCACCACATCGATTGTATGCAGCGCAGGACACGCTAGATAAACTAGTAATATCATCAACCATGTTTAGTTAACTAGTAATTATGATTGATTGATTTTTATATGATAAGTTTAATGCTAGCTAGCAACTTACCTTGGCTTACTGCATTCGCGTAACAGGCAAGCTCCTCGTGGAGTGCAATGTAATCAGGTGCTTAGAGTTTTGGACTAGTTAACTGTAAGGTTGCAAGATTGAATCCCCGAGCTGACAAGGTAAAAATCTGTCGTTCTGCCCCTGAACAAGGCAGTTAACCCACCGATCCTAGGCCGTCATTGAAAATAAGAATGTGTTCTTAACTGACTTGTCGGCCAAATCGGTGTCCAAAAATACCGATATCCGATTGTTATGAAAACTTGAAATCGCCCCTAATTAATCGGCCATTCCGATTTAATCGGTCGACCTTTAGTACAGAGGCCCATTATCAGCAACCATCACTCCTGTGTTCCAATGGAACGTTGTGTTAGCTAATTCAAGTTCATCATTTTAAGTCTTATTGATCATTAGAAAACCATTTTGGAATTGTGTTAGAACAGCTGAAAACTGTTGTGGTAATTAAAGTAGCAATAAAACTGACCTTCTTTAGACTAGTGGAGTATCTGGAGCATCAGCATTTGTGGGTTCGATTACAGGCTCAAAATGGCCAGAAACAAAGACCTTTCTTCTGAAACTCAGTCTATTCTTGTTCTGAGAAATGAAGGCTATTCCATGCAAGAAATTGCCAAGTACAAACTGTCTCTAACCAGAATAGAAAAAGGAGTGGGAGGCCCCGGTGTACAACTGAGCAAGAGGACAAGTACATTAGTGTCTAGTTTGGGAAACAGACGCCTCACAAGTCCTCAACTGGCAGCTTCATTAAAAAGTACCCGCAAAACACCAGTCTCAATGTCTCAACCACCAGTGAAGAGGCGACTCCGGGATGGTGACCTTCTAGGCAGAGTTCTTCTGTCCAGTGTCTGTGTTTTTTTGCATTTTAAGTTAATTACATAAACATGTTTTTTTAATGTTTACATTACTTATTTTATTTATTTTATTGATTCCCACCATTTTATAAGTCAGAAGACAGCCACCCAGACCTTCCTAGGACCATGCCAAAATCCTCTGGTGGTTGGCTACATCATTACATCCATTTATTTCACTTACATTTACATTTACATTTAAGTCATTTAGCAGACGCTCTTATCCAGAGCGACTTACAAATTGGTGCATTCACCTTATGACATCCAGTGGAACAGCTACTTTACAATAGTGCATCTAAATCTTTTAAGGGGGTGAGAAGGATTACTTTATCCTATCCTAGGTATTCCTTAAAGAGGTGGGGTTTCAGGTGTCTCCGGAAGGTGGTGATTGACTCCGCTGTCCTGGCGTCGTGAGGGAGTTTGTTCCACCATTGGGGGGCCAGAGCAGCGAACATTTTTGACTGGGCTGAGCGGGAACTGTACTTCCTCAGTGGTAGGGAGGCGAGCAGGCCAGAGGAGGATGAACGCAGTGCCCTTGTTTGGGTGTAGGGCCTGATCAGAGCCTGGAGGTACTGAGGTGCCGTTCCCCTCACAGCTCCGTAGGCAAGCACCATGGTCTTGTAGCGGATGCGAGCTTCAACTGGAAGCCAGTGGAGAGAGCGGAGGAGCGGGGTGACGTGAGAGAACTTGGGAAGGTTGAACACCAGACGGGCTGCGGCGTTCTGGATGAGTTGTAGGGGTTTAATGGCACAGGCAGGGAGCCCAGCCAACAGCGAGTTGCAGTAATCCAGACGGGAGATGACAAGTGCCTGGATTAGGACCTGCGCCGCTTCCTGTGTGAGGCAGGGTCGTACTCTGCGGATGTTGTAGAGCATGAACCTACAGGAACGGGCCACCGCCTTGATGTTAGTTGAATTAATTGACTAAACTTCCCTGCAACATTAGCTCAAAGGGGCGGCCCTTAAAAAAAATCCATCTCGATTGCTTCACAGCACAGACATTGCAAAGCAATCGCTGAATTTGTCTCAAGCAGGCAGGTCTAAATACATAACTTCCATAGCTCTACGATAAAGAATGCGACCTACACACATCCTTAAACCTAAAATAAGTAAAGAGGTGTGGAAGTCAAACATTTGTTATACGTCAGAGGCAGACACATTGCATATGCTCAGAACGACAAACTCGAGCCCTTTACATAGCCCATCTCTTCTTGTTTATAGGAGGGATGCACGCTGTTTAAATGCCCCAAATGTTGATTTAAACATTTAACAGATGATCATTAGTGACTATCACTAATGTCATGATTTATTTGGTAAAGATGCTGAAATATTGTGGGAAGATGTTCCTAAAACAGATTGTAACTATATATGGACATATTATAAAGTATGAATCATATTTGTATATGTCTTATTATACTTTTATTGTGTACTTTTTCACAGACATAAATTAACAATTCCAGGTGAAAGCTAAAGGTCATAGCTTTCTAGGGGGGATGCCACTACCTTAATAAAATATTGCCCTCTTGCTAGATTGTTGAATAAAACCATAGCGAAACAGTGCAAAACGGCTGTCAGCTCAACTGTTTTAAATGTCAACGCGAAAACAGAAAAGAGTCATAAATGTATTTTTTCGCAACATCGTTTCTGAATTTCAAAATAATCCAATAAGTAATCATCTAGTTTTTCACAAGTATCTGTAATCTGTAATATTTTTGCTTGTAACATAACTGATTACAGCTACAGTGTTTTTGCAATCAGATTACATGTGACTGATTACATGTAACAGTTACTCCTGACCCCGTGTGTGTGTGTTTGTAAGGACTTAGTTATTTGTTATACTACACAAAGTAATTAAGTGTGAGCTTCAAGTGGTTTCCAGTTTAATGTATTTAGGAGTGTGTTAAGTGGGATTCCCATCATGACCTATTTTGTGTAGCAGGACTCAGAAGAGCTTGATGTTCAGTCTGCTCTATGGGTTGAGCTAGTTCAGTAGTGTGACACACTATGCTACTGTACACACCTACAGATGCTGGATGGTGATTCACTATACAGACCAATACATATACTCTGCCCTCTCTTCCTCTGTTACTCTGTACTGCCTATATATAAATGTAAACACATGTCATTTAATGGTTTGGAATTTTGGTAGCCTACAGTAGTTATGAAAGAATGTCTATGTTTGTTAGCAAGTTTGAGTTGTTCCCTAGTGGTCAGCATCAGTTAGGTTTTTCGAAGTAGCTCTTCTGTTGTGCAGCACCTTCCCTCTTTTTGAGCAACCTTGTGGTGGAAAGAAGCAGCCCCTATATGAGATAGTCATGGTGGTCATGAAGGAGAGGAGAGAAGGAAAGAAGGCCATAAAGAACATTGGGCCATCTTGCTTTAGAGCAATGATGTTAACAAGAGTAGTTGAAAACGGCCTTTCTTCACTGAGCATGTTATTTAGTTAGCCCCATTGATCAGTGACATGATGAGGTCCTTGTAGTGAAGTGAGGGGAAATAAGGCAGGCAGTAGACTAATGTGTCCCTCCACACTCTGTGACCCTCAGCGGTCTCACTGACTAAAGGACCGACACACTGTGCGCCAGCTCAGTGTCTGACCACACTCAGTGTGTGTATATGTGTGTATTTCGCAACTCAGTGTGTGTGTATCTACAGTGTACATTTGTATGTGGATATGTATATAGTGTAACAGTTGTGTGTGTCTGTGTGCAGGTTGTGAAGATGTGGAGCTGGGTTTTCCCTGTGGCTGTCCTGCTGTCCTCGGTGCACCAGGCTGAAGCCCAAGGTAAACAATTAACCCTCTGCCTACAGTAGAACAACTACAGCGCCTTCAGAAAGTTTTCACACCCTTTGACCTTTTTCCACATTTTGTTGTTACAGCCTGAATTTAAAATGGATTCCATTTTGATTTTGTGTCACTGGCCTCTATACAATACCCCATGATGTCAAAGTGGAATTATATTTTTTAGAAATATTTGTAAATTAATACAATTGGAAAGATTAAATTAGTAAAATATTCAACCACTTGGTTAGGGCAAGCCTAAATACATTCAGGAGTAAAAATGTTCTTAACAAGTCACATAATAAGTTGCATGGACTCACTCTGTGCAATAATAGTGTTTAGAATGATTTTTGAATGGCTATCTAATTTCTGTAACCCACACATACAATTATCTATAAGTTCCCTCAGTCGAGCAGTGAATTTTAAACACAGATTCAACCACAAAGAGCAGGGAGGTTTTCCAATGTCTCACAAATGTAGATGGGTAAAAAAACAGACATTGAATATCCCTTTGAACATGGTGAATTTATTAATTATGCTTTGGATGGTGTATCAATACACCCAGTCACTACAAAGTGGCAGGTGTCATTCCTAACTCAGTTGCCAAAAAGAAGGAAGCCTGTGCAAATATTCCAAAACATACATCCTGTTTGCAATAATAAAGTAAATAATGTGCAAATATTGTACAATCCAGTTGTGCAAAGCTCTTAGAGACGTACTCAGAAAGATTCACATCTGTAATTGCTGCCAAAGGTGATTCTAACATGTATTACCTCAGGGGTGTGAATAACATTGCAAACATTTCTAACATGTTTCACTTTGTCATTATGGGGTGTTGTGTGATGTTTTTTATTGATTTAATCCATTTTGAATTCAGTCTGTAACACAACAAAATGTGAATAAGTCAAGGGGTATTAATTCTTTCTGAAGACACTTTATCTATTCTAAGCCACACTATACATTCAGTGGCCAGTTTATTAAGTACACCACCCCATTTACAAAAATCGTTCGCTCCTACAGACAGTGAGCCATGTGGCCGTGGCATTCTATATAAATCAGGCAGACATGCATCAAGGCATTACTTTTCAATTTAACATTAGAATGGGCAAGACAAGTGAACTAAGCGACTTTGAGCCTGGTATGATCGTCGGTACCGGTTCCAGTATCACAGAAACGTCTAGCCTCCTCGGCTTTTCATGCACGACAATGTCTAGAGTTTACCGACAATGGTGTGACAAACAAAAAACATCCAGATAGTGTCAGTCCGAAAACAGCTCATTGATGAGAGGTCGAAGGAGAATGTCAAGAATCGTGCAAGCTAACAGGCGAGCCACAAACAGGCAAATAACGGTACAATACAACAGTGGTGTGCAGAATGGCATCGCAGAACGCACAACTCGTTCGTCCTTATCACGGATGGGCTATTGCAGCAGACAACCACACCGGGTTCCACTTCTGTCAGCTAAAAACAAGAAGCGGCTCCAGTGGACACGTGCTCACCAAGACTGGACAATTGAGGAGTGGAAAAACATTGCCTTGTCTGACGAATCCCGGTTCCTGTTGCGCCATACTGATGGCAGTGTCAGGATTTGGTGTAAGCAGCATGAGTCCATGCCCTCATGTAATGGTGTAATGGTGTGGGGAATGTTTTCCTGGCACAGGTTAGGTCCCTTGGTACCAATTGAGCAATGTTTCCATGCCCTGAAGAATTCAGGCTGTTCTGAAGGCAAAGGAGGGTCTGACCCGGTACTAAATGGGTGTACCAAATAAATTGGCATGTATGTCTGCACTAACTCTCTACTTGCTTCATCATGGTAGCTTGCCCTAAATGTAGCCCACATTTTAAACTCTCAGAGCTAAGATACAGAGACTCACTAATGCACCTCTCTTTAGGCAGGTGTAATAATGTTGGAGCAGCAGACATAGTCTTCCTGATAGATGGCTCATCAAGTATCGGCAGGGCCAACTTCCTGCAGGTCAAGGGCTTCATGGCTGGCATCGTCAAGCCCTTTACCAGCTCTGTGGGCCAATCAGGGATCCGCTTCGGGGCCGTGCAGTACAGCGACACCTCTAGGTCAGACACTGAGAGTCTTGTCTGTAATGTTTGTTTCTTCTAAAAATGATGTTTGTACAATACTTTCGCATTAACACTTGACTCTTCTTTCTTGTCTGTTACCAATAGTTTTTTACCCCCTTAAAAATGGTGAATGTTTTTCCCCAGGCGATGCAGTAGTTTATTGTTGTGTGTTTTGTCCCATTCAGGGTGGAGTTCACCTTCACAACCTACCTGAATGGCACTGAGCTGGTCAGCGCTGTGGAGAACCTCAACTACAAGGGTGGCAACACTCGCACAGGTGCCGGCCTCAAATTTGTCGCTGACAACTTTTTCAACCCCACCTCCATCCGGAACGTCTCAAAGGTCTGACAGAGGGATAAAATGGAGTGAAAGACTGACTATATTTTGTCCTGTGACAGACCATGACATATTCCTCTCTCTCTCTGATGTAGGTCTGTATACTGATCACAGATGGAAAGTCTCAAGACAATGTAAGGGACCCAGCTCAGAAGCTGCGGAGTCTGGGAGTGGAGATGTTTGCAGTGGGTAGGTTTGGGAGGACAAATCAAATGAAAGTAAAAACATTAATTGAACCTTTATTTAACTAGGCAAGTCAGTTAATAACAAATTCTTATTTACAATGACGGCCTACCGGGGAACAGTGGGTTAACTGCTTTGTTCAGCGGCAGAACAACATATTTTTATCTTGTCAGCTCAGGGATTCAATCCAGCAGCCTTTCGGTTACTGGCCCAACGCTCTAGCCACTAGGCTACCTGCATCCCCACATGCACAGAATAAATGCTTACTTGCAAGCACTCCTCAACAGTGAGGTACAAATATCAATATTACAATAATCAAAGTCGAATATCAGTCAGATAACAAAATCTAAATATTAACAAGTAAGTCACAAAGTTGTACAAATATGGAATGTGCTATGTAAATTATGACAGTTATTTACAAGTAGTAAAGTGAATAGTGACTTGATTGAGCAGCTTAAATAAATATTAACAGCAATGATGACCATAAGTGTGCATGTGTGTTTGTGTGTGTGTGAGTGTATGGGTTGGGTGTGTTGAGAGTCAGTGCAAGTAGTCTCGTAAGGTGCAGGTGAATAGCAAGCAGGTCTGTGCAGGTAGCCAGCTAGGGTTAGCTATTCAGCAGTTTTATGGCTTGGAGGTAGAAGCTGTCTCAGAACCTGTTGGTTGAGACCGATACCGTCTGACTTGCCACATTGACTCATTAATCCCGACCACAAGCCTCAGGCGGTATATCTTGATAGTGTGTGTACAGTATTTGACTGGTTGTTTATGTCTGTCAGGTATAAAGAGTGCAGACCAGACGGAGTTGGCTCTGATAGCCACTCCTCCTCAGAGGGACTACACATTCTTTGTGGGGGACTTTAAGCTGCTCAACACACTGCTGTCCCTGGTGGGCCCACGTGTGTGTTCCAGCTCAGGGGGAGTCTATGCTAGCGATGGTAAAGACACACTGCCATACATTACACTGGAACATATTCAGCTTAGTACATTACTGTCTATTACACAATTAAAATCACCTCTCTATATTTATTTCCCTCATTGTCTTCACTCTCCATCTCTTTCTCTCTTTTTCTGGCAGAGGCTTTCTCCGGTCCCTCTAACCTCCAGTTCTCAAGCCAGACCTCTGATTCGCTCAGGTTCCGGTGGACTCCCGCAGGGGGGCCTGTGAGTGGCTATGTGGTGCAGTACACACCCCTTTCTGGCCTGGGCCAGCCAATTACAGCGGAGCTGCGTCAGGTGAGCACTGCTGGTTGGGTAGGGGGGTGTGGTGCTCATTCATGACTCAGGGGATGGGCAGCAGGCAGCAGCTCATACTATAAATGTGACCCAGATTCTAATAGCTCATTGTAGTTTTGGGAGCCTGCTACATGGCAGACAGACAGAGAGACAGAGAGGGATTAGGTTGAGTAGGAACATGTTTTAATGGGTGGATCTAGAGTTTGATTGTGTTTCTGTGTCTGTGCAGATTAAACGTTGGCTGGAAAACAGTGAAATTCCCCTTCTGTGACTGTGTGTGTGTGTGTGCGCGCTTGTGTGTAATCATGATTCATGACCATAATAATGAATGGCATACAGTGGGGCAAAAAAGTATTTAGTCAGCCACCAATTGTGCAAGTTTTCCCACATAAAAAGATGAGAGAGTCCTGTAATTTTCATCATAGGTACACTTCAACTATGACAGACAATGAGAAAAAAATCCAGAAAATCACATTGTAGGATTTTTTATGAATTTATTTGCAAATGATGGTGGAAAATAAGTATTTGGTCAATAACAAAAGTTAATCTCAATTCTTTGTTATATACTCTTTGTTGGCAATGACAGAGGTCAAATGTTTTCTGTAAGTCTTCACGAGGTTTTCACACACTGTTGCTGGTATTTTGGCCCATTCCTCCATGCAGATCTCCTCTAGAGCAGTGATGTTTTGGGGCTGTTGCTTGGCAACACGGACTTTCAACTCTCTCCAAAGATTTTCTATGGGGTTGAGATCTGGAGACTGGCTAGGCCACTCCAGGACCTTGAAATGCTTCTTACAAAGCCACTCCTTCGTTGCCCGGGCAGTGTGTTTGGGATCATTGTCATGCTGAAAGACCCAGCCACGTTTCGTCTTCAATGCCCTTGCTGATGGAAGGAGGTTTTCGCTCAAAATCTCACGATACATGGCCCCATTCATTCTTTCCTTTACACGGATCAGTCGTCCTGGTCCCTTTGCAGAAAAACAGCCCCAAAGCATGATGTTTCCACCCAATGCTTCACAGTACGTATGGTGTTCTTTGGATGCAACTCAGCATTCTTTGTCCTCCAAACACGACGAGTTGAGTTTTTACCAAAAAGTTATATTTTGGTTTCATCTGACCATATGACATTCTCCCAATCTTCTTCTGGATCATCCAAATGCTCTCTAGAAAACTTCAGACGGGCCTGGACATGTACTGGCTTAAGCAGGGGGACATGTCTGGCACTGCAGGATTTGAGTCCCTGGCGGCGTAGTGTGTTACTGATGGTAGGCTTTGTTACTTTGGTCCCAGCTCTCTGCAGGTCATTCACTAGGTCCCCCCGTGTGGTTCTGGGATTTTTGCTCACCGTTCTTGTGATCATTTTGACACCACGGGGTGAGATCTTGCGTGGAGCCCCAGATCGAGGGAGATTATCAGTGGTCTTGTATGCCTTCCATTTCCTAATAATTGCTCCCACAGTTGATTTCTTCAAACCAAGCTGCTTACCTATTGCAGATTCAGTCTTCCCAGCCTGGTGCAGCTCTACAATTTTGTTTCTGGTGTCCTTTGACAGCTCTTTGGTCTTGGCCATAGTGGAGTTTGGAGTGTGACTGTTTGAGGTTGTGGACAGGTGTCTTTTATACTGATAACAAGTTCAAACAATTGCCATTAATACAGGTAATGAGTGGAGGACAGAGGAGCCTCTTAAAGAAGAAGTTACAGGTCTGTGAGAGCCAGAAATCTTGCTTGTTTGTAGGTGACCAAATACTTATTTTCCACCATAATTTGCAAATAAATTCATAAAAAATCCTACAATGTGATTTTCTGGATTTTTTTTTCTCATTTTGTCTGTCATAGTTTAAGTGTACCTATGATGAAAACAGGCCTCTCTCGTATTTTTAAGTGTGAGAACTTGCACAATTGGTAGCTGACTAAATACTTTCACCTGAGTCAAAGGATTTGACAAAACTTGTTGCTATGTTTTGACATTGAATACCTATTTACAGCAGGAGCTTTGAATGTTGGCTTACATTTGTCAGAGGTGCACAAGTGCAATACTAGTCATGCTAGTTTTTATGTCTTTGTGATACGGTTTGTCTAGAGAGTGCACACACACCTAGTTTCTCAGGTATAAACCAGTATCTGGTCAAAAACCAGCTGACACTGCAGCCCTCTTGTGAACCAGAACTATGCACCCCTGTCTTCTGTACTTACCCCTCTCTCCCACCCTGTCTACCCCTGCAGGAGACAGTGTCTGCAGGTCAGAGGAGCTTTGTGGCCAGAGAGCTGAAGTCAGGGACAGACTACCTGGTGACGATCATCGCCCAATACCCCAACAGTGTGGGAGAGCCTGTCTCTGCCAAGGCACGAACCAGTGAGTACACAGAGAGGGTGGGACAGAGGGAAAAGGGGAGGGAGGGATAGGAGAGATGAGATGAGATAATTAGAAACCAAAGCACGAATAAGTGAGTACACAGAGAGAGATGGAGGAAGAGGGGTGATGAAAGTGGGGAAGAGAGGAGAGAGTGACAATAGCTGTTGCAAAAGCAGCAGCTACTCTTCTTGGGGTCCACACAAACCATGAAACATGATATAATACAGAACATTAATAGACAAGAACAGCTCAAGGACAGAACTACAAATGTTTTATTAAGTCACACG
The DNA here is from genome assembly GCF_034236695.1 of Oncorhynchus nerka. Lineage (NCBI taxonomy): Eukaryota > Metazoa > Chordata > Actinopteri > Salmoniformes > Salmonidae > Oncorhynchus > Oncorhynchus nerka. The sequence goes on along the minus strand of NC_088397.1, from coordinate 66,338,325 downwards.
TATTCTACATATCAATACATACACACAAACTATCTACAGTTGAAGTCAGAAGTTTACATACACTTAGGTTTTTCAACCTATGTTTTTCAATCAGTCCACACATTTCTTGTTAACAAACTATAGTTTTGACAAGTAGATTAGGACATCTACTTTGTTCACATACACTAAAGTTGACTGTGCCTTTAAACAGCTTGGAAAATTCCAGAAAATGATGTCATGGCTTTAGAAGCTTCTGATTGACTCAAATGATGTCAATTAGCCTATTGGAGGTATGCCTGTGAATGTATTTCAAGACCTACCTTCAAATTCAGTGCCTCTTTGCTTGACATCATGGGAAAATCCAAATAAATCAGCCAAGACCTCAGACAAAATTGTAGACCTCCACAAGTCTGGTTCATCCTTGGGGCAATTTCCAAATGCCTGAAGGTACCAAGTTCATCTGTACTAACAATAGTACGCAAGTATAAACACCATGGGACCACGCAGCCGACAGACGCATTCTGTCTCCTAGAGATGAACGTATTTTGGTGTTCGAAAAATGCAAATCAATCCCAGAACAACAGCAAAGGACCATGTGAAGTACTGGAGGAAACGGGTACAAAAGCATCTATATCCACAGTAAAAACGAGTCCTATATTGACATAAGCTGGAAGGCCGCTCAGCAAGGAAGAAGCCACTGCTCCAAAACCGCCATAAAAAAGCCAGACTATGGTTTGCAACTGCACATGGGGACAAAGATCGTACTTTTTGGAGAAATGTCCTCTGGTCTGATGCAACAAAAATAGAACTGTTTGGCCATAATGACCATTGTTATGTTTGGAGGAAAAAGGGGGAGGCTTGCAACCCGAAGAACACCATCCCAACCGTGAAGCACAGGGGTGGCAGCATCGTGTTGTGTGGGTACTTTGCTGCAGGAGAGACTGGTGCACTTCACAAAATAAATGGCATCACAAGGAAAGAAAATGATGTGGATATATTAAAGTAACATCTCAAGAGGTCAGTCAGGAAGTTAAAGCTTGGTCACAAATGGGTCTTCCAAATGGACAATGACCGCAAGCATACTTCCGAAGAGGTTGCAAAATGGCTTAAGGACAACAAAGTCAAGGTATTGGAGTGGCCATCACAAAGCCCTGACCTCAATCCAATAGAACATTTGTGGGCAGAACTGAAAAAAGCGTGTGCGAGCAAGGAGGCCTACAAACCTGACTCAGTTACACCAGCTCTGTCAGGAGGAATGGGCCAAAATTCACCCAACTTATTGTGGGAAGCTTGTGGAAGGCCACCCGAAACGTTTGACCCAAGTTAAACAATTTTTAAAGTCAATGCTAACAAATACTAATTGAGTGTATGTAAACTTCTGACCCACTGGGAATGTGATGAAAGAAATTAAATCTGAAGTAAAACATTCTCTCTACTATTATTCTGACATTTCACATTCTTAAAATAAAGTGGTGATCCTAACTGAACTAAGACAGGGAATTTTTACTAGCATTAAATGTCAGGAATTGTGAAAAACTGATTAAATGTATTTGACTAAGGTGCATGTAAACTTCCAACTTCAACTGTATGTCAAGTAGGGGAGAGGCATTGCCATGACCTCTTCACAACTGTCTTGGTGTGTTTGAACCATCATAGTTTGTTAGGGATGTGGACGCCAAGGAATTTGAAGCTCTCAACCCGCTATGTGAATGGAGGCTTGCTCAGGCCCTCCTTTTCCTGTAGTCCACAATCAGCTTTTTTGTCTTGCTCATGTTGAGGGATAGGTTGATGTCCTGGCAGCACACTGTCAGGTCTCTGACCTCCTCCCTATAGGCTCTCTTCGCTGTCTGTAATCAGGCCTACCACCGTTGTGTCATCGGCAAACTTAATGATGGTGGAGTCGTGTGGGGCCACACAGTCGTGGGTGAAAAGGGAGTACAGGAGGGGACTAAGTGCGCACCCCTGAGGGGCCCCCGTGTTGAGGATCAGCGTTGCAGATGTGCTGTTGCCTACCCTTACCACCTGGGGGCATCCCATCAGAAAGTACAGGATCCAGTTGCAGAGGTAGGTGTTTAGTCCCATGGTCCTTAGCTTATTGATGAGCTTTGAGGGCACTATGGTGTTGAACACTGAGCTGTAGTCAACGAACAGCATTCTCACATAGGTGTCACTTTTGTCCAGATGGGAAAGGCCAGTATGGAGTGCAATAGAGATTGTGTCCTCTGTGGATCTGTTGGGGTGGTAAGCAAATTGTAGTGGGTCTAGAGTTTCCAGGATGATGGTGTTGATGTGAGCCATGACCAGCCTTTTAAAGCACTTCCTGGCTACAGACATGAGTGCTATGGGGCGGTAGTCATTTAGGCAGGTTACCTTGGCGTTCTTGGGCACAAGGACTAGGTTGGTCTGCTTGAAACATGTAGGTATTACAGACTCCTTCAAGGAGAGGTTGAAAATGTCAGTGAAGACACTTGGCAGTTGGTCAGCGCATGCTCTGAGTATGTGTCCTGGTAATCCGTTTGGCCGTGCGTCCTTGTGAATGTTCAGCGTGATCACACAATTTGGCATGGGTCCTCAGATCATCAAAAAGTTATACAGCTGCACCATCGAGAGCCTCCTGACTGGTTGCATCACCACTTGGTATGGCAACTGCTCAGCATCCAACCGCAAGGCGCTAGACTTGGGGTGTCAAACTCATTTCGCATCGTGGGCCACATACGGCCTAGGGAGATGTCAAGTGGGCCGGACCATTAAAATTATACCATACTCTGCTACACTGCTCCACGAAATTGAAAATGTATGGAGTTGTATGAACAGTAGAATTCCATCACACAACTTTTGTTTTGAAGCTGCTGACTAACATTAAAGTGCACATTTTTTAAATCACCACAGTAAGGATTCATCTTCACAGAGCTGTATTCTTTCAATGCAAACAGTATCTAAGGCAGCATTTTAAAGGTGTTAGTCTAGTCTGGACTTGTATTTGTTCCTGAAACTTGGCATCTTTTGGCCTGTACAAGTGCATCAACACCAGGTGTCATGTCCTGACTAGCTGTCACTTTTAGAATGTCATTTAAGTGCTTGTTTGTGAGCCTTGAACGCATTTTTGTTTTATTGATATTCATCACTGAGAAAATTTGTTCACAAAGGTAGGTTGTCCCAAACATGCACAAAATTTTAGCAGCCAGGGCTGTTAATTTGGGGTACCCTGGTAGTAGATACTGATAATATCTGTCCAGACCTACAGAGGCAAATTTGCCCTTCAAATCTGCATCACACTGCAAATCAATTATCTCTAGCTGAATTTCGACCGGCAGATCAGAAGCTTTAACTGTGAAAGGTGAGCGAAAAACTGAAAATTCTGTCTCAAGTTCACCAAATACCTGAAAACGTTTCTCAAACTCCCGCAGTAGTCCTGCAATTTTGTCTTTGTACCGTTTCATGTCCGCATCAGGTCTGGTCACACACATCTCTCAGACAGGGAAATGAGCAGGGTTGCCATTTGCCAGTTGCATCTCCCACAAAGTCAGCTTCAACTTAAATGCATGTATGTTGTCAGAAAACTGTGTGACAACTTTTTGCGGCCTTGCAACATTTTGTTCAGATTGTTCAAGTGTTCAGTAATATCAACCAAGAATGCAAGGTCCCGTAGCCATTCCTGAGATTGTAATTCCAACACCGGTTTTCCTTTTTCTCCATGAACTGTCCGATTTCCTCTCGTAGATCAAAGAAATGCCTCAGCACAGCGCCTCGGCTTAACCATCTCACTTCAGTGTGGTATGGCAGGCTGTGGGTAATGTTGCTGTCGCTGAGAAGTTTGTCAAACTGACGATGGTTCAGACCTCTGGACCGGATGAAATTTACAGTGCGAACAACCACCTCCATGACGTGGTCCATTTTCAGCGACTTGCAACACAATGCCTCCTGGTGCAAAATACAGTGAAATGTCCAGAAACGATCTCCTCCATTAAGGGCTTGTACTTTGTCTTTGAACTTTGTCGCGACACCTGCTTTCTTTCCGACCATGGATGGTGCGCCGTCTGTAGCCAGGCTGACAGCGCGGGACCAGTCCACTCCAACTCTGTCCAATGCAGCAACGACAGAGCCGAAAATGTCCTCGGCTGTTGTGGTGTCCATCATTGGCACCAACTCAAGAAACTCTTCAGTAACAGTCAATGTCTCATCAACTCCTCGAATAAATATGGCCAGTTGGGCCACGTCTGTGATGTCAGTGCTCTCGTCAATTGCCACGGAAAATGCAATAAATGACTTGACTCTCTGTTTCAATTGACTGTCTAAATCTGCCGATAGTTCGAAATCCTCTCTGCTATAGTATTCCTCGTCAGGCTAATATTGGCAAAAGCTTGTCGCTTCTCGGGACATACAAGTTCAGCCGCCTTCATCATGCATCGTTTAACAAAGTCACCGTCGGAATACGGCTTCGATGCTAATGCTATTTCGCTAGCAATTAGGTAGCTGGCTTTTACCGCTGCTTCACTGACTTCTCGGCTCTGGATGAAAGTTGACTGCTGTTTCCTCAGACCCGCCAGCAATTCGTTAATCTTATCTCTTCTCAGTTGTCCTTGCAAGCCGTCATATTTTTCGCTGTGATGAGTCTCGTAGTGGCGTCGAATATTATATTCCTTCAATACCGAAACTTGTTGCAAACACACCAAGCACAAAGGTTTTCCGTGCATCTCTGTAAATAAATAGGACGTGGTCCATTTTTCTTTGAAAATTCTACACTCCTTATCTACTTTTCTCCGTTTGGATAACGACATTTTGGCTAATGAGGGTGTAGCGGAGAGGTAGAGACCAAGGTATTAACAACGTCGTAACAAGCAGCAGATGGCGCATTGATACCGTCTGCTGTTTTCAGTCTGTCTCAGTGATGCGGCTTGTCTTCTACTCTGATGGAAAGAGTGCGCCCCTTAGCGGATAATCCATGAATTGCAGCGAATTAAAAATATTAATTCCATGTCTTTTATGCATTTTTTCCACTTTCAAATTATCCTGCGGGCCTGATCGAACCTCCTTGGGGGCCGGTTCCGGCCCGCGGGCCGTATGTTTGACACCCCTGCCGGCTAGAGGGTAGTGAGTACCATCCAGTACATCACTGGGGCCAAGCTTCCTGCCATCCAGGACCTCTATACTAGGCGGTGTCACCCTAGTCATGGACTGTTTTCTCTGCTACCACACGGCAAGCGGTACCAGAGCATCAAGTTCAAAAGGCTCCTTAACAGCTTCTACCCCCGAGCCATAAGACTGCCGAACAGTTAATCAAATGGCTAACCGGATGATTTGCATTGACCCAGCCTTTTTTAACGCTGCTGCTACTCACTGTTTATTATCTACGCATAGTCACTTTACCCCTATCTACATGTACATATACCTCAACTAACCTGTACCCCCGCACATTGACTTGGTACTGGTACCCCCTGTATATAGCCTCGTTATTGTTATTTTATTGTAACTTATTTTCTTGCTTTAGCTTATTTAAAACACTTTTTAAAATTTTATATTCAGCATGGTTGGTTAAGGGCTTGTAAGTAAGCATTTCACGGTAAGGTCTACACCTGTTGTATTGGATTTGATTTTGATATACACAATTTACAAAATACAAATATGCAAAATTACAAACAAACTTAAGAAAAACAATCACATTTCTCAGCAAAGAGGTCCTCCATCTGCCAATCAGCATGTGGAACTGCCTGAGAGGCACCAGTACATCCAGTTGTATGGAACTCTGTTCCATGGTGCAAAGAAACTAAAAGCAGATTTACCAAACTCTGAAGAGACGAAAGAGATTTCCAGAGTTAGCCAACCCTGAGACCGGGTATGGTTAGTTGTACATCAGAAGGTTGTTAATTATGTTAGGAATGGTTGGAGTTTTTGTAAGATAGCTTTATAGATAAAATAGAGCAATGAATTGACCTACAAGACTTCAGAGGGCCAGCATACTTTCTGGTAAAGAATGCACTGATGTTTACTGAACCTGTCGCCTGTAATAAAACGAGGTGCGCTATGGTAAACTACATCTAGCGGATGAATCTAATGAAGTGAAGAACCATATCAACAGTCTTTCTTTTCCATATCATCCTCTCTCTCCACATGTCTTTCCTAAGTCACTCACTTCAAATACTCCCCCGTTTATTCCCAATGTGTGATTCTTCCATGTGAAGCCATACCATCATCCTCATAGGATACGCCTCTCATCATCCTTATCCTCCATCTTCCCTTTATCTCTCTCCCTCCGTTCTCCATCCCTTGTTTCGCAGAGTCTCTACCAGGGGTGTCTGGTCTTCGTCTAGTCCAGGCTGGTTTCTTCTCCCTCTCTCTGGGCTGGGATGCCCCCACATCACAGATCCAGGGCTATAGACTCACCTACGGACCCCGAGGTCAGACACACGCACACACGCACGTACACACAAACGCATGCACACATACACAAACACTTTCTCACACACACACACACACACACACACACACACACACACACACACACACACACACACACACACACACACACACACACACACACACACAAGCTCATGAACATCCACAATATGACTACTGCTTACTCTGATCATACTCAAATTCTTTACGCATGAAGGACAAATACCACACAACATTCTGTGGGCCATGCCAAGCCATCTTGTTAACTGTCATTATAAAATACTTAACTCCTCACACATTCTTTTTGGCTGGTAAGAGTGTAACAGAGAGCGAGAGGGAGAGAAGGGATAAGGATAATAGATAATAGAGAACCTGCAGTTGGCAAATTGAGACAAGTAAATCTGTGTGAAGATTTATGGTCAGGGTAGTATGCAGTACTATGGTAGAGATGAGATGTTGTCTCACATTATACCGCCCCCCTGGCTCTCCCTGTCTATCAGAAGAGTTTTATTACCCAGTCATTACCACAAATAAATACCACATACACTTTTACAGAAAGCTTTACAGAGACTTTAAAAACTGGGCAGTAGAGACTAAGGGAGACTTCAGGTGTGTGAATTAATGATTGAATGTAGAGGCTCAATCTGAAGAGGAGATAATGTGGCTGCAATTTTTTTATTTTTTTATTTCACCTTTATTTAACCAGATAAGCTAGTTGAGAACAGGTTTATCTTGGCGACCTGGCCAAGACAAAGCAAAGCAGTGTGACACAGACAACAACACAGAGTTACACATGGAGTAAACAATAAACAAGCCAATAACACAATAAACAAGTCAATGAATGACACAGTAGAAAAAAGAAAGTCTATAAGTGTGTGCAAAAGGCATGAGGAGGTAGGCAATAAGTAGGCCATAGGAGCAAATAATTACAATTTTAGCAGATTAACACTGGAGTGATAAATGAGCAGATGATGATGATGTGCAAGTAGAGATGGTGTGCAAAAGAGCAGAAAAGTCAATAAAAGAAAAACAGTATGGGTGGGCTATTTACAGATGTTGATGTTTGAAGTTGGTGAGGGAAATAAAAGTCTCCAATTTGAGCGATTTTTGCAATTCGTTCCAGTCACTGGCAGCAGAGAACTGGAAGCAAAGGCGGCCAAATGAGGTGTTGGCTTTAGGGTTGATCAGTGAGATATACCTGCTGGAACGTGTGCTACAGGTGGGTGTTGTTATCGTGAACTGAGATAAGGCGGAGCTTTACCTAGCATAGACTTATAGATGACCTGGAGCCAGTGGGTCTGGCGACGAATATGTAGCGAGGGCCAGCCGACTAGAGCATGCAGTTCGCAGTGGTGGGTGGTGTAAGGTGATTTGATAACAACAAAACGGCTGGCACTGTGATAGACTGCATCCAGTTTGCTGAGTAGAGTGTTGGAAGCTATTTTGTAGATGACATCGCCAAAGTCGAGGATTGGTAGGATAGTCAGTTTTACTAGGGTAAGTTTGGCAGCGTGAGTGAAGGAGGCTTTGTTGCGAAATAGAAAGCCAATTCTGGATTTGATTTTGGATTGGAGATGTTTAATATGAGTCTGGAAGGAGAGTTTACAGTCTAGCCAGACAACTAGGTATTTATAGTTCTCCACATATTCTAGGTCGGAACCGTCCAGGGTGGTGATGCTAGTCGGGCGGGCAGGTGCGGGCAGCGAACTGTTGAAAAGCATGCATTTGGTTTTACTAGCGTTTAAGAGCAGTTGGAGGCACGGAAGGAGTGTTGTATGGCATTGAATCTCGTTTAGAGGTTAGTTAGCACAGTGTCCAAGGAAGGGCCAGAGGTATACAGAATGGTGTTGTCTACGTAGAGGTGGATCAGGGAATCGCCCGCAGCAAGAGCGACATCATTGATATATACAGAGAAAAGAGTCGGCCCGAGAATTGAACCCTGTGGTACCCCCATAGAGACTGCCAGAGGTCTGGACAACATGCCCTCCGATTTGACACACTGAACTCTGTCTGCAAAGTAGTTGGGGAACCAGGCGAGGTAGTCATTAGAAAAACCAAGGCTATTGAGTCTGCCGATACGAATACGGTGATTGACAGAGTCGAAAGCCTTGGCCAGGTCGATGAAGACGGCTGCACAGTACTGTCTTTTATCGATGGCGGTTATGATATCGTTTAGTACCTTGAGTGTGACTGAGGTGGACCCGTGACCGGCTCGGAAGCCGGATTGCACAGCAGAGAAGGTATGGTGGGATTCGAAATGGTCAGTGATCTGTTTATCTTTCAAAGACTTTAGATAGGCAGGGCAGGATGGATATAGGTCTGTAAATTTGAGATACGTTAAGAAGAACAAAAAAAGGGATGTGTTATGTTAAATAGTGTGAGGTGCGTGGCATGACATGTGAGAAAAAAGCCCAATACACACACACAGACACCATAACTAAGCGCGACAGCTCCATCCCTGAGTCAGGGCATGGCAGGAGTACCAGTCTCACATGGAGAGCCTAAAGTTCAGTGGGGGAGAAAAGTATTTAGTCAGCCCCCAATTGTGCAAGTTCTCCCACTTAGAAAGATGAGAGTGGCCTGTAATTTTCATCATAGGTACACTTCAACTATGACAGACAAAATGAGAAAAGAAAATCACATTGTAGGATTTTTTTATGAATTTATTTGCAAATTATGGTGGAAAATAAGTATTTGGTCAATAACAAAAGTTAATCTCAATACTTTGTTATATACCCTTTGTTGGCAATGACAGAGGTCAAACATTTTCTGTAAGTCTTCACAAGGTTTTCACACACTGTTGCTGGTATTTTGGCCCATTCCTCCATGCAGATCTCCTCTAGAGCAGTGATGTTTTGGGGCTGTTGCTGGGCAACGCGGACTTTCAACTCCCTCCAAAGATTTTCTATGGGGTTGAGATCTGGAGACTGGCTAGGCCACTCCAGGACCTTGAAATGCTTCTTACGAAGCCACTCCTTCGTTGTCCTGGCGGTGTGTTTGGGATCATTGTCATGCTGAAAGACTCAGCCACGTTTCATCTTCAATGCCCTTGCTGATGGAAGGAGGTTTTCACTCAAAATCTCACAATACATGGCCCCATTCATTCTTTCCTTTACACGGATCAGTCGTCCTGGTCCCTTTGCAGAAAAACAGCCCCAAAGCATGATGTTTCCACCCCCATGCTTCACAGTAGGTATGGTGTTCTTTGGATGCAACCCAGCATTCTTTGTCCTCCAAACACGACGAGGTGAGATTTTACCAAAAAGTTATATTTTGGTTTCATCTGACCATATGACATTCTCCCAATCTTCTTCTAGATCATCCAAATGCTCTCTAGCAAACTTCAGACGGGCCTGGACATGTACTGGCTTAAGCAGGGGGACACGTCTGGCACTGCAGGATTTGAGTCTCTGGCGGCGTAGTGTGTTACTGATGGTAGGCTTTGTTACTTTGGTCCCAGCTCTCTGCGGGTCATTCACTAGGTCCCCCTGTGTGGTTCTGGGATTTTTGCTCACCGTTCTTGTGATCATTTTGACTCCACGGGGTGAGATCTTGCGTGGAGCCCCAGATCGAGGGAGATTATCAGTGGTCTTGTATGTCTTCCATTTCCTAATAATTGCTCCCACAGTTGATTTCTTCAAACCAAGCTGCTTACCTATTGCAGATTCAGTCTTCCCAGCCTGGTGCAGCTCCACAATTTTGTTTCTGGTGTCCTTTGACAGCTCTTTGGTCTTGGCCATAGTGGAGTTTGGAGTGTGACCGTTTGAGGTTGTGGACAGGTGTCTTTTATACTGATAACAAGTTCAAACAGGTGCCATTAATACAGGTAACGAGTGGAGGACAGAGGAGCCTCTTAAAGAAGAAGTTACAGGTCTGTGAGAGCCAGAAATCTTGCTTGTTGGTTGGTGCCCAAATACTTATTTTCCACTATAATTTGCAAATAAATTCATAAAATATCCTACAATGTGATTTTCTGGATTTTGTTTTCTCATTTTGTCTGTCATAGTTGAAGGTTACCTATGATGAAAATTACAGGCCTCATCTTTTTAAGTGGGAGAACTTGCACAATTGGTGGCTGACTAAATACTTTTTGCCCCACTGTATAGGAGGAGAGACTGGCACGCTTGTTTGTGTTAGTTTTAAATGAGGTCAGTGTGTATTCTGTAAGGAGATGTGGGATGTTTCTACCTGTCTCTGTGCATCCCACTGCAAGCAACTGCAAGTCCTAATTCATGCAACCAGTACACCCACACTACCACACACCCTCTGTTTACCTTGTCTGTGGTAGGATGAAGATCTGTGCCTATGGCTCCAGGCAACACATTCCTTTAAGGCTGGCCCGTTGTCTTGGTGACAGCCTGACAGGCTGGGTGGGGCAAGTGTTGCTTCAGTCTGCAGGTCATGGTACTGACTTGGGCTGTTGCAGTGACCGTATTACCACCACACCGGCGGTGACAAGTCATGAAGGCAGTCAAATTCCACATGACCATTTAGTAACAGTAATTAGCTTATCCAAGCTATGATGCTGCTGCTGGTCAATAGCAGCCTACCAAACTTTCTAACTGCCTGGTACTCAGCACTGTATTGTCCCTCTAATCACGCTGACATCAATGCAAATTTTTTCGAAAATCTAATCAAACACTATGAGCCCATGAGCTCATGTTGCACAACATTTCTATAGGCTATGCCATTGCGGGAGTGATGGCCACTAATAAAAATAAGAAGATCCCATCAGCTTTCCGTAGGCTAGGCCAGCTATATTTATTTCTCAACTTTCCTAATATTAAGCACATTGCTTATATTTATAGCCTATAGTATAGCCTACCTGGCTGGCTTGAAAATAAACCATGTTGAAAAGCGTCCTCCATTTGCTATTTAAGTGCATAGAATAGTCTGATGGGTGACAATATTAGCCTATCACTTATATTATTATATATTATCACTTGTGAATGATGCCCAGCATAAGAAACAAAGCCTTTAAAAAAAAATAGAATCATAGTTGCACACCTCATGTAGCCTAGCCCATTGGCCTATATGTTTTGATAAGGTTTGTATTACAACTAAAGTGGCCAAATAACTTCTTAAAATGAAGCACATTAATCCGCTTTATAAGGGGTGTAGAGCCTAACTGGTATACATAAGCAGCGTGTGATTTTCAATTTTTGGGAAGATAATTTTCACCATAAAAATGCACCTTTATAATAAAAGCACTACATGCATAATCACATTTGCGGTCACTTTTGATAGTGGTGCTTTATGCTAATGAAACATGCGTGCTTATAGCCTACTGCCGTGTGCGCATTGCTGCACTTATAATGTGAAGAAATAGCCTAGTAGTTTATCAACATTTTAAGCTAATGTCAGCCACATTACATAAAACCGTTTTTTTTAATGCTAGTGGTTGTATTAATTTGGGATCTATTGCATCCCACAATTGTCCCAGACTATGTTTGGAATATTTATTTATCGCACAGACTAGAATAGGTTGACATTTGTACTATGGGGGATAGTAGAATTACATAAATACAATTAAAAATAAAATAAGTGCTTTTGCTGTTTGTTAGGCCTACTCATCTTGTTGGCTGACGAAAAGTAAATGTGGACAGTTCTTCCAATATCTTCAATATGCAAAAGACAAACCCTATCCCTCAGCCCTCAAATTAAGTGGACACTTCTGATGACGTTTCATGACGTCTGACGAGTATACACTTGCGGGGCGAGGGAGGAAGGAATGATTTTTTAATGGACCTCCCTTGCCCGGAAATTCATCACTCGTTCATCCCGCGATAATTGTGTTGTCAGCCACTGGTAGCTGGTGTTCAGCCACAATCAATTATGATTGCATGTCTACTAACATTAATATATCATTATTACTACACTGCTCAAAAAAATAAAGGGAACACTAAAATAACACATCCTAGATCTGAATGAATGAAATATTCTTTTACATACTTTTTTCTTTAGATAGTTGAATGTGCTGACAACAAAATCACATAAAAATTATCAATGGAAATCAAATGTATAAACCCATGGAGGGCTGGATTTGGAGTCACACTCCAAATTAAAGTGGAAAACCACACTACAGGCTGATCCAACTTTGATGTAATGTCCTTAAAACAAGTCAAAATGAGGCTCAGTAGTGTGTGTGGCCTCCACGTGCCTGTATGACCTCCCTACAATGCCTGGGCATGCTCCTGATGACAGTCTGTGGTACAATGTGGCGTTGGTGGATGGAGCGAGACACGATGTCCCAGATGTGCTCAATTGGATTCAGGTCTGGGGAACGGGCAAGCCAGTCCTTAGCATCAATGCCTTCCTCTTGCAGGAACTGCTGACACACTCCAGCCACATGAGGTCTAGCATTGTCTTGCATTAGGAGGAACCCAGGGCCAACCGCACCAGCATATGGTCTCACAAGGGGTCTGAGGATCTCATCTTGGTACCTAATGGCAGTCAGGCTACCTCTGGCGAGCACATGGAGGGCTGTGCGGCCCCCCAAAGAAATGCCACCCCACACCATGACTGACCCACCGCCAAACCGGTCATGCTGGAGGATGTTGCAGGCAGCAGAACGTTCTCCACGGTGTCTCCAGACCCTGTCACGTCTGTCACATGTGCTCAGTGTGAACCTGCTTTCATCTGTGAAGAGCATAGGGTGCCAGTGGCGAATTTGCCAATCTTGGTGTTCTCTGGCAAATGCCAAACATCCTGCACGGTGTTGGGCTGTAAGCACAACCCCACCTGTGGACGTCGGGCCCTCATACCTCCCTCATGGAGTCTGTTTCTGACCATTTGAGCAGACACATGCACATTTGTGGCCTTCTGGAGGTTATTTTGCAGGGCTCTGGCAGTGCTCCTCCTGCTCCTCCTTGCACAAAGGCGGAGGTAGCGGTCCTGCTGCTGGGTTGTTGCCCTCCTACGACCTCCTCCACGTCTCCTGATGTACTGGCCTGTCTCCTGTTCGCGCCTCCATGCTCTGGACACTACACTGACAGACACAGCAAACCTTCTTGCCACAGCTCGCATTGATGTGCCATCCTAGATGAGCTGCACTACCTGAGCCACTTGTGTGGGTTGTAGACTCCGTCTCATGCTACCACTAGAGTGAATGCACCGCCAGCATTCAAAAGTGACTTAAACATCAGCCAGGAAGCATAGGAACTGAGAAGTGGTCTGTGGTCACCACCTGCAGAACCACTCCTTTATTGGGGGTGTCTTGCTAATTTGCCTATAATTTCCACCTGTTGTCTATTCCATTTGCACAACTTCATGTGAAATTTATTGTCAATCGGTGTTGCTTCCTAAGTGGACAGTTTGATTTCACAGAAGTGTGATTGACCTGGAGTTACATTGTGTTGTTTAAGTGTTCCCTTTATTTTTTTTGAGCAGTGTATATGCCTGCTGTATGATAGCTAGCAAATTAATTAGCTAAATAACGTTAGCCTGCCTAGCTGGAACTTCTGAAGAAGGAACATTTTTTTATTTCTACAATTTCCAGAAGCTAACCAAACAACAACATAATTACTTTTACGAGACGTGTTTGTTCCGTCACGTGCATTAGTAGCACAATGTCTAACTTGTTTACATTCGTTTTTACTTGGGATTCCCCCAAGGGCATAAGGCGAGGGTGTGTCTTTTATGAGTTTGAACCGTAGCCTTTGTCTGTCTTCACTTGTATGTGAAGCCTGTGAGAAAGACCCGATCTGATGGAGAGCCGAGTGAGTGAGAAACGTTTCAGATTACGCAGCACTCCGGGCTGCAAAATGCATGGATTTTGTTGGGGTGCATAATGGCCACAAAGGGGATATCGCAGTGAAATTCGAGGCATTATCAAGTGCTTGTCAAATTGTGAATGAGAGACTATTGGAGTACAGCCTGCGCAAAAAACTAAGCAGAGCTCATGCCTTTCAAGCGACTTTTTTCAAATCATCAGAGTCTCATCAGTCCAACATTTGTAGAACAACCAAAGTTACATTAATAACTCTAAATGAAGCGTATAGGAGTACGTATTTCTTAGTTAACCGCTCAACACAGAATAGTCGCATGTGCGCACTCCCTGAAATCGTTTGTAGAAAATATCCTTTCTATTTAATTTAGCTTTGTTCAATTGTATTCGTCATACTTTAAAATAATATAAAATAATGCTACGGAATTATAAGTAAATCTTGTCTGCTAAATGAACTAGTGTAGCCCACAGCCATTTGGTATAGCCACATCAGGACCTAACATAAGGACAACTCAAAGTATGCTATTCTTTTCTTCTGAAATAGACTACATTTTCTTCATATCATGCTTCTCTAGACCTGTCTAAAATAAATAATGGATTTATTATGAAGGTGTAGGCTATATTACATGGATTTATTAGACTTTTTAAAATGGCTTGTAGGCTATGTGTGGAAGCCAGGAGATGCTAAATGTGTTTATGTTAATTACCAGTCAATTACCTCGAGACCAACAGTTATTTTGTGACCGCCACTGCCCAATACTGACACACACACACTCACACACAGACTGTTTTTGCTCTTTCTTATATCATACACATGTACTAAGAGTATAAGCAAGTGCATTTAAAGATGTGAATAGTGAGCTGTCTATTTACTTGTCTGTTGCCTCCTGTAACCCTTGTGTGATTGGCTGGCTATGATTGATTGACAGGTCAGCCTGCATCCCAGCTATTGGAGCAGTCTCTGGCTGCAGACTCCACCTCTGTCACCCTGGAGAGGCTACTGCCAGACACAGAGTACGTCCTCACCCTATACCCCCTGTTCCCCCGAAACTCTGTCTCCCCCGCCACCCTCACCTCACGCACATGTAAGTACATCTCACCCACTCTCTCCCATTACCCTCAGTCAGTACTGTATGATGCATCATTATATCATCTTCAGTTTTAAGTGCACTTAACATTATTGGTGTGAATCATTGCTTTTCAATGGAAATGCTCAGAAGTTCTACAGTTGGCATACAGCAAAAGAGATGTGTGCTGCAAAGCTCCTGTGCTTGAACTTTCCATGCTCCTGAGCCTGCTGTTACAGCAAGCACAGTGCCTTGTGCCAGTAATGTGAAAGCTGCATTAAAGTAACTATCTAGTGTTTCCAGATGTCTATGAAATATGAGCTATAATTAATTACAATAAAATGATGAGAGAGTTTTCATTCCAAAAAAAGTAGATTAAGTAAGTAAAACTTAAATGAAACGCAGTCTCGAATAGCCGCGCAATGGCACACATTTCAGCAAATAGAATTTCAAATTAACACTGGGTCTAAATGAATTGTTTATGAGGTTACCAGGAATTACCATTAATTGTTTACGAGGTTTAATGTTTGATTTGTTAAACAGTTTTACATTTACATTTTAGTCCTTTAGCAGACGCTCTTATTCAGAACACCTTACAGTTAGTGCATTCATCTTAAGATAGGTGGGACCACCACATATCACAGTTATAGTAAGTACATTTTTCCTCAATAACGTAGCTATCAGAGTCAGAGAGTCAAGTGCAAGTGGTGGTAATTTTTATTTATTATTTTTATGGGGGGGGGGGGGGGGGTTATTTAATATACTGTTTGAAAAGGTAGGGTTTCAGATGTTTTCAGAAGATGGGGCTCTCCCCCTGAAGCCAGGAGAGCTTAAACCATTGGGGTCCTAGGACAGAGAAGAGCTTGACTAGGCTGAGCGGTAGCTGCCCTCGCGTTGGGGTGGGAGGGCCAAGAGACCTGAGTTGGCAGAACGGAGTGTTCGGGCTGGGGTGTAGGGTTTGAGCATAGCCTGAAGGTAGGGAAGGGCAGTTCCTCTTGCTGTTCCGTAGGTAAGCACCATGGTCTTGTAGTGGATGCGAGTTTCAACTGGAAGCCAGTGGAGTGTGCAGACGAGGGGGGTGACATGAGAAAACTTGGGAAGGTATGTTACATTAAATAATTCAGAAATGACTCAAAAAAATTACTTTAAGAGGAAATCATGTGGAACTGTTTTTGTACGGATGAGGGAGATTTCATGCTGTGTGCTTAGGTTTGTTGTCCTGTTAGAAGGTGAACATTCGCCCCAGTCTGAGGACCTGAGCACTCTGGAGCAGGTTTTCATCTAGGATCTCTCTGTACTTTGCTCCATTCATCTTTCCCTCGATCCTGACTAGTCTCCCAGTCCCTGCCGCTGAAAAACATCCCCACAGCATGATGCTTTCACCACCATGCTTCATCGTAGGTATGGTGCCAGATTTCCTTCAAACGCAATGCTTGGCATTTAGGCCGAAGAGTTCAATCTTGGCTTCATCAGACCAGAGAATCTTGTTTCTCATGGTCTGAAAGTCATTAGGTGCCTTTTGGCAAACTCCAAGCGGGCTGTCATCTGCCTTTTACTGAGGAGTGGCTTCCGTCTGGCCACTCTACCATAAAGGCCTGATTGGTGGAGTGCTGCAGAGATGGTTGTCCTTCTGGAAGGTTCTCCCATCTCCACAGATGAAATTTAGAGCTCTGTCAGAGTGACCTTCGGGTTCTTGGTCACCTACCTGACCAAAGCCGTTTTCCTCTGATTACTCAGTTTGGTCGGGCGGCCAGTCTTGGTGGTTCCAAACTTCTTCCATTTAAAAATGATGGAGGCCACTGTGTACCCTTCCCCAGATCTGTGCCTCGACACAATCCTGTCTCGAACATCTACGGACAATTCCTTCAATGGCTTAGTTTTTGCTTTGACATGCACTGTCAACTGTGGGACCTTATATAGACAGGTTTGTGCCTTTCCAAATTATGTCCAACCAATAGAATTTAGCACAGATGGACTCCAATCAAGTTGTAGAAACATGTTAAGGATGATCAAGGGAAACAGGATGCACCTGAGCTCAATTTCTAGTCTCATAGCAAAGAGTCTGAATAATTATGTAAATAAGGTATTTCTGTTTTAAATGTTTTATAAATCTGTTACAATTTCAAAAACCTGTTTTCGCTTTCTCTTTATGGGGTATTGTGTGTAGATTGCTGAGGATTCTTTTTTTTATTGATCAATTTAACCTTTATTTAACTAGGCAAGTCAGTTCACTGAAAATATTCAACCCTAAACTATACAGATTGGCCTCATGCATTTGTGACTTTATGTGAACGATAGGTGGTAAGGTAACAGTAATCAGAAAGGTTTTCATCGCCAGATAAGTAGCTTCCCACTGGGCACAGATGTCAATTAAACATCTATTCCACGTTGGTTCCACATAATTTCAGACGTGGGACAACGTTGATTCAACAAGTGTGTTCCCAGTGGGTTTGCACGTTTATCTCAGACAACCTTTAAATGGTTAGATGATCATACTGCCGCCTGGTGGTGACTGTTGCCTGCATTAATCAATAAAAGTCTGAAGCTCTTCTCTGTTGTTCATATTTTCCCTATTTCAGGATGCATACTGTGTGTGTGTGTGTGTGTGTGTGTGTGTGTGTGTGTGTGTGTGTGTGTGTGTGTGTGTGTGCGTGTGTGTGTTTTATTGTCACGTGCACAAGTACAGTGAAATGCCTTTCTTGCTTCCTCTTTCTCAACAATGCAGTATAATCAATATCAGTTGAATTAAACAATTGTAATAATACCAGAGTTGGTGCCAATACCATATTTACAATGCAGGGATACTGGAGACTAGGCATCAGGATATCTGATAAACAAAGTAGCAGCTCCATATATGATGATTGTATATGAGTGTGTAGAGTCAGAATGAAATGTGGGTGTGTGTTAAGTGAGTGTGTGTGTGTGTAGAGTGTGCGTAGAGTCAGTGCAAAAGTACAAATAAAAAGTGTATATGCAGATAGTCCCTGCGGCCATTTTTTTGGGCTATTTAGAAGTCTTATGGCTTGGGGATAGAAGCTGTTCAGGAGCCTGTTGGTGTCAGACTCCGGTACTGCTTGTTATGAGGAAGCAGAGAGAACAGTTTATGCCTTTGATGGCTGGAACCTTTAACAATTTTACGGACCATCCTTTCACACCGCCTGATATAGAGGTCCTGGATGGCAGGGAGCTCAACCCCAGTGATGTACTGGGCTGTCCGCACCGCCCTCTGTAGCGCCATGTGACCGAGGGCGGTGCATAAACCATACCAAGCAAGGATGCAGCCAGTCAAAATGCTCTCAATTGTGCTGCTGTTTAGCTTTTTGAGGATTTGAGGGCCCATACCAAGTCTTTTCAACGTCCTGAGGGGGAAGAAGCCCTGTCGCGCCTTCTTCACATCTGTTTGTGAGTGTGGACCATTTTAAATCCTTAGTGGTTTGGACAATGAGGAACTTGAAGCTCTCGACCCGCTCCACTGTAGCCCTGACGATGTGGATGGGGGCGTCCTCGCCCCCTCGTTTCCTGTAGTCCACGATCAGCTCCTTGGTCTTACTGACATTGACGAAGAGGTTGTTGTCCTGGCAACACAGGTCACTGACTTCCTCCCTGTAGGCTGTCTCATCGTCGCCGGTGATCAGGCCTACCACCGTTGTGTTGTCGGCAAACTTGATGATGGTGTTGGAGTCGTGCGTGGCCACGTTGTCATGGGTGAACAAGAAGTACAGGAGGGCGCACTAAGCGCCCAGACGCACTAAGCACCCAACACAAGGACAGTTGTTGTGCACACATAATGTAACTGACTGCTCACTATATAAAGGATTAACAGCCTTGCGGATTCTTTGTGTGTGTGTGTGTGTGTGTGTGTGTGTGTGTGTGTGTGTGTGTTGCAGTGCAGTGCGTCTGGAGGCGGCCCAGCAGCTGTCAGTAGAGACCGTGTCAGAGCGTAGCGTCCGGGTGCTGTGGAGGGGAGTGGGTGGAGCCAGGGCCTACAGACTGGTCTGGGGACCATTCACAGGTAAGGAGCGGAGAGATGCACCAATCAGTATTGACTTTTGTATTTACACAAAAGGGTTGTTCTGCAGAAATGCAGAATGGAATTTATGAGAGATTCAGCAATGCTGTTAATACTTTATATAGTGAGCAGTCGGTGACACAATGTGTACACAACAACTGTCGTTGTCCATTTCACCCTTCCATTTTTCCTCTGTCTACTCTCTGCTCTCCTCTTTCCTGCCCTTCTCTTCTCTCCCTCACCCCTATCTCCTCTCCCCCTGTACCTGTGTCTCTCCCAGGACGTGACGTGAAGTCTGTCGAGGTGGCTGGCGACACTGAGACTCACACCCTGTTGAACCTGCAGCCAGACACCGAGTACATTGTCACTGTCATCGCCCTCTACGAAGCCAACACAGAGGGACCTACTGCTACCGCCAGGTTCAAGATAGGTACAGAGCTACACACAAATGCATGTATGCACTGCAGACATACATTTCCCTCTCCTTCTCTCCTTCTGTCCCTCTGTCTATTTTCCTCTGTCTCTGTCCCAGTAACTTCTACTTGTGGTTAATTTTAGCCAGTGAAAGAATGCATTTATAAAATACTTTCTGCTGCATTCAACAGACCTTAGTGTAAGGGACTATAGGGGGTGGAGAGGCAGAAAGAGAAGGAGAAATAGAATAATAGAGCCTTAGAGAGCCATAGATATAGAACACTGTATATATGGTATATGTCTATGGAGAGAACAACAACCGTTTAGTTTTATGAATTTCTTTATTCCTCGTATTATTGTTTTTCTATTATTTATATTTTTTCTATCAAATCAAATCAAATTTTATTTGTCACATACACATGGTTAGCAGATGTTAATGCGAGTGTAGCGAAATGTTTGTGCTTCTAGTTCCGACAATGCAGTGATAACCAACAAGTAATCTAACTAACAATTCCAAAACTACTGTCTTATACACAGTGTAAGGGGATAAGGAATATGTACATAAGGATATATGAATGAGTGATGGTACAGAGCAGCATACAGTAGATGGTATCGAGTACAGTATATACATATGAGATGAGTATGTAGACAAAGTAAACAAAGTGGCATAGTTAAAGTGGCTAGTGATACATGTATTACATAAGGATGCAGTCGATGATGTAGAGTACAGTATATACGTATGCATATGAGATGAATAATGTAGGGTAAGTAACATTATATAAGGTAGCATTGTTTAAAGTGGCTAGTGATATGTTTACATAATTTCCCATCAATTCCCATTATTAAAGTGGCTGGAGTTGGGTCAGTGTCAATGACAGTGTGTTGGCAGCAGCCACTCAATGTTAGTGGTGGCTGTTTAACAGTCTGATGGCCTTGAGATAGAAGCTGTTTTTCAGTCTCTCGGTCCCAGCTTTGATGCACCTGTACTGACCTCGCCTTCTGGATGATAGCGGGGTGAACAGGCAGTGGTTCGGGTGGTTGATGTCCTTGATGATCTTTATGGCCTTCCTGTAACATCGGGTGGTGTAGGTGTCCTGGAGGGCAGGTAGTTTGCCCCCGGTGATGCGTTGTGCAGACCTCACTACCCTCTGGAGAGCCTTGCGGTTGAGGGCGGAGCAGTTGCCGTACCAGGCGGTGATACAGCCCGCCAGGATGCTCTCGATTGTGCATCTGTAGAAGTTTGTGAGTGCTTTTGGTGACAAGCCGAATTTTTCAGCCTCCTGAGGTTGAAGAGGCGCTGCTGCGCCTTCTTCACGACGCTGTCAGTGTGAGTGGACCAATTATTTTTGTCTGTGATGTGTATGCCGAGGAACTTAAAACTTGCTACCCTCTCCACTACTGTTCCATCGATGTGGATAGGGGGGTGTTCCCTCTGCTGTTTCCTGAAGTCCACAATCATCTCCTTAGTTTTGTTGACGTTGAGTGTGAGGTTATTTTCCTGACACCACACTCCGAGGGCCCTCACCTCCTCCCTGTAGGCCGTCTCCTCGTTGTTGGTAATCAAGCCTACCACTGTTGTGTCGTCCGCAAACTTGATGATTGAGTTGGAGGCGTGCGTGGCCACGCAGTCGTGGGTGAACAGGGAGTACAGGAGAGGGCTCAGAACGCACCCTTGTGGGGCCCCCGTGTTGAGGATCAGCGGGGAGGAGATGTTGTTGCCTACCCTCACCACCTGGGGGCGGCCCGTCAGGAAGTCCAGTACCCAGTTGCACAGGGCGGGGTCGAGACCCAGGGTCTCGAGCTTGATGACGAGCTTGGAGGGTACTATGGTGTTGAATGCCGAGCTGTAGTCGATGAACAGCATTCTCACATAGGTATTCCTCTTGTCCAGGTGGGTTAGGGCAGTGTGCAGTGTGGTTGAGATTGCATCGTCTGTGGACCTATTTGGGCGGTAAGCAAATTGGAGTGGGTCTAGGGTGTCAGGTAGGGTGGAGGTGATATGGTCCTTGACTAGTCTCTCAAAGCACTTCATGATGACGGAAGTGAGTGCTACGGGCGGTAGTCGTTTAGCTCAGTTACCTTAGCTTTCTTGGGAACAGGAACAATGGTGGCCCTCTTGAAGCATGTGGGAACAGCAGACTGGTATAGGGATTGATTGAATATGTCCGTAAACACACCGGCCAGCTGGTCTGCGCATGCTCTGAGGGCGCGGCTGGGGATGCCATCTGGGCCTGCAGCCTTGCGAGGGTTAACACGTTTAAATGTCTTACTCACCTCGGCTGCAGTGAAGGAGAGACCGCATGTTTTCGTTGCAGGCCGTGTCAGTGGCACTGTATTGTCCTCAAAGCGGGCAAAAAAGTTATTTAGTCTGCCTGGGAGCAAGACATCCTGGTCCGTGACTGGACTGGGTTTCTTCTTGTAGTCCGTGATTGACTGTAGACCCTGCCACATGCCTCTTGTGTCTGAGCCATTGAATTGAGATTCCACTTTGTCTCTGTACTGACGCTTGGCTTGTTTAATAGCCTTGCGGAGGGAATAGCTGCATTGTTTATATTCGGACGTGTTACCAGACACCTTGCCCTGATTAAAAGCAGTGGTTCGCGCTTTCAGTTTCACGCGAATGCTGCCATCAATCCACGGTTTCTGGTTTGGGAATGTTTTTATCGTTGCTATGGGAACGACATCTTCGAAGCACGTTCTAATGAACTCGCACACCGAATCAGCGTATTCGTCAATATTTCCATCTGACGCAATACGAAACATGTCCCAGTCCACGTGATGGAAGCAGTCTTGGAGTGTGGAGTCCGCTTGGTCGGACCAGCGTTGGACAGACCTCAGCGTGGGAGCCTCTTGTTTTAGTTTCTGCCTGTAGGCAGGGATCAGCAAAATGGAGTCGTGGTCAGCTTTTCCGAAAGGGGGGCGGGGCAGGGCCTTATATGCGTCGCGGAAGTTAGAGTAACAATGATCCAAGGTTTTACCACCCCTGTTTGCGCAATCGATATGCTGATCAAATTTAGGGAGTCTTGTTTTCAGATTAGCTTTGTTAAAATCCCCAGCTACAATGAATGCGGCCTCCGGATAAATGGTTTCCAGTTTGCAAAGAGTTAAATAAAGTTCGTTCAGAGCCATCGATGTGTCTGCTTGGGGGGGGATATATACGGCTGTGATTATAATCGAAGAGAATTCTCTTGGAAGATAATGCGGTCTACATTTGATTGTGAGGAATTCTAAATCAGGTGAACAGAAGGATTTGAGTTCCTGTATGTTTCCTTCATCACACCATGTCTCGTTAGTCATGAGGCATACGCCCCCGCCACTCTTCTTACCAGAAAGATGTTTGTTTCTGTCGGCGCGATGCGTGGAGAAACCCGTTGGCTGCACCGCATCGGATAGCGTCTTCCCAGTAAGCCATGTTTCCGTGAAGCAGAGAACGTTGCAGTCTCTGATGTCCCTCTGGAATGCTACCCTTGCTCGGATTTCGTCAACCTTGTTGTCAAGAGACTGGACATTGGCAAGAAGAATGCTGGGGAGTGGTGCGTGATGTGCCCTTTTTCGGAGTCTGACCAGAACACCGCCTCGTTTCCCTCTTTTTCGGAGTCGTTTCCTTGGGTCGCTGCATCGCTGCATCCATTCCGTTGTCCTGTTTGTAAGGCAGAACACAGGATCCGCGTCGCGGAAAACATATTCTTGGTCGTACTGATGGTGAGTTGACGCTGATCTTATATTCAGTAGTTCTTCTCGACTGTATGTAATGAAACCTAAGATGACCTGGGGTACTAATGTAAGAAATAACACGTAAAAAAACAAAAAACTGCATAGTTTCGTAGGAACGCGAAGCGAGGCGGCCATCTCAGTCGGCGCCGGAAGTTATAGCTGCATTGTTGGGCTGGGCCCTTAAGTAAGCATTTCACTGTTAGTCTACACCTGTTGTTTACGAAGCATGTGACAAATAAAATGTGATTTGATTTGATTCCTATCCTCGTGGGGACCTAAAATGTATATCCATTCAAAATCCTATTTTCCCTAACTCTAAAACTAAACCAAATCCTAACCCTAACCTTAACCCTAACCTTCACCCCTAACCATAATCCTAAACCTTAACGTATAACCTTAACCCCTAACCCTAAACCGAACCCCTAAGCTTAAAATAGCCTTTGTCCTCATGGGGACGTGGGAAATGTCCCCACAAGGGGAAATTTGGCGATTTCAGGTCCCCCACGAGGATAGAAGAACAAGCACACACACACACACACACACACACACACACACGCACACGCAAATACAATCACCCCCTGTGTATGACTAATTTTAGAGGGATGTCTTTACTTAAAGGTGCACTGTGCAGAAATTGCTCTGCCATTTCCTGGTTGCTAAAATTCTAATAGATAGCCTAACTTCAGTTTATGTGACAAAACAAGCAAGTATAGTGTAGACAATCATTGTACATTCTAAACCGCTGTGAAATATATTTTCCATAATAAAAATATAGTATTTTCAGCAGTTTGAAGCTGGAGTGCAAACCGAAAGTAAAATACGCCAAAAAATGTACTTAAGAACGGGAACTATTAGAAATGGCGCACATAGAACAGATCTGACACTTTTTATATGACAGATCTAGAACACACATTTCTATAGAAATTTGGTCGGTTCGCCCAAAAAATATTGCAGGGGATTGTGTTTGAGTTAAAGCCGAGTCATCATTGGTCTCGATTGAGATAAGGGAGGTGGGTGCTGTAGCTATTTAGGACAGAATACCCCCTAATGTTCCTCTCTGGGATCTTAGATCTCAAATGGGAAGGGAAACACAACTATGTTTGTGTAGCTAGCTACACTCTAAAAAATGCTGGGTTGTTTGGTTGACCCAAGTGCTGAGTTGGATGCGTTGGGTCACTTAGTTGGGTTGTTTTCTTAAAAAAGAGAAATATTCAGTTGTTGATTTTACTTTATTTATTTTACCTTTATTTTACTAGGCAAGTCAGTTAAGAACAAATTCTTATTTTCAATGACGGAGGCCTGTTCAGGGGCAGAACGACAGATTTGTACCTTGTCAGCTCGGGGGTTTGAACTTGCAACCTTCCGGTTACTAGTCCAACGCTCTAACCACTAGGCTACCCTGCCGCCCCGTTGATGCTGGGTTATTGGTGCTGGATAATTGGTGCTGGGTTATTGGTGCTGGGTTATTGAGATGTGACGCAGCGGTCAGATCAGAAAACTGGAGGCGTAGTTTTAGTAGTGACATGACACGCAGGAAATGTATTTTTAGCCACCTGTGAGAGTAAATGTCATATTAAAAAAGACCCAGCTGTTGGGTCAATCCAGCATGAAAGTAAGAAATACCCAACTGATGATTAAATGAACTCATGTTTGGGTAATCCCAACAACCCAACATGTTAGGGTATTCAAGCAACCCAACTGGCTGGGTCAAAATAACCCAGCGTGTTTTCTGTGCAATATTTACCCAGCTCTGGGTTACCAAAGAACCCAAAATGGGTTGTTTTTAACCCAGCATTTTTGAGAGTGTAAGATTTGTTAAAAACAACTATACTGGCAGACCAATGAAAATGCATCATGAATTGAAATCCCCTAAAAGAGCTGAATATCACCTGAAGGATTTGTAAGAGGTTCTGACATAGCATGATGTATCAGTGGTTGTGTTGTGTCTGTGTGTTCCCCCCATGCAGAGCGTCTGGAGCAGCAGGTGCTGAAGGCAGCCACCACCGGGCCCTCCTCCATCCGCCTCACCTGGAACCTAATCCAGTCTGCCAGGGGATACCGCCTGGAGTGGAAGCAGGGGGAAGGTCAGACACAAACACTCATCCTCACAATACAGTACCAGTCAAAAGTTTGGACACACCGACTCGTTCCAGGGTTTTTCTTTATTTTTACTATTTTTCTACATTGTGAATTCTACATAGTGAAGCCTTCAAAACTATGAAATAACACATATGGAATCATGTGGAAAACAAAAAAGGGTTAAACAAATCCAAATATATTTTATATTTGAAATTCTTAGGGTAGCCACCCTTTGCATGATGACAGCTTTGCACATTCTTGGCATTCTCTCAATCAGCTTCATGAGGTAGTCATCTGGCATGCATTTCAAGTAACAGGTGTGCCTTGTTAAAAGTTCATTTGTAGAATTTCTTTCCTTCTTAATGCGTTTGAGCCAATCGGTTGTGTTGTGAACTTTAAAAGTTTCTTTAAGTGCAGTCGCAAACACCATCAAGCGCTATGATTAAACTGGCTCTCATGAGGACCGCCACAAGAAAGGAAGACCCAGAGTGACTTCTGCTGCAGAGGATAAGTTCATTAGAGCTAACTGCACCTCAGATTGCAGCCCAAATAAATGCTTCAGAGTTCAAGTAACAGACACATCTCAACATCACGCGGTGTCTTTGTGAGACGCAGAGTAGGTGCATGGATGATCTCCGCATGTGTAGTTTCCACCGTGAATCATGGAGGAGGAGGTGTGATGGTGTGGGGGTCTTTGCTTGTGACACTGTCAGTGATTTATTTAGAATTCAAGGCACACTTAACCAGCATGACTACCACAGCATTCTGCAGTGAAACGCCATCCCATCTGGTTTGCATTTAGTGGGACTATCATTTGTTTTTCAACAGGACAATGACCCAACACACCTCCAGGCTGTGTAAGGGCTAAGGAGTGATGGAGTACTGCACCAGATAACCTGGCCTCCACAGTCACCCGACCTCAACCCAATTGAGATGGTTTGGGATGAGTTAGACCGCAGAGTGAAGGAAAAGCAGCCAACAAGTGCTCAGCATATGTAGGAACTCCTTCAAGACTGTTGGAAAAGCATTCTAGGTGAAGCTGGTTGAGAGAATGCCAAGAGTGTGCAAAGCTGTCATGAAGGCAAAGGGTGGCTACCTTGAAGAATCTCAAATATAAAATATATTTTGATTTGTTTTCCACTTTTTTGGTTACTACATGATTCCGTATGTGTTATTTCATAGTTTTGATGTCTTCACTATTATTCTACAATGTAGAAAATGGTAAAAAAAAAAAAAAATTGAATGAGTCGGTGTCCAAACTTTTGACTGGGACTGTACATGCGTATGCACACACACACTTGTGCGCCACATAAGTGTGCACACAAGCACACACACATACAAAATATGAATGTACTTTCAAACCGCTCAGCATAAATTACATACAGTACACCGATCCACTGATACAAACATTGATGTACCCTCACTAACTGACTGTCAACATCTAACTGACTTACTGTATTCCTCAGGTGGCAGAGTGCAAAGTCAGTCGTTCTCCCGGAGCACCACTAGTTTTGATCTGACAGGGCTGCAGCCTAGCACTGAGTATGTCATCACCCTGTTCACCCTGTATGATGGACGAGAGGAGGCCACCCCCGTCTCCACCTCTCCAACAGGTCAGGGATAGTGGCAGGCGCACCCCTCCCCCCCAATAAATTATTTGTATATTTTACCAGTTTCACTACTATTTTACTGACCCCCTCCTGTCCCTCGTCCCTGTATAGTGGAACAGCAGGTGGGGAGTGTGTCCAACCTGCGAGTGGTAGAGTCCCTGGGCAGCACTGTGCGACTGGGATGGACAGGGGTTGCCGGGGCAACACAGTACCGTATCCTCATGGTCAATACTGAAGGTAAGGGCATGTCTCAAATGACACCCTTTTCCCTCCTTATATAGTGCACTATTTTTAGATCAGAGGCCACATAGGTGTTAACACTGTGTATTTATAGCGCAAACAGAGGAAATACGCAGTGTCCCTGGAAGCCAGACGACCCTTGACCTTAGGGATCTGACGGAGGGCGTGTCTTATGGGGTCAGCGTGACCGCTGTGGTGGGAGACAACGAGGGGGACCCGGTCACTGTTTACATCAAAGCAGGTGACACACACATTGTATGCTACTGCTTGCTCCAGCTTGTCTTGAGAGAGGATGTGAACAGATTGAATGGGTGCAGATCTTGGCTCAGGGCTGCAGTGTGTTTGCCAGTCTGGTAAACAATGGTCTGCTGTGTGATGAATGGCTGCCAGCTGAATATCCATGTCAATGGGTGGTGAATAGAGATACTGAGGAGAGGTGAGCTGAAGCAAGCCCAGGCAGAGATGACAGAAGAGGGCCTGTGGGCTAGTGTGGAGGTACAGGACAGGGCACCTGGGCCGTGTTTAGTTGGCATGAAACGGAAAAATGTTTTAAAATGGGAAATAAAAGTTTGATATTGAACATTGGAAATGTTTGGTTGTCCACTGAACTACAGTGTTCTTATTGATGTATGATTGCAGAACAAGCATTGGAGAAAGTGACCAACCTACGTGTGACAAATATCAATGGTCGGCGACTCCGAATCGCCTGGGCAGGTGTTTTGGGGGCGACAGGGTACAGGGTCACGTGGAGACAAGGCAACAGTAAGTGTCAGATGATTTCTAATTGGAATGATTTTGTGCTAAACTAGTCCTCCGAAATGCAATTATTTGACATGTTATGATAAACATAATTAAAGCAGCAGTCCCTATTTATGTATGTATGTGTTACTGTCTTTCTCACCCTCTATTTAGATGCTGAGCAGTCCCAGTGTTTGTGTCTATAACAGTGTGTTTCACTCCTAGATGCTGAGCAGTCCCATGATCTGGGACCAGAGGCCTCAACCTACACGTTGGAGGAGTTACAGCCAGACGAGGCTGTGGTCCTTGGTTTGGCGGCTGTGATTGGTCAACGCATCGGGGAAGTGGTCACTCTCTCAGCCAGGACCAATGGGAACACTGGCTCAAGCTCAAGCACGGTTAGCGGCCTGCGAATCGTTGATGTCACCTCTCAGAGGATACGCATCACATGGTCACCTGTTTCCAGGGCAACTGGCTACAAGATTACCTGGCGCAGTGAAGATGGTAGGCGCGGTTACAATAAATTATTTGGATATCATTTGATGAATAAATTACATTCTTATGGATCCTTATCTTAGGTCTCAAAGCACATTAAGGCTCAAATAACACATTTTACAGGGATTGTCTTGTGGTTTCTGTAGTCTAATAGTACAGTAGTAGCAATCCCCAGTAGCATTCTCCTCTCTGCCTGATCCTATCTCTCTACAGGAGTGGAGTCCTCCCGCACAGTGGCCGCTGATGTCACTTCCTTCACCATTGACAGCCTTCAGGAAGATTCCTCCTACCGGGTGTCAGTCTCCTCACTGATTGGCTCTCGAGAAGGACGCCCCGCCTCCCTGAACACCAGAACAGGTACTCAATAGCTCAATTTCCAAATTGACCACTAACCTCTATCCATTCTCTTCTTGATAGCCTTGGTTAGCTGGTTAGCTGTCAACAATATGATAACAGCTTTACTTTGCCCTCACTTAGTTAATTTAAGGATTGATTGAATTAAATGAGTGCTACACTATCATATAAACAGTGCTTGTAAATTGGTGACTGAACTCTTCCACCTCTCTGTCCTCAGCATCAGACCAGGGTGTTGTGGGAACAGTGACCTCACTCCAAGTCCAGGAGTCCCGCGGTGAGGTCGTCAGGGTAACATGGGTGGGCGTGCAGGGAGCAACAGCCTATCGTGTGTCTTGGAAGCGAATTGATGGTAAGAGATTTGATCAGTTTTTCTGCTTTGAAAATTGTTGAAATCTGAATGATATTCCCTGATAGTTCATGATTCAATAGCATAGTATCCATAGCTTATCTTTAACATATGAACCTCTATTTATACCTTTCACACTGAAAGGTCCAATGCAGATGTTTTTATCTCAATATCAAATAATTTCTGGCTAACAATTAAGTACCCTACTGTGATTGTTTTGAATTAAAATAGTTAAAAATGAACAGAAATAGCTTCTTAGCAATGGCCAAATTCTCAAGCAAGAATTTTGATAGGACTGCCTGGGAGTGGTCTGTGGGGAGGGGAAAACTGAACATTTGCTGTTATTGGCAGAGAGGTTTGGAACTCTCTTTCTTATTGGTCAGTTATAGGGTTGGGCAACTTTGATGGGGATGGGGGCCATAGGCCTACGGAATTGGTCCACGGGACTACAAAAGCCCGCCTGCAGCCCTCCAGTTGCCCACCTCTGGTCTATTTAAGCAATAAGGCATGAGAGGGTGTGGTATGGCCAATATACCACGGCTAAGGGCTGTTCTTATGCATGATGCAAAATGGAGTTCCTGGATACAGCCCTTAGCTGTGGTATATTGGAAATATACCACAAACCCCCAAGGGCTTTAACATAATATTAATGAAACATGGCAGCCATTTTGTGCCAGACCACTTACCACTGCCCCTTCTGTCTTGGTGTAGGTGGGGAGGAGAGGAGCCAGCTGGTGGGTGGTGACCTGACAGCGGTGGATCTGGAGCAGCTGGACCCAGGGGCTCAGTATGAGGTGCAGGTCATGGCCCTGGTCCAGAACAGACAGGGAACCCCGGTCTCTGTCAGAGTCACCACACGTGAGTCACCACTACATCACAGCCTTAAAGAATAGAGACTGTGCGGTAACATGTTCCTCTGTTTGATTAGAATGGATATGAAAACATTGGAAGGTGTAACTTTCCTGTAGTACTATGTCAATTCAGAAAGTAATCTAAATTCCAATTCCAAATTGTTGAATTTGAATTTCAGTGTACTTTAAATGGATTGAAACCAACCCTGCCATCTAGCATTATGTCCCATAATACTGTAACTTTCCTGTAGTATTATACTGTATGTGGTGTTTTGATGGCTCCTGCTTAGTACTGTATTTCCTCTCCCAGTATTCTCATTGTGTGTGTGTGTGTGTGTGTGTGTGTGTGTGTGTGTGTGTGTGTGTGTGTGTAGCAGGGGAACCTGCTGCTGTAGCCCGGGTGGAAGGGGTCAGGGTGCTGGAGGCTACCCCAGGGGTGCTGCGTCTGGTCTGGAGAGGGATGGCCGGGGTTACAGGGTACCGCATCTACTGGAGATCAGCCCTGGGTAAACGCACAGATACACACTCAGATGCACACAAAGAAACATACACAGATACACACAAAGATAAATATACAGATACACACACAGATTTATACACAGATATATATGCATACATAAAATGTGCATCCAAATGTATTTTTGTGAATGTTTTGTTGTTGCATGTAATATTTTTTTTACTGTTTCATTATATTCTCTATTGGTTCCATGTAGGTGAGGCTGAATCGAGCCGTCTGATAGGTAGAGATGCAACCTCGTTTGACCTGGATGGTCTGCGGCCTGGGGTGAGCTACACTGTGAGGCTGGCTGCCATCTTCAGGGACAGAGAGAGTCAAGCTGTCACTATCACTGCCTCCACAGGTATACTTCTCTGTCAACACCATCTCTTCTCCTTTCATTCACTATGGTTAGGGACAGGAGTTTCCTGACCATGTGACCTGACCAAGAAAAACTCTTGGCCCTAGTAATAGGCTATAACTAGTCACTCACTGTAGTCACAGTATCTCTCTCCATTACTGATCCCTTGCTTCTCTCCTCCTCCCCTCAGCTCCCTTACAGCCTATAAGGGGTCTGCGTGCTATGGAGGTTACCCAGAATTCTGTGTTGTTGGACTGGGTTCCATTAACGGGTGCTACAGGATACGTCCTACGCTGGAGAGAGGAAAGGGGTGAGACAGACACTGGATAATGTGGTTCAATTTAGTATTTTATTGACAAAGTTACACATTGAAAGGTTGATCTCTAATCTTTGTCTGTGTGTGCGTGTGGGTTTGTGTGTGTGTGTGTGCTTGCTTGCATCCGTGTGTGTGTTCTCTAAACAGACACTGGCCCGGGTCAGTCCATCCCTCTGCCTGGGACATCCAGCTCCTACAGGGTGACTGGGCTGCGTCTGGGACTGAGGTACCGCTTCACCCTGCAGCCTAGCTTCCAGAGGGAGGTTGGCCCTGAGACCTCACTGGACGAACGTACTGGTAAGACTGACAATTCTCATACCGGCCCCTGAATCCCTTAAACTACTACTTTCTAAACATTTCAGCACTGTGACATTTCTTCCCCAAATGTTTCTTTGCCAGTCTAAGAGGAACCAGCCCAACTCAATATTCCTCTCTCTGTCTCTGTGTCTCTGTCTTCAGTGTGTGTAGGTGGTCGTCTGGACGTGGTGTTCCTGGTTCCAGCTTCCAGGGATCGGACCAGCCTGGTTGAGCCCCTACTCTCTCTCCTGACCAGCGCTGCCGGCTCCCTCACCAGCATCGGAGCCCAGGACTCACAGGTACGGGAGTGGTCTAGGATCAGTTTAGCCTTTTAGATCATAATGAATGAGACGGTTAGGAACCTGATCCCAGATGAGGGCTCCTACTCTGAGACGCTTTGTGAAGGCCCAGACATCTTTATATTGGCTTCTGGTGCACTTTTGTGATGTGATTCTGTGGTGTGGTGTTATATTCTGTGGTTCCTGCCTCCTCCAGATGGGGATTGTAGTGTACAGCGCCCGGCCCAAGGTCTGGTTCCTGCTCAGTCGCCATAGCAACAGTGAGACGCTGCTTCAAGAGATCCTGTCCACGCCTTTTGAAGACGGCCCAGGGAATGCTATAGGTGTGTATGTGTGTTTTATACATACCTGTGTGTGTGTGTGTGTGTGTGTGTGTGTGTGGTGTGTGTGTGTGTGTCAGGGTTTTGCATTAGGAATTTTTTTAAAAAAAGATTTAATTTATCGGACATGGGTGCATAACCCATTAGGCCGTCCACCCATATTGGCTAAATGAGCCACATTTATGTGTCCTTAAAAACAACCTACAGGCCTTACTAATTACAAAAACACTATTCCCTGTGTTCTGATGAGTAGCGTATACACAACTTTATATCCTATTGTTTTATAGTTTTTTGTCTTTCCTAAAACAATAAATCATATAAAATGTAATTGGTCGCACACACATATTTAGTCAAATGCTTGTAAAGAATAACTATTCACCTCAAGATTCAAGCTGTCCCAGATTTGAGCACTAAATGCAGCAGGGAATTGCATGCATAGGCCTATAGGCTTAGGTGTCCACTGTATTATAGTAATATTAAAAATATATATATTAAGGAGAAGAAACCTAGGCAGAGCTCCACAGATATGGCGGCAGCATGCGATACCGACATGAGTTTCTTTATACTTGTCAGATAGGCTAAACTATAGGTGTACAGAAGGAGCCTAATTCGTTCATTTTCTATAAGACTATTTTTTTTATATAGATAAGCGTTATATTGTTTGATTATAGTAGTAACTTTGGTATGCCTAAAACGTTCTTCTTAACTGTCGGAGTCAGTTGGAGAAGCGGTGTGCTTATCATAGGCCTGCAGTATAATAGGCTAATAGCCACACCACAGCAAACCTTCACAAAAATGTATACATTTTATTAAGGTAATATCAAAAGTAAGTCAAGCCATTAGGGAAAGCACGAGCAGGATATTATATTGCCGCAAACACAACATTACAGTTGCAACTTCATTCGGAAAAAGAAAATGGCTCAACAGAATCAATCAAAACACTTGCGAACTGGTTTTAACCTTCACAAAAGTTTTGAACAGGCTATATTGCAGCAGTTACCCAACAAATGACAGCAATAGGCTGATTATATTTATTTTACAACAGGATTACTTATAACTGATTTTACAGCTAGTACGGAGCACACAATTAAAAATACTTAATTTAAATAAATTTAGCCAACGAAAATGTCTCAACAGAATGAAACAAAACATGTTTTGCATGTTTAAAGAACTGGTTTAGATGAATAAATAGGTCTACAATAATAATAATGATATACAATAATAATAATGATAAAACAAAAAGTATTATAAATAAAAACATTTTAATGTTCCAAAATTGCATCCTACTTAATAAGTTGCACAGTTGCCTGTATTTGGCTGCACCAACATTCTTCTTATCTTTGTCCACTGCAATATTAACATAATTTCCCCCAAAACGTTGCAGTTGTAACATACCGCCGAATGAGGCCAATGTGCATTTCGCACTTTGTATCTCAAAGCCATATCAAATATCTTGTTTGTAAAATAGTTGCTATTGAGCTCAAAATGGGGGTTGAACAATAAAATGTATACCACAGGAGGTTGGTGGTTGGGCAGGACAGGCTTGTGGTAATGGCTGGATCGGAATCAGTGGAATGGTACCAAACACATGGTTTCCATGTGTTTGATGCCATTCCATTTACTCCGTTCCGGACATTATTATAAGTCGTCCTCCCCTCAACAGCCTCCACTGAAGTATACCTACAGAAAGCTGAGAACATCCTCTCTCCGTCTGTGACAACAGGATAGCTGTGTTTTCCCAGCAATTGGATTTTAAAATGTGATCCAATCAGAACACTTTTCTTTCTCCTGGAGCATTTTTTCCCCTGGGAAAGAAGAGAGAGAGTGGATTGGTCGACACAACAGCAGGAAACGGGTACATGCAGGAAGACACTTTCAAATCATGTTTTTAGCCTCCTAAAAAATAGGATGTTTTGATTGAGGTGAATGAATATGCAGCCCGCACCGATACGACCAATAATGTTTTTTAATCGCACAGCCAAATCAACGGGTTGCAAAATGCAACTAAATGGAGCCCTGCCTTGTAGGCTTTTCACTATAGGCATACATTCTAACTTCGTTCCATCTTCGCAATCAACAGTAGCCTTTGCCAAGGCTCCTCTGTCGCTATAATTTTATTTATCTGCTTTTCATTTATTTTATTGTCCAAAATCCGCCAATTACCGGCTAATGGATAACCTGGTGTGCGTGTGTGCATACGTGTATGCGATGATATGTAACTGTGTATCTTTCCCTGCAGGCCAGGCGGTGACGTTCACTAGACAGTTCCTTCTCAGCCCGACAGCTGGTCGTAGAGCAAGAGTTCCTGGCGTAGTGGTGATCATTGCAGACAAAAAATCATCCGACAACATCACTGTCCCAGCCAGTGCTGTCAAAGCCTCAGGTAGCCTCACACAGACTGTATAGAAAGCACTAACACACAAGCAGATATACAGCACCTGCACATCTCTACTAATAGAATCTGCTACAATAGTTTTTATCCCCACAGTCCCTTGTCACTGACTGTTTTAAAACAAAAAGGTTGTACAGTAAATAAATACAATTCCAACATTTACATGACCATGTGTGTGTGTCTATCAGGTGTCACAGTGCTGGCGGTGGGTATAGGTCGGGCGGACTCTGAGGAACTGCGCCAGGCGGTGACAGATGGCAGCACCCAGAACCTCCTATATGCTCGTGATACCACCCAGCTTGGCACCCTGCACGCCGACCTGGCTGACCTACTGTGTGGCGTCGCCAGGATACCAGAGGGAGGGGTGAGTTAAGAGAGGAAAAGCTGTTGGGGAGGTGAGAGGGAGAGAGATCCTGTAGATCCCATGATATTGCTGTCAATGTATGCTCTCCCAGTCAGTCAGTGAATCATTGCCAGGGACTCAGTGACAACAATATGGTGGAGTGCTCTGGGTCTCAGTGTGTATGTTGTTTCCTATCAGGGCCCAGTGGTAGAGCCGTGTACCATACAGTGTCCTCGGGTGAGTTACTTTACTGTCCCTCATCCATCCAAATACAGTAGCCATCATTACACTATCACCATACCTTTCAATTTGTATGTGCTCTCTTTTTCATCCCTCTTTCCCTCTTTGCCCTGCTCTCGCTCTTATCTGTTCATTTTACTCTCTCTAGGGTGATCGAGGGGAGCGAGGAGAAAAGGTAACAATTTAATTGTTTTAATACCATGCTCTGTAATGTTGTCTTGGAAGCTCTATGGTCAGTAGTTGTATCAGTTGTCCTGAAAAGTTACTGATTCTCTGCTACAGGGAGAGATAGGACGAGACGGTACTGACGGACGCAAAGGAGAGCCTGTGAGTCATTCACCACTGAATATTGATCTGTTACTGGTAGCTCAAACATTCGCGTCTACTTATCATTCACTGAGATATTTAATTGTGTGTGTGTTCTAGGGTCGTGATGGTTTACCTGGCAGGGACGGCCCCAGGGGGCCTGAAGGGCGACAGGGCCTGCCTGGCGGGAGTGAGGCCCCCTCAGTTGGTGTTAGAGGGGAGAAGGGGGAGAGGGTAAGTACATACACGTATACTCAACACTAGTACTGTTGTACTGTTCTGCTGTATTTACTGTTGTTCCCTCTTCAGGGTTTTCCTGGTCTGGATGGGGGTCCAGGATTGCCAGGGCGACCAGGGACCCCGGGCCCTGGAGGAGTACCGGTGAGTAGTCAGGGACTGCAATCACAGTCAGGGCCAGTCCCAGTGTGTTAATCTAAAACCCAATAACACATGTTGTTATCCTGATGTTCTTATAAGTAGTAAATGGCCAACGGTTCATAGGAGCAGGATCCTTTCTCCTGTTTATGTAGGGTGAGGCAGCTTGAAGCACATCCCCTGGACAGGACACTAGTCTATCGCAGGGCCTAAGCCCCAATCCATCTCCTTAATGCTGAGCAGTGGCGATTTTAGCATGTAAATCTTGTTGGGGAAAAAATAAAATAAAGAGTGGGATGCATGCCAGCAAAGACACTAAACAACACTAAACAATACATGAATTGCACTATAACGGTGGCAAACAGTGCCTATCACCTGTTAGGGCCTATATAAAGCTGTCCCAACAGCAGAGTCCCAACACCTTACCACTGCTACACCTGGCTATCAGCGGAGCCTATCTGGCAGTGAAACAGTTAATTCAGCCTCATTTACTACCTTTAAAAAAAACATAGCTGATATGGCTGATTTGTTTAAACAAGTGTGGTTTCTACTGACAATTGAGATGTACAAACTATGGCATAAGGGGACGACAAGCAGATAAGAGGCAATCCATAAATTTGATTAAGACATTAATGAGCGAGCTAGGACAGACGTAGTCAATATAACTATTCAAATTTAAATAAAATCAAACACATACACATGGTTAGCAGATGTTGTGTAGCAAAATGCATGTGCTTCTAGTTCCAACAGTGCAGTATCTAACAAATAATCTAACAATTCCCCAACAACTACCTACCTACACAAATCTAAAGGGGTGAATGAGAATATGTACATATAAATATATGAATAAGCGATGGTCGAGCGGCATAAGCAAGGTGCAATAGATTGATGTAAGGTATATAAACATTATTAAAGTGGCATTATTTAAAGTGGCATTGTTTAAAGTGACTAGTGATCCATTTATTAAAGTGTCCAGGGATTGGGTCTCAATGTGGGAAGCAGCCTCTCTGAGTTAGTGATTGCTGTTTAGTAGTCTGATGGCCTTAGATAGGTAGAAGCTGTTTTTCAGTCTCTCGGTCCCAGCTTTGATGCACCTGTACTGACCTTGCCTTCTGGATGATAGCGATGTGAACAGGCAGTGGCTCAGTTGGTTGTTGTCCTTGATGATCTTTTTGGCCTTCCTGTGACATTGGGTGCTGTAGATGTCATGTACTTTCCATCTCCCCCTTCACCACCCTCTAGAGTGCCGTGTGGTTGATGGCGGTGCAGTTGCCGTACCAGGCTGTGATAAAGCATGACAGGATGCTCTCGATTGTGCATCTGTGAAAGTTTATCAGGGTTTGTGTGACAAGCCAAATTTCTTCAGCCTCCTGATGTTGAAGAGGCGCTGTTGCACCTTCTTCACCACGCTGTCTGTGTGGGTGGACCATTTCACCACTGCTTCTCCACATTTGGAGACCTCCACTGCTGACCCTTGTGGATAGGGGGCTGCTCCCTCTGCTGTTTCCTGAAGTCCACGATCATCTCCTTTGTTTTGTTGACGTTGAGTGAGAGGTTGTTTTCCTGACACCATACTCCTAGTGCCCTCTCCTCCTCCCTGTAGGCTGTCTCGTCATTGTTGGTGATCAAGCCCACTACTGTTGTGTTGTCTGCAAACTTGATGATTGAGTTGGAAGCATGCATGGCCACGCAGTCGTGGGTGAACAGGGAGTACAGGAGAGGACTGAGCACACACTCTTGTGGGGCTCCAGTGTTGAGGGTCAGTGAGGTGGAGATGTTGTTTCCTACCTTCACCACCTTGGGGTGGCCCATCAGAAAGTCCAGGACCCAGTTGCACAGGGAGCCTCCAGCTTGATGATGAGCTTGGAGGGTACAATTGTGTTGAATGCTGAGCTGTAGTCAATGAACAGCATTCTTACATAGGTATTATTTTTGTCCAGATGGGATAGGGCAGCAATTGTTCAGCACTTTTGAAATGTACTGCAACAGAATTCAGAACATGGGCCATTCTTGCAGTGTTTTCACTGTACACCCAAATAAAGGGTCGTATAAGCAGACAATGAAAGCTCTTACAATATTCGATGATTACATTTCTCAAAAACAGGTTGTAGGCTACATGTGCACCACCAAGTCAGAACAGTAGGCAAAATTAAATTCAGATTTTGCAGTTCCGAGTTACGTTGTTTTGAGTGTGGCACAAGTCATGCTTTATTGATAGCATGGCCAATGTTGAATGTTTATCATTTTAAACTAGGATAAGACACCCTTAATCTTAGACCACACAGCCACTCCACTGAATAACAGGCTAATGATTGCTTTGCAATGCTTGCAGTTAGCCACTGATTCCTTCCAAACCAAACATTGTTGAATTTGCGATTTCCAACTTGTTGTGTAATGTTTGTCCAATGGCCAACGAGCACCGATACGTATCTATAATTTCTCTTAATTATTTATCTTCATATGACAAGGATTAAAAATGATTTGCCAGTAGATTGTCGACTTGATTCATGATGATGACTGCTAGCTAAGATTTTGAAAGTATCAGTCCAATCAAAGCTACTGTAGATATGTGATTTGACATAATTTTATCTGTGGCCAATGACCTTGAGCCTTCTTGGATGGGCACTTCTAATGTAACTCTATGGCAGCACCCAAGGGGCTTGAATTTTCTAGCTCTTCCCTTAGACTTGACTGTGACTTAGTTTCCCCATGAGTGACAGAACATTGAGCCAATCATGGCGCAACGCTCCGTATTTTCTGTTGGCTTTCCCCACCACCACAGAAAGCACTTAGCTAGGCTGAATCACCTGCATTTTGGAGCTGGCTTATTCAAGAAAACAAAAATGAGACCATGTTTGTATGCAGCTTTATTATCTCAATGATATATATATTTTTTACATTGTTTGAAAACTTATTTTTGACACGTGTTAATGCCAAAATAACATGCAAATCAGGAAAGGCCAAATAATGTGGGTCTCAAAACAGGCTATGAGTGCCAAGCACTCAGCATTTTTGGTATGACTCGACCAGGGATCGAACCCCTTACCTTTCAGGGCAGACAATCTAACCACAATGACGCTGGAGTTGGTCCAACCTGCTTTAGACGTTGTTTAATAGATGTTTTGCTATTTTGTCTTTTTCAGGGTTCACAGGGGCTATCAGGTATCAGAGGAGATCCTGTGAGTATCCCTCAGCAATACCTATTTGATCTGTTTATATATCTAGCACTTATGTGTGTTGTATTATGAAGTCAGATTTTTGATGTTTTCTCTGCGGCAGGGTGATCCTGGGGTTAAAGGAGCATCAGGGACAAAGGGTGACCGGGGCGACAGGGTGAGTACAGCACACCTCTTTTCCCTCAGTAAACTATATGTTGTAAGTGATTGGAGACAGGTGCAGGAATTCGTAATAGGGGGGATTTAATACTCCACCCAAAATATACAACATGCCATGAAAAGGCACAGGGATGAAGCCCAAAACAAACACGTATACAAAGACACAGGGATGTAACCCAAAACAAACACGTATACAAAGACACAGGGATGTAACCCAAAACAAACACGTATACAAAGACACAGGGATGTAACCCAAAACAAACACGTATACAAAGACACAGGGATGTAACCCAAACAAAAGAGCAGGGTTAAACCTCTAATAAATACACGAGACGAGACCTGCAATACACTACGCGAGACCCGTAATAACAAGTGCACAACAATACACGGGACGAGACCCATAATAACAAGTGCACAATACACGCAGCACAAAAGCCGAAAGAACAGGTACTCACAGACCAACGGACATGGGAACAATAACTGACAAGACAATGGTGAACAGAGGGCACATATATACAATTACTAATCAGGGGAATTGGAATCAGGTGTGCGTAATGAGACAGTTCAGTGACGCCTAGAGGCCGGTGACGTAGACCTCCAGAACTGGTGCACAGAATTAGCAGCAGTACCGGGGGAATCTGGGACAGTATGTCATCCCATCTGGTATATGTATATTCGATGTTCACTAAGCTTGTTCTCTATTGGTGTTTCAGGGTGAACCAGGGTCGGCTGTTTCAGGAGGAGGTCTGCCTGGCAGGAAAGGAGAACCAGGGATTCCAGGATTACCAGTGAGACACACACACCCACACAGTCAGACACACACATGCACGTGTGATTGTAGGTCAAATTCTTTGTGATGATTAATGATATTTCTTTGTTACCTAGGGTACCACAGGGCGTCCAGGAACTGAAGGGGCCAAGGGCTTTGTGGGACCTGCAGGGATCCCAGGACAGGACGGTCGCCCCGGGATACCAGGCGCCCTTGGCCTCTCCATCAAGGTCAGTTACCCTGGTCTGGTCCTTGAACAGACCACATGGGAAGAAAGACACTAATTCAAGTAGCATGTAACCTGTATGTATACTGTGAACATCACGAGTGACCACATGTGGGAGAAAGACACTAATTCAAGTAGCCTGTAACCTGTGTGTCAAGCAATCAATCAAATGTCAGCACATGGGTAAACAAGGACATATGACAAACATCAATCCGAAGCAGGGAACAGAGCTAGGGAACAGACAGATATAGGGAAGGCAATAACACAAGTAATAGAATTCGGCGGAGTCTAATGAGTGCAGATGCGCGTGACGGGGAAAGGCAGGTGTGCGTACTGATGGTGGCTTGATTGCGTAATCCTGGGTAGGCTGGCGACCTCGAGCGCCAGGGGGAGGAAGAGCGGGAACAGGCGTGAGTGTATGTATACTGTGAACGTCAAGAGTGGACACACAGGGTTGGAAGAGAGTTGCTACTCATTTCGCAGGCACCTCATCAGTTCAGGTTCAATTGAAGTTGCTCCCAAAAACATGTCCCTTTTCAAAAGTGCTTAGATGGTTCAAACTTCAGGTGATGG
This sequence comes from Oncorhynchus nerka, assembly GCF_034236695.1. Lineage (NCBI taxonomy): Eukaryota > Metazoa > Chordata > Actinopteri > Salmoniformes > Salmonidae > Oncorhynchus > Oncorhynchus nerka. The sequence goes on along the minus strand of NC_088397.1, from coordinate 66,297,659 downwards.
AAGTGCTGGGAGGGATGTTCATACATATTTTACTTCTTCATGTAAAATGTATCCTAACCTTGAGAATAACCCCCAACAGTCTGGCTGTGATATGATAATATGGAAAACAAAAACATGATTAGATTTCTAGGTTCTTTTCATGTCATTTAAAAATGATTGGTTCTGTTGAGATGTATAAGAGTGACCTTAGGAACCTTTCTCTCTCTTTTAATATCTGTCATCCTCCTCTGTATCTTGTAATTTTCCACCTGATCGTGCCCTTCCATCAGTTTCCTTGACAACAAGATACTCTTCAGACTTAAAGGCCTTGATGTTTCGTCATAGTGCAGTAGACGGGCAGTGTGATTGTGTGCATGTCTGGGAGTCCAATGTATTCCTATACTGGGATGTATGATATAGCGTCTGCGGAACAACATAACTCTATCACTAATCATTCCATTCTTTCTCTCTCCTCTCTCTTTCTCTCTCTCTCTCTCACTCCACCCCCCACCCTCTCTCTCCTTTAGGGAGATACGGGCAGCACAGGAGAGAGGGTGAGTCATCCAGTGCTGTCCCCAGCTTGTCTTGTAGATTCATTGCACATATCTCTGTTGGAATGACAAGAGGATAATGATTGTCACATGTATTTTATTTCTCTCTGTCTGCGTTTGTCTGTGTGTTTGTCTTGCTTACAGGGACCTCCAGGAGTAGGCAGTGGCTCGGCTGTAAAGGGGGAGAAGGGATCACCGGTAAGATTTGTCAATCACTGGACATGTGTCTTTGTGTATGTGTCTGCATTTGCATTGTGCAGATCTCTGAGGTGATAATTATACTGTCTAGGGCTGCTACGGTGACCGTATTACCATAACACCGGCAGTCACGAGTCATGATCGTAGTCAAATTCCATGTGACATGACAGTTGTCATATTAACTAGGCTTCTCCAAAACTGTGCTCTGATGCCGCTGATGGTCGTTAGAAGCCTACCAAACTTGCTGACGGCCAGTCGCTAATGGCCTGGAACTCAGCGCTCTCTTGTCCCTCTAGTCTAACCACTCTGACATCAATGCAAATGCAATTGAAAATCACACCGAACACTTCACCTGTTGCACAGCGAGAGCCAACTCCTCATAGCTGGTTGATGCATGGAATGAAATAATTGTTCCTAGAAGCCCATGTTGTGCAAAATGTATATAGACAATGAAATTGCAAGAGAAAATAGTTTTCTTTAAAAAAGGAGGATCTCATCAGCTTTGTATAGGCTAGGCCTACTATATTTATTCTTCAACTTTTATAATATTAAGCACATTGCTTTACTTTGCAACACAACCCTAGTAGCCTACCTGGCTGGCTGGAAAGTGAACTGTGGGAAAAGTGTCCTCCATTTGCTATTCAAGTGCATACGGATGACATGTCTTTTTTCTCCCTGCCCCTGTTCCAAACAGGTGCATGATAATGGCCCATTCTAAACTCATTTCACACATACAGTACCAGTCAAAAGTTTGGACACACCAACTCATTCCAGGATTTTTCTTTATTTGTACTATTTTCTACATTGTAGAATAATAGTGAAGACATCAAATCTATGAAATAACACATGGAATCATGTAGTAACCAAAAAAGTGTTTAAACAAGTCAAAATATATTTTATATTTCAGATTCTTCAAAGTAGCCACCCTTTGCCTTGATGACAGCTTTTGCAATTTTTTGGCCTGCAGGTCGCCAGTTGGGGAACCCTGCTATAGGCCTAGGGCCCCTGGAACCAGGTTGGAGAGCCCATAGCCTACAGAGCCTAGTGAAACGTGTTCTTATAAGCCCAGTCATCACGTGTGAAAACAGTTTTGACTGGCCACTATTTCAAAGAGGATCCCAGCTTTTTCGTGCTGCTATATTTCTTGCTTAAATTTAAGCACATTATTCCACTTTAAAATCGGTGTAGCCCACCTGGCATATTGAAATGTGCTGCACTTCCTCCATTCGCTATTCGAGTGCAGGCTACAGATGACATGTTTGTTTTTTTGGTGGGCCATTCTAAATAAAAAATAATTCCACACACACTGAGTGTACCAAACATTAAGAACACCCGCTCTTTCTATGAGATTGACTGACCAGGTGAATCCAGGTGAAAGCTATAATCCCTTATAGATGTCACTTGTTAAATCCACTTCAATCAGTGTTTGAAGGCGAGGAGACAGGTTAAAGAAGGATTTTAAGCCTTAAGACAATTGAGACATGGATTGTGTATGTGTGCCATTCAGAGTGATTGGGCAAGACAAAAGATTTAAGTGCCTTTGAACTGGGTATGGTAGTAGGTGCCAGGCACTCCGGTTTGTGTATCAAGAACTGCAATGCTGCTGGGTTTTTCACGTTCAACAGTTTCCTGTGTGTATCAAGAATGGTCCACCACCCAAACGACATCCAGCCAACTTGACACAACTAAGCACTGTTTTCAACATGGGCCAGCATCCCTGTGGAATGCTTTCGACACCTTGTACAGTCCATGCCCCGACAAATTGAGGCTTTTCTATTTTATTCAGCTATGTTCAATTGTCTTCCTCTTACTATAAAATAATGCTACTGGACTTGTAAGCAAATCTTGTCCGGCTAAATGAACTAGTGTAGCTCACAGCCAAATGACATAGCCAGATCAGGACCTAACATAAGGACAACTCATACTAATCTGTTCTTCTGAAATAGGCAACATGTTTCTTAAGACCTGCCTAAAGTAAATAATGGATTTATTGTGATGGTGTAGGCTATATTAAATCCATGTATTAGACTTTTTCAAATTCCAAAGGTCCGCATCAGCAGCTTGTAGTCTCTGCATGGAGGCCCCGAGATGCTAAACGTTGATGTTAATTAACGGTCAATTACTGTGAGAACGGCAGTTATTTGCATTACCCGCTGACATTCCATGACCGCCACAGCCCTATTCATGTCTATGGTTTGATGTGTGTGTTACCATAATTGATGTATTTTGTTGGTTTCAGGGTTCTGATGGATACCCTGGAGCTCAAGGTCCCAGAGGACTTACAGGACAACAGGGAGCCAAAGGAGACAAGGTTGTGTGTGTGTGTGTGTGTGTGTGTGTGTGTGTGTGTGTGTGTGTGTGTGTGTGTGTGTGTGTGTAAGAGAGAAAGTGTGTACTGAGTGTTTTTGATGTTTCAGGGAGAGAGTGCAGAGGGGTTGCCAGGACCGTCTGGGAAGACAGGAGAGCCTGGTGATCGGGTAGGACACACATTCACATGCATACATATCTGTTACATATCATGTGCAGTATATTCCAACAGTGTAGTATTTGTGTGATTTAGGGTCTCCGTGGGCCTGCTGGAGGCCTTGGAGTCAAGGTAAGACAATACAAAACATAAGATACAATCTCCATATTTGGGTCTAGAATTGATGAAACAATTGATATTTGGGTGGATGGATGACCCTGCTCTCTCTCTCTGTCTTCTCAGGGGGACCGTGGCCAGCCAGGTGAGCCTGGATCACAAGGTGACAGGGTGAGTAAGGATAGAGACCCTTTAACTCATTTTGACTCCTGCTGTTAAACTGGTGTGTCTGCTGTGGGTTGTAACTGACTGTGTTGTCTTTCCAGGGGGAAAGAGGACTTGCTGGCTTGCTAGGGGAGAGGGTGAGTACAGTTCCATGCATTTGGTTATGCCTCTTTTCACTGTGACCTTGTTCATGACCATTAAGCTTGATATTGTACAGCTACATTGTAGGAATATCACGTGTTTTACATGTTCATGTGTTCACTAGTATTCATCCTCACTCACTCACTTCTACTCCTACACTGAACCAAATCCATTAGTATTAGCATGAAGGTCACAGGTATTGGAAAAGCCTGCTGAGAGCCGTGTCATGCAGTGTGTTGTCCTGACCACACTGGCGCTGTATGTTTCAGGGGGAAAGTGGACAGCCAGGCTCTACAGGGGCTCCAGGCCTGAGGGTGAGTAACTATATCTTACTGTACTTCTATTGGTCTCTCTCTTCATGACATATTTGGGTCATCTTCACACTATTGATTCATGTCATTTAGTTATAGGATTTGATTATACAAGCTACAGCTTTAGAGAATTGTGATATTTTATCAGCATGTGTGAGTCATGTGTGTACATGTGAGTCTGTGTTGATTTGCTTTCAGGGTTTGCCTGGCACCAGTGGATTACCAGGGGAGAAGGTGAGGCTAACGTAGTCTGACTGACTCTTTGATCAATCGAAGTGAATCTCCACAAAATTAACATGACTGAACAGTGTAATGTAATCACAACAACGACATCAACTTAACATAGATGAACATTAGATAAAAACATCCTAACTTCTCTGTTTCCAGGGCAGCGAGGGCGCTAAGGGAGAACCTGGCCGGAATGTGAGATACCTCATAGCTACATTATTTATTTTGATGTCTCGTGGTTCGATAGACCGATATGATTTATATTACATGGATTTGGATGGAAGCAATTCACTATACATTTTGGAAGGAAGAGATCAAGATTGGTCAGTATTGGTTAATGTAATGATATCTCATCCTCTGTATCATTCAACACATCCAGGGGCCAGGCTTAGGTGGGAAGAAAGGTGAACAGGCAAGTTGCCCACTTTGACTTCCTCATACTGCAATGATTGATATGTTGATGTACTGTACACAGTAACAATGCTTTCTCCATAGACTCATTCTCTCTTCCTCCTCTCCTCCCTCAGGGTGAGCCGGGTCTGCCAGGTCTGGAGGGGCCTAGGGGCCAGAAAGGCGAGCCAGCCCAGAAAGGTGAAAAAGTGAGTAGGTACCCACAGGGTACATGATAGAGAGCTGCATGAAACTGGCACTGCTTGCCCTTGGGTGGTGTGTGTGTGTGTACAGGTAATTTAATGATGCTCTCTATGCAAGTGGGTATAGATGTTTTCTGCTGTTCATCTCTCTTTATGCTCCTCACTGTTTCTCATTCTCTTATTTCTCTCTTTCTTGCATTCTTCCAGGGTCCCCCAGGTGCTGGCACTCCTGGCCAGGCTGGACCTAAAGGAGAGCAGGGGGATCGGGTGAGTTCAGATGAAGCTGTGATCATGTATCAATCTTTTTATCTAAGCTACAAACCAAATCTCTTTGATAGATGTGCAGAAAGCCTCAGAGGTACAGTATATATTGTAAAGTATATATGTTTTATTCAATGAGCTTCTCTGTGTAGCTGTTTACAGGTGCTCAGCATGTAGGCCATGTCCTACACACTGACATGTCATTTTCCCTCTAGGGAGTCCCTGGCTTAGCTGGAAGACTGGGGACCAAGGTGAGACACGTGCCTTGATTGGCTTTTGTTCCTTTATTTTTACTTCTATGTAGTGTTTATGTTGCAACAGTGTTGTTGTTTCATGAAGTATATTGTAAGTACTTTACTTGTAACAGTAAAGCTCTTGTGTCATGTGAGTCTAGCTGATCTCAATGTGTTCCTCTTGGTGTTGTAGGGAGACCCAGGTGACCCAGGAGAGAGAGGGGAGACAGGACGAGCTGGACCCGCAGGAAAGAATGGCCTCCCAGGGAAAGAGGTCTGTGACACTACCCCTCTGATCCTTGAGCTTTTCACCTCTGCCAAACCCCTGCATGTTATACAATCACTCACCCACTACAATAACTGCTGTGACCTGTTTCAATACTGGTCACTCACTGCGCAACGTCCTGTTATCACTATTACTGCTACTCTGTTATAACTCTGCAACTATTATCTTATAGCTCTTCACTACTGGGCCATTACCGTGTTATTTCTACAGTTCAGTCAACGCTCAGTATGTTATACAATACTGTACCACTGAATGGAATGGATGTAATATTGCCATTCCAGTGCAACTAATTACTGTACTAATACAGTTGGTCTATTCTGACCTCTTTGTTGTGTAAGTGTTGTTATGATGACCTAACCAGTCCTTTCTATCTCTCACCCCTGCCCCTCATACCCTGATGCCACTAGAGGTACATCACTAATGACTTACTGCAACTACTTTTTGCACTAATACTAAAACAATACTACTACTACTACCAACTAAGTCTACTTCAAGTCTGTATATATAGCACTACTTTTACCAGTGCCCTATGTGATGTTGTGGGGTTCTTGTTTAAAAGTTTGTGTTTTGACTGTGTCATTGTGGTCAGCGTTGTCTTCTCCCCCCTGTCATGGGCCTGAATTATGGATGACTGTGTTTTACAGGGAGCCAAAGGAGACAAAGGCGACGAAGGCACTCCCGTAAGTCACAATCTCTCCATCCATCTCTCTACATCTCTCTCTCTCTCTCTCTCTCTCTCTCTCTCTCTCTCTCTCTCTCTCTCTCTCTCTCTCTCTCTCTCTCTCTCTCTCACTCTTATCTAGTTCCATTCAAACTTTTTCATGTTTGAATGCCACTTCTCCCTCTCTGGCTCCCATTCTCTATTAGATGAAGCATGCATTAACTGAATTGGTGAATGAGAGATGTGTATCGTCATATGATTTAGTCACGCTTCAGCCCCTCTTTTCATCTGACAGGGGATTGATGGAGACTAGAGACAAGAGCAGGTGCATCGCATTTGTCTGTTTCTATGTTTTCCTCTCCTCCTCCTTCTACCTCTTCCTCTCCCCAATTGGTCTCTCTCATCTTCTCTGTTCTCTCTCCTTCCACCAGGGGGAGTCTGGTCTACCAGGGAAGGCAGGGGAGAGAGGAGTACGGGTGAGTAGTCACGAATGTGTCACATACAACTATGAAACGTAAAAATATTCCCTTTTATGCCCTCTTTTCAGAATGGTCTCGCTGTACTGTATATGGTGATTGGTCACTAATGTAGGTCATGATGAACCACAGGAAACCTTTCTTACGTGATCTGAAGTGAATGTTTTGAGGACAGATGAAACCCTGGCGAAGACAGCTTAGGGTTAAATCCATTTGCATGGATGTGCAGCTTTACATTTTTTATTTTCTAAGATGTTTTGAGGACTGCCATAGTAACTAAGCACATAATCTGTGTGTTTTTTTCCCCCCATCCTTAGGGTCTGTCGGGTCAGCCTGGGCGAGCAGGGGAGAAGGGAGACCTGGGAGACTCTGGAGCGCACGGACGCAACGTGAGACGCATGTTTATGTGACAACGTAACACCCCTCTGACAGTTTGATCTGATATACTGTCTGTGTCTCCTGTGTAATAGTTATCGAGAGAGAGAGGATGACATGTGGGATGCATGTTTGTGACACCTGTTTGTCAGTCATTCACATGACACTCTTCTGCCAGATTGATCTGATACTGTCTGTGTCAGTATTTGTGCTAGTTTCTGTGTGTAATACAGTAGTAGTGAGTCAGTTGGTGTCTGTGTGATCCTGTGTGTGTGTGTGGTGTGTGTCTCCCACAGGGCAGCCCAGGATCTATTGGACCAAGAGGAGAGAAAGGAGTTGAGGTCAGAGGTTAATCTGTTTGTTTCTTATCTCATCTGACATAATAGTTCCAATCTACACAGATTAACAACACTTGTTTGTTGACACAATAGGGAGCTCAAGGCCTCCCAGGACCTCCAGGGAACATGGTGAGTCCTGATAAGATTCTAACTTAAAAAAAAAAAAATATGGTAATTTATCAGAGGCTAAATGCGACACTCAGTCAACACATATAGCCTCTGTGGGAATCATACCAAACAAATGGTGTTACGAGCACCAAACTCCAACTGAATAAGCCATCAGAACCATATACCGTAGCTAGTTGGTTATCTAACACCCGCTCTATCTCTCTGTTTGTCTATCTCTAACTTCTACAGCGCGATATAGAGCAAAAGCTTAAAGGAGAAAGAGGAGAAAAGGTATGTAACACTGTAAAAACACATTTTTGTATACAGTGGGGCAAAAAAGTATTTAGTCAGCCACCAATTGTGCAAGTTCTCCCACTTAAAAAGATGAGAGAGGCCTGTAATTTTCATCATAGGTATACTTAAACTAAGATAGACAAAATGAGAAGAAAAAAAATCCAGAAAATCACATTGTAGGATTTTTAATGAATTTATTTGCAAATTATGGTGGAAAATAAGTATTTGGTCACCTACAAACAAGCAAGATTTCTGGCTCACAGACCTGTAACTTCGTCTTTAAGAGGCTCCTCTGTCCTCCACTCGTTACCTGTATTAATGGCACCTGTTTGAACTTGTTATCAGTATAAAAGATACCTGTCCACAATCTCAAACAGTCACACTCCAAACTCCACTATGGCCAAGACCAAAGAGCTGTCAAAGGACACCAGAAACAAAATTGTAGAGCTGCACCAGGCTGGGAAGACTGAATCTGCAATAGGTAAGCAGCTTGGTTTGAAGAAATCAACTGTGTGAGCAATTATTAGGAAATGGAAGACATACAAGACCACTGATAATCTCCCTCAATCTGGGGCTCCACGCAAGATCTCACCCCGTGGGGTCAAAATGATCACAAGAACGGTGAGCAAAAATCCCAGAACCACACGGGGGGACCTAGTGAATGACCTGCAGAGAGCTGGGACCAAAGTAACAAAGCCTACCATCAGTAACACACTACGCCGCCAGGGACTCAAATCCTGCAGTGCCAGACGTGTCCCCCTGCTTAAGCCAGTACATGTCCAGGCCTGTCTGAAGTTTGCTAGAGAGCATTTGGATGATCCAGAAGAAGATTGGGAGAATGTCATATGGTCAGATGAAACCAAAATAGAACTTTTTGGTAAAAACTCAACTCGTCGTGTTTGGAGGACATGTTTGGAGGACAGCCATGCTGCTAACTGCCCAGTGTCTGACGTCACTTTCTGTGTCTAGGGGGATGCTGGCGATCCGGGAGAGCACGGGGGCAAAGGTCAGAAGGGCGAGACAGGACCCTCAGGGGCCACTGGGCTGCGTGTGAGTAAGACCATGCTTCCAAATCTAGTATCGTTGAGAAGCTTGAGCTTCCTGGCTAGTATACTGACCCGTGATGTCTGTCTGTCTGTCTGTTTGTGTGCTGTGGTGTGTGTAATTCTTACCTTGTGTCTTCTCTCTATCTCACCTGATCTGTTGTTTGTGTGTGTAGGGTCTTGAGGGACAACGTGGACCTTCAGGGGCAAGAGTAAGTCACAGTCTGTCTGCCTGTTTCTGTCTAATCACTCTTTCCCTCTCTCTCTCCCTCTATCTCACTCATTGCACTTTCTTTCTATTTCTCCAGGGTGACACAGGAGAGAGAGGAGGCCCAGGAGAGAAGGTTTGAACAACACACTACAGTGACTTCTCACACAGGCTGATTTTCAATTGGACCCATCATGATAGGATATGGGACTCAAAACTGGCTGGTGATTGGCAGGTTACACTGTCCTTCATTCCACCGGATCCTGTTTCCCAGTCTGCAGATTCCCAGTGGGATGAAGCGCAGTGGGGCCAGCTCACAGCATCATCACAGCCTACAGAAGCACTGAATGAAAGACACAACATACTGCTGTATACACGCATACTGTACATCCTAAAGAATACCTTACCATCAGAATTTCCAAACAATGAACTAACTCTGAGTAATGATGCTGGAGCACTGAAAGTCAGACACAGTACAGTAGAGTAGTATCCTTTGTAAATAGTATTCAAGTCCAATACAAACCCAGTGCTGCTCTTATTCTGATCATACTGTATACATCATGTGTGTTCCTCTCTGTAGGGTGAGAGAGGTGCGTCTGGACTGGATGGACGCAACGGTTTGGATGGAAAACCAGGTGCACCAGGACCGGCCGGCCTGAGGGTCAGTACCTCTGTCTCTGTCATTACTTCAGCTGTAAAATACTCTGAGCATTACATAAGCATTACTGTGTCCAGATGTCTCTCAATAATTTCCCTTTGATGTTACAGGGAGACGCAGGGAAACTAGGGGATCCAGGAAGAGATGTGAGTACCATTCATCCCTCGGGGTGCACAACCCCAGTCCCAGAGGGCTGCACTCTTGATGGTTTGTGTGTTTCTCTGGCACTTTCATTAGTCTGTTAAAGTCAATGAGTGGAGCAAGTTGAGAATGTTACCATTTGCTGAATCTGATCCTTGGAGAGGTCCCATTAAGAAGTGAGAAAGGACTTCAGGCTAGTGGAGGATTCTCCATCTGTCTGGAGAATGGCGCTGGAATGTATAGCGGCTGTTTTACGGGCTCCTGACCAATTCTGCTATTTTTGCCCTGATCTTAACTTTTTTTGTACATAATGTTTCCGCCATCATTTCCTATGACCGAAAATAGCTTCTGGACATCAGAACAGCGATCACTTACCTCGATTTGGATGAAGATTTCTACTTCAACGAGTCGGCGACACAGGACATACTGCTCACCCCGGGCCAGGCCCTAATCCCCGACACTCAGAAGAGAAAGAGACGGTGATATAGAGGCCGACGTGCAGGCATCCTGATGAAACTATGGCTGCGAGTAAATAAACCGCCTCTGCCCTCCCTCTCTTCTATTGGCAAATGTACAATCACTGGAGAACAAACTGGACAGGCTCGGTTTGAGACTATCTTATCAACAAAACCTGAAGAGCTGTAGTATCCTATGTTTCTCGCAAACTTGACTGAACATGGATAAGGCAACACTGAACCATGCGTGAGAGCACCAGCTGTTCCGGACGACTGCGTGATCACACTTTCTGTAGCCGATGTGAGTAAGACCTTTAAACAGGTTAACATTCACCAGGTCACAGGGCCAGACAGATTAATTACCAGGATGCATACTCAGAGCATGCACTGACCAGCTGGACAGTGTCTTCACTGGCATTTTCAACCTCTCCCTGATCCAGTCTGTAATACCTACATGTTTCAAGCAGACCAACATAGTCCCTGTGCCCAAGAACGCCAAGGTAACCTGTCTAAATGACTATCGCCCTGTAGCACTCACATCTGTAGCCATGCTTTGAACGACTTGTCTTGGCTCACATCAGCACCATCATCCCAGACACCCTGGACCCACAGCCCCAACAGATCCACAGATGACACAATCTCTATAACTATCCACACTGCCATCTCCCACTTGGACAAAAGGAACCCCTACGTGAGAATGCTGTTCATTGACTACAGCTCAGCGTTCAACACCATAGTGCCCTCCAAGCTCATCAATAAGCTAAGGACCCTGGGACTGAACACTTTCCTCTGCAACTGGATCCTAAACATTCTGATTGGACGCCCCAGGTGGTGAGGGTAAGCAACAACATCCACCACGCTGACCCCTGACACAGGGCCCCTCATAGGTGCATGCTTAGTCCCCTCCTGTACTCCCTGTTCACTCACGACTGCGTGGCCTCACAAGACTCCAACACCATCATTAAGTTTGCAGACGACACAACAGTGGCCTGATCACCGACAACGATGAGGCATCCTATAAGGAGGAGGTCAGAGACCTGACATTGTGGTGCCAGGACATCAACCTCTCCCTTAACGTCAGCAAGACAAAGGAGCTGATTGTGGACTACAGGAAAAAGAGGGTCAAACATGCCCCCATTCACATGCTTTAGTGGAGCGGGTTGAGAGCTTCAATTTCCTCGGTGTCCACATTACTTAGGATCTATCATAGTCCAAACATACCAACACAGTCATGAAGAGGGCACAACAATGCCTTTTCCCCCTTAGGCTGAAAATATTTGGCATGGGCCCTCAGATCCTCAAAGTTCTACAGCTGCACCCTTGAGAGCATCTTGACTGGCTACATCACCGTTTGGTATGGCAACTGCTTGGCATCCGACCGCAAGGTGCTACAGAGGGTAGTGTGGACAGCCTAGTACATCACTGGAGCCTCAATTACCTTCACCCCTGCACATGGACTCGGTACTGGTACCCCTTGTATATAGCCAAGTTATTGTTACTCATTCTGTATCTATTATTACTTTTATTATTACGTGTTTTCTATTATTTATTTCCTTTTCTTTCTCTCTGCATTGTTGGGAAGGGCCGTAAGTAAGCATTCCACTGTTAGTCTACACCTGTTGTTTACTAAGCATGTGACAAATAACATTTGATTTGCTATGATTTAGATTTCATATCTATCTATCTCTATGCACTTAGTGTGTTTGAAGACTAGAGGATGCTGTGTGGTTTCAGCCCTCACCCCTCCACTCTGTCTGTCTGTCTGTCTGTCTGTCTGTCTGTCTGTCTGTCTGTCTGTCTGTCTGTCTGTCTGTCTGTCTGTCTGTCTGTCTGTCTGTCTGTCTGTCTGTCTGTCTGTCTGTCTGTCACCAGGGGCTGCCAGGACTGAGAGGGGCCCAGGGCCTCCCAGGCCCTATTGGGCCTGCAGGAAATCCAGGCACACCTGTGAGTTTGCAAACACTCTCAACCGCACACACACGCGCACGCACGCACACACACACACACACACACGCACGCACACACACACACACACAAACAGCTAAGCACTTGTCTCATCACCCTAATTGGTGTGTTTTAGGGCAAAGCAGGAGAAGATGGAAAACCAGGGACTGCTGGGAAAATGGTAAGGGATCAGTCAGACCTCTAACATAGCAGGGCATTTTTATACTACACACACACTACAGGCAATCATACCTCTGTTTGTTTAATTACAAACGGAATTGGATGCTATTCAGTGCTATTCATTATGAGCTTTATCACCAGTGAGTCCTATGTGTCTCTGTCTATCTGTGTGTAATTACCATTAGACGTGTTTATCACATCCTCTAGTGAAAGTGCACTGATCAGATGGGAATGTGAGGCTTTTATTCCACCTGAGTGGCTGTGCTGCATAATGATTATGATTGTGTCCCATAGGGCTCTGGTCAAAAGTAGTGCACTATGTAGGGAATAGGGAGCCATTTGGGATGTAGCCTGTCTGTTTTTTAGTGTTAAGCGAAGAGGTAATGGGATGACCAGACAAAGCACCGGCAATACATTATCTATCTGACTGAGAGGCTCTGCTTGATACAACAGCATGCTGAGCTTTGATAAATGCGCATTTCAGCGTTGTTAGTATAGTAAGTTTGTTATTGTGTTGTGTTTTGCAGGGCGAGGATGGCGAACCGGGGGAAGATGGCAGGAAGGTCAGTGTTGGTCACGGCACTCAGGACTTTTCTGTAAACTCTTTTTTTCCTACAGTATTATTGACTGTATCTTTTGTTCATTCCATGTGTAACTCTGTGTTGTTGTATGTGTCAAACTGCTATGCTTTATCTTGGCCAGGTCTCAGTTGCAAATGAGAACTTGTTCTCAACTAGCTTACCTGGTTAAATAAAGGTGAAATAAATAGTTAATAGTTGTAGTTAATGTGAGTGTGATATTAATGATGTTTCTCTACCTTACAGGGTGACAAAGGAGAGGCTGGGGCTGCTGGAAGAGACGTTAGTAACTTGTTACCTTGTATCTTAATCTCTCCACTCTCGTTCTCTCGCTCTCTCTGTCTGAAAAATGTCCTTAATTCCTCCCCTGCTGTCTCTCTCTTCCTCTCTCTCCTTATTTCCCTCCGTCTTCATCAATCCTGCTCTCCTTGGCTCCTTAGTGTCTCTCATTATCCCTATTCTATTCTTTTCTTGTCTTCAATTCCAGTCAGAGTTTGTGTCTATTTAGTGTACTTTACTCTGACATTGATATTACCATCACAACCTGCCTTCTCGGTGGAATCAATAGCACTCTAAGCGTCAGCCTTATAAATGCAACATTGTCTGATGATCAAGCCCTGCCTTTGAGCACCAGCCACTTCTGAGAGGGGATCCACAGGGGCACAAAAGTCCAAGGCTGTAGTTTCATGCGCAAATTGATATTAATCATCTCTAGGAAATCAGAGAAGATGATGAGGTGGATAGGGGGATATGGCTCACCTGCTTGATTTCCTCCTTTCTAGTTCAGGCCCCTTAGGAATGGAGTAATGTCCGTGCTGGTCTGAAGTGTGTGTGTATGCATTTGTGTGCTTGTGCATTTGTTCCAGGGCCGTGACGGGCTGAAGGGAGACCGGGGCCTTGCAGGGCCTACAGGGCCAACTGGTCTATCTGGGCCCCCAGGGGTTCCTGGCACCATCGGACCTCCAGGACAGGTACAGTACAGCCATATGGTTCTGCTTCTTCAAATATGTGTTTGTGTCACTTGTCTATGGTGCTCTGGTTATACAGTAATCTCTCTCCCCTCTCTTCTCCCTCTCAGATGGTCTATGTGAAGGGAGCGCCAGCACCATCTATTCCTGGCCCTCAGGGGCATACAGGAACCCCAGTGAGTTACTATGCTGAATATGAGCTGTGCATCATAGCATAGCCCGGTGTAGCAGTACTTGTCTCTAGTATGTTACTCTTGCACCCTGAATCACTGATAGTGATTCCCATATATCTGTGTCTCTCAGGGTGAGCCTGGAATCCCAGGGGCTGTAGGAGCCAGAGTAAGTTTGTCATCGTCTAAATCTTTATTCATATACATGGTCCAGGTCTCTCCATCCTTCCATCCATCTGTCCTTTAGTCTGATCTCTGACCTCACACTCACCCTCTCACTCTTGTATTTCAGGGGGAGAAAGGAGCAGTGGGTGGTAAAGGTGAAAGTGTAAGTTTTTGTGTGTGCGTGTGTATGATTACATCTTGCATATTAATGAGCATACATGCTCTTTTCTGATTATCTGTTTGTATGGGTTTGTGAATCTTCGATAAAAGTTTAGGTGGGATGTGGGCGATAATACTGAGATGTTATTGACAGGGTGACCCTGGAGAGGACGGGAAACCGGGCAGGCCTGGAACAGCAGTGGTAAGACAACCTGACCTGCACAACCCAGAGGCCTGTCTGACTGACATACTGTACAAGAAGAGCCACAGACACACCACGTGTGCTTTTACATTATGCTAAGGATGCTACGATTTACAGCTGTTTTGGCATGCAGATTAGCTTCCGTTACACAAGTGTTAGCCAAATCATGTTCAGTAATAGGTATAAGCCCAACAAGTATGACTGTGTGCTATAGTCTCTCCTCCTTGACGCTGTTTGTGCTTCTCTCCTATCAGGATGTGCAGAAGGCCCTCTCTAACCTTGGGATTGAGGTAAGTGAATACTAAATCTTTGTAATGTGATGTGACATTAAGTCATAGCTGTGTTGTGTAGATGAGTTCCCCTCATCTTGACCAAGCCTGGGTCGTATTCATTAGCCGTAGCAAAGTGTTTTAAAAATGGTTACAACTGGAAATGAAAACAATCAGTTCTCATTGGACACGTCCAGGTAGGCCCCCTCTGTTTCAATCCGTTTTCTTCAGTTTGATGCCTGTTGAATAAAACCTTGACATCTCTGTCCCTGTACTGCCTGTCTGTAGGTGCAGGACTTGAAGTTGGTTGTGGAGAGGAGGAATGTTCTGGTCAAGCCTGTGGTGGAGCAAGCTGAGAAGGGCCAGAGAGGAGACAAGGGAGAGGCCGGACAGAGAGGACCAGCAGGGATAGACGTGAGTGGGCGGGGGCTATTTGGGGCCGGTGTGTTGAATAGAGCTTATATCAAGACCCCCACACAAATGGTGTGGAGGGTATGTGTAATTAATGTCTTTACTTGTTTGCATCTCAGGGTGCTCGCGGGCTAGCTGGGGAGAGAGGTGTGAAGGGAGGGCAGGGGGAACAGGGGCCTGTAGGGGCCACAGGACCCATAGGGAGGGCCATCGGAGAGAAGGGCCCAATGGGGCCCCCGGGACAGGCTGGAGAGCCAGGAAAACCTGGAATACCTGGAGTACCAGGGAGAGCCGGAGAACTGGGAGAGGCTGGACGACCTGGAGATAAGGTGAGAAAGAGAAGGAAGGGAGGAAGGAGGGGTTCAAGGAGAGGGAGAAGAGAGGAGGAATATGAAAATAAAAATAGAAGAGGAAGAGCATGTGAATGAGAGATGTTTCATGTGATTCCACTTTGAATTCAGGGGGAGAGAGGAGAGAAAGGTGACAAAGGAGAGGATGTGAGTATATTCGTCACCGCGATAATCATCATTCAATGTACTGTATATATGAATGTTGACATGCGCTTGACTGTTCTCATCAGGGGAAAAATGGGCAAGCTGGATTAGTGGGCCCACCTGGACCAAAGGTATGTCCCTGACCTGAAGACACTACTAATTTCTAATGAGTCGTCATTACAGTAGACATATCATTGTTTATCCAGAGGCTACTGTTTGGAGTGTGTTTAGTGGGGGGTGTGCGTGTGTGTGTTTTAGGGTGCTTCTGCAGAAGAGGGTCAGGCTGGACTCCCCGGGGCAAGGGGGCCCCCTGGGGTCACAGGACCGAAAGGAGAGCCTGGTGCTTTAGGACCACAGGGATCCAAAGGAGACGGGGTGAGAACACCTAACTCAATATATTACAGTACTTCATCAGGCAGGCTTCATAGTGTTGCTGTGTTTAACCTGCTGTGTCTGTGGTTGTGTGTGTGTAACAGGGTATTGCAGGTCTCCGTGGAGATAAAGGCGACCGAGGTCCATCTGGAGAGCAGGGACGCAATGGCTTTCAGGTGAGTGTGTGCTGCCCTGACCAAAGTGTTGGCACTCCCTGATGCCAGGTTGTATTACCCTCTTCATTGTGTGATTATGGTTCTGCAGAGGTTGTCAAGACATTGTTGTAGTGGTAGCTAGTAGTAACCAGGTTGTTTTTTCGTCATTTCAGGGGACAGCAGGAGAACCTGGAAAACCGGGACAGGATGGGAAGCCGGTGAGAGAGGGGGGGGGGGGTGCATACTGTAGACTCATCTGTGTTTTAAGAGACAGCTTCCAGGAGACCGATCCCAGACATCAAAAGGAAACACAGTTTTTAGTTCTTCAATAGCTTGGTTGTACTGTAGTTAAGCCGATAATGTTGTGTTTCAGACATAGTGATCATAAAATGTCCAACCATACAGTAGGTGAGTATAACAATCAATGATGATGTGTAATCAGCCATGACTAACTAGGGCCTAGAGTGTCCCTGGTCTGGAAGAACTCAGGGCCCTAGTAGTCATAACATGTGCAGGAAGAGGAGAAAGATGGGTAGGAGAAAGAGAACTGAAGGTGTGGAGAGGGAGAGAGAAGATAACTCGCGCTTCTTATTTCATCCCACAATGTTTCGGAGCAGGGTCCACAAGGGCCAGCTGGTCCTCAAGGCCGCTCAGTGAGTAACAATAACCCAGCCAGGCATTCTCCTTTTGGGCTGGTCCTGCATATGAAAGGCTAGGCTGCCGATGGAGCTGATAGAGCTACTGTATCTGTTTTCTTTGGGCTGAGGCTACATATAACCTTTAGACAGTAACCTTTTGCAGCTCGGCTTCTAACTACCCCTCCCTCTTTCTTTTTACCTCCCCCTTTCAATATGTCTCCTTTTGATCTATGTTACTCCCTTTCTGTACCTCCCTCTCTTTTCAACACTTCAAACTACCTACTCTTTCCCTTCTTCCTCTCCCCATCCTTCTTCCTCTCCTCCCTCTCTGACTCTAGGGCCTGCCTGGGTTCCCTGGAGTGCTGGGCAGACCGGTAGGTTTTTTCTGTGCTGCTGGCTGGCATGCTTGTGACCCGTAGGAGGGGCTGGGGGGTGGGGTACATATTTCGGGAAGGAAGTGTACAGGGACAACACACTGAAGCAGATGCATTTGGAAGGGGGGGGGTAGCCCTGGGAAATGGCATTGCAACATCATGTCAAGGGACGCTAGTATCAACAGAATCACCATCAACATGCATACACGGTCACACAGTCCTCCACCTCACCATCATCTGCATTTATTTCTCCACTTTAATTCTCATTCATTGATTTTAGGGCCCATCTCCCAGGGGACTGAAACTAGAGTTGGGTCTTGATAGGAGACTTGTGACATATTAATCTGGACCACTTGTTCCCAGAGCACCCCTGTCATACCCAAGATATCTGGAATGTTTTATGTACAGTGGCGATTTCAACATGTAAATCTTTGATGGGGCAAAAAATGAACACTTGGGGGATGCATACCAGCAAAGCCACGACACAACACAACACTAAACAATACATTAATTGCACTATAACGGTGACAATTGAGATGTACAAACTATGGCATAAGGGGACGACATGCAGCAATCCATCATTTTGATTAAGACATTAATGAGCGAGCTAGGACGGACGTTGTCAATATAACTATTTGTTCAGCACTTTTGAAATGTACAGTGACAGAATTCAGAACATGGTCTGTTCTTACAGTGTTCTCCCTGTACACCAAGTCAGAACCGTAGGACAAATAAAGGGGGCATATAAGCAGACAATGAAAGCTCTTACAATATTCAATGATTACATTTCTCTAAAACAGGTTATAGGCTACATGTGCACCACCAAGTCAGAACAGTAGGCAAAATGAAGAGGTGGAAATAGACTAAATTATTCAGGTGAGCACATGGGCTACTAACAGCTTACGACACAACATATACTTAGTATTACTTTCTTAGCTACGGTATACATATCTCCCTGGCATATTCCATTGTTTTTTCAGTAGCATACAATACATTTTTGGACTCACCTTGTTGTGCTGTGCTCACATGAACAGGAAGGTGGTGCGGCGGTCCTTCGTGGTCAAATTTTGTCATCAAAGTCTGGCATTCTCTGGATTCATGGTGCTTTCAAGACAACTGGGAACTTGGGGAAAAAAACTAGGTCAAATCATGATGACGTCAATGATCTTCAGGTCGTAGCTCTACAAAGAGGCCCAAGTTCCTGACTTACAATTCCGAATTGGATGACCGTTCAAAACGTATTTTCCCAGTCAGAGCTGGTTTTTTCCAGAGTTCCCGGTTGTCTTGAACAGTTCCGAGTTAATAGATGTTTTGAGCGCGTCAGAAATCATGCTGGATCGACAGCATGGCCAATGCTGAATGTTTATAATTTTAAGCTTGGAAAAGAGACCCGTACACCTAGAACTGAGACCAATGCTTGCACAAATTGCCACAAATTGCTTCCAACCACTCATTGTTGAATTTGCGATTTCCAACTTGTTGTGTAATGTTTATGTCCAATGGCCAATGAGCACCGACACTTTTTTATCTATAATTTCGCTTCATTATTTATTTTCATATGACAAGGATTAAAAAGGATTATCCCAGTAGATTGTCAACTTAATTCATGATAATGACTGCTAGCTAAGATTTTAAAAGGATGATGTTGACATGATCAATTCTAATCAAAGCAACTGTAGATATAAAGTCCATTTGATATCATTTTATCTGTGGCCAATGACCTTGAGCCTTATTGGATAGGCACTTTTGACTCTATAGCAGCACTCAAGGGCCTGAATTTTCGAGCTCTACCCTTAGATTTGGCAGTGACGGAGTGTCCCCATGAGTGACAGAACACTGAGCCAATAACAGCGCAACTAGAGAACATTACCAACCCCTACACTCTCTATTTTCCACCACAGAAAACACTGTATCACGACTCAGGATATGACCCCCATGGAGACACAGGAGGCGGATAGTACAGTTCTCCGATTATTTATTGTAAACATGGGGCAGGCAAAGGGCAGGTCGAGGACAGGCCAGGGTTTATGATCAGGTCAGAGTCAGGCAGGTACAGGATGGCAGGCAGACTAAGGGCAGGTCGAGGACAGGCCAGGGTTTATGATCAGGTCAGAGTCAGGCAGGTACAGGATGGCAGGCAGACTAAGGGCAGGTCGAGGACAGGCCTGGGTTTATGATCAGGTCAGAGTCAGGCAGGTACAGGATAGCAGGCAGGCTAAGAGTCAGGACAGGCCGGGGTTTATGATCAGGTCAGAGTCAGGCAGGTACAGGATGGCAGGCAGGCAAAGGGCAGGTCGAGGACAGGCCGGGGTTTATGATCAGGTCAGAGTCAGGCAGGTACAGGATGGCAGGCAGGCTAAGAGTCAGGGAAGGCAGAGGTTTGTAATCAGGTCAGTCAGGCTCGGGGTCAGGGCATGCAGAATAGTCAGAACCGGGGAAACTAGGAAACAGAACTTGAGAAACAGGAAGACTGGAATGCACGCTGGTAAGACCTGACAAGACAAACTGGCAACAGACAAACGCATGTATAAATGCACCGGGGAAGATTGGTGGCACCTGGAGGGGGGTGGAGACAAGCACAAAGACAGGTGAAACAGATCAGGGTGTGACACTGAGCTAGGCTGAAACACCTGCGTTTTGGAGCTGCCTTAAGAAGGCAAAAAAGAAGCCATGTTTGTATGGAGGCTTTATTGACTCAATGATTTTTTAATATATTTTTTACATTGTTTGCAAACTGATATCACCCGGAAGAAGGCACAGTGATGCCAAAACGTTGATAAATACCCAATACATTTCTGGGAGTTTATATATGGAGTGTGCAACTTTATTTTGATAGTTAATAGTTTATTAGCCGTTAGTCAGCGCCAGCTCATATTTTTTATTCTGCAAACTGATATGTGACACGTATTAATGATGAATAGAAATTACAATTTAAACCCACTTTCTTCAAAAGTAAGAAAGGAGAAAACATTTACAGTTATGTAATTCTTTGTTATGAAACTATTATAATTTATTCAAGTGTATTAGAAATAAAATAATTATTTGTTGAAAACAGGCAAAATGTGTGGCTCAAAACAGGTGGGGCTCTGCGCATCGCCACTGTTTATGTATTAAACACCACACATCTTTACCTGAGATAAGAGAATAGATGACAAACACTAGTATACCATAGCAAAGATCAAATGGACATAATTGGGTATATAGTGAATACTGAAAAATAATAAATGCTCGTCAGATATTTAACAGATGTATTTTGCATTTGAGAGGCTTAAGTCTGCTGGCTTTTTGTGCATGTGGCTTCGCCTGCTCTGTTGTCTGCTTCTCAGCTCTCCCAAAGCACTGTTTGCACATTGTATAACATGTGTGTTTCTTTGTATTGTAAGTGTGTATGCGGTTGTGTATTGTGTCTATGTAGTTTGGAGTTGTGGAATGTGTCTATGCAGTTGTGAGTTGTGTGTGTGTGTATGCAGTTGTGTAATTGTTTGTTTGTAAACATTTTTGGGGGGTTGTTCATGTATGTACTGTGTATGCACTTGTTTATGTGTGTATGTGTGTGTGCTATGTCTTGGTCATGTGAATCCAGCATGCTCTTGTTTGCAGGGGAACCCTGGAGAACCTGGAATTAGAGGATCAACTGTAAGTATGATACTCTCCTCTCTGACACACACACACACACACACACAGCGCTCTTAAGTATACTGATACTATCGGTTTGTAATTATAGGGTCCGATCGGTACCAACGGGCCTCCAGGTCCACCAGGGGTCAAGGTGAGATCATCTTCCATGTCATTTCCATGTAAATGGACAATAAAGTATTTTGTATCCTGTCTTCCATAATGAATACCTACCTATTTATTCTCTGTGCCAGCTCTGATGCATTGATTAGTGTAGATATGACTTAGGCTATTGTAGCTTAGTATTACGCCTCTGGAATGATATGATCATTTTAAGTGTATACTGTACCTTTTTCTTCTGAGAGTGTGTTTTTATCTCTGACAGGGTAATCAAGGAGTGCCTGGGGTTGGCGTTCAGGTGACACTTGTTTTATGTGTTATATTTTGTCTTCTACTACGTTTTATGAGTTGTATATATTCCTGTTGTTTATTGCCTCAGTGTTTAGGCCACTACTCACCCATTCACAGTCAAAGACACAGAGCTTTATAATAATCTACTTGAATTGAATCTCCTGTTCCACAGGGACTGTCTGGTCCCCAAGGCAGCATGGGATTGCCGGGACCTGCAGGGCCTCCCGGAGCTGTGGTACGTCAAAACATCTATAAACCAACTCTCATACTGGAGATTTTTGCAGGCTAAACTGCTGCTCTAGTATATTCCCATTGGACTGGGGATCCCTTGTATGCTCACACTTGCCATTTAGGCCTACTGTAATTCAACAGGCCATTGACACAGTAATAAGTGTTTAATATTTTATGCTGTATTGTAATGATACTCTTTCTTCCCAGGGTCCATCAGGACCTCCAGGTCTGCCGGGGCAGACGGTGAGTACAGCAGCTCCATGGGATTCACAGCTCACATACTGTAGAGCAAACACACACACACCTCCATCACCACCATAGTTAACACACACCAATCAATTTACGCACATCAGTTCTGGTGGTGACATGCAGTGTGTGTCTCTCCATAGGGCGAGGGGGGCAAGCCAGGGGTCCCAGGAAGAGATGGAATACCTGGAAAAGAGGGAACACCAGGGTTGCCAGGCAAACAGGTATCTACTGTATGGTATCTGACTCTCTTCATGTTTATAGTATGTCTTATGATGGCATCAGTTTCAGTGTGGATTTGTCTTTGATAATGATTTTCAGGCTGCTGCTTTTGTTCTTTATCAAACGTCCTCCCCTCTTCCCGCCTTCAGGGTATCGCTGGACCAATGGGCTCCACAGGGTTGAAAGGGGAGCAGGGGGACAGTGGCCCCCCAGGAAAGGTGAGTGAGAGGATCAGGTAGGGGATGTGAGTTTGGATTGAGTTCTCCTTCAGGCTAATTCAGAGTCCACAGCCGCAGAGCCGCAATTGTCCATTGTGAGACCACCGTCCACTGGGACGCACAGCCCGACCGCGCACCTCCCCCAAAATTCCCAACCAACGCAGCTCCAGTTCCTATTTTCATTTTATTTTTGACCCTTTATTTAATTAGGCAAGTCAGTTCAAAACAAATTCTTATTTGCAATGACGGCCTAACCCGGACGACGTTGGGCCAATTGTGCGCCACCCTATGGGAATCCCAATCACGGCCGGTTGTGATACAGCCTGGACTCGCACCAGGGTCTGTAGTGATGCCTCTAGCACTGAGATGCAGTGCCTTAGACTAGAGGTCGACCTATTATGATTTTTCAACGCCGATACCGATTATTGGAGAACCAAAAAAAGAAAATACTGATTAATCGGACGATATTTATATATCTTTTTGTAATAATGACAATTACAATAATACTGAATGAATAATGAAAACCTTTATTTTAACTTAATATAATACATAAATAACATCTATTTAGTCTCAAATAAATAATGAAACATGTTCAATTTGGTTTAAATATTGCAAAAACACAGTGTTGGAGAAGAAAGTAAAAGTGCAATATGTGCCATGTAAAAAAGCTAACGTTTAAGTTCCTTGCTCAGAACATGAGAAAGCTGGTGGTTCAATATTCCCAGTTCTTCAATATTCCCAGTTAACTAGTTTTAGGTTGTAGATATTATTAAAGAAATTATGACCCGTCGACTATTTCTCTCTATACCATATACCTTTGACTATTGGATGTTCTTATAGGCACTTTAGTATTGCCAGCCTAATCTCGGGAGTTGATAGGCTTGAAGTCATAAACAGCTCAATGCTTGAAGCATTGCTAAGAGCTGCTGGCAAACGCAGTAAAGTGCTGTTTGAATGAATGCTTACAAGCCTGCTGCTGCCTACCCCTGCTCAGTCAGACTGCTCTATCAAATATCAAATCATGGACTTAATTATAATATAATCAACACAGAAATACGAGCCTTTGGTCATTAATATGGTCAAATCCGTAAACTATAATTTAGAAAACAAAATGTTTATTCTGTCAGTGAAATACAGAACCATTCCGTATTTTATCAAATGGGTGGCAACTCTATGTCTAAATATTGCTGTTACATTGCACAACCTTCAATGTTATGTCATAATTATGTACAAATCTGGCAAATGAATTATGGTCACACAGTTCGCAACGAGCCAGGCAGCCCAAACTGTTGTATATACTCTGCTTGCACAGAGCGCAAGAGAAGTGACACAATTTCCCTAGTTAATAATGCCTGCTAACATAGTTAAAATAAATCAAAATATGCAGGTTTTAAAAAAATGATGTTTATGGTTAGGTACATTTGTGCAGGGAATGCGCTTTTGTTAAATCATCATCCGTTTGGCGAAGTTGAATTAGGCTGTGATTTGATGATAAATTAGCAGGCACCGCATTGATTATATGCAACGCAGGACAAGCTAGTTAACCTAGTAATATCATCAACCATGTGTAGTTAACTAGTGATTGTGAAGATTGATTGTTTTTTACAAGATAAGTTTAATGCTAGCTAGCAACTTACCTTGGCTCCTTGCAGCTGCAAGGTCCTTTTGACACTGCACTCGCATAACAGGTGGTCAGCCTGCCACGCAGTTTCCTCACGGATTGCAATGTAATCGGCCATAATCGGCATCCAAAAAGGCCGATTACCGATTTGTTATGAAATCTTGAAATCGGCACTAATTAATCAACCATGGCGTTTAATTGGTCGACCTCTACCTTAGACCGCTGTGCCACTGGGCAGCCCTATTCATTTGAATATGGTGATGGTTGGAGAAATTGTTTTACCTGTCCTGAGAAATCTAAAAGTATGAAAACCAATGGTCCAATATTCTACAACACTGCCGTGTGGACTGTACATATTGTGGACTCTGATATGTAATTCATTCAGAAGCTACAGCTGCACATTTATCCCTCTTTTCTTTACTGTAAAAGGCCATGACTCATATCCTCTTTTTACAATGTCTCTCCAAATCAAAGAAGAGGTAATCACTGGCATGAATAGGAGGGCGGAGACACATGTAAACATACGCATACAATGACACACCAATGCTCAAGCATATACTGTATGTGCACTTGTAAAGGATGTCACGCTGCTCTTACCAAGGCTCAAATCCAGGACCTTTACCTTGCTAGCACAAGTGACCTCCCCCTCAAGTTTCTTATCAGTCAGTGCCATGCGAAAAGCTAGCAATTCTGCTGTGAAAGTGGCGACATTTCAGGCTGAGGGAATAAGTTTCACACATCCCCATGTGCTACACATGCATGCATGCACGCACACACACAGCATATGTTTAGTATCCTTGTTGAAACCAAACATTTATTTCCATTCAATATCCTGTTTACCTAACCCTAAATCTAACCCCAACTCCTAAACCTGACCCATAAACCCAAGCATAACCCCTAAGCCTAAAATAGCCTTTATCCTTATGGGGACCTGGGAAATGTCCTCACAAGGGGAATGTTCTTTGTTTTACAATCCTTGCAGGGACTTTTGGGGGTTTCCGGTACCCATGAGGATAGTAGTACAAACCCACACACACACATTCACATCATTCGCCGGAGGCTTTAGCAGGATGTAATACCGTTCAGGAGAAATATGAGCTTTTGAAAGGACTAGATGTACTGTACTAACCAAATGACACTCCCGTTCATGGGATGCTCTAATGAAGGTCAAAAGGCCAAAACAGTAGCATAATAAAAAATGATATTTTGAGAGCATAGTGGGTGGGAGTTCTCCATTTTTTACTATTGCTGTCCATCTTCAGTGAATTTTCAAACAACCTAATCCAGATGTTTTGAGTTTCACGTTAACTTCTCCCTCCATCCATCCCCTTTACAGGCTGTAGCAGGACCCCCTGGTGTGAAAGGAGCACAGGTGAGTGGTTGTCATGGTTACTATTCGGTCGTGGTAACATCCAGTTAGTGTTGACTACAACCTCGCCCTGTTGAACCAGTGTATGAAGGCACAATAGACACAACATACTGAATCATAGGCCAACAAACAGACGTATTGTAGACGGCTTTGACTAGAGCAGAATGGTATGGGGTGGTTTAACGGTTAGGGCCGCTGAGCACAATCACATATGCCATGTTGGCGTGGGTTCAAATCCGGCCCACTGTCTCTCATCTTTCCTGTCTCCCTCTAAGTAGGCTGTGATTCGTGAGGAACTAGGTGCAATGGAATAGGATGGAACAGAGTTTAATGTAATGGGCTGTCTGTTGGTTGTGATTGGTTCAGGGACCTGCTGGTGTGACCTTATCTGGGACAATGGGAGAGAGAGGGCTGCCAGGGCTACGGGTAGGTCTGCTTGGTTGAACCAGTTATTTACATCAGCTATTATTCAGGCATTTACTATACAGATTACCAAACATGAACAAGAATGTGTAGGGATTTCTGGGTTACCACGTGTTTCTAAAGTTGTATTTTTCTAAAATGTTTGTCCTTTAGGGTGAGAGGGGGGACAAGGGTCCTGCAGGCATCAAAGGGGACAGGGTGAGTAATGTCACATAATACAACATTAGTCGACATTCACAGACACTACATTATGACAGTGATAAGGGAAATTATTGTGTGTGTGTCTGTCTGTTTCTGTGTCTTGTTGAAATAGGGCCCTGCTGGTGAAAATGGCGAGCCTGGAGAAGATGTGAGTCACCTTTTGACATTTTGTAATATCAAATATTTAATGTCTAACTGATGTCAGTCTTACTTACTTCTCCATCCACTTTGTCTCTTTTAGGGGGGCAGAGGACATGCAGGGCCTAAAGGAGACAAGGTAATTCAAATCACCAGCTGATTCCTCGTGTCTGTGTTTCCCTGGCTGCTAACCATGTGACAGTACTAACAGGATTTGTGTTGCAGGGAGAGAGAGGCATCGGACTGGCAGGGCCTCCTGGTCAGCTGGGACCTCAAGGGTTAAAGGTTACTATCATACTGAATGTTCTCATAAACACATCACATATGTAGCTATGCTCATATTAACATCAAATCAAGTAAAGTTAAGTAAAAAATAGATAAGTAACAAATAATTAAAGAGCTGCAGTAAAATAACAGTAATGAGGCTATATACAGGGGGTACCGGTACAGAGTCGATGTGCGGGGGCACCGGTTAGTCGAGGACATATGCAAACTTATCCGTTTCTGCTCTTCTACAGTGAATGTGAACCCCTGTGTGTTTGTGTTTTAGGGAGACACAGGACTCCCGGGCCCAGCAGGTCCTCCAGGAGCCCGTGGCATAGCAGGGACCCCTGGTCTGGCTGGCCTGAGAGGAGAGAACGGAACCCCAGGACCCCCAGGACCTCTAGGACCCAGGGTGAGAGGGCCTATATCGCCACGGTAGTTGGGTGACTGGTGTGGTCTTGTCTTGTTAGCCCTACTCTGTGTTGTATGATTATGTTGTCTCATCTCCAGGGTCTCCAAGGCTTTCCTGGTCAGGCAGGGACCCCTGGAGGTCCTGGGCCCCCTGGACCCACCGGCCTAGTTGTAAGTATCCTTTACATTGCATCATGATGACTTAATTGAGTGTGTGTGAGCGAGAGAGACAAATAAATATATAATATATTTAAGCAATAAGGCCCGATGGGGTGTGGTATATGGCCAATATATCACGGTTAAGGGCTGTTCTTAAGCATGACACAACGCAGAGTTCCTGGATACAGCCCTTAGCTGTGGTATATTGGCCATATACCACAAACCCCCGAGGTTCCTTATTGCTATTATAAACTGGTTACCAATGTAATTAGAGCAGTAGAAATAAATGTTCTGTCATACCCGTGGTATACGGGCTGATAGTTTCTTATAGGTAGCCTAGCGGTTAGAGCATTGTGCCAGTAACCGCAAGGTTGCTAGTTTGAATCTCTGAGCCCGCTAGGTGAAATCTGTCGATCTGCCCCTTAGCAAGGCACTTAACCCTAATTGCTCCAGGGTCAAAAACACATTTCCTTTTCACACCAGTACAGGTTACACACTTGTACAGTACATGTTTGAAGCAGGACAAATGTAAGCCCCCTTGTTTGACATTTGATTTAGCAGATGCTGTTATCCAAAGTGACTTATAGTCATGCATGCATATACTTTTTATGTATAGGTGGCCCAGGGAATCGAACCCACTATCCTGGTGTTGCAAGAGCCATGCTCTTCCAACTGAGCTACAGAGGACCAAGGAGAGAGCAAGACTTTGTGTGTTTGTGTTATACTGAACATGAACACTAACAGATACCTGTTTTTCCTTACCAGGGTACACCGGGAACTGCTGGAGGCAAAGGGGACAAGGTGAGTTAACAAAGAGATAAACATGTCTTCCATACTGTATAATATCTTATCAAATAGGATGAGATTGCTCATTAATCTTCCTCTTTAGGGAGCGATTGGAGCAGGAGTACCCGGATTGAGAGGCGAGAGAGGAGACCCAGGGCCCCGGGTAAAACCACATCACCATTTGAGTTTGAATTGTATCTATATTTGACAGTGTTGTATTGTAGAGTTGTGTGTGTTGGGGGATGTACAGATTAATGTGCCTGATGTTTGCAGGGGGAGGAGGGTCGAGCTGGTTTGGACGGGGAGAGAGGACTAGTGGTACGTCTGTCTTCTCTTCTTTCATCACTGTCTGTCTCTCATGTATCTCTACCACAGGAGGCTGGTGGCACCTTAATTGGGGAGAACGGCTCGTGGTAATGGTTGGAGCAGAATTGCTGGACTGGTTTCAAATAAATTAAACACATGGTTTTCATGTATTTGATACCATTCCATTAACTCCGTTCCATACATTATTATGAGCCGTCCTCCCCTCAGCAGCCTCCTGTGATCTCTACACCTGTTCATCTTATCTACTCTCAACATCACTATCTAGCAATTTTGACTCTACCGCCTCTGTCTTGTGCTTGATAATTGCCTCAGCGTTCTATGGTGTTTGTTTCTGTCTTTTTTATTACTAGATGTCATTGATTGCCCCAACCCTCAATATTGATGCAACTTAATAGAGCGAGAGAGAAAATGACAGAAGGGGGAAGGCTGAAGTGAACATAGATAGAGCTCAAACGTTTGTGTGGCTTGAGCAGTGTACTTCAGTAAATAGAAAGGGCCCAAACGAAAGGAAAAGTTCTGAAAGCAAAAGACTTCATCATCTTCATCAGCATGATGCATAAACCTTTAAATCGTTTCCATCACGACTATACCTTTTATCCAATACTGTCAAGCTCATTATCCCACCATGCATAGAGTATACATATCCTGTTTCTCTGAGCACAGTAGTGCAGTAGATTGCTCCCTAAAGTGTGTTCTACCCTCCACTTTGATCTAATGATAGGCCTCTGTACTACCATAGCTCCTTTAAAAGCTGCCAGCAGGCCCCTGGTCCTCTGTCGCTACCTGTGCATTAGTGCTACTGAGAGTAGGGCTGTTCTCCAAGGCAAGGGCCACTAAACCTGTTCACCTTAGCTCTCATCAAGGCCATACTGACAGACTCACATTAGTTGCCTGGTAACTTCCAGAAGGGGGCCTGGTACTGTAGAGTGCCCATGGCATTGCACTTTAAACTCAGGTGAGACATACACACATACAGGAACTCACCTATTACAGTACACTCATTTCTCATACAAGAGGAGAGTGCTAGTTGTGGTGGGTATAGAGAGCTATTGGTTGTAGTTTTGGATGATTTACACCATAATGGTGACAATTGCTGGTGAGGATGTGCATGTGGGAGTATAATTGTTTTTCTTCCTTTGTGTGTTCTGTTTGATTAAATGTGTGTGTGTGTGTGTGTGTGTGTGTGTGTGTGTGTGTGTGTGTGTGTGTGTGTGTGTGTGTGTGTGTGTGTGTGTGTGTGTGTGTGTGTGTGTGTTCACCAGGGCTCTCTGGGTGGCAAAGGAGGCAGTGGAGAGAAGGTGAATATTGTGACTATTATTCCCCACAGCTTTATTTTCCAACATTCTCTGTCCCCTGAGCATTCTGCTTATGTAAAATAGTCAATCAAATTAACATGCCTACCTAGTGAGTCCTACTCTCAATATATTTCAGGGTGAATTGGGGCCTCAAGGTGACAAAGGAGAAAAGGTATGAATTGTAATGAATGAGTAGTAATATTGTGTGTGTATGTGGTATAATAATACAGAGAAGTGCAGAAAAAGAGCAAAGGGGAGACAACGAAAATAAAAATGTGAAAATAAAAAGTTCTAAAACAATTTTTTAAAACCTAGTTATCTGACCATGATGTTGTTCCCTTGCAGGGCGATACTCTCCTGGTGGGAGGACCTACGGGAGAGAAGGGTAACAAAGGAGAGACGGTGTGTGACCCTCTCAACCCTCAACCTCACAGCACCGATTTATTGATCTAATAAAACAATTGATCACAAAAATACTTCAGAGCACCAAGTATTGACTATGACACTGCTAATCTGTGTGTGTGTGGGTAGTGGTAATTTACAACTGTTGTTCTCTTCTTTATCAGGGTGACCGAGGGCCAAAAGGGGGGCAGGGGGAGAAAGGCTTGAAAGGCAGTGACGGCCCAGCTGGGGAGCAGGTGAGGTTGGGCTTGACAATGAACAATTCTTGGAGTTGGCAAAAACACAAACAGCTCTGGGAGCAGGCTATTAATAACAGGAGTATAACTGTGTGTCTCCACAGGGTCTGAGAGGTGAGCCAGGAGACAGGGGCTCTACAGGGTTCCAGGGGGCCAGAGGTCCAGGAGGACAGAAGGTGACGACATCACCTGATCTTTATCAAAGCTTTCATCATCACTGTGTCATATATGTCAGAACCAATATCATCGATAGTCAGTCAATATCAAAATCACTATCAGAATGTCCTTGTGTGTATAATGGTTGCATTGCACAATTCTCCCACCCGTCATGTGATAATGGATCATCACCCAACAATATGTTCTGTGAAAAGGAACACTGTATTGCTCAGACTGGATGCTGTAGGGGACTGTTGTACAGATGCAGTGTTCTAATGGGTTTGTCTTTGTGTCTGTAGGGAGAGGCGGGCCTGCCTGGTGTACCTGGAGAATCTGTGAGTCTCCCATGTCACCCTCAGTTATGAAAACAATATATACTTTCTCTTGACCACATGAACTGACATGTGAAAAACTCTGGGCCCTAATTATAGCCTATCACTAGGATCTAAAGTTCTTCCTGGTTAGGTCACATGGTCAGGAAAAACTCCAGGTCCTATGACTAACTCCCCATTCACCCTCCTATTGATCGATAAAAGACGGGTTGATTGTGTTTTTCTCCCAGGGTACACCAGGAAAAGATGGAATGCCAGGCTTTAGAGGAGAGAAGGGAGACATGGGAATAACTGGAATGCGTGGAATTAAGGTTTGTACGTCTGTGTGTGTGTGCAGCGTGATGCATCTGTTTGTGTACGTGTCTGGTGCTTGTGTCTGTCATTGTATTTGAACAGTCTTTGAGTTCATCCCCACTTGAAGAAGTTTGGTGCCAAACTTGATATGTCCTCTAAGCTCCAGTGCCAGCCTCCCAGATCATGCCGCCAGCCATAACTCTTCAATGGCTCCAAATTGACATTACGTAATGGAGGATTAGTATAAATTCGGCTGGATATAGCCCAGGATAGAGTATGCGTTCATTCTCATATGGTCTATAAATACCTTTAATGACGGTTAGAAGTATAATTTGTGTGTTTGTGGCATTCTGCCAGACTAATAGGCTATCAGTACCCCCTAACCTTCTTACTGTATACTGTGTGAATCGCTGTCCTCTTCTAAAGTAACGACAAAGTGTGTCTGAGGGACACTTTGAGATGTGTTCAGTGTTTCCTTCACATGACCTTGCCACTCTAACGGCAGTACAATCACAGCATGATAATCTGGGTTTAGAAATTACTAATCCAGACGGCACAATATCAGCCAGCTCATTCAGTCTCACAATACTATCAGAACCCCTTCAACTTCCCCTTATCTGTCACTAGCAATTATGCTCAACAAATCACCCAGTTACTCATCCTTTACAGTACATTCGTGAAAGTATTCAGACCCCTTGACTTTTTCCACATGTTGTTATGTTACAACCTTATTCTAAAATTGATTTGGGGAAATTTTGCACATTTATAAAAAAGTTAAATACTGAAGTATCACATTTACATAAATATTCAGACCCTTTACTCAGTACTTTGTTAAAGAACCTTTGGCAGCGATTACAGTCTCGAGTCTTCTTGGGTACGACGCTACAAGCTTGGCATACCTGTATTTGGGGAGTTTCTCCCATTCTTCTCTGCAGATCCTCTCAAGCTCTGTCAGGTTGGATGGGGAGCGTTTTAAATAAATAAAAACTTTATTTAACTAGGCAAGTCAGTTAAGAACAAATTCTTATTTACAATGACTGCCTACCCCAGCCAAACCCGGAATGGCGCTGGAGCAATTGTGCGGTGCCCTATGGGACTCCCAATCACGGCTGCATGTTGCTGCACAGCTACATTCAGGTCTCTCCAGAAATGTTCGATCGAGTTCAAGTCCGGGCTCTGGCTGGGCCAATCAAGGACAGTCAGAGACTTGTCTCAAAGCCACTCCTGCATTGTATTGGGTGTGTGCTTAGAGTCATTGTCCTGTTGGAAGGTGAACCTTCGCCCCCAGTCTGAGGTCCTGCGCAGGTCTTCATCAAGGATCTCTCTGTACTTTGCTCTGTTCATCTTTCCCTTGATACTGACTAGTCTCCCATTCCTTGCCGCTGAAAAACATCCCCACAGCATGATGCTGCCACCACCATGCTTCACTGTAAGGATGGTGCTAGGTTTCCTCCAGACGTGAGGCTTGACATTCAGGCCAAAGAGTTCAGTCTTGGTTTCATCAGACCAGAGAATCTTGTTTCTCACAGCCTGAATGTCCAGAGTTCTGCAGAGATGATTGTCCTTCTGGAAGGGTCTTCCATCTTCAGAGGAACTCTAGAGCTCTATCAGAATGACCATTGGGTTCTTGGTCACCTCCCTGATCAAGGCCTTTCTCTCCCGATTGCTCAGTTTGGCTGGGCGTGTCACGCCCTGACCATAGAGAGCCATTGTTTCTCTATGGTATAGTAGGTCAGGGCGTGAATAGGTGGTGATCTAGTATTTCTATGTTGTGTTCTAGTTTATTTTCTATATTTGTTTAGTTGCCCCTTTAGCACTTCATTGACTTCACGTTTCCTTCTTTCTTTATTGTTTTTGTGCGTTTCACTAAATAAATATGTGGAAACCTTATCACGCGGCATCTTGGTCCGATGATTCTAACGACGAGCGTGACAGAAGATCCCACCTAACCAGGACCAAGCAGCGTGTTCACCAGGTGAAGGAGTTTTGGGCATGGGAAGAAGTCATGGGAGGATGCGAAACCCTTCCTTGGCGGCAGACAGAAGTTAAGGATGGAGGACAGTGACAATGCCAGCGTTCGCGGCCACAGAAAGCCGAAGGACAACTCCAAGATTTTTGGGGGAGGCACAAGGGGTGGCCGGTCGTGCCGAGGAGAATGCCAGAGCCCGAATGGCAAACTCTGGGGGAGCGAATTGTCAGACCACGGCCGCAGAAACCAAGATTTATTTTTTTTTTTGGGGGGGGGCAAGATGGAGCTGGCGGGAAGAGCCAGAGACTGTTAAGGAGGCAATGGAGAAGTTGGGAGAGAAAGAGATGAGAGAGATGTTGTGCAAGTGTGTTCTGCTCAACATCCGACCAGAGGATCCGGTTAGCAGGCTGGTGCAACCTATACCGGCTCTACGCTTCTGGCTTTCAGTGTGCCTCCCCAGTCCGGTACGTCCTGTGTCTCCTCCTCACACTCGCCCTGAAGTGCGTGTCCCCAGTCAGGTACGTCACACTCGCCCTGCATGTCCCCAGTTCGGTACGTGTCCCCAGCACTCAGAAGTACATCCTGTGCCTCCCTCCAGTGCGCCTCCCAGCAACATCCTGAGACGGTCCATGGTCCGGAACCTTCAGCATGTCCCCAGTTCCAGTCCCGCTACATGACAGGAGCCTCCTCTGCACTCCTCCCAGCACTCGCCCGAGGTGGCACAGTACATGCCACCTGTACCGCCCCACACATCAGGGTGTGGGGGAAACTGTTCGCCAGGGTCCATGTGTTCAGCCAGGGTCCATGGCTGGATCTTCGGGATGAGCGGGTTTTGTCCCTGGCGGGGGTTACGCCCTGACCATAGAGAGCCATTGTTTCTCTATGGTATAGTAGGTCAGGGCGTGAATAGGGGCTGATCTAGTAT
Organism: Oncorhynchus nerka; assembly: GCF_034236695.1. Taxonomy (NCBI): domain Eukaryota; kingdom Metazoa; phylum Chordata; class Actinopteri; order Salmoniformes; family Salmonidae; genus Oncorhynchus; species Oncorhynchus nerka. The sequence continues at coordinate 66,264,048 of NC_088397.1, read as the reverse complement.
TTCTATGTTTATGTTTAGTTGCCTGTTAGCACTTCATTGACTTCACGTTTCCTTCTTTCTTTATTGTTTTTGTGCATTTCACTAAATAAACATGTGGAAACCTTATCACGCGGCACCTTGGTCCGATGATTCTAACGACGAGCGTGACAGGGCGGCCAGCTCAAGGAAGAGTCTTGGTGGTTACAAACTTCCTACATTTAAGAATGATGGAGGCCACTGTGTTCTTGGGGACTTTCAATGTTGCATACATTATTTGGTACTCTTCCCCAGATCTGTGCCTCAACACAACCCTGTCTCTGAGCTCTACGGACAATTCCTTCGGCCTCATGGCTTGGTCTTTGCTTTGATATGCACTGTAAACTGTGGAACCTTATGTGACTTTCCAGGTGTGTGACCAGGTGTGTGACTTTCCAAATCATATCCAATCAATTGAATTTACCACAGGTAGACTCCAATCAAGTTATAGAAACATCTCAAGGATGATCAATGGAAACAGGATGCACCTGAGCTCAATTTCGATTCTCATAGCAAAGGGTCTGAATACTTATTTACATAAGGTTTTTCAGTTTTTATTTTTCATAAATTTGCAGACATTCTAAAAACCTGTTTTCGCTTTGTTGTTATGGGGTATTGTGTATATTGATGAGGATAAACATGTATTTAATCCATTTTAGAACAAGACTGAAATGTAACAAAATGTGGAAAAAGTCAAGGAGTCTGAATACATTCCGAATGCACTGTAAGTCTAAGACTGGAACCGTAGTCTGTTCATGGCCAAACATGGTCCAAATCAGTTCTGCTGGTCACTGTGACTGTAGGAGTCATTTTTTGTTCAAGCCCATGCTGACCTCGCCTGTCAGCCATGCATTAAATACCAACATTGTTTTTAAGAAAATTGTGATAAATATATACCAGTTTCATTTAAGGACCAAAAAGTTGTGCCATAGATTGCAAAATAGTTGGGTAGAGATTTTCGATGTACCGATCACAGCACAACTGTAAAATATATGGAAAATAAAAAGATCGATGGCAGGGGTTGAATGGAGCTAAAGGGTGGGACCAATAACAAGAAGATAACAAATGTAAAATATAGTGTCTCCAAAATGTATATAGGTTCAAACATTTTGTGAAATAGCACAGTTAAAAGTGTATGGCGAATAGAAATTAAACTGGAATGACATCAGAAATAGATGGGAGATGTTATAGGAAGGCCAGGACTAAAAACAAACCAAATATAACTATTGTAAAATAGATTGTGTCTGTAAAATGTATGTGGAAGCCTAAGTGTTGTTGTTAATTTGTTTACTCCAATTAGGGGAGGGGTGGTAGAATTTGCGGGAAATAATAAAGGAAAAAATATTTTTTTAAGATATGTATGATGTGTGTATTTGTATGTACAGTACCAGTCAAAAGTTTGGACACACCTACTCATTCAAGGGTTTTTCTTTACTTTTTACTAGTTTCTACATTGTAGAATAATAGTGAATACATCAACACTATGCAATAACACATATTGAATCATGTAGTAACCAAAACAGTGTTCAACAAATCAAAATATATTTCATATTTGTGATTCTTCAAAGTAGCCACCCTTTGCCTTGATGATAGCTTTGCACACTCTTGGCATTTTCTCAACCAGCTTCATGATGTAGTCACCTGGAATGCGTTTCAAGTAACAGATGTGCATTGTTAAAAGTTAATTTGTGGAATTTCTTTCCTTCAAAATACATTTGAGCCAATCAGTTGTGTTGTGGCAAGGTAGGGAAGGTATACAGAAGACAGGCCTATTTGGTAAAAGACCAAGTCCATATTCTGTCAAGAACAGCTCAAATAAGCAAAGAGAAATGACAGTCCAGCATTACCTTAAAACATGAAGGTCAGTCAATCCGGAACATTTGAACGTTTCTTCAAGTGTAGTCATATAAACCATCAAGCGCTATGATGAAATAGGCTCTCATGAGGACCGCCACATGAAAGGAAGACCCAGAGTTACTTCTGCTGCAGAGGATAAGTTCATTAGAGTTACCAGCCTCAGAAATTGCAGCCCAAATAAATGCTTCACAGAGTTCAAGTAACAGACACATCTCAACATCAACTGTTCAGAGGAGACTGCGTGAATCAGGCCTTCATGGTCAAATTGCTGCAAAGAAACCACTACTAAAGGACACCAATAAGAAGAGACTTGCTTGGGCCAAGAAACACCAGCAATGGACATTAGACCGGTGGAAATCTGTCCATTGGTCTGATGAGTTCAAATTTGATATTTTTGGTTCCAACCGCCGTGTCTTTGAGAGACACAGAGTAGGTGAATGGATTACCTCCAATAATAATTTGTAAAAATGCAAATTACTTCACAGATCTTAATTGTAAAGAGTTTAAACACTGTTTCCCATGCTTGTTCAATGAACCATAAACAATTAATGAACATGCACCTGTGGAACTGTCGTTAAGACACTAACAGCTTACAGACGGTAGGTCACAGTTATGAAAACCTAGGACACTAAAGAGGCCTTTCTACTGACTCTGAAAAACACCAAAAGAAAGATGCCCATGGTCCCTGCTCATCTGCGCGAACATGCCTTAGGCATGCTGCAAGGAGGCATGAGGACTGCAGATGTGGCCAGGGCAATAAATTGCAATGTCCATATTGTGAGACACCTAAGACAGCGCTACAGGGAGACGAGACGGACAGCTGATCATCCTCGCAGTGGCAGACCACGTGTAACAACACCTGCACAGGATCGGTACATCCGAACATCACACCTGCGGGACAGGTATAGGATGGCAACAACAACTGTTCGAGTTACACCAGGAGCGCACCAATCCCTCCATCAGAGCTCAGACTGTCTGCAATAGGCTGAGAGAGGCTGGACTGAGGGCTTGTAGGCCTGTTGTAAGGCAGGTCCTCACCAGACATCACCGGCAACAATGTTGGCTATGGGCACAAACCACCGTCGCTGGACCAGACGGGACTGGCAAATTGTGCTCTTCACTGACGAGTCGCGGTTTTGTCTCACCAGGGGTGATGGTCGGCTTTGCGTTTATCGTCGAAGGAATGAGCATCACACCGAGGCTTGTACTCTGGAGCGGGATTCGGAGGTGGAGGGTCCGTCATGGTCTGGGGCGGTGTGTCACAGCATCATCGGACTGAGCTTGTTGTCATTGCAGGCAATCTCAACGCTGTGCGTTACAGGGAAGACATCCTCCTCCCTCATGTGGTACCCTTCCTGCAGGCTCATCCTGACATGACCCTCCAGCATGACAATGCCACCAGACATACTGCTCGTTCTGTGAGTGATTTCCTGCAAGACAGCAATGTCAGTGTTCTGTCATGGCCAGCGAAGAGTCCAGATCTCAATAACATTGAGCACATCTGGGACCTGTTGGATCATTGAGCACATCTGGGACTTGTTGGATCGGAGGGTGAGGGCTAGGGCCATTCGCCCCAGAAATGTCTGGGAACTTGCAGGTGCCTTGGTGGAAGAGTGGTAACATCTCACAGCTCTAACCAGAATAGAAAGAGGAGTGGGAGGCCCCAGTTTGAGAAACAGCTCGTTCTGTGTGTGATTTATCTTTCTTTGTGCTTTTCTTTCAAAAACAAAGACATTTCTAAGTGACCCCATGAGGCGACTCCAGGATGCTGGCCTTCTAGGCCTCCCGCTTCTCTTTCTATTCTGGTTAGAGCCAGTTTGCGCTGCTCTGGGAAGGGAGTAGTACACCGCGTTGTACGAGATCTTCAGTTTCTTGGCAATTTCTCGCATGGAATAGGCTTCATTTCTCAGAACAAGAATAGAATGACGAGTTTCAGAAGAAAGTTCTTTGTTTCTGGCCATTTTGAGCCTGTAATCGAACCCACAAATGTTGATGCTCCAGATACTCAACTAGTCTAAAGAAAGCCAGTTTTATTTCTTCTTTTATCAGAACAACAGTTTTCAGCTGTGCTAATATAATTGCAAAGGGGTTTTCTAATGATCAATTAGCCTTTTAAAACGATAAACTTGGATTAGCTAACACAACGTGCCATAGGAACACAGGAGTGATGGTTGCTGATAACGGGCCTCTGTATGCCTATGTAGATATTCCATAAAACAAATCAGCCGTTCCCATTACAATAGTCATTTACAACATTGATCAGAAATACAGTGTAGACATTGTTAATCTGATGTTATTTTAATGGACAAAAAAATTGTATTTTCTTTCAAAAACAAGGACATTTCTAAATGACCCCAAACTTTGGAACGTGTGTGTGTGTGTGTGTGTGTGTGTATATTTCATTTAAAAAATAAAATAAAAATTAATCTCCAAAATGTCTGGGGGATTGGAAATTATGCATACAATTACCTTGATGGAAGCTACAATCTATACTCAATATTAAAGCTGATCTACCCCCTAAAAAAAAATTCTGACCTTCACACAACACACACCGGTTTTGACTAGCTGGTTGGTATTGGCAACCGTTGAAGTAAGTGACAGTTGTTGATGAGTCACCTTGTAAATGAGGGGTTGTTTTCGTTAGGCTTGGTTTGAAAGGACTGTCAATGTCTGTACAGTATAAGCTCTCTGTCTGAATTGGCAGTTTGGAGTAGTTTGTCCCACTGTGACTGACAGGGCCCCTCATCTGCCTCTCTAACTGACTAACTAACTGATCATTTCCAGGGCGACCGAGGATCAAAGGGGGCGTGTGGATCGGACGGACCAAAAGGAGACAAGGTACAATGGGAGGGAGAGAGAGAGAGGAAGATGGATGAGGGGAAGAAATGTATGACAGGAAGTTCAATTTAATTCACTTTATTTATCCCTGAGGGGTCTTTATGGGAGTTGCATGATGAGTTTTGTGATGAAAGTGTTTCATAGCCACTGTAACTATGACCTCTTTCCCTTTACGTGAGTTAATAAGGAAATTGTATAAGATTAACAGTCGGGGGAAAACGGTGTGGATGCACCATGGTGTGTCTTTCTAATGACCTGGCGATAGTGGACGTGGACTACATACAGAACAGAATACTATTGGACTTTTTGATGGTGTTGAATGTTTTTACCCTTTCTTTCTCTTTCTGTAATCAGGGAGATTCAGGGATCCATGGGCGGTCAGGGTTGCCTGGAAGGAAAGGTGAGCAGGTAAGAAACATCCCATGAAGTACAAGTTTAGAGGGCTCTGAACAGTGCACCATTGAGACTAATATCTGGAATTTAGTATTAAAACTGTATCAGCCAAGTGTGGACATGTTACCAGGTGTTGTTGTATCTGTGTTTCAGGGAGAATTGGGTTCTCCAGGGGCCACTGGAACCGCAGGCAAGGAGGGATTGATCGGACCCAAGGTATTAGTCTATGTATGGTTTGTGTGTGTGCGCCTATGCGCACTTCATTATGTGTGATATAGATCTTTCAAAATGTATCAGGGGTACTGTGTGTCGGTGTGTAACTACATGCCTGTGTGTTTTGTAGGGTGACCGAGGCTTGGATGGAGTCTTGGGGCCCAAAGGAACTCAGGGAGAGAAGGGTGAAAGGGTGAGTCTTTAACCACAACTGAATCCACTCATAAAGTGCACCACTAATACTATGAATGTGACCACAGCAAAACCGCTAGCTGACCACTGACTGTAGCTGTACTGTATATAAGGTCTGATGAAAACTGATTTTGTTTTATTTAACCTTCATTTTGACAGGGAGTCATGCTGAGACACAGGAGGATGGTGGTACCTTAATTGGGGAGGACAGGCTCGTGGTAATGGCTGGAGTGGAATCAGTGGAATGGTATCAAATACATCAAACGCATGGGTTCCATGTGTTTGATGCCATTCCATTAGCTCCTTTTCAGCTATTATGAGCTGTCCCCTTAGCAGCCTCCGCTGTGCTCAGATGAGCCCTGTATACACATCTATACACATCAATATTCACATACATTTACCAAAAGTACCCGCTGATGTTACACCCATTGCTGTTGATCTACCCGCTGATGTTACACCCATTGCTGTTGATCCACCAGCTGATGTTAAGCCCATTGCTGTTGATCCACCAGCTGATGTTACACCCATTGCTGTTGATCCACCAGCTGATGTTAAGCCCATTGCTGTTGATCCACCAGCTGATGTTACACCCATTGCTGTTGATCCACCAGCTGATGTTAAGCCCATTGCTGTTGATCCACCAGCTGATGTTACACCCATTGCTGTTGATCCACCAGCTGATGTTACACCCATTGCTGTTGATCCACCAGCTGATGTTACACCCATTGCTGTTGATCCACCAGCTGATGTTACACCCATTGCTGTTGATCCACCAGCTGATGTTACACCCATCGCTGTTGAGCTACCCACTGATGTTACACCAATCGCTGTTGATCCATGCGCTGATGTTACACCCATCACTGTTGAGCTACCCACTGATGTTACACCAATCGCTGTTGATCCACCAGCTGATGTTACACCCATCACTGTTGAGCTACCCACTGATGTTACACCCATTGCTGTTGATCCACCAGCTGATGTTACACCCATCACTGTTGAGCTACCCACTGATGTTACACCAATCGCTGTTGATCCACGCGCTGATGTTACACCCATCACTGTTGAGCTACCCACTGATGTTACACCAATCGCTGTTGATCCATGCGCTGATGTTACACCCATCACTGTTGAGCTACCCACTGATGTTACACCAATCGCTGTTGATCCACGCGCTGATGTTACACCCATCACTGTTGAGCTACCCACTGATGTTACACCCATTGCTGTTGATCCACCAGCTGATGTTACACCCATCGCTGTTGAGCTACCCACTGATGTTACACCAATCGCTGTTGATCCACGCGCTGATGTTACACCCATCACTGTTGAGCTACCCACTGATGTTACACCAATCGCTGTTGATCCACGTGCTGATGTTACACCCATCACTGTTGAGCTACCCACTGATGTTACACCCATTGCTGTTGATCCACCAGCTGATGTTACACCCATCGCTGTTGATCTACCCGCTGATGTTACACCCATTGCTGTTGATCCACCAGCTGATGTTAAGCCCATTGCTGTTGATCCACCAGCTGATGTTACACCCATTGCTGTTGATCCACCAGCTGATGTTAAGCCCATTGCTGTTGATCCACCAGCTGATGTTACACCCATTGCTGTTGATCCACCAGCTGATGTTACACCCATTGCTGTTGATCCACCAGCTGATGTTACACCCATTGCTGTTGATCCACCAGCTGATGTTACACCCATTGCTGTTGATCCACCAGCTGATGTTACACCCATTGCTGTTGATCCACCAGCTGATGTTACACCCATCGCTGTTGAGCTACCCACTGATGTTACACCAATCGCTGTTGATCCATGCGCTGATGTTACACCCATCACTGTTGAGCTACCCACTGATGTTACACCAATCGCTGTTGATCCACCAGCTGATGTTACACCCATCACTGTTGAGCTACCCACTGATGTTACACCCATTGCTGTTGATCCACCAGCTGATGTTACACCCATCACTGTTGAGCTACCCACTGATGTTACACCAATCGCTGTTGATCCACGCGCTGATGTTACACCCATCACTGTTGAGCTACCCACTGATGTTACACCAATCGCTGTTGATCCACGATGTTACACCCATCACTGTTGAGCTACCCACTGATGTTACACCAATCGCTGTTGATCCATGCGCTGATGTTACACCCATCACTGTTGAGCTACCCACTGATGTTACACCAATCGCTGTTGATCCACGCGCTGATGTTACACCCATCACTGTTGAGCTACCCACTGATGTTACACCCATTGCTGTTGATCCACCAGCTGATGTTACACCCATCGCTGTTGAGCTACCCACTGATGTTACACCAATCGCTGTTGATCCACGCGCTGATGTTACACCCATCACTGTTGAGCTACCCACTGATGTTACACCAATCGCTGTTGATCCACGCGCTGATGTTACACCCATCACTGTTGAGCTACCCACTGATGTTACACCAATCGCTGTTGATCCACGTGCTGATGTTACACCCATCACTGTTGAGCTACCCACTGATGTTACACCCATTGCTGTTGATCCACCAGCTGATGTTAAGCCCATTGCTCTTGATCCACCAGCTGATGTTACACCCATCGCTGTTGATCCACGCGCTGATGTTGCACTCATCACTGTTGATTCACTAACTTATTTTGCAATGCCCATTTCCAAGTATGCAGTTACCCATAGTTGGAGCCTCCCATTGAGAAACCAAATTGAATCTAACAGGAGCTCAAACAGATACAGTGCATTCTAAAAGTATTCAAAACAATTTAACCCATTTTGATTGAGCGCCTTGTTAGACAGATTCAATTTGGTTTTAATGTAATCAAATGTGGAAACAGTCAAGGGGTCTGAATACTTTCCAAGTGCATTGTACATTAGCACTTTGCCTCTCCCAGGACCATACAATTACCCAATTGGCTATTACAGGTATTCCCAAACTGGGGTACGGCAATGCTGTCGGGGGTACACCAAATAAAAATGTGATTCACATTTTCAAAAAGTGCATTTATATTTTCCAACTGGGCTATACATTTGGGTGAGGTTTTTCTCTCGCCTAAGTAGCTCGTTTCACTGCCCAAAATCAAATTAAACCATCTAGTGTTCAGCGTAATAATAACAAAATGTCAAATAAAGGTAGCCTAGTCAAATAATTAACATCTAATCACATTAACCTTCACTCTTGAGCAGACATTTAGAAACGAAACATGACAATTTGAAAAATAAGCCATGGGAGATTTTTGAGTGAGAATAAAGATGACGTTTGAGTAGTAAGACATGTATTAAAGCAACAGATACCATTAATAAGAAGGGGCTAGAAGCATCTTATATGGTGAGCTACCGAGTGGCTAGGACAGGCAAGCCCCATACTATTGTGGAGGACTTAATTCTTCCTGCTGCCGCTTATATGGCAGGGACAATGCTGGGAGAAAAGCACAGAACAACTATACCAACAATGCCTTAATCAAACAATACTGTTGCACTACGCATCATTGACATGGCCGGAGATTGGAACAATTACTGCTTTGCATACAAGCCAGTGAATTATATGCGTTACAGCTGGATGAGTCAACAGACATGGCGATCCTGGCACAGCTCCTGGTATATGTCCGTTACGTTTATGGGTGTCAATTAAGGAAGACATCCTCCTCTGCAAACCACTGGAAACCTGGACAACATGAGAGGATATTTGTTAAGTACTGGACAGCTTTGTCACATCAAATGGACTTGTGGTCAAGATGTGTTCGTATCTGTACTGATGGCGCAAAAGCCATGACAGGGAGACATAGCGGAATGGTAACGCGCGTGCAAGCAGTTGCTCCCAACACCATGTGGGTACACTGCAGCATCTACCAAGAGGCTCTTGCTGCCAAGGGAATGCCTGACAGCTTGAAATACGTTTTGGACACTGCAGTGAAAATGGTTAACTTTGTTAAAGCAAGGCCCCTGAACGTGTATTTTCTGCATTATGCAATGATATGGGCAGCGACCATGTAATGCTTTTACAACATACAGAAGTGCGCTGGTTATCAAGGGGCAAGTATTGACAACATTTTTTTTATTGAGAGACAAGCTTAAAGTTTTCTTTACTGACCATAATATTCACTTGTCTGACCGCTTGCATGATGACGAGTTTCTCACACGACTGGCCTATCTGGGTGATGTTTTTTCTCGCCTGAATGGTCTGAATCTAGGATTACAGGGACTCTCCGCAACTATATTCAATGTGTGGGACAAAATTGAGGCTATGATTAAGAATTTGGAGCTCTTTTCTGTCTGTATTAACAAGGACAACACATAGGTCTTTACATCATTGTATGAGTTTTTGTGTGCTAATGAACTCAAGCTTACAGACAAAATCAAATGAGATATATCGAAGCACCTGAGTGAGCTGGGTGCGCAATTACGCAGGTACTTTACCAAATTGGATGACACAAACAACTGGATTCGTTATCCCGTTCATGCCCTGCCTCCAGTCCACTTACCAATATCTGAACAAGAGAGCCTCATTGAAATTGCAACAAGCGGTTCTGTGAAAATTGAATTTAATCAGAAGCCACTGCTAGATTTCTGGACAGGGCTGCGCTCAGAGTTTGCCTTTGAAAATCGCGCTGTTAAGACACTGATGCTCTTTTGCAACCACGTACCTATGTGAGAATGGATTCTCGGCCCTCACTAGCATGACAACTAAATACAGGCACAGACTGTGTGTGAAATGATGTAAGACAGACTCTCCAATACAACCCAACATTGCAGAGTAATGTGCATCCTTTCAAGCACACCCTTCTCATTAACCTGTGGTGAATTATTCACAATTTACAAATAAGGATTTATATGTAAGATGACTAAATAAAGAGCAAAATGATTGAAAATTATTTGTGCCCTGGTCCTATAAGAGCTCTTTGTCACTTCCCACAAGCCGGGTTGTGACACAAACTCACACTCATTCTTATGTTTAATAAATGTATCGTATAGTGTGTGTGGCAGGCTTACAATGATGGAAGAAAAAAAACATTTGAGAGTGTGCTGACCCTGGTGCTAGTGTCACGATCGTCGTAAGAAGCAGACCAAAGCGCAGTGTGGTGTGAATGCATCATTTAATAGATGACACCCAAGTAAACTGTACCAAAAACAATAAACAAATAACGTCCGTGAAGCTATCATAAGAACTGAGCTTACACAAGCAACTAACATGGATAATCACCCACAAACAAACAGTGAAACCCAAGCTACCTAAGTATGATTCTCAATCAGAGACAACTAATGACACCTGCCTCTGATTGAGAACCATACTAGGTCGAAACATAGAAATCCCACCCCAACTCACGCCCTGACCATACTAAATAATGACAAAATAGAAATAAAGGTCAGAACGTGACAGTACCCCCCAAAGGTGCGGACTCCGGCCGCAAAACCTTAACCTATAGGGGAGGGTCTGGGTGGGCATCTGTCCGCGGTGGCGGCTCTGGCGCGGGACGTGGACCCCACATCACCACAGTCTTTCTTCTCCTCATTGTCCGCCTCCGTGGCCTCCTAAACACGGCGACCCTGCTAAATGGCCCCACTGGACTGAGGGCCAGCTCGGGACTGAGGGGCAGCTCAGGCGGCGCTGGGCAGACGGTCAGCTCAGGCGGCGATGGCCAGACGGCCAGCTCAGGCGGCGCTGGGCAGACGGCCAGCTCAGGCGGCGCTGGGCAGACTGGAGACTCTGGCAGCGCTGGAGAGGAGGAAGGCTCCGGCAGCGCTGGACAGAGGGGCTCTGGCGCCTCTGGACTGAGGGGCGGAAGCTCTGGCAGCGCTGGACAGGCGGGAGACTCCGGCTGCGCTGGAGTGTCCTGAACCAATTATTGTGTCCTGAACCAATTACATGACTCCTGATCCATATCGATTTCAGACAATCTTTGAATCAATAAAGAGTGGTCCACACTATCGAAAGCTGTCAATAATTCAATAAAGAGAGCAGCACAGTGCTTCCTCCGATCCATACACTTTACAACATCATTTAACACCAAGGTTGCAGCAGAGATGGTGCTATAACCTGGCCTGAAACCAGACCAGTGAACACTTGTAGCTAGGAAGGATCTAAGATGACTGTTTATTATTGGTTCTATTTATTTTTAATCTAGGCAAGACAATTTCGAGATTGCGATAATTATTTAGGTTGGAGGGGTCACCACCTTTGTGGAGAGGGAGCACATAGGCCACCTTCCAAACCCTGGGGATAGCACCCAAGATAATTGTCTGATAAAACATATTGGTAGCAGAAAGCTGCAGCAAGAAAGGATCATGTAAATCAGCCCCAGTTGATTTTTACATTCATCTTAATCACGGTGTCTAGCACATCACAAGTAGAAAGTTGTTGAAATGAAAAAGATATTCACTAGAAGTCGACTGATCTTCCATCGAGCCAACTGGAGGCTGGGAGAGGGAAGAGCAGTCGAATGACAGACCAGGATCAATTCATCTACCATTTATTTAAAATAAAAAGCCTGCCGAGATAAAATGCTGATTAAAATCATCACTTATCTAATTTTTCTCAATGATGCCAGTGCCTGACACAACTTTAATAGGCAGGGAAGGAGAGGAAGAAGTGTTTTGTAAATGGTATCTGTCTGTGGCATCTCCCTCTTCCTCTCTACAGGGCCCCTCAGGTATCCCCGGCCCCCCAGGCCCCAGAGGAGTAGACGGCTCCTCTGGACTGACAGGGTCTCAGGGACCAACTGGAGCTAAGGGCCCCGAAGGCCTCCAAGGACAGAAGGTATTCACTTGCTTTGGTTGTTTATGCCATCTAGTTGTAGGGTAAATTAAACATGGTTCAACATGGTTGTTGTCATTGTCAGGGGGAGCGGGGGCCTCTTGGTCCTGCCATGATAGGTCCACGCGGTATCCCAGGTAAACCAGGAGACAGGGGCAAGGAGGTGAGTGTCTCCTCTCTACTGTGCAGTATGTCTGCTCATAAAGTATCTAACTGCAACTGTCCCCCAATAACTCCCTCAAACTGGCCACAGCACAGACACAGCAGTGAAGCTGGGGACCGTTTTCTAAACCGTATGCACTGTGGAAAGTTTGGAGAAAATGGTCAAATAAAAGGGTTTTGAACAGACATAATACATTTAATTACTGAAAACACAGGTGTTGTTCCTTTCCAGTTTATATTTCTGATTCTTCGTGGTGGATATGTACTTAGTACATCTGACCTTGGGATCATAGAGCTATTAGTTTGTTCAACTACTCTGAGAACAGTTTATTTGTCAGCTGTGTGTTCTAATACCTGTCTCTGCTGCAGGGGGAGTTGGGTCCAGATGGAGCCAAGGGAGACAGAGGAGAACCAGGCTTGACGGTCAGTGCTTCACCTGGGCCTCAGGGCCCAAATCTGCTGACTCTACCACCAACCTGCCTACACATACACACACATGCAACCACACACACACACATATTATAATGCTGTCACGTCTCTCTGCCTGTCTCTTACACTCCTCCTCTTCCCCTCTGGCTCTCTGTGAAGGAGGATGAGATTCGGACATACGTCCGCACAGAAATGAGCCAACACTGTGGTAAGTCTTAGTCACCTGCCAAAACCCCAATGTCCCAATCCAACATGCTGGTGTCCTCAGTTAAACTTCACTTCCTCATCGTCAAGTGAAACAAGTAATGGTGCTAACACATCTGTATTGAACGTAATGCTCCACAGAGTCTGATTCAGACCCTCTGTCCATGTAGAACTTCTCACTGCTATTGACTTTCCCTGTAATGAAAGAGAAAGTAACATTCTCTTTTCCTCTCCTCCCTTTTCTCTTTGTCTTTCAGCTTGTGGAGGTGAGTGGGTATCAGTCTGACACGTGGACCCGATGGGATGAGGGCAGTAGCTAGCTTTGGCATGAACTTTTTAGCTTTATTATTAGTTTATGTAGTCACTGTGTTTTTGGTTCTGACGTGTGTCTGTACTATGTAGTTTTGGTTCTGTTATGTGGTGGTCCATGTAGGTGGTTATCTGTTCTACTCAGTGCTTAAAGAGGGCCAGTGCTGACCTGCTTAGAATATTGGATCTAAAATATGATGAGTACTGGCAACTAAATATAAATACTACCGGCACCCAAAATGAGTACTGGTATCTATTTCAGTCCACTTCAACCACTGGTTCTACTGTATGTTCTCATGAGTGTATATGTTGGGTTTCGGTGGTGTCTGGTGGCTATGTCTATGTGTGTTACTGACCAGTGTGGATGTCCTGTTGTTGTTTTTATGTTCCTGGCCCCTCTTCCTTCTCCCCTGTCCCCCATCCTGGCCTGCTCTCAGGTGTTGTTGTGACAGAAACCATGTCCCGCCCCAGGGCGCGTCCTGTTCCAGAGCAACAGCTGGCCCGGCAGGGCAAGGATGGTAAGGATGGTGAGTGTGTCTGTCCAACTGTCCTTCATCCCTACCTGTCTGTCTGTCCATCAGTCTTAACAAACAGCCCAGAGTGATGCTGTGTCTGGTTCTAAACAATGGGCCCTGTTTTCTCATCAGTATTCTCTGAACATTATAAAGGATATCTCTGTCTGTCCATCAGTTTTACTCACTCTCTAACTCTGTGTTTTGTCTGCTTTTTAAAGTTAGAGGGTTTGTAAGTGGGTATTCCAGCTGAATAAAGGCCCATTCGCGGGTGGACTGAGCCCTTGGTGAAAGTCCAGTGTTGTGCTGTAGGAGTTGGGGGGTGTCTCCCCTCTGGCCGTGGGGTGGTCGGGGTTAGGGTTGTGACCGCTGTGGCGCCCCCTGCCCTGTGCTGTGTTGCAGGGCGTGAGCTGCGTGTGGTGGTGAACACCAATGACCCTGACTACGAAGATATCTACTCTATAGAGAGTTACGATGATTCCATGGCTATGGAGCAGAGCATCCACCTAACCCCCGCTGCGAATCATAACGACGGTACTTCTCACACACAAACGCACACCCTTAAAGGGATAGCAATACACTTCCCCAGAGTCAGATAAACTAGTGGATACCATTTTTATGTCTCTGCATCCAGTATGTAGGAGGTTAGTGGTAGTTTTCGAGCCAACGCAAATCAGCATTAGCCCAATGAATGGAAGTCTACAGGAACGGCTCCCATAGACTTCCAGTCATTGTGCTTACGCTAGTTAGCAATTGCTCTAACACTAGTTAGAAACTTAAAAATGGCATCCACGAGTTCATCTGACTCTGAGGAAGTAGATAAAGTGTTTCATTACCAAAATCCTGACGTATCCATTTAACCCTTAATCCATCCTCACACACTGAACCCAGTCTAACACACAAACCAACCCTGGATCCCCTTCACACACTGCCATCAACATCAACAGCTTCCTGTGTGTCTTTATTGTGTTCATAGTGTTTTTGTATGTGTTGTTTTACAGTGGTCTGTTCTTAACCTAAGATATATGGGTGTATATATAGCAGTCTTGCAAATCTCTAATTTCCAACAATATGGGATTTACGTGAAACGTTAAATTATGTGCATGTTTATCAAGTTAGGACTGTATTTGTGTGTTTTATTGTGTTGTCGATTCAGTGTGTCTGTTTCGTGTTAGTTTGCTTATTACAGGCTGTCTGTTGATAGATGTTGATGTTTGTTGAATGATTGCATGTCGACAGGTGAGACAGTCACTGTTGACCCTCTGAAAGCAAAAAGGTCCAGGAGAGAGGTCAAAGGGGAAGGTAAACCCCGCCCACTTTCTCCTCCACTGCTGGGGTGTTAACGGTTAACTCCGCCTCCATCTCTGCATGCCTCTGGCCTCTCTAGCATGATGGTTTTATTTTCTTTGATTGCTGTTGATAACTAATCAAAACACCCAAGCATATCTGAATTTGGGCACTGAATTGTTTTTGTGTGGCAAATTGACAAAAGTTACTATAGATGATATACGAAGAATTATACTGAAACGTTTTTTTTTTTATAAAACCTGAATGGATTTGACCTTACAAGCCATCTTCAGCTTTTATCCCAGACATAATTTAGATTTTCTATCCCTTAAAGACTGTGTTAATTGTATGGTCACATATTTAATGTTCATCACAGAATTTTAAGTTACTGTTCATTAACATTAATACTAACATCACATTCATCTAGCTTACTGTTGGAGCTCTCTGTCTCTCTCACTGTGATTTTCCTCACTGTGTGTATGTGTGATGTATTCAAGCTCCAGTGGACCTTTGTGTGTTGCCCCTGGAGGAGGGCAGCTGTGGGAGGTTTACTCTGCGCTGGTACTTTAACAGCCAGGTGCAGGCCTGTAGACCCTTCATCTACAGCGGCTGTGAGGGCAACGCCAACCGCTTCCTCCATCAGGAGACCTGTGAGGAGCGCTGCCTCCCGGAGGACACAGGTACACACACACACACACAAGCAAGCACACATAGTAGCTTACTGTGCACACATACATATCAATCAATCAAATATATTTATAAAAAACTCAGCCTAAAACCCCAAAGAGCAAGCAATGCAGATGTAGAAGCATGGTGGCTAGGAAAAGAAAGGCAGGAACCAATTAATAAACTTAGAGAAGAACCAAGCTCCGAGGGGGCACAAAACCGGACAGGAAGATCATGCCAGTGACTCAACCCACTCAAGTCAAGTATAGCGAAACAAGCCTGTCAAGATGTGATACACCCCTCTCAGGGACGGCATGGGAGAGTGCGAGCAAGCCGGTGACTCAGCCCCCGTAATAAGGTCAGCGTCAGAGAATCCCAGTGGAGAGAGGATAGCTGGCCAGACAAAGACCGCAAGGGTGGTTTGTCACTCCAGTGCCTTGCCGTTCACCTTCACACCCCTGGGCCAGACTACACTCAATCATAGGACCTACTGAAGAGATGAGTCTTCAGTAAGGACTTAAAGGTTGAGACCGAGTCTGTGTGTTTCACATGGATCGCCAGATCATTCCATAAAAAGGAAGCTCTATAGAGGAAGCCTCCAGCTGTTTGCTTAGAAATTCTAGGAACAATAAGGAGGCCTGTGTCTAGTGACCGTAGCATACGTGTAGGTATGTACGGCAGGATCAAATCAGCGAGATAGGTTTTGTAGGTTGGCAGTAAAACCTTGACATCCACCTTAGCCTTAACAGGACGCCGGTATAGCACTGGCTAGCACTGGTGTAATATGATCACATTATTTGGATCTAGTCAAGATTCTAGCGGCTGTATTTAACACTAGTTGAAATGTACTTAGTGCTTTATCCGGGTAGCCCAAGAGCATAGTATTGCAGTAGTCTAATCTTGATTTCCCCTGGGGAGACACCTTGTGTCTCA
The DNA here is from genome assembly GCF_034236695.1 of Oncorhynchus nerka. Classification (NCBI taxonomy): domain Eukaryota; kingdom Metazoa; phylum Chordata; class Actinopteri; order Salmoniformes; family Salmonidae; genus Oncorhynchus; species Oncorhynchus nerka. The sequence continues at coordinate 66,247,274 of NC_088397.1, read as the reverse complement.
TTACATGGTTATTACAGGTTTAATCATGTTTATTAAAGTTCTCTGTGTGTGGGTGTTGGCTGAGACCCACAATAGGAGGCTTAAAACATGGACATACACTACCGTTCAAAGGTTTGGGGTCACTTAGAAATGTCCTTGTTTTTGAAATAAAAGCATATTTTTTGTCCAATAAAAATACCATCAAATTGATCAGAAATACAGTGTAGACATTGTTCATGTTGTAAATGACTATTGTAGCTGGAAACGGCAGATTTTTAATGGAATATCTAATATCTGCCTAGAAGGTCAGCATCCCGGAGTCACCTCTTCACTGTTTGCTGCTGAGACTGGTGGTTTGCGGGTACAATTGAATGAAGCTGCCAGTTGAGGACTTGTCTGTTTTTCAAACTAGACAGTCTAATGTACTTGTCTTCTTGCTCAGTTGTGCACCGGGGCCTCCCACTCCTCTTTCTATTCTGGTTAGAGCCAGATTGCGCTGCTATGTGAAGGGAGTTGTACACAGCGTTGTACGAGATCTTCAGTTTCTTGGCAATTTCTCGCATGGAATAGCCTTCATTTCTCAGAGCAAGAATAGACTGACGAGTTTCAGAAGAAAGTTCTTTGTTTCTGGATATTTTGAGCCTGTAATCAAGCCCACAAATGCTGATGTTCCAGATACTCAACCAGTCATAAAGATGGTCAGTTTTATTGCTTTAATCAGAACAACAGTTATTCAGCTGTGCTATCATAATTGCAAAATGGTTTTCTAATGATCAATTAGCCTTTTAAAATGATACATTTGGATTAGCTAACACAACGTGCCATTGGAACACAGGAGTGATAGTTGATAATGGGCCTCTGTACGCCTATGTAGATATTCCATTAAAATCAGCCATTTCCAGCTACAATAGTAATTTACAACATTAACCATGTCTACACTGTATTTCTGATCAATTTGATGTTTTAATGGACAAAAAATGTGTTCCTTTAAAAAAATGACATTTCTAAGTGACCCCAAACTTTGGAACGGTAGTGTATATCATGCTGAATACACACACATTCATGCTGCACATTCACACATGTACACACAAGAAAATGTATCCCCAAAACGGATTCTTGTTTTGTTGCAGATGCTGTTCCTTTGAAAAAGGGGCGATGATGAAGGGCATGTCATGACTACCTCCTCTCCACCCTAAAGAATGGCAACAAGTGGTTGTTTAATTCATATTTAAAGCTATAAACATTGGCAAGGTTTTGAGTATACAGTACATACACCATTGATGGATCTTTTCTCATGGTTGATGATTTTATTATTTATTTCAAGTACATTTATATTACGTTAACTCTGCAGCCAAACTTTTAAATCCCCCTCAGAATTACGTCTAGCGATTACAGCAGCACCGTATTACAGGAAGACAATGTTGTCCAAACATTGATGCAACCATACCACAGAATGCAGAATCTGTCTTTGGTGGATGTACAGGTAATGAGTTCCAAATCTGTCCACTAAATAGCTGTTCTATATGTATAAAGAGGCACTCACAATACATGTTATCATATTTTGCCAATGTAATGTACATATAAATGTATATTTGTATTACCTGGGAAATAATGTTTTGTGTGTCCTAATGATTCATGTTAAACTCTGCATGTTTTAACCTGACAGAGAAAAGGTGCTATTTTAAAATATATTTTTATATTGCACATTTCATTTGTTGTTTTCAAAGAAAAATTTGTTTGTATTTTCGCCATGTTTGATGTTCAAATTGCAAAAAGCACACTCATTCATGATGGCTCGGAAACATTACTCATTGTTTTATGAAATATGTGAATAAACCAGAGAATGAATAATAGTATTTCTACAATGTTTGTTTTTTTATATATAAAACCATTTTAGAGGTGTATACAGTGCCGTGCAAAAGTATTCAACCACCTTGTCGTTTTTCGTATTTTGTTGCATTACAACCTGTAATTTAAATGGATTTTTATCTGGATTTCATGTAATGGACATACACAAAATAGTCCAAATTGCTGAAGTGAAATGAAAAAAATAACTTGTTTCAAAAAATTATAAAAAAAATAGAAACGGAAAAGTGTTGAAGCCCATAAATAAGATCTGGTGCAACCAATTACCTTCAGAAGTCACATAATAAGTCAAATAAAGTCCACCTGTGTATAATCTAAGTGTCACATGATTTGTGTATATATATATATACACATTTTCTGCAAGGCCAGAGTCTGCAACACCACTAAGCAAGCAGCACTATGAAGACCAAGGAGCTCTCCAAACAGGTCAGGGACACAGTTGTGGAGAAGTACAGATCAGGGTTGGGCTATAAAAAAATATCAGAAACTTTGAACATCCCATGGAGCACCATTAAATCTATTATTAAGAAAGAATAGGGCACCACAACAAACCTGACAAGAGAGGGCCGCCCACCAAAACTCATGGACCAGGCAAAGAGGGCATTAATCAGAGAGGCAACAAAGAGACCAAAGATAACTCTGAAGGAGCTGCAAAGCTCCATAGCGGAGATTGAAGTATCTGTCCACAGGACCACTTTAAGCCGTGCACTCCACAGAGTTGGGCTTTACAGAAGAGTGGCCAGACAAAAATAAGCAAACATGTTTGGTGTTCCCCAAACGACATGTGGGAGACTCCCCAAACATATGCAAGAAGGTACTCTGGTCAGATGAGATTGAAATTGAAATGTTTGGTCATCAAGGAAAACGCCATGTCTGGCACAAACACAACACCTCTCATCACCCTGAGAACACCATCCAACTTGAAGGAGCTGGAGCAGTTTTTCCTTGAAGAATGGGCAAAAATCCCAGTGGCTAGATGTGCCAAGCTTATAGAGACATACCCCAAGAGACTTGCGGCTGTAGTTGCTGAAAAAGGTGGCTCAACAAAGTATTGACTTTGGGGGGGGGGGGGGGGGGGAATAGTTATGCACGCTTAAGTTCCGTTTTTTTTGTCTTGTTTGTTTCACAATAAAATATTTTGCAACTTCAAAGTGGTAGGCATGTTGTGTAAATCAAATGATACAACCCCCCCAAAAAAATCAATTTTAATTCCAGGTTGTAAGGCAAAAATTTTTGAAAATTGCCAAGGATGTGAATACTTTCGCAAGCTACTGTAGTAGGGCCATGGGTGTTTACTGGTCAAGTCACATGGTTGAGGGTGATACTTTGATCAGTTTACACTCCCTTGCTTCACGACTCCTGCGTGTGTGTTCATATTGGTGAATGTTTTAATTCAGCTGTACAATGTTTTATTAATGAGAGGATGCTCTGCCTGTTGGGTATGACTCATCCTCCCCTGGTCCCCCCCCCTTTCATATATATATACTGAACAAAAATATAAATGCAACATGTCAACTGCTGGTTTCATGAGCTGAAATAAATGATCCCAGAAATGCTCTATAGGCACAAAAAGCTTAACATCCCTGTTAGTGAGCACGTCAAGAAAATCCATCCACCTGACAGGTGTGGCATATCAAGAAGCTTATTAAACAGCATGATCATTACAAAGGTGCACCTTGTGCTGGAGACAATAAAAGGCCACTCTAAAATGTGCACTTTTGTCACTCAACACAATGCCACAGATGTCTCACGTTTTGAGAGAGCGTGCAATTGACATGCTGACTGCAGGGAATGTCCACCAGAGCTGTTGCCAGATAATTTAATTTTAATTTCTCTACCATAAGCCGCCTCTAACATCGTTTTTGACAATTTAGCAGTATGTCCAACCAGCCTCACAACTGAAGGCCACGTGTATTGCGTTGTGTGGGAGAGCGGTTTGCTGATGTCAACGTTGTGAACAGAGTGTCCCATGGTAGCGGTGGGGTTATGGTGTATAGGCAGGCATAAGCTACAGACAACGAACACAATTGCATTTTATCGATGGCAATATGAATGCACAGAGATACCATGACAAGATCCTGTGGCCAATTGTCGTGCCATTCATCCGCCGCCATCACCTCATGTTTCAGCATGTTAATGAACGGCTCCATGTCACAAGTATTTGTACAAATTCCTGGAAACTGAAAATGTCACAGTTCTTCCATGGCCAGCATACTCACCAGACATGTCAACAATTGAGCATGTTTGAGAAGCTCTGGATCGACATGTACGACAGCGTGTTTCAGTTCCCGTTCATATCCAGCAACCTCACACAGCTATTGAATAGGAGTGGGACAACATTCCACAGGCCACTATTAACAGCCTGATCAACTCTATGCGAAGGAGGTGTGTCATAGCAGCATGAGGAAAATGGTGGTCACATCAGATACTGACTGGTTTTCTGATCCACATCCCTACTTTGTGAAATTCATAGATTCGGGCCTAATTTATTCATTTAAATTGATGGATTTCCTTTTATGAACTGTATATCAGTAAAAAAGAAAAAATGTTTTTTTTTATATTTTTGTTACGTATGTATGTATGTATGTATGTACTGTAGTACCAGTCAAATGTTTGGACACCTACTCATTCCAGGGTTTTTATTTATTTTTACTATTTTCAACATTGTAGAATAATAGTGAAGACATCAAAACTATGAAGAAAACACATGGAATTATGTAGTAACCAAAAAAGTGCTAAACAAATAAAAATGCAAGTTATATTTGAGATTCTTCAAAGTAGCCACCCTTTGCCTTGACAGCTTTGCACACTCTTGGCATTCTCTCAACCAGCTTCATGAGGTAGTCATCTGGAATGCATTTCAATTAACGGGTGTGCCTTGTTAGAAGTTAATTTGTGGAATTTCTTTCCTTAATGCGTTTGAGACAATCATGTGTGTTTTGACAAATTAGGGGTGGTATACAGAAGATGGTCTTTTACAAAATAGGGCTAAGTCCATATTATGGCAAGAATAGCTCAAATAGGCAAAAATAAATGACAGTCCATCATTACGTTAAAACATGAAGGTCAGTCAATCTGGTAAATTGCCACAAAGTGTAGTCGCAAAAACCATCAAGCTCTATGATGAAACTGGCTCTCATGAGGACCGCCTCAGGAAAGGAAAACCCAGAATTACCTCTGCTGCAGAGGATAAGTTCATTAGAGTTACCAGCCTCAGAAGTTGCAGCCCAAATAAATGCTTCACAGAGTTCAAATAACAGACGTGAATTCAGAGAAGACTGTGTGTTCCAGGCCTTCATGGTCGAATGCTGCAAAGAAACCACTACTAAAGGACACCAATAAGAAGAAGAGACTTGCTTGGGCCAAGAAACACAAGCAATGGACATTAGACCGGTGGAAATCTGTCCTTTGGTCTGATGAGTCCAAATTTGAGATTTTTGGTTCCAACCACTGTGTGTTTGTGAGATGCCAAGTAGGTGAATGGATGATCTCTGCATGTGTGGTTCCCACCATGAAGCATGGAGGAGATTGTGTGTTGGGGTGCTTTGCTGGTGACACTGTCTGTGATTTATTTAGAATTCAAGGCACACTTAACCAGCATGGCTACCACAGCATTCTGCAGCCATACGCCATCCCATCTGGTTTGCGCTTAGTCCCACTATAATTTGTTTTTCAACAGGAAAATGACCCAACACACCTCCAGCTTGTGTAAGGGCTCTTCGACCAAGAAGGAGAGTGATGGAGTGCTGCATCAGATGACCTGGCCTCCACAATCACCCAACCTCCCGATTTGAGATGGTTTGGGTTGAGTTGGACCGCAGAGTGAAGAACAAGTGAAGGACAAGTAGCCAACAAGTGCTCAGCATATGGGAACTCCTTCAAGAGTGTAGCATTCCATGTGAAGCTGGTTGAGAGAATGCCAAGAGTGTGCAAAGCTGTCAACAAGGCAAAGGGTGGCTACTTCGAACAATCTAAAATATTTAGATTTGTTTAACACTTTTTTGGTTACTACATGATTCCATGTGTGTAATTTCATAGTGTTGACTTCTTCACTATTATTCTACAATGTAGAAAATAGTTTTAAAAAATAAAGAAATACCCTTGAATGAGTGTGTCCAAACCTTTGACTAGTACTGTATATATATATATTTGTAGGTATGTGTATGTACGTATATATATATATATATATCCCCTGGGAATACACACCTTGGGCATACACACCATTACATGGTTATTACAGGTGTGATCATGTTCATGAAAGTTGTGCTTGTGTGGGTGAGGGGGGTTGGTTGAGCCCCAGAATAGGAGGCTTAAGACCTGGATGTGTTTTAGCATTCGTCACACTTCTTTCTCTACACCAGCCTGGCTCTCAATCTACTCAGTCCCTCTGTCTATTACTGTCAGTCAGGATCTCTGTGTGTGTGTGTGTATGGTAGAGTAATATATTTTCCCCTCCTTATATCAAGAACATCTGTCATTGATTCATACAGCTTTTACCAGTCAGTGGTACATAAAGCAACATGTCACCGATCAAAACCGTAGCTCTAGAGAGGGACACGAGAGGAGGGGGGGGGTTATCCTTCCCATGAGCCTCTGCCTGGGAGACTTCTTTCCTGCTTTCCTCTTTGGTACTGTACCTACTGACAGAGGAGTGGGGGGCTGGGGGCTGTGGTACCTCGGAGAGGGGAGCTGTGACACCTCAGAGGGAGAGGGGGGGCTGTGGTACCACAGAGGAGAGGGGGCTGTGGTACCTCTGGGGGGGGCTGGGGGCTGTGGTACCTCGGAGAGGGGGCTGTGGTACCACAGAGGAGAGGGGGCTGTGGTACCTCTGGGGGGGGGGGGGGGGGGGTTGGTACCTCTGAGTTTGATCACATTTCTGATTTAATCCACTAACTTAATTGAGATTCAGACACCCCAGGTGGTTCATGCCAGACCCTGTGTGTGTGTGTGTGTGTGTGTGTGTGTGTGTGTGTGTATTGGAGCACATTTGTACTCTGTGTTTTTCCCATTTTCCATGAATGTTAGTAATTATGTTGCATGTGGTTTGCCCTTCATGGGCCAAGGATTGTTTGTGCACATGTACAATGTTTGCATTGTAATTACATTATTTAAATTGAGTGCCACTCTAACCTGTTTACCACTCTAACCTGCTGATCCTTGTTTATGGCATACACATATAAGATGATATACCTGGAGCTTTTCATGGGTCCCTTCAAGGTCACTTCAATACCCCAGTGAATCTTGAATCACAGTCCTGTGTATCAGTGCAGAGGGGGCTCCGTCTGTCTCTGTGTGAGTACTGCACCCTAACTTTTTTATTTTAGGTTTGTCATTTAGCAGACGTTCTTATCCAGAGCGACTCACAGTTTGTGCATTCACCTTAAGATACCCAAGGTGGAAAAAAAACATCACAGTCATAGCAAGTACATTTTACCTCAATAAAGTAGTTATCATCCATCTAACACCTTTCAGTTAGAAGGATGCAGAGGCACGTTCTGAAGTCGTCGAGTGACCTTGTCTGCAGGGTCTGTGGTTGGCAGTGCTAGAGTAGTAGGAATAAGCTAAGAGGATGGATGGCGCATGCCAAGAAGTCACCCTTTCTCCCTCTCTCATTCTCTCCTACCCTCACTCCCCCTCCCTATCACACTGTCTCCTGACATATTCCCTATCCAAGTACTCCGAGGGCTGTTGTCACAGAAATAAAAATCTACTGCCATGTATGTTTTGCTTCCATTGCCGTTTACCTTATAACCTTGACACTATTGTGCAATCCTCAGGTAACAATAGTATATCTTAAGCACATACAGTACATCTGTGTGGTGATGACCAACCATGCGCTGTGTGTGTGTGTTTGCGTCTGTGTGTGTGTGTGTGTGTGTGTCCCCTTTACCCATCAGCTTCATTCAGGCTTTGACCTCAGGTCTTATCTATCATCCAAGGAGCGTGTTAGTGAGGGCATTCAAAGTTCCCTGTTCTGTAAGACTTTAAATCAGAGTAGTGTCACTGTAAGCATTTATTTGGCCTATTGATCCGGACCTGGGTTGCGCCCTGCAGGACTTTTGGCTGCTCTCTCTTTTGCCAGTAAGCAGTTTTACTGGAAACGAATTAGAATTACAAATTGATATTATACATATTATCTGCAGATATACATATATTATCTGCAGATATACAGTACCAGTCAAATGTTTGGACACACCTACTCATTCCAGGGTTTCTTTATTTTTACTATTTTCTACATTGTAGAATAATAGTGAAGACATCAACAGTATGAAATAACACACATGGAATCATGTAGTAACCAAAAAGAAGTGTTAAACAAATCAAAATATATTTGACATTCTTCAAAGTAGCCACCCTTTGCCTTGATGACAGCTTTGCACACTCTTGGCATTCTCTCAACCAGCTTCATGAGGTAGTCACCTGGAAAGCATTTCAGTAAACAAGTCTGCCTTAAAGTGAATTTGTTTGAGACAATCAGTTGTGTTGTGACAAGGTAGGGGTGGTATACAGAAGATAGCCCTTTTTGGTAAAAGACCAAGTCCATATTATGGCAAGAACAGCTCAAATAGGCAAAGAGAAATGACAGTCCATTACTTTAAAACATGAAGGTCAGTCAATCTGGAACATTAAGTACTTTAAAAGTTTCTTAAAGTGCAATCGTAAAAACCATCAAGCGCTATGATGAAACTGGCTCTGAGGACCGCCACAGGAAAGGAAGACCCAGAGTCACCTCTGCTTCAGAGGATAAGTTCATTAGAGTTACCAGCCTCAGAAATTGCAGCCCAAATAAATGCTTCACAGAGTTCAAGTAACAGGCACATCTAAACATCAGCTGTTCAGAGGAGACTGCGTGAATCAGACCTTCATAGTCTAATTGCTGCAAAGAAACCACTACTAAAGGACACCAATAAGAAGAGACTTGCTTGGGTCAAGAAACACGAGCAATGGACATTAGACCGGTGGAAATCTGTCCTTCGATCTGATGAGTCCAAATTTGAGATTTTTGGTTCCAACCAACGTGTCTTTATGATACGCAGATTTGGTGAATGAATGGATGATCTCCGCATGTGTGGTTCCCACCGTGAAGCAAGAAGGAGGAGATGCTTTGCTGCTGATACGGTCTGTGATTTATATAGAATTCAAGGCACACTTAACCAGCATGGCTACCACAGCATCTGCAGTGATACGCTATCCCATCTGGTTTGCGCTTAGTGGGACTATCATCTGTTTTTCAACAGGACAATGACCCAAAACACACTTCCAGGCTATGTAAGGGCTATTTGACATAGGAGAGTGATTGGGTGCTGCATCAGATGACCTGGCCTCCACAATCACCCAACCTCAACCATATTGAGATGGTTTGGGATGAGTTGGACCGCAGAGTGAAGGACAAGCAACCAACAAGTGCTCAGCATATGTGAGAACTCCTTCAAGACTGTTGGAAATGCATTCCAGGTGAAGCTGGTTGAGAGATTGTGCAAAGGGTGGTTACTTTGAAGAATCTAAAATATAACATTTGTTTTGGTTACTACATGATTCCATACGTGTTATTTCATAGTTTTGATGTCTTACCTATTATTCTACCATGTAGAAAATAGTACAAATAAAGAAAAACCCTTGAATTAGTAGGTGTGTCAAAACTGACTGGTACCTTATTCAGGGATATGATTAAATGCTTATGAAGGTATTTAAGAAGCACAAATTGAAGAGAAAAGTGCATAATTGAGAACATCATACTTGCAATATTCATGACATAGTTGATAAGTTCTGGAGTGACAGTGTGTGCAGAGTCACAGTATGAAAAGCAATAACCTTTCTCCTTTTCTATTCCCTTTTCCCTCTCTCTCTCTCTCTCTCTCACATGAACACGCACAAACAAGTTGTTTCGTTTGATGGGTTTCACATTAGCATATTTTCTTCATTATGACAGTGCAGATTATGGGCCACCTGAATGGCTGTGCCAGAGTAGCTGAGCGTTATTAAAAGTCTCTGGGGCAGTCTCAGGCTCATAAACCCACATTAACATACGCCATTCCTCATTCCCGCCAGCTGTCATTCACTATTTCATTCCCCATTCCAATTTATGCTAAAACTATTGATGCCCCCAGTCTTTATTAGGTTGTTTTTGTTGCATTGCTCTCCCCCACTCCTCACACACACACACATGCACATACAACAATGCACATACACACTCACTCTCTCTCTCTCTCTCTCTCTCTCTCTACGTCTGGCTCCCTCTCAACTCTATCAGGACAGAGAACTGCCATTGACTTTGATAGGTGGCTCAACTTACCTTCTGCCCTGGCCAGTGCAGTGCTGGACTGTTCTCAAGTATACTTTGGCTTTACCAACATGAGAGAATCTGTAAGAGCATCTCTTCCTCCTCCCTCTCTCCTATCTTTATCTCTCGGCTGAAATTAGGATAATTGTGCAGCTGAGCAGGAAGTGGAAAGTGGTGGAAATGAGCCATCATTGAGAGAGAGAACAAACTATCTGGCCACTTGAGGCCAGATGAGTTCCCCCTGCCCTGCTTTTACCTCCACCCCCACCCCTGGACAATGTCACCCTGCCTTTTCTATCAAGTTAATTGACCCTCTTGATCTTTTGGGGATTTAATCCAGGGGGGGGTTCTATTCCAGTCCTGGGGCCTCCTCAGCTGACACATTTTGTTTCTTCTTCCATTCTTCTTCCATGCCTACACTAACACACTTGATTCATCAAATCATCAAGCCCTTGAGTAGTTGAATCAGGTGATGCTCATTTTAATCACCTAAACCAGTTGTGTCAAACTCATTCCATGGATGGCCTATTATCTACTGGTTTTAGTTTTTTCCTTTCAAGTAAGACCTAGACAATCAGGTGAGGGGCGTTCCTTACTAATCAGTTACCTTAATTAATCAATCAAGTACAAGGGAGGCTGTCAGAGTCGTGTGTGTAGGTGGCAGGGAAGTCAGGCGCAGGAGAATCAAACTTAATGAAATGGAGTTGTTTAATGATTGTAAATAAAACATAACTCCAAAACTATGAATAATAACACAACAAAATGGGTACGAGGACCTGATCGCGCACCAATACAAACAAAACAATAAACAGTCTCTGACAAAGACATGAAGGGAAACAGAGGGTTAAATACACAACAGGTAATGAATGGGATTGAAACAAGGTGTGTAGGAAGACGAGACAAAACCAATGGAAAATGAAAAATGGATCAATGATGGCGAGAAGACCGGTGACGTCGACCGCCGAGCACCGCCCGAACAAGGAGAGGCTTTGACTTCGGTAGAAGTCGTGACAGAGGCGCTAACAACCCGCAGACACTCGGCCCTCTGTGGAATGAGTTTGACCAATGATTATGGGTATACTGACACGATATATGTCTCTCTCCGCACTAACAATGGGAGTCCTTGTCCACAAAGCTGCACAGCGGGTTGTCTAACTGAAGACTATCCTTTCTTTGGATTGGTGGATACATCTCATTATTCTAATCCTTTTTTGAATATTCAATGAGGGTTGTTGATGTCAACCGCCTGTATTTAATGGAGAGAGATGCTATGCTACTAGCCTCATTCCATGAATATATACAGCCATCTCGAGAGAACTCCGATTTAAAGTGTTTTTTTTTCTCAAAATTGCCGGGATATCACATGTCCTACTTATATCAGTAAACTTCTAACAACTTAAGCATTACAAAACTTTTATTAGATCAAATAAATCTCACGTAGCAAATAAAACATGTTTTTACATAATTCGACACTCTGATTGACCTCCATACAAAGAATCCTTGCTTGGTAGGGAAACGACAAAAAAAACACCACCTGCTGGATGGAGACAGATTTTTAGCAGAGTTGGGCCTATCTCTTCCATTTCCTCTCTGGTTTGACAAATGTGTCTTAAATTATTCTTAATTTCTCAGTGATAACTGATAGTCTAGCTAGAGTTAAGAGTGTTTTGGCACAAAATGGTCAGCGTGGACCACCCAGTTGCACCAGTCAACCAACAGTCAATTACACAATGATCTCCATGAACCACTCTGTCTAGACTCCAGAACCATGGGATCATTACTGGGATTAGCTCCTCTGTTTTCCTGTGCAATTGTTAACTACATCTGGGCCAGTCAAATGACTCCTTTAGGTAATTAATTATTGATTCAGTGCGTTCAAAGTTTTCTTTTGAAAACATTTAACAAGGTTTACCTTGAGTACACACACACACACACACACACACAGCTGTCAGCTCTCCAGAGGAAGAGATGGATATATTAGCAGGTTAGGTATTAGATCTGCCATTGACTGGGGTCATTCAATGCAGACAGATTTGTGTGTATTGTTATTGGCGTTCTGCATCACGAGTGGAGCTGCACTCTATAATGATGTGTCATCTTAGATTACTGGACTCCAGACTTGCTTCTCTTTCATTGGACGCAGCTCTCCTCTGCTCTCGTCTCAGGCAGCTTTAGCTGGGGTCCCAATTGGAGCCAGTCTTCACTGGTCATCTTGTGAAGGTGAAGGATGCTCTCTAGAGTGGAGGCTTATGCCATTGTGAACCGTTGTGACGCCATCAGCCATACAGGTGGAATATGGTGAAGATTTATTAAAGATGGGATGCTGAGGTTATTGAGAGAACAGATGGCAGGGAATGAGGGAGAGGAGAGGGTAGGAGGGGTTGACAGAAGGTGGTGAGGGGGAGAGGGGGTGAGCTGACGGATAGGTACATGGGTCACTGGCATCCTGGGAGAACAGACTGGAGAGAGTGGAGGTGGAGGAAAAGGGGGATGAGGAGAAAGGGTGTTCGGGGTTGCAGTGACAGGTCAATGCGCTTCTCATCCTCTATCTGTCACTGGATGCTGTGGATTGAAAGATTTCTAGACTGGACAGGAAGCCTCCCTTATACACACACACACAGACACGTACACACACACAGGCACATGTACACAATGTGTACATTTAGGCACCATTGTATAGATGCTTATATACACTGACACATACATTTGAACCGATTCTGTAGTTAGGCCAACAATAATGGAATATATTATCATACCTCTGTGAAATGGTTTGGCCAGTGGTTATATCTTTCAGTTGATGCTTCCATCATTTGGTCTGGGTTGCCTTAGACCCAGAGTTGGTTTCTAAGCATCACTGTCTTCACAGATGAGACTAATTTCAAATGTCTCATCTGTGAAATGTGAAAATGTAACGCTATGCCTATTAACTACTGTTCCCTGAAGGAGCGATACAAGATACAAGGTACTTTGGGGAGTTGCACTCTCGCAACTTTGGTTGAAGGATCTACAATCACACCTGACAAGACCAATGAAATCCGCGCCGCGCTGGAAGCCCCACCTTCCACTGGTGATAAGCGTGAGGCTCAGATTAATTCCTTTAATTTAATTACGCTCTTCACCCAGCCCCGTAACAGGCTGTACCTCATGTTGGACCTCTTTTCCCTCCTTCGGGGAATATTAGTTATAGTCATAATGTTACGTTACATTTCAGTCAGTCAACTTTGGTACAACATAATATGGGGAAATATAATCACGCCCCAAGCCGACTCCAACGGATACTAAATGAAAACGGCCCATGGCAAACCACCCAGACCTGACCCTGCCAGATGTGTCAGTCTAGGTATTGTGCACACGGCATGCTGCCTAGTGATTTCCCCTGTCCCAGCCATAAGCACCCTGTGGGCTACACTGGGAGCAATGACATCCAAGTGATAAAACCTCACAAAAGTGTGTGGTGATGGCCAAATCGCTGCAGCACAAATATCTCCTACAGTTTAAACATCGCCTAAAACGCTGCCAGACCCCTGATTGATCCTTAAGATCCTTAAGTATATTTTTGCAATTACATTTACTTTTTATACCTACTTATATTTTTACTTGAGCCATTTTCTATTAAGGTATCTTTACTTTTACTCAAGTATGACAATTGGGTCCTTTTTCCACCACTGGAGAAGGGACGCTTTTCATCTAACTAACATGCGGGACACAACACTTTTGGCACCTGTGAACACTGTGGCATTTGAGGTTGAAAAAATATTTTATGTCCCAAGTTTTGCATAAAAGTCTCCTGCAATCCGTGACGTACCACGATTGGCAGTGCCATCTGGCGACAGGTGTCCTTGAACAAGGCACTTAACCCTAATTTTCTCCCATGGCTGACCCTGTAAAACAACACATTTTACTGCACCAATCTGGTGTATGTGACAATAAAACATATATCTGCACCGCACACATAAAACACTTTATCATGGAGGTTAACCTACCAACCAGCTATAGTTACTGGCGACAAAGCGCCTTGTAACCCAGCTGGGACAGACAGCTCTGAAAAACTGGCGCCTTCTGTGGTAACAGACAGGGGCGATTGGTAATCAAATCTAATTCCCAGGAATGAAAAGTGCTGAGCTGGAGTAAGACAGTTCATTTCGGCATACATATGAACCACAGAGACTGTGTGAGATAATAGCATGGTCGTGTCCAACCTTGCTTGTTCCCTCGACTCCGCTACCAACCACCAATCACCTACAGGGCCCATAACCTGTATCACATGACACCTCATAGGGACTAGTGAGCTACAGGCAGAAATTTGCGGACAGAGAGTGAATCGCCCAATTTATTACTCCCTGCCCTGGGGAGATTAATATACCCCTTGAACCCTGTTAACACCATGTAACGCAAGGTACCAGAGGGGATTCAACTTGGACAAGCTTTCAACACACGTTGTGCTTCCGTGAGATTGTATAGCCTGCATAAAGCCCGGCCCCCTTATGGTCACAGAGGGCTCCAGCAATGGCTGACGTAGGTCCCCGTTTGCCGTAACAAAATGTAGGAGCACTGGCATCATAGCAATTTTTTTGAGGAGTGGCGCAGCTGCTCAGGACTACTTCCTCATTGGAGGAGAGTGCAAGGCCCACTCTCCTTACTCCAGCCAATCTCCAGGAATTTAAAATAGGAATGGGGTTGCCATAGTGCCGGGGGAATGCTAGTAAGCTTCATTCACCGGAAGATATGCATGCTAGCCGACCTTAGCCAGGAGGCTCTTTAGCCTAAACTATGCTAGCTAGCCTCTGACCGCATGCGGCACGGTAAGACATGTTCTCGTGTTCCAATGATTTGTTTTAGTAGTATGAATCGTTCCTGTTCACACCAAGTTGAAGAGCGGAATAATTGAAGGAATGACTCCGAGCCTCACACTTATCACCTGTGGAAATTGGGATTCCAGTGAGGCTACAATTTCATTTGCCTGTCAGGCTTGATTGTAGATCCTTCAACCGAAGTCTTCAGAGTGTGACTCCCCATCAGTGGTGTAAAGTACTAAAGTAAAAATACTTAAGTCGTTTTTTGGGAGTATCTGTACTTGACTATTTATATTTTTGGCAACTTTTAAATTTACTTAACTACATTCTTTAATAAAATGATGTACCTTTTACTCCATACATTTTCCCAGACACCCAAAAGTACTCGTTATATTTTGAATGCTTAGCAGGACAGAAAATGGTCCAATTCACACACTTATTAAGAAAACATCCCTGGTCATTCCTACTGCCTCTGATCTGGCAGTCTCACTAAAGACAAACGCTTTGTTTTTCAATTAAATCTGAGTGCTGGAGTGTGACCATGACTATCCGTAAATACAAATCTAAAAAAAAATTGCACCATAGGAACGTTCTACAAATTGTTTGACATTGGGAATGTTCTCAATAGTTCTGAGAACATTAAGAAACATTGTTCTTCTGTCAGAAATTCAGTACTTCATCAAAGTGTTTCGTGGTTCTATTTAAATTCATGTTCTCAAATTGTTCAGAGTGTGCAGAGCTGTCGTCAAGACAAAGGGTGGCTACTTTGAAGAATCTCAAATATAAAACATATTTAGATTTGTTTAACACTTTTTTGGTTACTACATGATTCCATGTGTGTTATTTCATAGCTTTGATGTCTTCCACTATTATTCTACAATATAGAAAATTTTAAAATTAAGAAAAACTAATGAATGAGTAGGTGTGCATAATGAACAAAAATATAAACGCAACATGTAACAATTTAAAAGATTTTACTGAGTTCATATATACATTAATTAGGCCCTAATCTATGGATTTCACATGACTGGGAATACAAATATGCATCTGTTGGTCACAGACACCTTAAAAAAAAGTAGGGGAGGGGATCAGAAAACCAGTCCGTATCTGGTGTGACCACCATTTGCCTCATGAAGCTCGATTCATCTCATTTGCATAGAGTTGATCAGGCTATTGATTGTAGCATGTGGAATGTTGTCCCACTCCCCCTGTCACACCCTGATCTGTTTCACCTGTCTGATGCTTGTCTCCACCCCCCACCAGATGTCTAACGGTGGTGGATAGGTTTTCCAAAGCCGCACATTTTATCCCCCTTCCCAAGTTGCCCTCAGCCGAGGAGACAGCCCAGCTCATGATGCAGCACGTCTTCCTGATCCATGGACTTCCAGTCGACATGGTCTCCGATTGCGGTCCTCAGTTTTCATCCCGGTTCTGGAAGGCATTCTGCACCCTAATTGGGCCGTCGGCCAGTCTGTCCTCTGGGTTTCATCCCCAGTCTAATGGACAGTCGGAGCGAGCCAATCAGGACCTGGAGACGGCTCTTCGTTTCCTCGTCTCTGCCAATCCCACCACCTAGAGCCAGCAACTCGTGTGGGTGGAATACGCCTGCAACACCCTTCCCTGCTCGGCCACTGGTCTCTCGCCCTTTGAGTGTTCCTTGGCATATCAGCTATCGCTCTTCCCTGAGCAAGAAGTCAGCATACCCTCTGCCCAGATGTTCGTCCGCTGCTGTTGTCGTGACTGGAAGAGAGCCCGGTCCGCTCTTCTCAAGACCACCTCCAGATATCGGCGACAGGTGAACCGCCACCGGACCCCTGGTCCACTCTACGTCTTGGACAAAGTGTATGGCTTTCCACTCGGGATCTGCCCCTCTGGGTGGAGTCCCATAAGCTTCCCCCCCATTTTATCAGCCCTTTCCCCATCTCTAAAATCTTTAGCCCCTCTGCTGTTCGTCTTCTGTTTCCCCACACCCTCCGTATACATCCCACTTTTCATGTGTCTAGGATTAAACCTCTGTCTCATAGCCCTTTGTCTTCTGTTTCAAGGTCCACTCCTCTCTTCCATCTTACCGACGGCCATCTGGCGTACACGGTGAGACATCTCCTGAATGTTCAACCTCAGGGCAGAGGATTCTAGTACCTGGTTGACTGGGAGGGTTATGGCCCGGAAGAGAGGTGCTGGGTCCCTGCTAGAAACATCCTGGACCCAGCCCTCAGCGCTAAGTTCTGCCGCCGGGTATGTGCCGTGTAGGACGCCAGGTGGTGCCCCTAGGGGGGGAAGGGGGGGGGGCTTGTCACACCCTGATATGATTCACCTGTCTTGTGCGTGTCTCCAACCCCCACCAGGTGTCTCCAATTTGTCACCATTATCTCCTCTATATTTATACCTGCGTTTTCTGTTTGTCTGTGCCAGTTCGTCTTGTCTTGTCAGGTTGTTCCAGCGTTTCCTGTTTCTCAAGTTTTGCTTCTTGATATGCCACACATGTCAGGTGGATAGATTATCTTGGTAAAGGAGAAATTCTCACTAACAAGGATGTAAACAAATTTGTGCACAATAATTGAGAGAATTAAGCTTTTTGTGTGTATGTAACATTTATGGGATCTTTTATTTCAGCTCAGAAAACATGGGACCAACACATTCTGTTCTCAGTATCAACGAAACTCCCTCTCTATCCTCTACCTGTTCATGTGTGTTGGCCGTGCTCGCTAATTGGTCACACCTCATCTTAATGAATGCTTGTTTCCTTTGAAATTAGGTCTGTTTCAATCAACTAAAATGAACAGCTTTGTATGTGTAAAAAACATGGCATTCTACCTCAGTCATGGTGGCACAATGGACTAATTCCATGGATAGAGAACACAAAATAATAGGTTTGAATTGCCCTGATGCCGTGTCACAAGAAAAAAGACATGAGTATGCATGATTAATGGCTAAGGAAATGAATTGTCATTTGTCCTATCTGTGCTTGGAGTAAAAAAAAAAAGTTTACCCAAAGTTATAAAAAAAACTATAAATAATCTAGAATTTACTTCCTCAGAGCGTTAATAAAACCTACCAAGAAAAGTTTAAATGAACCAGAGTAAAATGTTCTCAGAACCTCCCTGCAACCTAAAATTCCCAGAACAGGTG
Source organism: Oncorhynchus nerka (assembly GCF_034236695.1). Lineage (NCBI taxonomy): Eukaryota > Metazoa > Chordata > Actinopteri > Salmoniformes > Salmonidae > Oncorhynchus > Oncorhynchus nerka. Next base: position 66,229,226 of record NC_088397.1, on the reverse strand, counting down.
AAATTTGCATTTCTGTTTTATTGGTCAGGAAACTTAGGAAGCTTCATTCCCACAATCAATGTGAAACCAAAAACATTAGTTCCCACAACTTCTAAGGAACCAAATGTGCTAGCTGGGTTTGGTAATAAGATGATGAAAAAGTATGTTATAAACACACTTCAAGGGTGGTATTTAAAGAGCTTCCTCTCTGTCCCTAATTTTCTATCCTTTTAATGTTCGTAAGGTAAATGTAGGTCTCATCAATGATTCAATGTCCTAATTAGCTCTGATCAAACAGCTGCTTCACTTCTTCCCTTCCATCACACATCCCTCTCTCTCTCTCTCTTGCTCTCTAACTCTCCCTCTCTTTTATTGTCCGTCTTATCCACTCCACCAATCTACCTGTTGCATAATCCTCGCTGTCTGTCGTGGTCCTTTTGTTGACTAACGCCAGACAGTAACTCAAGGTCAGAGCCACAATGGCTCAAAGGGCTCATAGGCTCAATGACACACGTTTCATACTCCTCTTCTGTTCACTCAAATGTCTCTCTCTTTTATCTTAATCTCTATCTCTCTTCAGGGTCACAAATGTTGATGTGGCGATTCCTGTGTTTTTTCACTCATGTTCTTTTTTAATTGGGCCAATTGAGCGCCGCCCTATAGGACTCCCAATCACAGCCAGATGTGATGCAGCCTGGATTCAAACCAGGGACTGCAGTGACGTCTCTTGCACTGAGATGCATTGCCTTAGACCACTGCGCCACTCGGGAGCCTTAATACAGCATTGTAATATTATTGATGCCTTTCTCTCTCCTTGCAGGGGTCATCAGATGCCCAAGCCTCAAAACCAGAAACATGTGGAGACATCAACAGTTGTCGTTTTGAATAAATGTTAACATTTATTGATTTTCTTGTGTCTGTGCATGGGTCCTTAAAACACAGCCCATTGTACAAAAAAAGTCACTCCGAAGTGAGGCACATCAAGGAGATTAACCTCCAACATTCATAAGCTTATTCAGTACATGAGGGCAAATTTAGTCATGACAGCCATAGTTTTTTTTATAGACCTGTTTTAAGGTTTTTGTTCCAGCCATTCACTAAACGTGCTTAACAAGTCACATAATAAGTTGCATGGATTCACTCTGTGTGCAATAATAGAGTTTAACATGATTTTTGAATGAATCTGAATCTCTAAAAAATAATACTGCAATTAAATGTGGCAAGCAATGAACTTTTTCCCATGAATAAAAACTGTTATGTTTTGGGCAAATCCAATACAACACATTACTGAGTACCACTTTTTATATTTTCAAGCATAGTGGTTATGCTTGTCATCATTAGGGACTGGAGAGTTTTTTAGGATAAAAAACAACTTTAGCAACATGTAGTAGCCTAAACCTAATGCTGTTACATTGTCCTGGGTTAATGGAATATGAATGAGTGTCATCCAATATGCTGTAATAGAAATAAGGCCATGCTCATAAAAAAATTAATCGTCCTCCCTCATCTTAAACAGCACTGACCACCACTGATGCTGTCGTACAATTCGATCCCATACATGCTCAATGGGTGACATGTCTGCTGAGTATTCAGGCCATGGAAGAACTGGGACATTTTCATCTTCCAGGAATTGTGTACAGATCCTTGCGACATGGGGCTGTGCATTATCATGCTGAAACATGAGGTGATGGCGTTGGATGAATGTCACGACAATGTGCCTCAATATCTCGTCACGGTATGTCTGTGCATTCAAATTGCCATCGATAAAAATGCAATTGTGTTCGATGTCTGTAGCTTATGCCTTCCCATACCATAACCCAACCCCACCATGGGGCACTCTGTTCACAACGCTGACATCAGCAAACCACTCGCCATACACGCTCATGAAATATGTGACCAACACTTTACATTTATATTTTTGATCAGTGTATATAAAACGGCGGTTGTTGATGTGTATGCCTGCATTTCAGATACATTTTCGTACATTTGAATGTTGCAGTAATAGGACCTTGGCCTAGCATTATGAGCGAGCAAGAGATAATATTATTTTGATAGCAGGCCTGATCTCAATGACTCAACTGCACCTGCATGGAGAGAAAGAGAACTGCTCATTTTCTAAGAATCTCGAGGATCATTTCAGTTTCCTAATACAGCAGGAAAATGATTTGTGAAAAAATAATCATCAAGTTAAGATCTGACACCTGTAGCAGCGTTGTGACATTTTAAACTGCACAGTCTCAGTTTCGTTATCCACTCCAGCTGGTCTTCACTCAGAGGCTCTAATAAGGTCAGCCGTGAGGTTCCTGTCACTGCGTCTCGGCCTTCAAAGGCGATGCAAGCTGTGGCTGAATGTAAATCAGCTTAAAGCACATCCTAATTTAATTCTCAATTCCGTTATTGACCAGGTGCCTGGGATTCATCTTAAGTTCTTTGTGAAAAAGTCAATAAAGTAAAGAAAGATCAGTTGTCTTCAAAAACACTACTACTCCTCCTGAATGTCATTTATTTGAGTAGATTGTTTTAAAAGTATCATGACAATAATGATTTGCTATTGTCTTTGTGGGATAACTCATTTAGCTCCTTTTATTTGTCAAGTGTGTGTGTGTGCATTCCAGCACGTCCCTAACAGATGCTCAGCTTCTGAGGTCTTTGGTCACAGCTGTTTCATAGATCAAGAGCCTGTCTAGAACGTGCATGGGGGTGTTACACAAGTGTGTTTTTCTGCATGCTTGCGTATGTTTGTGTGTTTGAGTGAGTAAGTGTGTGCGTGGATATGTACGTGCTTGTCTGTACATCCCTGTTTATATAGGCCTATGTGTTTCTGTGTGTGTGTGTGTGTGTGTGTGTGTGTGTGTGTGTGTGTGTGTGTGTGTGTGTGTGTGTGTGTGTGTGTGTGTGTGTGTGTGTGTGTGTGTGTGTGTGTGTGTGTGTGTGTGTGTGTGCGCCCACTAGTGACTGTGGTGCTGGATAGGCTTGTCCTCTTGACTGAGGTGTTGCCAGAGCTCGAGCCATGTGAGGGTTCCTGTGTTGATACTGTGCCAGGTTCACAAGTGGGGGTGCTGGGGCTCTTTGATGCTCCGCTGCTTGGGCAGGTGGAGGCCCACATCTCCTAAAGCCTTTTGCATGCTTCCCAGTTGAAAAGGTTGCCACACATATTATGATGACATTTGTTTACGCTTTCGTTCGTCTTGGTGTTCGGCAGGTTTTTTTCTGACTGTTCGTGCAAACACATTTTTTTCTTGAGGCAAGTCGAAGTTCAGTAGCCAAAGTCTACGCCCCTTCATCTGTGATTGGTCAACAGTACTACTCCTAGTAGGACTGGGAACTATGGACGGGGTTCTTCAATGAAGTGTTGTCATTCAATTAGAGAACCTCGCTACTGTATATCGCCAGTCTTTTTACTGTTGTTTTATTTCTTTACCTACCTATTGTTCACCTAATACATTTCTTGCACTATTGGTTAGAGCCTGTAAGTAAGCATTTCACTGTAAGGTCTACACCTGTTGTATTCTGCGCACGTGACAAATAAACTTTGATTTGATTTGAGAAAGCTGTGTTCCAAAATGCGCACTTGCGTTCTCCCGTTCTTCAAGGGCGATCTTCCAAGAACTCCTGAGAGAGAAAACCGTCTAGTATGGGAGACCGCAGAGCACCTAATACTTTGACATGACCTCTAACATGAACAGGAAACTGCATCATCACGTAGCCAGCATCAAAAAAGCTATGTGCTTCAGCACTCGGCAGTCCCATTCTGTGAGCTTGTGTGAGCTCTTCAGTGGAGATTGCTGTGTGCTCGATTTTACACACCAGTCAGCAACGGGAATCCACTAATTTGAAGGGGTGTCCACATACTTTTGTATATATAGTGTATTACATCCATGCATATTATTAAATGGCACTGATGTTCAAGATAGTTTGGTTTTATATTCACGTTACGCATTGATAGCTAATTGATAAGTGATATGATGCAATACAATTAGATTAGAAGGCCTAGACTACTTCATCCTAACGTAAGCTAAATGCACTGGATACAAAACAAACACTGGCACATTATAGGAGAACATGGAGGAGAACATGTCCAATTTAATGATATGCATGCATTTCAAACAGGAATATATATTACATTAAATGAATACACCATTGTAATATTATTAATGCCTTTCTCTCCTTACAGGGGATTAGACAGATGAACTGCAGCCCCCAGATGCCCAAGCCTCAAAACCAGAACAGTGCCGAGACATCAACACTTGTCATTTTTTACAAGTATTAACCCTTTTATTTGCTTTCCTGTATCTATGGATGAATCCTTAGAACACAGCCCCTTGTACAAAACAAGTCAAGTTTCAAGTTTTATTGGTTGTATGTACCGGATACACATGGTCCAACGAAATGCTTACTTGCAGGTTCCTTCTCGACAATGCAACAAAAATAAGAAATAATAAAAGATAAGAATACGAACATAAAGTAAATGGCTCTGTAGAATACACCTTTTAGCATCCCCAAGTGAGCAACATCGAGGAGATTAACATTCAATATCTTGTTCAGTACATGAGGGCAAATTTTGTCACGACAGGCATGGGTTGTTTCTACACAGGAGTTTGCAGGTTTTTTTTCCAGTCTTTCACTAAACGCCTCATTCAACTAATTGTGGTCTTTGCTGAGCAGGAATAAAAACATGCAGAGTGCAGTTCCCTGGGGCAGAAAATGCCCACGTCTGTATTTTAGAATGAGCTTCATATGTTACAATGAGCTGACAATTCTGCATGATAGAGAATAATGTGTGGATCTACTTCTAACATAATGATGTTGCACACTGCTGAATAAACTCCTGGGATAGGGTGATTTACCTTGTGGGCGGGAGGATCCAAAATTCTGTCTAGGTGATGGGGTAGGATGTGCTTAAACCTGAGGAGAACAGAGAAGAAACCTAACGCCATGGGAGGAGACATTTACTTCACTGCAAAAAAATATGTTTTTGTTCATGTGGTTTTGTAAACAGCTTTGCATATTCATAGGCTTGATCAAGTTGTCACCGATTTACATTTAATTGATCATTTCATTATTCAAAATGTTTTCTTTATATGTAATGGTGAAACACGAGGGGAGGGGAAGTGACAGTAAATAGACAATGCATGCATTTATTGACTGATCATGTAAGAATACACAAGTAACTTGGTTTACTAGCGCACCTAGATTAAACAGAACACAGCTAGCTGCCTTTTCTACATTTTTAATCAGATGTTGTTAAAATGACAGGAATGAATGACTACTTTGTCCTGCCAAGCCAATGCCATAGAGTGAAATGAAGGCATCAGTTGCCAACTGCCCCTGAAAACAAATAGAAAAAAAAGATTTGCTACAATCATCATTAGCTGGCGAGCAAGTTTACCAATTCAGGATTAAGGAACTGTCCGGGTAAAGAGCAATGACTCAACATTTGAATTCATATGAAAGAAATTAGTTGAACATTTTAACATAATTTGGTGAATAAATAAACATAATACTTACATTTTACAAAGTTATTCCTTAATCCTCTGGAACATTTTCTCTGAAGTGGCAATTTGTTATGGGATAGCCTCCCCGGTGAAGAGAATGAAAAAGTATGCACCCATGTGCGCTTTGTTTTCCAGACCTCCCCAAGTATGCTTATAGAACTTCCGGTACATACTCGCTATAATATGCTCTAGATAGAACACAAATATGCATTTTGGAACATTACGTAGTTTTCATGCAAGTTTTTGTTAGATGCCAAATTTTTTGCAAACATCTAAGTTAGATTTTTTCACATTTTGCAACTAAGACCTCATCTGCAAAAACGTAAAAATGTATTACAAAATATCTTGGTTTATCTTCGATTAATTGCGACTATTTTGAGGAAGTGTATATCATGTCTATGTTGTTGCTATGGTGTCTCAAAAGGGACTAACAGTAATATTGATGCTTTTTTCTCGTTTTTCAACTAAATATATTTTAAGGGGGTATGCAAGGCACAGATGTTTGCTTCGCTTAGCCGAGTTCTGCTACAAGCAAACTGAACCTAGTATGTGGGCGCAGTCAGGCCTGCTGTCAGACAGGACACTAGTAGGTCTTAATGATGTGACACTATATACAGGATCAAGAGTTTTCCTGACAGTGTAATCTGACCAGGAAAAACTCTGTGCTCTAAAAGATGCCCCTAGCCCAGAGCAAGGGCTCAGAGTTTTACCTGGTCAGGTAAGTGGTTGATACAATTATACAAGTGTGTGTGTGTGTGTGTGTGTGTATGCATGTAAACATGTGTGTCTTTGCATCCTGGCTCAAGGACACAAGTGTAGCGTCTGGTATATGGGCGTTTGGCTGGCCCTCATGATCGTTGGCTCATTCTGCATTTTAATACAACTGAGGTCATCAGCAATACTGATGGGTAACCAGGCCAGATTGTGTGTTTTAGAAAGAGGCAGAAAGAGAGAGAGAGAGAGATGTCAGTCAAATCACTGTGTTCTAATCTAACATGAGCCTCCGAACTCACTCCATAATTTTCCCCAGCAGCACCCTCCGGCCTCTGTTTATCTGCCCTCATTTCCCGGTCTGTATTTCCCGCTGTTCCCTGAATACACTGCTGTATTTTCCCTTGCTGTGTGAAGTTTAGTGCACGTTTGGCGATGGCATGGGTTTGATCGTTAGACAGGTAGAGAACGTCTTTGAATACTAAAACGTAAACACGTGTGTGTGTGTGCGTGCGGGTGTGTGTCCATGAGAGAGAGAGAGAGAGAGAGAGAGAGAGAGAGAGAATGTAAAAGTACACCATAGGACACAGACTATCTCTGGTAGACATGGCCCCCTATCCACATTGATATTTAATTTCTCCCTGTGATATTATCAGTTTTAGCATGTAAATCTTGGTGGGGCAAAAAATGTAAATGTGGGATGCATGCCAGCAAAGACACTACACAACACTAAACAACACATTATTTGCACTATACTACAAATGGCTATCAGCGGAGCCTTGTCTGGCAGCGAAACAGATCATTCAGCCTCATTTATTGCCTTTTAAAAAAACATAGCTGATATTGCTGACTTGCTTAAACAAATATGGTTTCTACTGACAATTGAGATGTACAAACTATGGCATATGGGGACGACAAGCGGATAAGAGGCAATCCGTAATTTTGATTAAGACATTAATGAGCGAGCTAGGACAGACGTACACAATATAACTATTTGATCAGTTCTTTTGAAATGTACAGCAAGAGAATTCAGAACATGGGCCATTTTTACAGTGTTCAAGTCAGAACCGTAGGGAAAAATAAAGGGGGAAATGATAGTGACAGGTAACACGTAATGATGGTGATAGGTGTGCGTAATGAAGGGCAGCCTAGCACCTTCGAGCGCCAGAGAGGGGGAGTGGGACTGCTGAGGCATGGGCACTGGACAAGCTGGCTGAGGCGTAGACACCTGACGAGCCGGCTGAGACGTGGGAGCCTGGCGATCCAGCTGAGGCGTGAGAGCCTGACGATCCCACTCAGTCATGGGAGAAACATGACGTGGGGTGGGCGCCTGCCGAGCCACCCGAGGCAATAAGACCTCTTGAGCCAGCTAAAGCATGGAAGACCGATGAGCTACCTCAGGCACCCCCGTTTCCATCGGCGATGGCACCCGGACCCAACGTCACCAACCAAAACAAAACTAAAAAAACTCTCTGATGCTTCCTTTCGTGGTGTCAGCCTTCTGTGAGGATCGACGTTGGAGACGAGAAGCAAGTACATGGAAAGAACATTTAATAAACAACGGACATGAAATAGAATAGGAACAGCGTCGGGAAAAATAACCACATCAATGCTGACACAGGGAGCAGACAGATATAGGGGGGTAATCAACAAAATAATGGAGTCCAGGTGAGTCCAATATTGCGCAGCTGCGCCCAATGATGGTGACAGGTGTGTGTAATGATGAGCAGCCTGGCTCCCTCGAGCGCCAGAGAGAGAGAGAGAGAGAGCAGGAGGATGCGTGACACATTTAAGCAGACAATGAAATCTCTTACAATATTCAATGATTACATTTCTCAAAAACAGGTTATAGGCTACATGTGCACCACCAAGTCAGAACAGTAGGCAAAATTAAGAGGTGAAAATAGACCAAATTATTAGGGTGAGGCACATGAGCTACTAACAGCCTACTACACAACATACACTTACTATTACTTTCTAGCTACAGTATACATATCTCCCTGGCATATTACATAATTTATGCAGCAGCATACAATACATTTTTTGTCTCACCTTGTTGTGCTGTGCTGACTTGAACAGGAAGGTGGCACGGCGGTCCTTTCATGGGCAAATTTTGTCATCAGACTTTGTCATCAAAGTCTGTCATTCTCTGGATTTATGGTGCTTTCAAGACAACTGGGAACTCTGGAAAAAAAGGGTTGAATCATGATGACGTCAGTGATCTTCAGGTCGTAGCTTTAGAAAGATGCCCGAGTTCCAAATGTACAATTACGAGTTGGATGAAAGTTTAAAACGTATTTTCTCAGTCGTAGCTCGTTTCCCCAGAGTTGCCAGTTGTCTTGAACTCACTAAAGTCATATTTTGCACTTCTGAATTAACAGTTGTTTTGAGCGCGGCACAAATCACGCTTCATTGACAACATGGACAATGTTGAATGTTTATCATTTTAAACTAGGAAAAGAGACCCTTAATCTTAGACTTGGGACCACACAGCCACTCCACTGAATAACAGGCTAATGATTGCTTTGTAATGTTTGCAGTTAGCCACTGATTCCTTCCAAACCACTCATTGTTGAATTTGCGATTTCCAACTTGCTGTGTAATGTTTATGTTCAATGGCCGATGTGCACCGATACGTTTGATCTATAATTTCTCTTCATTAATTCTCTTCATATGACAAGGATTAAAAAGGATTTGCCAGTAGATTGTCAGCTTGATTCATGATGATGACTGCTAGCTAAGAAAGTATGAAAGTATGATGTTGTCCAATCAAAGCTACTGTAGATATAATGTGATTAGACGTCATTTTATCTGTGGCCAATCACCTTGAGCCTTCTTGGATGGGCACTACTAATGTAACTCTATAGCAGCACACAAGGGGCAGGAATTTTAGAGCTCTATCCTTAGACTTGGTGGTGAAGTAGTATCCCCATGAATGACAGAACACCGCTCAATGCTCCGTATTTTCTACTGGCTTGCCCTTACCACCAAGGAAAGTACTGAGCTAGGCTGAAACACCTGCATTTTGGAGCTGCCTTACCCAAGAAAACAAAGACGAGACCATGTTTGTATGCAACTTTTTTAACTCAATGATATATCTATATATTTTTTTACATTGTTTGCAAAACTGATATGTGACACATATTAATGCCAAAATAACATGCAAAACAGGCAAGCCCCCCAAAAAAAAAAAAAAAAAATCTAAAAATGTGGGCTCTGCCCCATCTGCCCTGAATGATGGGTCGCCACTGGATATAATCCACTAAACACTACCTTGTTTTACAGGGAAGAAGTGTTTGAATTATAAACATTGAGCTTCACTTATATGGCATCTCATCATGAAGTCAGTGTGACAATTTACTGGACATAAATTCATATTTTTGACAGGTTCACATAAAAACCTCCAGCTTTCTCCCTTTTATATGCCACCTATTTTATTCTTCATCCTATTCATCCCTCTGACATGTTGACAGAGTCATCTTATCATTTATTTGGTTTGACTTCTCACCCTCTCACAGATTGAGATTGAAACGTCTGATATGGATGGACAATGACTGACATTTTTGTGCCAGGGTCTGACATCAGACAATGTGTAAAGTAATTCAGTTTTGCACTCGTCACTGACACCCGTTCATATTCAAGGCAGTGTGATTGCTTGTGGGGAGCTCTCACCTCTAGAAAATACAGGGGGAAATAGAGGAAAATAACCAAATGAAACGGAACATTGTCTGAATACAATATCTGTTGAATAGAGAGGAAAACAGTGACCATTTTTTCTCAAGCGGACCTGCCATTCTTTCATCTTGTCTTCACATACCCACCCTGAGAGATAGAGAAGGTGGAGGTGGTGTAATATAGTGTTGTACTGTGTGTGAGAGGGAGCAGAAATGTTTCAGGAATCACTATTAGGGAGCATTCACCCTTGAGGAATCTCAGGTTGTCCTTGTAACAATACCCATCACACCCCCTCCCTCATATTCTATTCCCCCTCCAACTATAGCGCTCAATCCCCCCTTCCCCGCCCGCCTCCCCTTCCTACATGCCTTCCTTTATGCCTGCAGATAGTGACCATATTGGAGAAGGGTTGGATTGGCTGCGCTTCTATGAGCGGCAACCAGCTGCAGTGCATGTGTAATCTATGCGTTTCGTTTGATTGATCCATGTGTGGGATGCTTCATTCTGTGTAGAGACAATGAGCTGATTTCGTCTAGAGAGGGAAAACGCTAAAAGGTTGAGAAATTAATTGATTTATGAACAGAAAAAGGTCGGTACTAACCTCTCTTTCTTGTCCCGTGGAGGATTTCGTACCAATCCCGCGCTAAAGGCGCGAAATTATTCCGGTCACGTCGCGCGCTGAAAGCGGGCTGTCCTGGAGCTTTGGTGCTCTGTGCACGCGAGAGATAGCGCAGCGCGCGGACACCTGCAGTAGAATGTAGCGGGAATTCCCCTCCTAAACCGGCGTAAGGAGGTAAGTAAAAAAAAGTACTAAACCATTTACATGATGTTTATAATTCTATATAGGTTATAGGCTGCCGTTAGCCTTCCGCCATGTTGTCCTCTACATATATATATACTGCATCTTGAGAGTTCATTTATCTATTGAAGGATAATTTGTTTGTTTTAGACATTGATACAAGAGAAGTTGGAAGAAATTGTTGAATTGAAAATTTTTGAATTATGCAACATTAACACACATGTTGCAGTTCAGGCCACATGGCAAGGACGCAGAGTCGGTAGAAGTGTGCGATCAGCCCAGAGGGTCGGGAAGAGACGTCCATAGAGCGTCATTACCAGCTCAGTAACCTAACGTAGCCATGGCAGTAATGGGATGCTTACCAAAGCCTGTCCTGCCGAGGAGTGTCTCTGTCGAATGGTTGTTTTTATGGATGCTTTGGAACGACAAAATAAACATAAGTCGCCAAGTGCATAGTTGTTACTGTGTATGCTGTAATAGTACATGGTCTAGTTTTTTTTGTATGCTTCATTGTGGCAAGTAGGCTAAATGTTAGACTACTATAGAGGCATATTGTCATTGCAAACACCACTGACTATCACATAGCAGGGGTATTTAAAAAACAAAATCGTAATTCATTCCATGAATGCATTTAGTTTAAGTTTGTCCCAGAAAGGCAAAATTAAGGAAGATGAGAGAAGAGCCATGTTACAGCATAGACTAGATGGACTAGTAGCACTCAGTCTAAAGAGTCCTTTAGGTAGTCAGTTGCACTACTGTTGTAAAACAGCTTTGTTTTCATGCAGTCTGCATCCATTTATCACCTAAATGTATAGAGTACTATCAGACAATCACACGTCCATATCATATCCCTGCCCTATAGGCTGCCTACTATACAGCCCTAATCAAACGTTTAGACACACCTACACATTCCAGGGTTCGTTTTTTTTTTTTGGGGGGGGGGGTATTTTTCTTTTTTCTAAATTCTTGAATAATAGTGAATACATAACACATAACACATGGAATCATGTGGAAAACAGAAAGTGTTAAACAAATCTAAATATATTTTATATATATTTTATATTTGAACGTTTTCAAAGTAGCCACCCTTTGCATGATGACAGCTTTGCACACTCTTGGCATTCTCTCAACCAGCTTCATGAGATAGTCACCTGGAATGCATTTCAATTAACCTGTTGAGTGTAGGGGCCGGTATTTTGATGTTTGGATGAAAAACGTACCCAGATGAAACTGCCTATTTCTCAGGCCCAGAATCTAGAATATGCCTAAAATTGTCAGATTAGGATAGACAACACACTAAACTTTCCAAAACTGTCAAAATATTGTCTGTGAGTATAACAGAACTGATATTGCAGGTGATAACCTGAGGGAAATCCAACAAGGAAATGCCTAAGAGAAACGAATCTCCCTGTTCCATTGCATGCCTTCCCTCCATTTAAAGGGATATCAACTAGATTCCTTTCTCTATGGCTTCCATATGGTGTGAACTTTCTTTAGACATAGTTTCAGGCTTTTATTCTGAAAAATGAGCGAGAACAGTCACATCACGTCAGTGGATTGCTGGGTGCCAGCAGAGTTTTGCATGTGCAACAGCTTGGAGCAGACAATTTCTCTCTCTCTCCTAATGAAAAAGCTATGGTCCGGTTGAAATATTATTTATTATTTATTGTAAAAACAACCTGAGGATTGATTATAAAAAACGTTTGACATGTTTCTACGAACTTTACGGATACTATTTGGAATTTTCGTCTGCCACGTCGTGACCGCTTGAGCCTGTGGATTTCTGAACAAAATGCGCCAACCAAATGGAGGTATTTTCGATATAAAAATAATCTTTATGTAACAAAAGGAACATTTATTGTGTAACTGGGAGTCTCGTGAGTGCAAACATCCGAAGATCATCAAAGGTAAGCGATTAATTTTATTGCCTTTCTGACTTTCGTGACCAATCTACTTTGGCTAGCTGTTTGTGATGTTTTGTCTGCTGAGAGCGATGTCCTAACATAAACGCTTGGATAGCTTTTGCTGTAAAGCTTTTTTGAAATCTGACACACCAGGTGGATTAACAACAAGCTAAGCTGTGTTTTGCTATATTGCACTTCTGATTTCATGAAAATTAAATATTTTTAGTAGTTTAATTTGAATTTGGCGCTCTGCAATTCAGAGGATGTTGACGAAAATGATCCCGCTAACGGGATGGGTGCGCCAAGAAGTTAACAGGTGTGCCTTGTTCAAAGTTAATTTGTGGAATTTCTTTCCTTCTTAATGCGTTTGAGCCAATCAGTTGTGTTGTGACAAGTTAAGGGTGTTATACAGAAGATAGCCCTATTTGGTAAAATACCAAGTCCATATTATGGCAAGAACAGCTCAAATAAGCAAAGAGAAATGACAGTCCATCATTACTTTAAGACATGAAGGTCAGTCAATCTGGAAAATGTAAAGAACTTTGAAAGTTTCTTCAAGTGCAGTCGCAAAAGCCATCAAGCGCTATGATGAAACTGGCTCTCATGAGGACCTCCACAGGAAAGGAAGACCCAGAGTTACCTCTGTTGCAGAGGATAAGTTCATTAACTGCACCTCAGAATGCAGCCCAAATAAATGCTTCACAGAGTTCAAGTAACAGACATATCTCAACATCAACTGTTCAGAGGGGACTGCGTGAATCAGTCCTTCATGGTCTAATTGCTGCAAAGAAACCGCAATTAAATACACCAATAAGAAGAAGAGACTTGCTTGGGCCAAAAAACACGAGCAATGGACTGGACCGTGGAAATATGTACTTTGATCTGGTGAGTCCAAATATGAGATTTTTGGTTCCAACTGCCATGTCTTTGTGAGACGCAGAGTAGGTGAACGGATGATCTCAGCATGTGTGGTTCCCACTGTGAAGCATGGAGGAGGAGGAGGTGTGATGGTGTGGGGGTGCTTTGCTGGTGACACTGTCTGTGATTTATTTAGAATTCAAGGCACAATTAACCAGCATGGCTAGCCATCCCATTTGGTTTGCGCTTAGTGGGACTATCATTTGTTTTTCAACAGAAAAATTACACAACAAACCTCCAGGCTGTGTAAGGGCTATTTGACCAAGGAGGGTGATGGACTGCTGCATCAGATGACTGGGCTTCCACAATCACCCAACCTCAATCCAATTGAGATTGTTTGGGATAAATTGGCCGGCAGAGTGAAGGACAAGCAGCCAACAAGTGCTCAGCATATGTGGGAACTATTTCAACTGTTGGAAAAGCATTCCAGGCGAAGCTGGTTGAGAGAATGCTGGGAGTGTGCAAAGCTGTCCTCAAAGCAAAGGGTGCATACTTTTAAAATCTAAAATATATTTGGATTTGTTTAATACTTTTTTGGTTACTACATGATTCCATATGTGTTATTTCATAGTTTTGATGTCATCACTATTAAGCTGCAATGTAGAAAATAGTCAAAATAAAGAACCTCTTGAAGGAGTAGGTGTGTCCAAACTTTGGACTAGCACTGTATGTATGTGTTTATATAGGCCTAAACTACTATATAAACTTCTATAGCATCTGAGTGTTTTGTTTTAGAACTAGCCTATGGATTACTAGATTAAAGTATCTCTATAACCGATAGGCCTACTGTTATCAAAGAGGCTGTGTAGTCACACAGTATTTTACATTGCCTGTGTATTTGTATGCAATCAGTTGTGTGTTATAGGAGCTGCTTTTCTCCTCATTCGTATTGTTGCTTGGGGAGTCCCTGTTGTGAAACCCAAAGGGATTGTCTCAAAAAAACAATTCCCATTCCACTCACATTTTTTTTGTGGCTCCCCCTTCTTGACGCCAGAGAGAATAACGTGAGTTTGAATGTTAATTTTCTGCAATTCTACACATTTAGCCATGGGGCAGGCATAGAGAATATGTTGCAGGTTTTCTGCAGTTCTACACATTTCTTCATGGGGCAGAGATAATGTTTTAAAGCTAATTTCCCGCTATTCTACACATTTTGTCATGACTTATGTCATGGAATGATATCTGAGGTGGAGTGACTAGCAAAATCAATGGGGGCCCCCTGGAGGTCAGGGCCCCTGGGCACGTGCCCAGTGTGCCTGGTTGGTATTCAGCCATGATTACTAAAAGTTTAGATAACTATCTAGACTAACTTACCAATGTAAAAATTGTTAGCTGACATGGCTAATTGAGTGACTGTCAGTTACTGACAAAACAAGAGAACTACTGATGCACACCCAAATTTCGAACTTGCACCTTGAGTCTTCTACTATTCTAACTCTCAAAAGTAAGTTGAGACCCCCGCTGACTTTATAAAAATACATTTAAAAAACACTTATGACTCTTATGCCTGGCGCCGGCCCTGTGTGTGTGTGTGTGTGTGTGTGTGTGAGAGAGAGTGCGAGCGAGAGAAAGAACGTGTGTGTGCATACAATTTACAATTTTGCACACTAGAGTGTTTGTTTGGTGTTTGTCTTTCTGTGCATGATGTGGTGCACGTGTGTGTATTCATGGAGGATTTGATGGTGGATGTGGTGGGGGAATATATTTTTACAAATGTGTCACTCTACAGCTAGCTGCTGCAGTAATTGAGCGACGCTGTCATATTTGATTCCTGTACAATGAGTAAAATATTTGCTCTCTCCTACAGTTGTTCTGTAATGCACTGAATGTTCTGATGTAGAGGTTAATACACTCACTATCCTAAGATTTCATAACATCATGAGAGTCACAATTTGCCTGGAAGTCTAGGGACATCAGAAATAAGAAAGGCTAAGAAAGGTTGTTGTTTAAGGCAGTTGTCTACGGTTAAGTCATTTGTGGTTTTGAATGTGTTCATACAGTATGTTTTCATCTGTGTTGATATATCTGATGGGCTTTTGTGTTGTGAATCTGAGGGCCTACAGTACACAGACTCACTGGTTCCAGCTATTTCCTAAGACTGCTGGAGACTATTATTCTTAACAGAGTGGTTGCAGATCCAACTTTTCCTGGACCTTTCTTCCTGCCAACTAAAGGTCAGAGAGGTGTCTACAGTACATATATATATATTTGTTGCATAGCTGCTGCTCACTCTGCTGCCACTTCAATGATCGGACGTCTTGTCCTGTTGTAGTCTACCAACTTCCACATGTTGCACATGATGCACAAACTTCTTTGTCTGTTGGAACAGTAGGCTAGGCTATTGCAAACATAAGCATGACACAAACAGGCAGTCTAATTAGCAATGTCATGTTCTTTTTTCAGAAGGGAGTACATGCAGCTATTTAGGCAGCATATCAAACACAAGCAAGACACAGACATGCAGTCTAAATAATGATTTAATTAAAAAAATTTCATCATCATTGCAACATTGGCATGGTAGGGAGCAGAAAAGCAGTCAAAGTAGTAGTGTTCCTTTTCAGGATACAATACGGCAGCATAACTATAAAGATTACATCATCGCAAATGTATGTGTGTGTTTAAAAAGCAGATTGTTTTTCCCCAATGCAATGTGTAGACTGCGCCCTGCTTATGCTGCTGCAATATCCTTAGTTACAACAGACGGAGAAAGTGGCAGCCTTCGTCCTAAATTACCCTTAGTAATACAAGGCCGAGACATAGGCTACATCATCATGTCGATCAAATTGGTTGAGGGTTCAGAAGAAGGTGAATAAAGAGAGAAACGTGAAGGGGAGGTAGAGCAGCAGATACGTAAAATAACACGTGCAGAACTTGAATCGGACCTTCAGCTCTGGGGAAAAAGATCCAGGGGGGCAGGACGGTTACGTACGGATCCGCAGCCTCGGCTTATTCTTCATGGCTGGATATTTAAAGTCATCCAAAACCATCTCTAATCTTTTCTCTCTCTCTGACTCAGAAGGTTTGAACAGGGTTGGATGAATACAAAATGAATATGAAGAGGGTTCAGTTTTACACAGTTCTACTGTGCAGACTTTCCCCCTGTGTAAAGCAGTGAGGTGGCTATGTGAAATTAGAAGCACATTGCAATTAATTCACTGATCCAAGATAATGAGTGACGAGAAGAGATTTCTCCACCGCACAATAAATACATCGAGAAAGTGAGAGAGATGTGTGTGATCCAAAGCTAGATAGGATAAAAGTAAGGAGAGGGGGTGGGAGGGAGGGACACATGAAAAGCAGACAAAATGGATAGATGGAAAGATAAATCGCCAGTGAGGTTGAGGGAGACACTAAGGAGAGATATGCCATCAAGGAGGGGGAGATCGCTGTGAAAGTGGGGAGATAAAACACAAATGTGTGTGCTTTTTTTATCCATTCATGTGTCTGTGTGAGTGCATTCGTGTGTGAGCTTGCTGTGTGTGTCCACGTGTGTGTGAACGTGTGCACGTGGGTGTGTCCGTGTTATGTGTGCCCGTGTGCATCCGTTCATGGGTGTGAGAGTGTGTGTGCCTGTATGCGTGTGTACATGTGTAGTATGACAAGGCCACGTGCAGGACGGTATGGTGCTGGTTTCCCTTTCCTTCTGTTGTTGAGGTCTGTCACTGCAGTGTGATAGCCTAGCGGAGGGAGTGAGGGAGATGACAGTAGTGGCCCTCCCCTCCTGCCCAAATGACGCCCTGTCTGCAGGAGATAGATGGGATTCATTGAAATCTAATTGCCTTCTGGAGAGATTTAACTTCATCACTTTAACCCTACTTAGGCCTCTCATATCTGTCATGTCTGTCTGTCTGTCTTGCCTTTCTGCTACTGTGTCTATCCTCTGTCCTTTTCTCTTTCTTTCCCTTTGCTCTAAAAATGTAACCTCTCTTGATCTACCCATCTCTCTGTTCCTGTTTTTCTCTCCTTCTCCCTCTCCCCCCTCTCTCTCTCCCTTGGCTTGTTCAGGCAGATGTTGAACTGTAATGTTACAATGGGACTCTGGCGTATGGTGAAACAAAAACAAAACTACACCTCTGTCCCAACACCAGCAGCCTGCTTATCTGGGACGAATTCATACATAAACACTTCCTAAAAGTGGCATACTGTCTGCGAAAACTTTAGTTTTCATGTCGGGGGGGGGGGGGGGGGGGGACATGGAATGACAATGGGGAAAATACCACACCTGAGTTTCAAATACTTGTGAATTTGATTCAAATACTTGTTTGAGCGTGTCTGGTTTAATAAACCAACAGAAAAGTAGCCTACTAAAATTGCAAACCTGCCCCATCTGGCACGCCAGGTAGACTCAAGCAAAGCTCAAAGTATTTGAATACATTTTTAAGTATTTGAAACCCAGGCCAGGTCAGAAAAATACACAGGATTTGAATGCTTTTCTTGGAAAACAGTGCAATTTCTGTGAAGCTGGTCCTCACAATTTATGAGATTGTCATGTTCTTTTCACCTAAAATGGCCATTTGTGCCCCAGACGGAACTCATTCACGCCTCATGACAGAAAGGTTTGTGACGCCACCGTTGCTTAGCACCGCTTAGCACTTAAAACCCCTCAAGTAATGTGGGAGTAATTATGGGAGAAAAAAATGTATCCTAATGAATGTAATTATAATCCACTAAGTTATTGTTCAACAGCACTACATATCACATTGTGCTAGAATACACAACCTACCAGCATCATAATTTCTCTCCATGCGGCCTGCTATGCTTAAACCCTCTCCGTCATAGCTTGATTATACAGTGACTCAGTGGCGCCTGATTTGGATTCATTCTCTTTTTTAAAGAGGCTTGATTGCATTGCGGTCTTGATTGGCCTTATTGATGGGCTGGTACTTGTAATGGCTAAATGACAGACTTGGTCTCTCGGGCTGGGGATAGTTATGTGATGTGAGAAGGTTTTATAACGGATGCTAAAGCAACTTCCATTGACAACAATCTGATAAGCCGACACATGATAATGATGACACTTCCCCAGGACCCAAGGGTTACCTAGAGATCAAGGTCCTCTTCATCTATAGCTATCCTTAGGGGTTCCTCTGCCTTACTGTACCAGGGCCATTTTGGACAGGATTTGGGTTCACCTCAGGCATGTGAATGTGTTGCTGGGTGGGTGAGTTGTGGGCTGTTTTGTGTAGGTGTTAGGCCATCTGTGTCCTTTTGTGTGAGTAAGGCAGAGAGAGATAGTGGGAATCAAAGGCTCTTTTAAAGAGCAAGTATTAGTGTTTATAAGGAAATACAAAATGTTGGTGATAGAAATTAGTAGAATTGTGATTACAGAGATTTCCATTGGAAATCTGTTTTTAATTGATATTATAGCTGATACAGAAAGAGCTTTAAAGATCTCAATACATTGAGGAGATACTGAAAATATGGAGAGAGAAAACGAGCAAGAGAAGGTGGAGGCATGATGGATGGGAAAGAGGAGAGAAGAGGAGGAGGGTTTGGGAGTGGTCAAATGAGAGCTGGATAGAGGGAGTGAATAGGGCTCAAACATTCCCCTCAAGCGATTACACGACTCAACATCCATCTGCAACTCTATACCTCCCTCCCATTCATCACTCCTTCCCTACATCCCCCCTTTATTTTTCTCTCTTTCTGTCTCACTCTCACTCTCAAACAGGTGGATGGGATCCAGCAGTCTTTTAAACACACAAGATGTAAGTTACCACAGATGGTTATCAATCTTCAAAGGGGAGTAGGTTTGTGTGGTTTGTTGGTGGTGATGTGGGATAGAGGATACGTTCCTGTGTGGGGGTTTGAAGCAGTGGATGGTGGGATAGGCTGTGTGTATTGGTGGCACAATATGGCGTGTGTGTGCTCGTGTGTGACGTAGCCATCTCTGAGGCGGGATGCAGTAGGCAGTGTGTGTACATGTGAGTGTGTATATCAGTGTATGGTTGGGTGGTGGGGGTGTGCATTAAGCAAACTGAGCAGAAGTGAAAATGACAGGTGGAGCGTATTCTATTATTTTACTGTCAGATTTAAATAGCATATCCCAGTAGCGCTAGCCGTAGTATGAATATTTCTATTTACTATTGATGACTGTCCAGAGAAAATAGAGTGAACTAGGCAGCTACATTTCTTTTCTCATTTGGCTTCTTTGCATTGAGCTGGCAGTAGCATGCTTTGTGTTGGGCTTGGACAGGCTGCTTTTTCTGCTAGGTGTTGGTTGGCTTCCAGGGAGGCTGCTGGCCCAGCTGGTGGCTGCTAGCGGTTAGCACTGCGGGATGAATTGAGTGGGAAAATTAAGCCTTTGATCGATTGTCTCACTGCGGACATTAGAAACACCTAAGACAGCCATGAGTCAGCAGTCTCTTCACTCTCTTCCCATCTCTCTCTCTCTAGCCCTCTTATTCTCTTTCTCTCTCTCTCGCTATCACTCTCTCTCTTTCCAACCCCCCTCTCTCTTTCTCTGTCCCTCCCCCTTGCTCCCTCTGTCTGTCAGTACCCATCTATCAATACACTTTATCACTATATTTTCACTCTCGATTTAGTGGTGATCTCTGTCCTTTTGCAGATGTCACACCATTTTGTCTCCCAAGGCCATTGCTGTGTGTGTGTGTGTGTGTGTGTCTTAATGAGAACCTGTCACATTGACAGCCGGATCTGTTTATAGATTTGCCTCCTGTGACAGTGGAACTATAGGAGCTTGACTAGCTGTCAGTCAACTCTCACCTATACCATAGCAACAGAGCCCCATAATTGTAGTAGATGGAGCAGAGTTCTCGCTCTGGTTAGAGTGACACACCTCTACTTAGGACCAATAAATACTGTGTTTTGTGTTTATTTGTTAAATCTGTCAACAAGACAGTGTGCACTTAATTATATTATAAGTTCTAAAACAATGTTTCTATCTGCTGGTTGAGGCTAGTAGTTAGATCAAATTGAACGTCATGAGCTCGATAGCCATAAGCAAGGTCTATTGGTTGCCTGCTAGGTGAGGTGGTAGAACTTGCTGTCTTTCTGAGAACAATGCTGTGTGACTGGTGCAAAGTTTGTTCCAGTCACAAATCAATCTGAACAGAGTAAAACTAATGAAGAGGGCACAGAGGAACACACAAGGCTCTCATGTCACCCCCTGAGTCCAAATGAAGCTTCTGAATGGGTAATGAGAGGCCTGGGATCTTATTGGTTCCTTTGACTTTGGCCAAATCAGTTGATTGATTGCTTGTTTTTTGTTAGGAGTTTTTGCTCCTGGTTGGGGAGATGTGCTGGATCTGCCATTACACTTTAATGACCTCAGGGACTAGCATTTTCCCCTCGTTTCTCCTCTATTTGGGTTGTTGTTAAATAGAACATGAGGCTGGTTGTCTTCATCTCTTCCCCCATCCCCTCCATCTCTGTCTGGCCTGTCAATCACATGCCTGCTAGGCTTTGTGTCTGTGGTGTGTCACCTTGCTTCCAGCTATACTGTTCACTGTTTACTGCATACTTGGCTGGCCAAATAACACACACAGGCGAGTGTATTAGTATTTTATTAGGATCCCCAATCAGCTGCTGCCAAGGCAGCGGCTACTCTTCCTGTGGTCCAAAAAGGAAACAAAACACAACAAATATAATACATCTCTCTGGTGATATCACATACATTATCGAGCATTTAACACATACTGTATAGTCCAAATTATGACTTTTATAACGGCACAGGGTGAGACCCAGATGCAGACACAGGATGCAGATGGTTCGAGTCTCTGAAATATATTAAACAACAAGGGGCAGGCAAGAGGCAGGTCGAGGACAGGCAAAAGTTCATCAACCAGAGTTCAAACGGTACAAGGCGGCAGGCAGGCTCGAGATCAGGGCAGGCTGAGTGGTCAGGCAGGCGGGCTTAGTGTTAGGGCAGGCAAGAGGTCAGAAACGGGAGGACTAGAAAAACGGAGACTAGGAAAAACCAGGAGCTCGGAAAAACACACTGGTACGCTTGACAAGACAAGACGAACTGGCAACAGACAAACAGAGAACACAGGAATAAATACACGGGGAATAATGGGCAAGATTGGTGACACCTGGACGGGGGTGGAGACAATCACAAATACATGTGAAACAGATCAGGGTGTGACACTTTTAGCACTTGGTGGTCTATACTAACTTCCTATGAGAATAGGCTTTAGGTAAGGCAGATGAACCTGTAGCTATATTACTTCCACATCATCTGACATGAGATCGTCTCTCAGCCTAACAGGAATATTACTCTGGACATGTATAGCATATACACCTCCTCCATTTGCATTCCTAACTTTTCTGTATATGCTATAACCATGTATAGCTGCTACTGCATCATCAAAGGAATTATTTATGTGTGTTTCAGAGATGGTCAGAATATGAATGTTTTCTGATGTTAGTAAGATGTCAATTTCATGAACCTTGTTTCTCAGGCTACATACACTCAAAGGTTTGGGGTCACTTAGAAATGTCCTTGTTTTTGAAAGAAAAGCCCATTTTTTTTGTTCATTAAAATAACATCAAGTTGATCAGAAATACAGTGTAGATGTTGTTAATGTTGTAAATGACAATGGTAGCTGGAAATGGCTGATTTTCATGGAATATCTACATAGGTGTACAGAGAGGCCCATTATCATCAACCATCAGTCCTGTGTTCCAATTCCAATAATCCAAGTTGATCATATAAAAGGCTAATTGATCATTAGAAAACCCTTTTGCAATTATGTTAGCACAGCTGAAAACTGGTGTTCTGATTAAAGAGGCAATAAAACTGGCCTTTAGACTAGTTGAGTATCTGGAGCATCAACATTTGTGGATTCGATTACAGGCTCAAAATGGCCGGAAACAAAGAACTTTCTTCTCAAACTCGTCAGTCTATTCTTGTTCTGAGAAATTAAGGCTATTCCATGTGAGAAATTGCCAAGAAACTGAAGATCTCGTACAAAGCTGTGTACAACTCCGTTGACAGAACAGCGCAAACTGGCCCTAACCAGAATAGAAAGAGGAGTGGGAGGCCCCGGTGCGCAACTGAGCAAGAGGACAAGTACATTAGTGTCTAGTTTGAGAAACGCTTCATTAGTCCTCAACTGGTAGCTTCATTAAATCGTACCCGCAAAACACCAGTCTCAACGTCAACAGTGAAGAGAAGACTCCGGGATGCTGGCCTTCTAGTTCTTCTGTCCAGTGTCTGTGTTCTTTTGCCCATCTTAATCTTTTATTTTTATTGGCCGGTCTGAGATATGGCTTTTTCTTTGCAACTAGTGAAAAGGTTAATCCAGTGTTCTCTGTCAACCTCTTTTACTTCCATTTTCTCCCTGCCATTTCTCAACACCATCTCTCTCTCTCTCTCTGGCTCTGCCTCTTGCTACTCTCTTCACCCTCTCGCCTCTTGTCAAAAGGAATAACTTGAGTTTACCTCTCCTTACATTTTTACATTGTTACATTTTTTTGTCATTTAGCAGACACTCTTACAGTTAGTGCATTAATCTTAAGGTGGAACAACCACATATCACAGTCATAGTAAGTACATTTTTCCTCAATTAAGTAGCTATCAGCAAAGTCAGAGCTAGTAAGCGGGAAAAGAGTCAAGTACGAGTGTTCGTTTACGAAAGTGTTTTTTTGGGGGGGGAGGGAGTGCTTTGAGTGCTCGGTTGGGGTGTAGGGTTCGAGCATAGGTAGGGAGGGGCAGTTCCTCTTGCTGCTCCGTAGGCAAGTACCATGATCTTGTAGTGGATTCGAGCTTCAACTGGAAGCCAGTGGAGTGTGCGTATGAGCGGGGGTACTTGGTAGAACTTGGGAAGGTTCTGGATTACTGCAACTCGCTGTTGGCTGGGCTCCCTGCCTGTGCCATTAAACCCCTACAACTCATCCAGAACGCCGCAGCCCGTCTGGTGTTCAACCTTCCCAAGTTCTCTCACGTCACCCCGCTCCTCCGCTCTCTCCACTGGCTTCCAGTTGAAGCTCGCATCCGCTACAAGACCATGGTGCTTGCCTACGGAGCTGTGAGGGGAACGGCACCTCAGTACCTCCAGGCTCTGATCAGGCCCTACACCCAAACAAGGGCACTGCGTTCATCCACCTCTGGCCTGCTCGCCTCCCTACCACTGAGGAAGTACAGTTCCCGCTCAGCCCAGTCAAAACTGTTCGCTGCTCTGGCCCCCCAATGGTGGAACAAACTCCCTCACGACGCCAGGACAGCGGAGTCAATCACCACCTTCCGGAGACACCTGAAACCCCACCTCTTTAAGGAATACCTAGGATAGGATAAAGTAATCCCTCTCACCCCCCTTAAAAGATTTAGATGCACTACTGTTCCACTGGATGTCATAAGGTGAATGCACCAATTTGTAAGTCGCTCTGGATAAGAGCGTCTGCTAAATGACTTAAATGTAAATGTAAATGGTGAGAACTGCATCCCATCAAACACTTTTGTATCAAACAGCAGCGACAAGCCATGGTTCACTGGTGAGCTCAGGGCTCTCCAGTGCCAAAGTGGAAGCCCGCAGGGCTCTCTGCTCTGCCAGAGAGGAAGACCACAGGAGAAAGACCGGGGACCTCTACAGAGAGGCCAAGAAAAAGCTACTCTCAGGAATTAAGGCAGCCAAACAGCAGTACAAAGTCAGGCTACAGCAATAGTTCTCCAGCAATGACTGCTTTTTTGTCTGGAAAGGACTAAAACAAATGACCAACTACAAGCCAAAAGCTCTGACGGCAGATGACCCCTCACTGCTGAATAAACTAAACCAGTTTTACTGCAGATTTGACTCACAACTCACATAACTTTGTCTCCTCAATCACCAGGACAATACCCCCCCCCTCACCTCCCCCTCCTTGCCACTTCCGCCTCTCACCCATCTACCCATCTACTCAATCCCACCCCTCCCTTCCCCATACCTCTTCAGGCTCCTCTCTACTCTACCCCTCTGCCATCCCAGGTCCCCGCCATCCTGTCCCAGGCTGCCCTCCCCTTCCCCCACCCCTGGTCATCACACAGCATGAGATCAACAGACTCTTTAGGAAACAGAACAGCAGGAACACTGCCAGCCACACTTAAAGGTGCAATATGCAGAAATCGCTCTGCCATTTCCTGTTGCTAAAATGCTAATAGTTTGCCCAATTTCAGTTTATCTAAACCGCTGTGAAAAACCGCTTTATCTAAACCGCTATATTTTCAATGACCAAAAATATTGTATTTTCAGCTGTTTGAAGCTGGTGTACAAAACCAACTTTAAATTATTAATATTTTTTTTAACTAGGCAAGTTCGTTAAGAACAAATTCTTATTTACAATGACGGCCTACAACGGCCAAACCTGGACAACACTGGGCCAATTGTGCGCCACCCTATGGGACTCCCAATCTGGAGTGACGCCTCAAGCACTGAGAAGCAGTGCCTTAGACCGCTGCGCCACTCAGGAGCCCAATTACAAAACTTAAGAACGGCAAGCATAGAAATAGTTCACATAGAACAGATCTTCCACTTCTTAGACGTGCTTTCGATGAAGATTGACAGATCTATAACTCACATTTCTATGTGAATTTGGTCAGGTTGCCCAAAAAGTTACATATTGCAGCTTTAAGCACTGCGCTGACCAGCTCTCCCGTTTTCAATTATATATTCACGACTACAGACCTGTAGTGCTCACCTCAGTCAGTCATCATGAAAACCTTTCGTGCCTGGTACTGCCCAATCTAAAATCCATCACTGACGCCTCCCTCGACCCACTGCAGTTTGCCTACAGAGCTAACAGGTCTGTGGACGACGCTGTCAACATGGGCCTACAAGACATCCTCAAACACCTCGATAACCCAAAGACATATGCAAGGATAATGTGTGTGGACTTTAGTTCTGCATTCAATACCATCATCCCAGAATTTCTACAAGACAAACT
Organism: Oncorhynchus nerka; assembly: GCF_034236695.1. NCBI lineage: Eukaryota > Metazoa > Chordata > Actinopteri > Salmoniformes > Salmonidae > Oncorhynchus > Oncorhynchus nerka. The sequence goes on along the minus strand of NC_088397.1, from coordinate 66,203,865 downwards.
CTCCCAGCTGAATGTGTCCAGCTCCACCTGTCAGTGGATCACTGACTTCCTGACCAACAGGATTCAACACCTGAAGCTGGGAAATCACCTTTCGAACTCTTTATCCCTCAGCACAGAGCGCCGCATGGGTGCTTGCTCTCACCTCTACTCTAGACTACACTAATGATTGCACCTCCAATAATGCATCAGTCAAACTACCCAAGTTTGCAGATGACACCACCAGAGGTGGGACCAAATAACACTTTTTTCGAGTCTCAAACAAGTCTCAAGTCACATGGTCCAAGTCTCAAGTCACAAGGACCAAGTCTCAAGTCGAGTCACAAGCAGAACAGGTCGAGTCTCCAGTCACGTCCATGTCATGCATTCTAAGAACAAGTCAAGTCAGGTTTTTGTCAAGTCAAGTACAAAATACATATACAGTGGGGAGAACAAGTATTTGATACACTTTGCAGGTTTTCCTACTTACAAAGCATGTAGACGTCTGTATTTTTTAAAATCATAGGTACACTTCAACTGTGAGATATGGAATCTAAAACAAAAATCCAGAAAATCACATTGTATGATTTTTAAGTAATTAATTTGCATTTTATTGCATGACATAAGTATTTGATACATCAGAAAAGCAGAACTTAATATTTGGTACAGAAATCTTTGTTTGCAATTACAGAGATCATACGTTTCCTGTAGTTCTTGAACAGGTTTACACACACTGCGGCAGGGATTTTGGCCCACTCCTCCATACAGACCTTCTCCAGATCCTTCAGGTTTCGGGGCTGTCGCTGGGCATTACGGACTTTCAGCTCCCTCCAAAGATTTTCTATTGGGTTCAGGTCTGGAGAATGGCTAGGCCACTCCAGGACTTTGAGATGCTTCTTATGGAGCCACTCCTTAGTTGCCCTGGCTGTGTGTTCCGGGTCGTTGTCGTGCTGGAAGACCCAGCCACGACCCATCTTCAATGCTCTTACTGCGGGAAGGAGGTTGTTGGCCAAGATCTCGCGATACATGACCTCACCCATCCTCCCCTCAATACTGTGCAGTCGTCCTGTCCCCTTTGCAGAAAAGCATCCCCAAAGAATGATGTTTCCACCTCCATGCTTCACGGTTGGGATGGTGTTCTTGTGGTTGTACTCATCCTTCTTCTTCCTCCAAACACGGCAAGTGGAGTTTAGAGCATAAAGCTCTATTTTTGTCTCATCTTCTCCCATTCCTCCTCTGGATCATCCAGATGGTCATTGGCAAACTTCAGACGGGCCTGGACATTCGCTGGCTTGAGCAGGGGGACCTTGCGTGCGCTGCAGGATTTTAATCCATGACGGCTTGGTGTTTTACTAATGGTTTTCTTTGAGACTGTGGTCCCAGCTCTCATTGACCAGATCCTGCCATGTAGTTCTGGGCTGATCCCTCACCTTCCTCATGATCATTGATGCTCCACGAGGAGAGATCTTGCATGGAGCCCCAGACAGAGGGTGATTGACCGTCATCTTGAACTTCTTCCATTTTCTAATAATTGCACCAACAGTTGTTGCCTTCTCACCAAGCTACTTGCCTATTGTCCCAGACCTGGACCTGAGCCCATCCCAGCCTTGTGCAGGTCTACAATTTTATCCCTGATGTCCTTACACAGCTCTCTGGTCTTGGCCATTGCGGAGAGATTGGAGTCTGTTTGATTGAGTGTGTGGACAGGTGTCTTTTTATACAGGCAACGAGTTCAAACGGGTGCAGTTAATACAGGTAATGAGTGGAGAACAGGGGGCTTCTTAAAGAAAAACTAACAGGTCTGTGAGAGCCGTAATTCTTACTGGTTGGTAGGTGATCAAATACTTACTGTATGTCATGCAATAAAATTAAAATTAATTACTTAAAAATCATACAGGATTTTTTTTTTTGATTTCGTCTCTCAATAATTATGCTGTGGCCCTCATCAACCAGCCATCTGGCCCATAGAGATTAAAGAATTATGCTGTGGTCCTCATCAACCTGCCATCTGGCCCATAGAGACTAAAGGACTATGCTGTGGTCCTCATCAACCAGCCATCTGGCCCATAGAGATTAAAGAATTATGCTGTGGTCCTCATCAACCTGCCATCTGGCCCATAGAGACTAAAGGACTATGCTGTGGTCCTCATCAACCAGCCATCTGGCCCATAGAGACTAAAGAATTATGCTGTGGTCCTCATCAACCAGCCATCTGGCCCATAGAGACTAAAGGACTATGCTGTGGTCCTCATCAACCAGCCATCTGGCCCATAGAGACTAAAGGACTATGCTGTGGCCCTCATCAACCAGCCATCTGGCCCATAGAGACTAAATGACTATGCTGTGGCCCTCATCAACCTGCCATCTGGCCCATAGAGACTAAATAATTATGCTGTGGCCATCATCAACCAGCCATCTGGCCCATAGAGACTAAAGAATTATGCACTCTATGCTGCACACTGTATCAAGCCATCTCTGAACTACACACAAAATAACTGCACTATACAGCATTTACACTCTGTTTGTCTCTCTGCATTTAGATATATTCATACTGATACTGTAAATGTGGAAATCCACTGTATATAAACCGTAAACCCACTGTATATTTGTATATCTGCTCATTCCCTTATAACTTTATGCTAACTCTACCTAGCTGTAAATAATGTATGTAAACTTTGTTTAAACTTTGTCTGTATTCTGTCTCTAAATGTTGTCTGTCACAAGCAGCACCATATCACCAAGTAAAATTCTGACTATGCGTAAATGTACTCGGTGAATAAAGGTGATTCTGATCAACAATCATTGACTCATCACTTTGTCTGAACATTAGCCTGTCGATGCACTCAATTGTTTCAATTAGAATGTTTGACCTTGCTGTCAGTTCACTCGTGTATGCTCCCCTCAGGCTATTAGCTTTGTTGTAGTGTAGTAACTGCAGTTAATACATGTCAGCATGACACACTCATTCTATTCCTAAACATTCAGTGTCTTTCTGCCTTCATTGTTTACATTAGATAGTCAAAAATAGCATTGTTCATTCCTGGTCCTGGGGACATTTTGTTCTAGCCCAGTACTACTACTACTGCTAACACATGATTCAACGAATTTACTAATCATCAAGCCCTTGAATAGTTGAATCAGGTGTATTAGTACATGGCTGGAACAAAAGCCTGCACACACTGTGGTTCCCAAGGACCAGGATTGAAGAACATTGGTAAAAACTCTAATACTTAGTGTGTCTCTCACTACAGAGCTTTCGCAAGAAGCCTGTTCAATAAATGGCATAGTAAAAAGTGTGCTTCTTGTATGTATAATCCATTTCTGTGTGATCAATCTTTCAATTATTGATCAACATGCTTATGTCCATCCCCAGCCTAATTTAACATGATTTGTTGATTGCCTTCAATGCATCTATATCGTATCTAAGTTTCCAATGGAGGCCGTTTTATATATCTACAACCTTTATGATATTTCACACATGACCCTTGACCCTTTATACCTCCCCTTGGATCATGAAACATTCCGTTCTTGACCTTTGTCCGTAACGTTATGCGTCAGACAGATTTGTGTATTGATTAGCTTAATGTGAGGATTGTTAAAAGTAATTTAAATGTCACTTGAAAGGATAAGGATTAAAATATATTTTAGGCTATTTCTTTAGTATCACAACTGACATCTATTTTTGTCATTGGATTTTGTTTATCAACAAAAATGTATTTTTCCATATCACCTTAACTATCTCTGAAGAAAATAGTTTCTGAGATAATTGACCAATGTAGTTTTCGGTTATTCTTCGAGGTGAGACAGAGTATTGATATTGAAGTTTGAAGGACTTCATGGTAAATGTTGTTGTGTTTAACCACCGTTGAGATATCTTTGTCTCTGTGATAGGGTGTGAAAACAATTGTTCTTGTCATGTTTTTATTGTCCCTCTGCGACCAAATCAATATCTCATCCGCTCACATAGTGGTCTAACCCAGTGTTTCCCAACTCTAGTCCTCGAGTGCCCCAACAAGCACACCTGATTCAAATGGTCAACTAATCATCAAGCCCTCAATGACTTGAATCAGGTGAGTTTGTCAGGGCTCCAACAGAAATGTGTACTGTTGGGGATAATCAAGAACTGGAGTTGGGAAACACTGGCCATCCATTCAGCACTGTACTATAGGCCAACCTTTAAAAACGTTAAAGCAATATGTGTCATCATCGTTAGCATACTATACTGTTACAGCCTTTGTGTGCGTCCCAAATGGCACCATATTACCTACATACACTCTTAGGCATTCTTTTGCTATCTAGAACAAAAAAATATTTTGAAAAATATTTTTAGGTTCCAGGGAGATGGAACCCAAAAGGGTTCTACCTGAAACCAAAAAGAGTTCAACTTGGAACCAAAAAGGGGACAAACGAAGAACCCTTTTAGAACCCTTTTTTCTAAGAGTGTAGTGCACTACTTTCGACCAGACCCCATATTGGGAATAGGGTGCCATTTAGGACTCAGAATATACAGTATGTGTCTATTATGAATGTCAAAGTCCTTTTCAAACATCATACATTTTCATCATCTTACCATCCATACAAAACTTATCTTCTTTTTCATTACATCTCCCTTCCCTTGTTCCATGGTCACAACTTTTCAAAGAGAATGTGTCTACATAAATACTAAGCCCAAGTTGAAGGCAACTTTTAAAGGTTACAACAACTTACACAGTGACAGGATGTATCACAACAGAGCGACTTCATTCCAGGTGTTCTGGGGAGTGAGTGTGTGTGTTCTCTCTTGTCTCAGGCCCGTTAAATTGGCAGATCGATGATGCCTTACATTGATGTTCCAGCCACACCTCAAACACCACGGATCCCATTACTGGATTACGAGGAACAAGGTTCAGCATAATGACTTTTTGTACTTTGTCTGGCTGCGGCTTTAAACTGGAGACATGATGGGAGAAGAGAGCAGATGAGAGGCAAGTAGAGGATAGCAGAAGAGAGCGGAGAGGAGAGCGGAGAGAAGAGGAGAGCAGAGAGAGGAGAGGAGAAGAGAGCAGAGAGAGGAGAGGAGAGCAGAGAGAGGAGAGGAGAGGAGAGCAGAGAGAGGAGAGGAGAAGAGAGCAGAGGAGAGGCAAGTAGAGGATAGCAGAAGAGAGCGGAGAGGAGAGGAGAGCGGAGAGGAGAGGAGAGCAGAGAGGAGAGGAGAGCAGAGAGGAGAGGAGAGGAGAGCAGAGAGAGGGAGAAGAGAGCAGAGGAGAGGCAAGTAGAGGATAGCAGAAGAGAGCGGAGAGGAGAGGAGAGCAGAGAGAGGAGAGGAGAAGAGGGCACAGGTTTGGTTACGAATGCAGCACTAGTCCGTTATAGCCTAGTTTGTTAAATAGCCTACAGAAACAAAATAACAAATTGTAGCTAGGCCTATCCCATATTTTCTAAATATGTTGAACATGTTTGCAGTCCACATTGTTCTAAGTACACTAAACAAAAATGTAAACGCAACATGTAAAAGTGTTGGTCCCATGTTTCATGAGCTGAAATAAAAGATCCCACAAATGTTCCATACTGTACGCACAAAAAAAACGTATTTCTCTCAAATGTTTTTAATAAATTTGTTTACATCCCTGTTAGTGAGCATTTCTCCTTTGCCAAGATAATCCATCAACCTAACTGGTGTGGCATATCAAGAAGCTGATTAAACAGCATTATCATTACACAGGTGCACCTTGGACCTCCACATCTGGTTCTTCACCTGCGAGATCGTCTGAGACCAGCCATCCGGACAGCTGATTGAAATTGGCATATGGGTGCATGTTTTTAAGGACACACCTCAAATACACTAGACGTCGAACGTCTCATTCCAAAATCATGGGCATTAATATAGAGTTGGTCCTATAACAGCCTCCACTGCTGCTATAACAGCCTCCACTCTTCTAGGAACATTGCTGCGGAAACTTGCTTCCATTTATCCACAAGAGCATTAGAGAGGGCAGGTGCTGATGTTGGGCGATTAGGCCTGGCTTGCAGTCGCCGTTCCAATTCATCCCAAAGCTGTTCAATGGGGTTGAGGTCAGCGCACTGTGCAGGCAAGTTCTTCCACACCAATCTCGACAAACCATTTCTGTATTGACCTCGCTTCGTGCACGGGGGCATTGTCAGGCTGAAACAGAAAAAGGCCTTCCCCAAACTGTTGCCACAATGTTGGAAACACAGAATCGTCTAGAATGTCATTGTACGCTGTAGCATTAAGATTTCCCTTCATTGGAAATGATGCAAACAATTACATTGATGGAAGCAACAATCTATCCATAATATTAAAGCTGATCCACCCACTAAGTATATTTTCCCTTCACTGGAACTAAGGGGCCTAGCCCAAACCATGAAAAACATTATTCCTCCTCCACCAAACTTTACAATTGTCACTCTGCATTGGGGCAGGTAGCGTTCTGCTGGCATCCACCAAACCCAGATTCATCAACTGGTGAAGCGTGATTCATCACTCCAGAGAACGCGTTTCCAATGGCGGTGAGCTTTACACCATTCCAGCCGACACTTGGCATTGAGCATGGTGTTCTTAGGCTAGCTTAGCTGCTCGGCCATGTAAACCCATTTCATGAAGCTCCCGACGAACAGTTGTTGTGCTGACGTTGCTTCCAGAGGCAGTTTGGAGGTCGGTAGTGAGTGTTGCAATCGAGGACAGACGAGATTGTGTGGCCTTCCATTTCGCAGTTGATCCGTTGTTGCTCCTAGACGTTTCCACTTCACAATAACAGCACTTACAGTTGACCGGGGCAGCTCTAGTAGGGCAGACATTTTACGAACTGACTTGTTGGAAAGACGGTATCCTATGATGGTGCCGCGTTGAAAGTCACTGAGCTCTTCAGTAAGGCCATTCTACTGCCAATATTGCATGGCTGTCAGCAACGGGTGTGGCTGAAATAGCCGAATCCACTCATTTGAAGGGGTGTCCACAAACGTTTGTATATATAGTGTATTTCAACCCCTCCCACCTCAGCTCAAGCGAGCTGATGTTAGACAGATAAATTGCAGAACCTGGCGTAAGGGGTGGGAAATCCCAGTGTGCCTGTTTTTACATGCCGAAATTGCAAACTAACCTGCTTTGATTCTTGCGACTCCTTAGCGCCAGACAAAAATAGAGCCCTAGATCTCTGATCCTTTGTCTCGTAAACATGTGACAGCCTTTTTGAAACACCTTTAGCAAGCTACAGCAGCCACTTAAAAGCTAGCAATTGGATGGTGTGTGTGGGTGGGGATATTTCAAGCTAAGGAGTTAGTTTAACCAATTCAACTGGGTTGCATAAGGTTCTGAGCATAATGCAGAACCGTATGTCTGTGAGTGAATCTAACTTGAAAGTCAATATGTGCCAACTAGGACAACATAAGATGGAGGGAGGCTGGGCAAGGCTCCCGAAGAAACAGACAGAAGAGCGAAAGGAGATGGAGGGAAGAGATGGGCGAGTGCTGCTGTTGGGTCCTCCATCCCTGTTAGCCTTGTTTATGTGCCACTGTCTGTGGATCATTCGTCTTCATTACGTGTCTCTCTGAAAACTATTGACTGCCACACTCGGTTGGGCCTGGGCTAGGTCGACAAGCCCCGCGAGCTATCCCACGCGACGAGGAACACTGAAACCTGCTCATTGTCATGGCAAACCTCTCCTCTCGTTAGCTATCCACAGTTTTAAATTGTGTTTCACCTTCTCATGGGTGTGCATCACAATCATCTGTGGGCAGAGAAAGACTGTACTCATATGTAGATTAATCATCACCGATATCATTGGAAAAGTGCTTGTCTTGTTTCTGGACATATATTTGTGAGTATTTCTTTGCTAAAAGCAGGCTTTTTCATAATGTATGTATGTTATCTGACCTAGTTAATGGAGGATGTACATTGTGTAAGGATGAAGCGCCCACCCACTCACTCGGAGTGTGAGCAGTGAGATATGCCTCCTTACTGGTGCAGGGATACAGCCAGGCAGAACAATACAGAAGGTAGGGAGTTCTTTAGGCCAATATCTCCCTGATGGCTTGTTTAAAAGCTGTGGGCTGTTTGTGTTACCTCCATCTGTTCACCTCTCATTGCACAGCACACACTCACACACACTGCCTTCATGACACATGTTGTTGTCTCAGCTCTCAACATACATCATACCTCTAGCCTAGTCTATACAGTCAGCTGCCAAGAAAACTGATCACACTGTTACTGTTGTTTCTTCTCATAGCTGCACCCTATTTCATGAAAAATAACATGTTTGTCACACATTTGTTGTTGGAGACTTAGGATGTGCTATATTTGAATGTGGTGATACTAGCTAAACTGAGCTATTCCCCTCTCTCTCTCGCCACAGAATTTCCGTGAACTGCACACCACCCAATCACCCTCACCGGGGTCCCGTCACAGCCAAGAGAAAGGGAGAGGGCGGGAAATGGGCTGGCGTGGCCATTGCTATACGTGAGCGAGTGCCGCGGTGTCCATGGAGACCAAGGGCTACAGCAACCTTCTGGAGACTAGCGATGGGCAGGGGACGGGGCTTCTGGAGGGTGGAGACTCGCCGGGGGCTGAGGAGGGTTGGAGCCCCCCCTTACCCCTGGGCTTTCAGGTGTCCCTCACCAGTGTGCTGATGCTGGAGTTGGTGCTGGGATTCAGCAGCAACCTGACCGTGCTGGTGCTCTACTGCGCCCAGTCCAACCTGGTCGACTCGGTCAGCAACATGGTCACGGTCAGCCTGCACGTCCTGGACATCCTGGTGTGTTTGCTGTGTCTGCCGCTGACTGTGGCGGTCATCCTGCTCCCAGCAGACGGTAGTGGCGGGGGCAGCCTGGCTACACTGTGCTGCTTCCATGAGGCCTGCGTCACCTTCACCAGTGTGGCCACAGCCATTAATGTGCTGGTCATCAGCCTGGACCGCTACGACATCTCCGTCCGGCCAGCCACACGGCTGTTGACCCCGCGGCGAGCTGCACTCCTCCTGGCCGCTGTCTGGGCCATGTCATTGGCCGTCTTCTTCCTGCCCTTCCTGGAGGGGGATTTCTTCTTCTCGGGGGTGGAGGTGGAAGACAGCGAGGGAGGAAGAGGAGGGGGAGAGATGGACATGGGGGATCTAACCTCTGGCCCAGAATCTGACCCTGAGACCCCTACTGGGCTGACCCCCACTCGGCTAAACCCTACTGGGCTGACCCTCACCCCCTCCTCCCCCTCTACTCCCTACTATTCTCACCACCTGCCGCCAGTGTGGCAGAACCGGACACTGCTGTGTGTAGGGGGGCAGGGCTACCACACGGGGCTGGCCATGTACTACCACCTTCTGCTGCAAGTGCCCTGCTTCTTCATCGCAGTCATTGTCATGCTGTTCACATACTACCGCATCCTGCAGGCCCTCAACATCCGCATCGGCACCCACATCAAGAGGGGCCCACGGGCCTCCAATAAGGACTCAGGCTGTAGGATCCGCAGGCGGAGACGAAGGAGGAAGGGGCTGAGTCTGGCCACAGAGGGGGGAGGTTCCTCCAGCCAGAACCAGCACCTCACCCACCCGCCCCTCATTCCATCTCCCACCCCCACCCCCACCTCCCCCCCACCCTTCTCCTCTATGCCCCTGGTCATCTCTGACAGCGGGGCCACGGGGGTCACCAACACCGCCGCCACCACCCCCATTGCCACCACACCAGCGACCCCTGCCCCCCAGGCCCCAACCTCCGCTGACGCCACCTCCCCCCCGGTGGCAGCAGACCGCCCAGGTGTCCAGGCCTCTGTGTCAGCCATCATCGCCTTGAGGCGGGCCGTGAGGCGTCACCGAGACCGGCGGGAACGCCAGCGGAGAGTCTTCAAGATGTCCCTTATCATAATCTCCACCTTCCTGGGCTGCTGGGCTCCTCTGTCCATGGTCAACGTGTTGATCCTGTGCATGGGCCCCAGTGACAGCCTGGTACGTGTGAGGCTCTGCTTCCTGGCCATGGCATATGGCACCACCATCTTCCACCCGCTGCTCTATGCCTTCACCAGACAGAAGCTGCGTAAAGCGCTGAAGACCCGTGTCAAGAAGAGGGTGGTGTCCCTGCTGCAGGTGGACCCAGCACCCAGCGGGGGAACTGTTATTCACAACTCCTGGGTGGAGGGGGGAGGACAGAGGAAGGGACGCAAGCCTCGACTGGAGGGCAGTGATGCCACCAGTAACTGTCTGACAGTGGCTGTGAGAGAATGATAGGGTGTGTGTCTGTGTGTATGTGTGTGTTTGTCTGTGTTTGTGTGTTTGTGTGTGTGTGTGTGTCTGTGTGTGTGTATGCGTACATGTGATAGTTGACAAAGGTCAGAAGACAACATTTGCTCCTCCCTCCATCCAGGTGTGATGATGGCAGGTGAGCCCAGAGCTCTAATTAATGTCAGAACTGCTCTGTGATATACACAGCTCCTCATTAGTCCCCCAGGCAAGATGCCTGCTCCGTCTCCATGGCAACACCAAGCTACCAAGCAATATGTGACATCACCTGCTCCGCCACAACCTTATTACTTTAGATACATTCCAGTACAGGTAAACAGCAACAATCCACACAATCCATACATGCAGGCACATTGATCAACCTGTAGTCGTTCATGGAGCAAGTAAGCACACAATATCTGCCTATACACAGAACTCAGTGAGAGTCAATATCTAGTGACATTTTATAATTTGATTAGTCATGCCTTAATTCAGTTCCTAATTGATTCCCATGGTTCTGAATGTTTTACTGTATGTGTATTGTGTTTACAAGAATGGTGTGTGTGTGTGTGATCGTGTGATCATGTGCAATAAAGCTTCAACAGTGGCTGAGCCTCCCCAGAGAGGAAAAGGCAAAGCGAGAAAAATCTGTTCACGAAAATAAGACTACGAAGTGAGGAATTTTTGTATTGAGGGCAATGAGTGTCAAATTTGGTCAACAAAAAATGTTATTGCTAATTTGCTACATGAGGCTTATTTGATCGTATTAAAGTTTCGTAGTGGTTAGGTTGTTAAGAATTCACTGATATAAGTGGACGCACGTGGCATCTTGGCACGTGAGAGCAGTTACTCGACTATCTTATCAATATAATAGATCATCTTCGACCTCCCTGAGGATGTGAACAAAGCATTGTGGGATTGTTCTCATGCTTGTTCTCATGGGCTAGACTACAGAAGAGGGAAGGACTTCATCTGTTGATTGACTGCAATACCCTGTTGCCATGGCGATATGGGTGGAGCACCTGACATGATACCTGCGAAGATAACCTCCAAACCATGTAGAACTGTAACCATGTGATTAGAACATGGTGTTCATTTACTAGTGAAACATCAATTTTATAGAGGACTTTTAGGAATCAAATGGCAATATTTGGTAACCCTCATAACTGTTTATCAATGGGACAAGTCAACAGAGTGGAACACCGCTGTGAACCACCCCAGGCCCCAAAGATAAACAGGTCCTGGAGCAGCTCTTGAGGGTTGTTTTCTCTCTGTGTCTCCCTCCTCCTCAGGGATTTATATCAATCTCCCTCTGAAGCATGTTGAACATCAGTTACACCCTTGCACCAGCCCTCATTCACTTATTCTGATAGGTATTAGCTTAGTTCTTGCCATGCGGGTAGGCTACATATGATCAACAGTTTGGGTAGACTATGTATGGCTCTCAAATGTGAAGGAGTTTTTTCAGGCTTGTTTGTTGGGTACTATAATATAGGTCATTTTTCTCTCCCGTTGTTCCCTCTTTCTTCACTTTGGAGCCAGACGGAAGGAATAGATTCCTGTGTATTTATATATATGTACATGATCAGGGATGTAAATACTCTAATATCTAGCTCTTAGGGGTTTGAGTGGTTGGAGTGTTTTGGGTTGCAGCAGTCATCTGTTGGCCATAATATCAGCCGTGGTAAGTGAGAGGGCGAGAAGACACGTGGAAGAGATCAAACATCTAAATGTATTGTGTTTCTGTATATGTGTACTGTACATGGTCATGTATATAGAGATATGATAGTATTGTATATAATTTATATTGTGTTATTGTATTGTATTTCTTATTAGAAAATAACAAAGTCTGTATTAAAGAAATTGACTATTTACTGTATACTTTTGTGCCAATCATTTGTTTGAAGGGACCATGTAAGTGTTTAAGAGTCAATTTTTCTAACTTAAATTCCCTGAATATATTCCTTACAAATATACACATTGGACTATGTTCACACACTCTCAACAACTGTCTCCTATCCGATAGAACAGTTGATATTTTTAACCGCACACTATTAGAAAAAAGGGTTGATAAAGAGTTATTAGGTTGTCCCTGTAGCACACACTCTCACTCATCACTGCTCCTGAGCTGCCACGTGCACATGCCAACATGCACGCATGCTTTCTCATTGACATAGTGAGTAGCTTACAGAGAGATAGAGGGAGGAGCTTGAGTGTGTGTGTGAGAGAGAGCACATCCAGTCCAATCATGCACCTGTCTTCCTGTCAATCAACTCTGCACAGCTATTGTAATCTCCTGTCTAGACTACCATCAAACCCCTGCAACCTATCCAGAATGCCACAGCCCACCTGGTGTTCAACCTTCCCAAGTCCTCCCATGTCACCACACTCATACGCACACCACTGGCTTCCAGTCGAGGCTCGCACCCACTGGTGGTTATCTACGGAACAGCAAGAGGAACTGCCCCTCCCTACCTTCAAGCTATGCTCAAACCCTACATTTCAACCCGAGACCACTTCTGGTCTCTTGGCCATCTCACCCCTACGGGGTGTCAACCCGCTCAGCCCAGTCAAAGCTCTTCTGTGTCCTGGCACCCCAATTGTGGAACCAGCTTCCCCTGAAGCTAGGACAGCAGAGTCCCTGCCCATCTTCTGAAAATGTCTGAAATCCTACCTCTTCAAAGAGTATCTTAAATGAATCCCAGTTAGTGTCGACTGGGGCTCTGAGCGTTCAGGATTGGTGTTGTTTGATGGTTAGTGTGAAGAGCTCTTATAGGACCTAAAGGCAGTCAGTTTGAAAATATTTAATTGACTGTTGATGTTATTTCCTTTAAGACCAATCTCAGTTACAATTTTCATCTAGTTGATTAAAATTTATGACAGCACTCTGTGAAAAGTGGTTCTTCCAATTTGACGACATGGGGCAAAAAAATAGTAATCATGAACTTTTTGACATGCAATTTCTATTAATATTGCAATGAGTTTGACACACAAAGAAAAACGTAATTGATTACCAATGTAACGCCACTCTACATGCACAAACAAACAAATCCATTCTAAAAGCTTTAACAAGAGCAAGGTATTTTGTTTCATTTGAGAACAAACAGCATAACATTTAGTCAAATCAGATTGTGCTGTGAAAGTATAAATGATGTGTCAGATTAAGGCCCCAAGTTTTGCTAGGTTTTTCACCAATGTTTTGTGCAGGCTAACGTAGCAGACGTGAGTCAGGTTCACAGTCTCGTGATGAGGGAGTGCTGCTGTCTAGCTTCAAAATCAACCTTGTAAAATGATCGACACGTTGGTTTATCCCCTCCTTTTGGAGAGTTTGACTTAGTAAAACCATGTTCAATCATGTATTATGGGTATGGCTGACTAATATCAAGGAAGTGAATATCAAAGCAAGTATTATTTAATAATGTTGTAAAATGAAAGGATATATATACAAGACATAAAACGTAAGTTACAAAGCAATACTGACATTAACTAAGCATAATTCTAGGCATATAGATCCTAAAGTTTACTTTCAAGACAAAGCCGGAACAAAGAGAATGCCTAGAAGCCTAGGAAATTAGAATTGATTATACAACCTTGGACAGGCTACAGGTTAAGAGACTGAACAAAGGGGGTAATTTCATTATATTTATAACACTTGAAAATGTAACTTTTTCAAACCAAAACCAACCACCATTAACCAATCAAACGATACCAAGTTTACAGTAACCTGACCACTTAAGCAATTAAAATCAAACACTGTCAATTCATAAGGATATGTATGACCCTTATTAGTATAAACATGGACAGAGCCCAGTCTTAAAGTCAAACAGCAGCCTTTATTCACGAGAGTACTGCTCCTTACACATTTTACCACAGGTTATAAACTTAAAATGACGTCATTAGTTTCTGTACCAGCTCATGTCATCTCCGCTGTAGTACAATGGCTGTATGGTTCTCACATGTCTCTCCCTATTTAAGATAATATATGACCGAGCCAAGGTCATGCTTGTGTAGATAAGCCTTCTAGCCAGACTGGCGATATAGTTCATTCATTTCTACCAAGGAACAGATAGTCATTGTTCTAATTCTTGATTTTATTTACACACATTATATTCAGTACTAGGATTAAAAAGAAAATTCATACATATAGAGTAACATAATAGTATTCTGATTAGTACATATAAAGTAACATAATAGTATTCTGATTAGTCAGTCCTGATTGAAATGTATACATAATTAGTCATCATTGATTAAAATTCCCTTAACATATCCACCCTTTGATTAAATATTATACATCCAATCACACATGTAGTTATATTGTAATATTAAAAAGCCTATTTCTATTTTTATTAGAAATATTTCTTGTCATCAAAACATCACCTAAACATAACCCACTACTTGCATTCGCACTGACTTAGGCCTAGACCCGAATCAAAATTCTTCTTATCAGGATTTTCGTTGCAATCTTCATAAAACAACAGTTTAATATTGAAACAAGATACAACCTAACCTCCCTAAACATCAAAAATGGTCTCATCAAATATAAATTCCCCGCAACTGAAGGATCCAGATTCGTCCACTTGTTCTGTAGACATGCATTCAGCACTCCACGGGTCAGAACCTGGAATCGGCTGGTACCTCACCATCCAATTGTCATCGATTTCTCCAGAGTCCTGGAAACAAGGCCTCGTACTATCAAACCAATTAGTCAGATAGTATCCACCCCAGAGTTTTCTGCCAAAACATGAGCCAGGGTGGTCAAATCAGCTGAGGCTTCGGTCACTGATTCGTCCGGAGCTGTATTATTTGGGATGTAAGCACAAACATGGTCCGAAAATCTACTACTCCTCCCTTTTCAGCCAATAACATACCTAATGCAATTATATTCTGCCAAGCCATCAGGCTGGTTGCTTCAGTCTGTTCTGCAAAACCTTTAATAGCATCTCTGGTACAATTGGTAAAGCGCTGTTGATTATAATAAATATAATTAATCCAGTCCACATTCTTCTTGAGAGTAGACCACCCGGAAATGCTTAACTCTAATCCTGCTAGGATCTGATTTCTTGGTGTCACACCCTGACCATAGTTTGCTTTGTATGTTTCTATGTTTTGGTTGGTCAGGGTGTGATCTGAGTGGGCATTCTATGTTGGATGTCTTGTTTGTCTATTTCTATGTCTGGCCTGATATGGTTCTCAATCAGAGGCAGGTGTTAGTCATTGTCTCTGATTGGGAACCATATTTAGGTAGCCTGGGTTTCACTGTGTGTTTGTGGGTGATTGTTCCTGTCTCTGTGTTTTGCACCAGATATGACTGTTTTAGGTTTTCGCACGTTTGTTGTTTTGTTAGTTTATTCGTGTACAGTTTCTTTATTAAAGTACAATGAATAACAACCACGCTGCATTTTGGTCTGCCTCTACTTCACCTAAAGAAAACTGTGACACTTGGTTTGAACTCATCTGGCACCCCCCGTGGAACCCCAATGTTATCAATGTATACTTTGTCATCAAAAGACCCAGATGGAGTAGCTCTTTTCATCCGTTTGGCTAAACTTCATGTCTTGGTGTTGAATGAGTTTGAAAGGCATTCCCAAATGTACAAGGGAGCATAATCCTGTCCAATCGGCCGGTAAAACCTTGCCCTGACATCATTTCCCAAGAGTACTGTACCGGGCCAAACGGTAATAATCTCCTCCGGTCACTGTAAAGGGAGGAACCTGTGGATATAAATAGTGCAAATCAATGCAACTGTCATTATCAGGCATTCCTGCTTTCGTGAACAGCTTTACCATACTGGTCTAACCTCCTCTACCCGGAACCATACTAGGGTGTCGACCAAAAACTGGTCATATCCATCATACCACAACCCTAGATCCTCCTTCATTACTGTTTAAAGGGTAAGGCGTATCTTTATGCAATTACATCCCTCTCTCCAGATTACAGTCAAAAACTCTCACCTTCACTATACTCCACCTCCTTCCATACTGGGTGAGTGGATTCATATACAGTAGCCCTCTCTCTCCATATGAGCTGTGACCTGTGTCCATGATCAATATGGGGACCTGCACCGATATATACCATAATGGCTCAGAGTCCTTAGACTGCCATGTAGTTAGGGACCCCATTTGGTCTACATAAAACTCAATTGAGAGATCCTTCCCAACCTCTACCCCAACTCCCTGTCTACCCAGATCTAGGGACCTCTTATGCTTGTTTTGGAACAAAATCCTCATTGTCTAAACCATGGGTCAAATTACCACTCTCCGCATACTCGGGACGTTCTGTATCAGGAATATGGCACCCACGATAAGACAGCTCAGACAAACAGCGCCCATGTGAAGCCCCACCCTCTCCCCGAGAACACATCACTAGCAAGAGCCAGACACACCTTCACTTCTATGAACAAAAACAGGGGTGAAAAGACAGGAAGGATTTTCTTCATTCGAGAGATGGCCCCCGGAATTCTGTTCATTCCAGTTCTCCTCTCGAACACTGTTTATTGTTCGACAGGGTCAATGTGTCCTACCCTCCCGCCGTGTGATATGAATCCGGGTAGCTCTTTCAGCTAGCTGTCACCAGGAGTCTTTGGTATGGTCCCCCCAACAAGCCCCAAGGACTGGATTGAGTGACTTCACCTGTAGTTCACCTGTAATGCATAAAATCCTGGACATACAGGCTTGGTTAACAAACAGTTTCTCATACGTTTTATCTGGTTATATCTTTAACTTCTATGCCTATTTGTAAGCTAAACATTTTTTTATTATTATTAGTTTATTATCCAATAGGCCACTAACTTACCCATCCCCCTTTTGATACCTGGCTCTGCCAACCTTATATACCCTAAATAATGACTTAGGTAGGATTAGTAAATTATCCTTATATTCTGACATTATCATGTATGTCCAATTCTCCCTTTGGCATCCATTCATATCAATCCTGTATCAATTCTCTGTCAAGTGTCTTATCTAGTTTAACTTCTTGCGTGGAGCCATGCCGGATCCGGTAGGGTAATCATAGCCTCAAGCTCAATACCATAACGCAACGTTAATTATTCATGAAAATCGCAAATGAAATGAAATTAATATGCTAGCTCTCAAGCTTAGCCTTTTGTTAACAACACTGTCATCTCAGATTTTCAAAAATATGCTTCTCAAGCATTGCAAACTAGCATTTGTGTAACAGTACTGATAGCTAGCGTAGCATTTAGCGTTAGCATCAGCGGGAAACATTTTCACAAAAACCAGCAAAAACATTCAAACAAATCATTTACTTTTGAAGAACTTCGGATGTTTTCAATGAGGAGACTTTCAGTTAGATAGCAATGTTCAGTTTTTCCTGAAAGATTTTTTGTGCAGGAGAAATCGGTCCGTTTGGTGCGTCACATTTGGCTACCAAAAAAAACGAAAATTCAGTTATCCAAACGCCAAACTTTTTTCCAAATTAACTCCATAATATCGACTGAAACATGGCAAACGTTGTTTAGAACCAATCCTCAAGGTGTTTTTCACATATCTCTTCAATGATGCACACTTCCAGGAACGATACTTCTCTGTCTGTATCGCATGGTAAAATTATTGCCATTGAGAGTTACGCACCAACGTAGACAAAGTACACCGGACGGGCCCCTGGCAAATGTAGTCTCTTATGGCCAATCTTCCAATGATATGCCTACAAATACGTTACAATGCTGCAGACATCTTGGAGGAACGGCAGAGCGCATAAGCTCGTTCACAGCATATTCACAGCCATATAAGGAGACAATGGAAAACAGAGCCTCAAAAATCCTGCTCATTTTCTGTTTGAAGTTGCAGCTTGGTTTCGCCTGTAAGATCAGTTCTGGGGCACTCACAGATAATATCTTTGCAGCTTTGAAAACGTCAGAGTGTTTTCTTTCCAAAGCTGGCAATTATATGCATAGTCGAGCATCTTTTTGTGACAAAATATTGCGCTTAAAACGGGCACGTTTTTTTATCCAATAATGAAATAGCGCCCCCCTAGCTTCAACTGGTTTTTAAGAAGTATCTGTGCTATTTATATATGTTCTTAAATATATATATTTACCGATTTAAACAGTAACCCCTTTCTCTCCTATCTCTCAAATGCCACTAAGCGTCTCACTGTTTGACTTGATCTAAAATCATTGATTTTAGAAAAAAACATGTCTATAAGTGGCAATCTCTAAAGTCCTTACATTTCCTTAATCAATCTATCTTAATCCTTACAAAAATCCTAAATCATCACAGATGTCATATATTCCTGTCAAATGTAATACTATTTAAATAAAAACCTCCTAATAGTCAAACAAAGCCAAAATTAATGCTAACCATATTCAAAATCCTTCCTACACTTACACTTCCTACACTTACACAAGCTCTTTCCTTCAGAGATCCTCAGTATTCTATCTGACAATAACATGAATTTAATATATGTTGCATAGTGTGGAATACCTTACCTACAGTAATTTATCACCCCTAAGAACTGAAACTTATTTTTCTATGTAATTTCCTGCCCTATTGGCTTAATAGGTGTCCTGTCCAAACCTCAAAGGACCATGTTTTATCTCCCCCTATTTATTCTCAATGATAAATAGGATTATTTTCTGTTGTAATACCAAATCAATAATAGCCTATTCAAAAACTTCACAGCTAATATTGTAAAACAGAATCCTGAAACACTTTCTCATCAGTGATTCAAACAATAATTCTAACCCCAAACTAAAACTCCATTATAATTAATTTACCTTAAAACTAGTAACCCAAATAACCACAAATTCATTATACAAATGGCTCTCCCCTGAGGCTGATCAGACCCCAAAAGATAGCCATGATAAGGTCAATAGGTCATACCACCCTTTTATAGTCATGTTCCATACTACATTAGACATATTAAAGAACCCTTTATCCTTAAAATAAAATAAAATTCACTTGTGTAAAACTCATAAAATAAAAACTCATAAAGTTCCATATGTGAGCATGCCTCTGTAAAATACCTTTGCACTAAAACAAATAGTCCTAACAAATGTTTTATGTGTATATATTTGCAAAGCTTAATGAATAAACAATTTAATAAACTTCCAGGTCTTTTTCAATTTGGTCATTTATTCCCTCAATCTCACCCACTCTCCCCAAGATTATAATCCCAGGAAACATCTAAAAGTGAGACACCTAAACATCAATTTTCCCAGCAGAACTCAAAACGCCTAACTAGCATTCACCATGCTACTTCGATTCAGAAACTCAAAAGTGAACTATAAACTAAACCTAATGATAATTCCCCTTTACCTCAAATCATTAATCATAAGTTTTAAACAACGTCAATGTATATGTTTACTTAAATGAACATGCTACCCCCAGATAACATTATTATCCAATGTATTACTTTTTCCCTCTGCCGCAAATGTTGTACATTTCTCAGTGTAAGAAATACGTAATTTAATCCCAGATATTTAATAAAAATATAAACTCATTCTCCCATGGCTCCTTCAATTTACATATTTTAGATAACTTCCATCCGTCCCGGAATAAGGAATCCTACTTAAACACACCAGAATACAATGTTTAATGAAGTTAAATCAAACCCTAAAATAGACCATAACCGGTAACCAAATAAACAAAACACTTTTATCAGCAAACAATTTTCTCCGTTACCCCCAGTCACAACATCATTTCCGTGGCGACAAAAGTGCCTTGCGAGTGATGTCATCAACAAGCGCTCAACCGAGAGCCGATTCGCAACGACTTTCAATGAATAGTAAATAATTGTTGGCTATCTGCAGCATCAGTAGTACGGGTTCGATAAACCAAACCTAATTTATCACATCTGTTGAATCCTGAATTTAGAATTTACAACATCAATCAACATCTCTCATCTCTCAATTCGCTAAATTTATACGAACATTTCGATGGGCATAAATCGTAATTGTCTCTTCGTTATTATTTAGAATTCATTTTGATTTAAGTAACTGTCTCGTCTTTGACTCAGCATTTTAATTATGACTCTATTCCCAATACATTATTCACTTGTCTAATTAAAACTCCTAATATTCCATATGTGAGTGTACCCCTTTAAAATATCTTGTTTCTGGGAACAGGGAAATCCCCTTAACCCAAACGTTTACTACAACAACGAAACCTAATAATCATGATAATCCCTTCACATCATTCGTTTTAAATCCCTCAACGTTTCATGTAACTCACATTCAGTCTATCTCCAAATTGTCATCCCAAAATATTTTATACACTGCCATACACTCAAACCACTGTGATAAACGTGCACTGTCCCTTTATGATAAGACATTTACTTGTTCCCCGTAATGAAAACAGATAATGTTTTTAGAATACGTTAACTTCTTGTTCGAATTCACTGGCGTTACCTAACCAAAAATCAATACTCAGGAAAACAATCATAACTTTTTACGATTCAACTATTCTTACCTATTTTATAGTCCAAAGTAGTGCACTATATAGGGAATAGGACTCTCGTCTAAAGTAGTGCACTATATAGCCCTATTGAATGCCTAGCAATTCCGTTGCTAGCTGTAGCATCTTTTCGGACTATCCTTACGATATCCAGCTCCTTTAAAAAAAATGTATTTGGAACTTTTAGCCACTTTTGAAAAGTAACTCTAAGCTATAATGCACGCATTTTCCCTCTAAATGCCACAACCCATTTTCTCTGTTTAAATTTGAGGAACGGTGTTGTCAACGTAAAACGACGCCGCAAGTCAGCCTGCCTCTGTAAAATATATATTCCCTATTCAGATTGAGTTCTGCTTTAAATTCTATCAACAAAGTAAAACCAACCAAACTTCTCAACTTTCTATACCCTAACATTTAAACGTACCATGTTCTGTGCTAAATTTATCGTATGTCAGTCGATTCATAAAAAAATATATCATCCTGGTGGCACAAAACTGTATCGTATCTCTCCGTTATTCCCTACATTTAAACCGGTTTAGGTGACTCTCTCTTCTATGATACATTTATTTAAATACGACTCCCATCTCAATACATTATTCCAACAGATCATTTTGGGCAAAATAGCGTATTATATCGAAATTGTCTCGCCATTATTTTTAATGACTTCTTTTTTCAATTCAATCTAAACAACATATTAAACATTTAGTTCATATCTTATACAAACACTAGCGACCATATTTTTTCAGGCAAAACATACAAATAGATTAATTACAATCTAAAATCAATTTTAGTCTATCGGTTTCAAAGCTGAAATACGAACCTTGGTGTCCCGCTATAAAAATGATTGAGTTTCCCCGCCAATAACTATATTATTATAATTGTCTGTAGTCGCAAACTTCGACACCGAGAATTCCCAGAAAATCATCCTAATTTAAAACCCTTCCTGACTATTTTAGTAATATCAGCTTCTATTCAGGTTCTTTGTCTGAGTCAGATTTTGGACGCCTCCCTTCCATTCTCTTTGTTCTCCTATAACGGTAATTTCCCGTTAGTTCCGGGACCTCTTTGGATTTCTATTTGTGTTTTATGGAAACATTATCAATAGCTTTGACTGTTGAATCAGATATTAGGTCTTACCTATACAACTATAAGCCCAGGGGTCGTAAATCCCTAGTTAATATCTTATTTTCCGGTTGTGTCAGAGGGCTTTTAAAGAACGCTAATAATCGTTATCTCACGCCACTATTTCTTAGGCTTCCCTCTCGCATGGAACCTCTTGTCTATAGATTTGGCTTTTATCCCATTTCTCTAGATTTGGGTTTTCCCTCTCCTCCTCATTTGGATATTTCAGTATTTGTTGAATCGGAACGATGATCAATACTCCCACAATTCAAATGACCATTCCAGTGATCTTGTCCGCATAGCATTCCTTCCCGTCTCCCCATGCCTAGTATTTGTACAAGATCACCGTCCTATCCCCCAGCACCTATTTAATATCCCGTCTTAATCTCGGGCGAATATGCCTCTCATGATTAAGTTTAGTTTATTTACGGTAGTGCACATTACCACAGGTTATTTTCAAACCTGCCCAGTGTATATCGGTTATACAAAACCCAGTGTATATCGGTTATACAAAACCCAGTGTATGTTGGTCATACAAAACCCTGTGGGAATAGCAAAGCTCCCATTATTGATGAATTCAAAAATTTTTTAGAACATCAATCAAAGAACTCAAATCACCCCAGAATCGAGAATATAGGCTACTAACCTTGCCGCCGACTGGGAAAAGCATTGTTCGTTGGATCTAGTCACCGTCCCTGTGGGTCTGGGGTGTACACCGGCCTAGTCTTTTCACCCTCAATTCAGAGGCCAGGTCTTAAATAACGGGACAGACCCGCTCGTGCACGATTTTTCGGCGTACGTCCTTCAGATGGCATATTTTAGATCCCCGGTTCGAAGGACCAATTGTTGCAGGAATTAAATTCCTCTGTTTTAATACCCAATTCAAATCAAACTCTTTGTCAATTCATAGGGATATGTATGACCCTTATTAGTATAAAAATGGACAGAGCCCAGTCTTAAAGTCAAACAGCAGCCTTTATTCACGAGAGTACTGCTCCTTACACATTTTACCACAGGTTATAAACTTAAAATGACGTCATTAGTTTCTGTACCAGCTCATGTCATCTCCGCTGTAGTACAATGGCTGTATGGTTCTCACATGTCTCTCCCTATTTAAGATAATATATGACCGAGCCAAGGTCATGCTTGTGTAGATAAGCCTTCTAGCCAGACTGGCGATATAGTTCATTCATTTCTACCAAGGAACAGACAGTCATTGTTCTAATTCTTGATTATATTTACACACATTATATTCAGTACTAGGATTAAAAAGAAAATTCATACATATACAGTGACATAACAGTATTCTGATTAGTCAGTCCTGATTGAAATGTATACATAGTTAGTCATTATTGATTAAAATTCCCTTAAAAACCCCCCAGGCCCAATCTCCACAGGGTGTCACAGCATCTAATGGCTGGTGTGGGGGATGAGACCAATGTAAATAAGACAGAATTCCTTAGAGGACAATACAATTCCTTTCCATAGAGTAATTTAAAGTTCACCCAGTGCAGAAACAAGTTACCACAGAGATCATACATCCATATAGATGGCATAAAGGTTATCTTACAATAGCCCTACTCCATTCTTCACCCCCCGGCTACACCACTCCCTCTTCTTTCTCTGATCCCTAAATTTAGCATCTCTGTCCCAGATTCTTACAGTATTTACTGCTGACTGCAGCCACTCTGCTCTTCTTTAATAAAAATATGTTATCCCTTCCTCCCTCTCTACAATGCTGTGACAATAGGAAGCTAATGAAAATGAATGCTGGTGTGTTCAGGTAAACTTGTCCTCTTACTGACACCTTCCATTACTATACGCTCTAACTCACCTCACCTCTTTAACACTCTCCTTACCTTATTAAGCCAGATTGTTAACGTCCAGTATGTTGTTGTTTTGTATGTGTGTGGGTGTGCATGTGTGTGCACCATACTGATATGGTTACGCGACAAATAACAATACAGATTTTTACCCCTCTGTTAATCCTATTAGTTCCCTTCTCTACACCTAACTCTGTCCTTCATCTCATCCCTTTCCTTCTCCCCCCTAGTCTTTGTTCCTCATCTCTCTCATCTCTTATGCCTTCCAGAACAAAGGGAAAACCTCTGCAGTGCCTGTATAGGAATGAAAGTCACCTTGGGGGAGAGAGAAATGGGAGAGGTAGAAAGAGAGGGAGAAAAACAGCAGAGAGTGTGTGTTAGAGTGAGAGAGAGAAAGAAAAAGAGAGAAAGACTGGCAAGAATAGAAGCAGGAGAGAGTATGAGAGAGAGGGGGGGGAGCACGGATGCAAAGAAAGAGAAAATAGGAGGGGAAAGTGGGATTAGTGGGAAAGGCAGGAAGAGAGGAGGATAGAGGGAGAGAGAGGAACAGGACACAGTGAGTAACAGAGAGAAAGCACTGCATAGCCCCCTCCAATAGAAAAGCAAGTCTCTGCTTTAAAGGTCTAATGCAGACATTTTCATCTCAATATCAAATAATTTCTGGGTAACAAATAAGTACATTACTGTGAATGTTTTCAATTAAAATGGTCAAAAATATACAAAAATCGCTTCTTAGCAAAGAGCAATTTCTCAAGCAAGATTTTTGCTAGGACTGTCTGGGAGTGGTCTGAGTGGGGAGTGGAAAAGTGAAAAACTAGCTGTTATTGGCAGAGGTCTGGAACCATCTTTCTTATTGGTCTATTAACTAATTTACTACTTGATTATGTCAGCAGGCAGGCCAAAACTCCATCCAACCTAAACAGCTTGAAATTTATTTTCAGACCGCTCTTATACCAAAAGGGCATTATCATAATGTTCACAATTTCACAGTATTATTCCAAACTCATACTGTCGAAACACACTAAGTATACAAAACATTAAGAACACTCTTTCCATGACATAGACTGACCAGGTGAATCCAGGTGGAAGCAATGATCCCTTATTGATGTCACTTGTTAATTCCATTTCAATCAGTGTAGATGAAGAGGGGGAGACAGGTTAAAGGATTTTTAAGCCTTGAGACAATTGAGACATGGATTGCATATGTGTGCCATTCAGAGTGTGAATGAGCCAGACAAAAAATGTAAGTGCCTTTGAACGGGGTATGGTAGTAGGTGCCAGGCGGTTTGTGTTAAGAAGTGCACCGCTGCTGGGGTTTTCACGCTCAACAGTTTCCTGTGTGTATTAAGAATGTTCCGCCACTCAAAGGACGTCCAGGCAATTTGACACAACTGTGGGAAGCATTTGGAGTCAACATAGGCCAGCATTCCTGTGGAACGCTTTCCACACCTTGTAGAGTGCAACTCAACATCGGTGTATATAAAACACAGAAAAATCACGTTTTTGAGTGCACTGGGCCTTTAATGAATTTAGAGATAGAATAAACACTTATGGTTAGAGTCAACACTGGATGAGAATGTAGATGCATAGTGATGCATCTGTGAGCTAAACCACCACCCCCACAACTACCGCAGCTCTCGCCTGTAACATCATATAGCCTAGCCATGGCAATGCTCCTACGCATGCACCAATCACAGGCTGTGGGAAAAACTAGAAAGGTAGACTGTCAGAAAAGGCCATTTTCATCAGAATTTGCCTGTGGAGAGCATGTAGCCTAGAAAAGTAGGTCAGACAGGCCAATTCCACCTAGGCTTGCTTTGTAGGCCTATTGATTTTTTATTTACACTCAACTTACACCCACAATCAAAGAACAGATTTACACAACTGTGTTCCACACTAGACCATAGTGTTGAAACCACAACCACCATATCATTTACAGTATATTGCACTGCTGCAGCCTATAGTCTAATTGCTCAGTCTCCAAATTCAAGCAAGCTATTGTAGGGCAGGCAACTATTAAGTTCAGATTCTATTCTTGCTGAGGTGTGCAGCAGTGTGGCGGTTGTGTGACGCAGCTAGCTAGCTGCCTGTCATAAAAGCGTTCATCTTTGACCCCAGGAGGTTCTCAGAGAACGACACTGAATTATTCATTAGGCTCCTCGTGGATCTGATTAAGTGCTGAATTAAATTGATTACAAAAAAATGATTAGCTGCCTTCAAAATCAGAATAATGAGTCAGGCATTCTGGAATGATTCAATGTTGCAGGCAGCAGTGTAGGATTTCCTTGGCCTACATTTGTTACTGGGGAGGTAATTTTCCCAATTTAATGAGATGAAAAAAACATTTTATATTCTGTATATTGTTTAAAAATATTTGGATTAATTGCAGGTACAATTTGTGTTGAAAAATATGTATTTTTTTAAAGCTTATCTTCTCAGCCACATGTGTATCAAGATTTATTTATATCTTATAGGTGGTAGGTCAAGTTTAAACAATGTGTGTAGGTGTTGGCCTGTGGAGGGCTCAGCCTGGCAGTAGCCAGAGCACTAGGAAGTCCCAGTGCTTCCAAAGGACGAACAGAAAAAGGGCCAGTAGGATGGTGGCGGCCCCCCGATCTTGGGTCTTTATGAGCGGAGTGATGAAGTTGGCTGGGGTGGAGATGAACACCAGCACTACGGCCATGAGTGCCAGGATGATGTTGATGAGTTTGCCCAGCAGGGCGCGGGCGTTGGCGTTCTCCACGCCCTCCAACTGCACCACCTGCTGCTGCTGGAGCTCCAACTTAGTGATGCGGGTCAGGCACGACTCCACTGCTTCCTGTACATACACACACATATAACATGTGTACATTATGTACAAATACAAATACAGCAAACATAAAGTTCCAACAGCTTCAGGGGTACTACAGTATAGGCTCTGTTTCTGCACTCATACTTGAGGAGCCCATTTTGCCATGAGGCTGTGAGAAAGATTAGCAGTTTTATAGCTAATCTCACGCTATTCTACATATTTTGCAATAAGGCTGAGAATTTAGAATTTTAAAAGCTAATTTCCTGCTATTCTACATATTTTGCCACAAGGCTGAGAGAACATTTTGCAGTTTTATATCTAATTTCCTGTCATTCTAAAAATGGATCATTTGCTATCTGGACAGGAGGGACCCAATCTCCAAAATATTTCCTTGCGGGAGCTGCGGGGGTGTGTGGTACGTCAGTGTGTTTCAGTACATCTTATACACAGTGCTGTAGTGGTAAAAAGAAATTGGTTGGTAGTTCGCAGTGAGTAAAGTAATGCTCCCTAAACTTTCATTGCATTTTTATGTAAAAGGTGGGTAAATATTCCAAATAAAAAAGGTGAATAAAATGCATTTACATGTGTTTACCCTCCACTACACAGCTGCTTATACACCGTGTCTGCCTCTTTACCTGAGAATCTCGGGTTATCTCATCAGACTGGTAGGCCACTTTCTCCTCCATGCTGGCCAGCTCATGTTTCAGGTTGGACATCTCCTTCTGGTGCAGCTCTGTCAGGTCCTTCAGCTGCTCTTCCAGTCGCTCATACCTGTATCTCTCCTCCTGCAGGCACTGGTTCATGTAGGTGTAGTCACTCTGCAGCTGACTCTTCATGTCCTCGATGGCGTCCTCCATGTGGGCCTGGCTGGCTTTGATCTCCTGCAGGTCTACCAGCTGGGCGTCCCAGGAACTGGGACGGTGGTGCCCATCCAGCCTGGCTGACCCCAGCCCTAACATCCCCTCTTGTCCCCCAGCCCCGGAGCACTCGTCATCACTACCGTCACTGGAGCACTCGTCATCACTGCCGTACTTGGGGCTGGAGGCCAAGGTG
The DNA here is from genome assembly GCF_034236695.1 of Oncorhynchus nerka. NCBI lineage: Eukaryota > Metazoa > Chordata > Actinopteri > Salmoniformes > Salmonidae > Oncorhynchus > Oncorhynchus nerka. Next base: position 66,176,492 of record NC_088397.1, on the reverse strand, counting down.
AAGCTGCCACTCAGGGGTGCGTTGTCTGAATGCCCCTCTACAGCGTCCTCTATGGTGTCTGTGCTGTCAAATTTGTTGCAGATCAAGCTGGCAAACTCTGTTGGCTTAGATACCACAGCAGTATGAGTGAGTTCTGACACCCCTCCTTTGACCCCCTCCACCACACCTCCACCAAAGCCACTGATCCCTGCTCGTATGTTGGCCCCTACATCCTTCAGCCCCTGCTGCATGTCCACCAGCACATCGTTATGCTGCTGGCCTAGACCATGCTATAAGGAGAAGGAGGTAATGTGAAAGGGGGAAACGGTGTCAACTCAAAAGAAGACCACTGAGACATGGAGGACCCATCTCTCTCTCACACACACACACACACACACACACACACACACACACACACACACACACACTGCTGTAGCTCCTTCAACTTCTTGTGATAATGCTCTAGCTTCTTGTGCAGGTGGGTGATGGTCTGTGCAGACTTCTGGTTCTTCTTTTCAAACACCTGTCTGATACGGAAAGCCTGATGCCTATTGGCATTGTGGGCCAGCTTGAAGTACTCAGCCACGTTGTCATCTCTTGCCTCCTGTTCTATGCGAATCTGCTCAGTGATCTTCAAGATCTTCTGCTGCAGCTGCTCCAGAGCAGTGTGTGTCCGTTGGGCCTCGACAACCACTGACTCTTCAGCCCCTCTGGCCACAGCTCCCACCTCTGCCACAGCCCATGCCCCATCTATGCTGAGGTGAGAGGCGTCAGAGGCGCCATGGCTGGCTGAGGGGGGCAGGCCCAACATTGTCCCCTTGCTCTAATCCAGCTAAAAGGGCCAGCGGTAGGGAGGCAGGCGTGATAGAGTGCAGGTAAAGAGAGTGGAGTGAATATAATTTATGCGAGGGCTGCATTAGACAGTAAAATATATTTTTAAAGCAAAAAACCATCACAATGACAGATGTGGTGATTCTTTCCTCGCCCAACCTCCAGCCCCCAGTCTCAGATCTTCAGCATGGCTGAAGTAGGCAGGAGGCTCCTGACAGAGCTGCCTTCAACGATGTGTGTAAATACCATTTTAACAGTGCATAAACTACTTCTAAGAAATCATGATGGACAGTGCATTGATTCTAACCATAATTATATAAACAAAAATCTGTACTATCAATTGATAGATTTCCCCTCCGTTCAGTGCTAATTTTAACGAATGAAGTATCCGGTTGATTTTGGGAAAATATGAGTACAACTGTCTTACCTTTAAAGAAAAAATAAATACATAACTGCATAGTTCAAATTGCCATAGCTTCAAATTGTTTTGTAGACCACTTATGACATCACCAGGTTACAGGATTTTCATTTTATGGAATAGAATGTATCTGGTAATTACACTGATTATGACACAGCACTGAACATCAAAGCCATAGAGAGTTACGTAACATTAAAAAAAAAAATGTACATAGCATTGTTGAAATAATCCCCATTTAATGTTAATAGGGACATAACATGGCTACCATAAAATGTTGCAGTGTTATGTAAATGCATCACAATGCTCATAGACATTCAGTTTTACTGTATTTTTTCAATAATCCCCATGTAATGTTAATGGAGAGCTACAGTAGCATGGCTGTCATAGAATGTTGAAGTGTTAAGTAAATACAGCATAATGCAGAAACTGCATTGGCCCAACTCTTTAAATACATAGCTCTGTACAACATTAATAAGACTATCCACAATAAACACATTGTGCGCCTGTAACCACTCATTGTTTTAAACCCTCTATCATCCAGAAGGTGAGGTCAGTACAGGTGCATCGAAGCTGGGACCTAGAGACTGAAAAACAGCTTCTATCTCAAGGCCATCAGACTGTTAAAAAGCCATCACTAGCAGATTAGAGGCTGCTTTCTATAGACATAGACTAGAAATCACTGGCCACCTTAGGTAATGGAACATTAGTCACTTTGACAATGTTTATATATCTTGCATTACTCATCTCATACAGTTGAAGTCGGAAGTTAACATACACTTAGGTTGGAGTCATTAAATCTTGTTCAACCACTCCACAAAATTCTTGTTAACAAACTATAGTTTTGGCAAGTTGGTTAGGACATCTACTTTGTGCATGACAAGTAATTTTTCCAACAATTGTTTACAGACAGATTATTGCACTTAAAATTCACTGTATCACAATTCCAGTGGGTCAGAAGTTTACATACACTAAGCTGACTGTGCCTTTAATTAACCAGCTTGGAAAATTCCAGAAAATTATGTCATGACATTAGAAGCTTCTGATAGGCTAATTGACATCATTTGAGTCAATTGGAGGTGTACCTGTGGATGTATTTCAAGGCCTACCTTCAAACTCAGTGCCTCTTTGCTTGACATCATGGGAAAATCAAAAGAAATCAGCCAAGACCTCAGAAAAAATAATTGTGGACCTCCACAAGTCTGGTTCATCCTTGGCAGAAATGACCAAACACCTGAACATACCACGTTCATCTGTACAAACAGTAATACGCAAGTATTAACACCATGGGACCACGCAGCCGTCATACCGCTCAGGAAGGAGACGCGTTCTGTCTCCTAGAGATGAAAAAAGTTACAATCAATCCCAGAACAACAGCAAAGGACCTTGTGAAGATGCTGGAGGAAAAAGGTACAGAAGTACCAATATCCACAGTAAAAACACTCAAACAAAGTAACAAAACGAAAGTGAACAGTTCTGTCAGTAAACAAAGATCAAAACAGAAAATAACTACCCACAAAACACAGGTGGGAAAAAGGCTGCCTAAGTATGATTCCCAATCAGAGACAATGATAGACAGCTGCCTCTGATTGGGAACCAAACTCGGCCAAAACAAAGAAATAGACAACATGGAATGTCCACCCCAAATCACACCCTGACCTAACCAGTGCGTGACACATAAAAAAAGCAAGACAACGGTTTGCAACTGCACATGGGGACAAATATCATATTTTTTGGAGAAATGTCCTCTGGTCTGATGAAACAAAAATAGAACTGTTTGGCCATAATGACCATCGTTAAGTTTGGAGGGAAAAGGGGGACGTTTGCAAGCCGAAGAACACCATCCCAACCGTGAAGCACGAGGGGTGGCAGCATCATGTTGCAGGGCTGCTTTGCTGCAGGAGGGACTGGTGCACTTCACAAAATAGATGATATCATGATGAAAGAAAAGTATGTGGATATATTGAAGCAACATCTCAAGACATCAGTCAGAAAGTTAATACTTGGTCGCAAATGGGTCTTCCAAATGGACAATGACACCAAGCATACCTCCAAAGTTGTTACAAAAAGGCCAACAAAGTCAAGGTATTGGAGTGACCATCACAAAGCCCTGACCTCAAACCAATAGAAAATGTGTGGGCAGAACTGAAAAAGTGTGTGCGAGCAAGGAGGCCTACAAACCTGACTCAGTTACACCAGCTCTGTCAGGAGGAATGAGCCAGAATTCACCCAACTTATTGAGGGAAGCTTGTGGAAGGCTACCCGAAACATTTGACCAAAGTTAAACAATTTAAAGGCAATGTTACCAAATATTAATTGAGTGTAGGTAAACTTCTGACCCACTGGGAATGTGATGAAAGAAATAAAAGCTGAAATAAATCATTCTCTCTACTATTATTCTGACATTTCACTTTCTTAAAATAAAGTGGTGATCCTAACAGACAGGGAATTATTACTAGGACTAAATGTCAGGAATTGTGAAAAACTTAGTTTAAATGTATTTGGCTAAGGTGTATGTAAACTTCCAACTTCAACTGTATGTATATACTGTATTCTATACTATTCTACTGTATCTTAGTCACTTTAATCATGTTTACACATCTTGCGTTACTCATCTCATGTATATACTTGATTCTATATTATTCTACTGTATCTTAGTCCATGCCGCTCTGACATCGCTCGTGCATATACAGTATGTATATTTTCTTAATTCCGTTCCTACTTAGATTTGTGTGCATTGGGTATACGTTGTGAAATTGCTAGATATTACTTGTTAGATATTACTGCACTGTCGGAGGTAGAAGCACAAACATTTCGCTACACCCGCAATAACATCGCTAAACACGTGTATGTGACCATACATCACAAACCCCTGAAGTGTGTTATTGGTATTATAAACTGGTTACCAACGTAATTAGAGCAGTAAAAATACATGTTTTGTCATACCCATGGTATACAGTCTGATATACCATGGCTGTCAGCCAGTCAGCATTCAGGGCTCGAATCACCCAGTTTATAATTCATTTTATAATACAAATAATACATTCTAGAGTGTGCATTATTACCCTATAATGCATGGAATATTTGCATGGTAGAATTTTTGCATGTTTTGTTTGAGCTACTTTTGAACGGAAAAGTCTAATTGAAAACAGTATTGAAAACTAGGACTGAAGATTTGGTTAGCTAAACTTGCAAGTCTGTTTGTTTGATTACCAAGGCAACTATTATCTAGTAAACTTGCTAGCTACTTCAGTGGATGTTGAACACATTTCTACCAAAAAATGAACACATTTCTAGTGGCAAATGTGTTCAATTATAGCCATGGTATAAAAGGATCATCAACTTAGGGCTCTGCGTGTTCTCTGGAAAATAATGCAACTCCATGGAAGGTCAGTTCCACTCCTCTAGCGTGTCATGGAACCCTCCATGTTGTTCATTATTTTCCATAGAATGCATAGCACCTCGTCGATTATCCCTTACGTAGTGTCATGTAAATGCATCATCATGCTCACTGTAAAGATTCAGTTTTATAATATTGTTTTTATATTCCCCATGTAATGTTAATGGGAAGCTAACAGTGCAGCCATAGAATTTTGAAGTGTCATTTAACTGCATCATAATGCAGAAACCGTGTTGGCCCAACTCTCTAAATACATGGCTCTGGTTGGGCCTGCACTTCATCTTGACTGACATCACACACACATGGATGTGTGGAGCTGTGAGCATCTGCAGATTATTTCTTCCCATTATAAAAGATTTTTACTCCCTTACTAGCTCTGACTTTGCGGATAGCAACTTTATTGAGGAAAAAATGTACTTACTATGACTGTGATATGTGGATATCCCACCTAGCTATCTTAAGATGAATGCACTAACTGTAAGGTGTTCTGGATAAGTGTCTGACTAAAATGTAAATGTAGATCATTCTGCAGGATTTTACAGTGTTGATTTTTTTCTCTCTTCTTTACACTACAAACATGAGTGCAACGACCTGCAAGATACCTACAACAGTGTGCTAAAAAATACTTTCGTTTTAAAACTTTCCTGATTAATAATTTTTCATGGGTGAGAGATATGAGTGACGAATTACCTAAAAGATACTCCTCTTCTAGGTCCCGCCTTCGCTCTATCTCCATTGGCCAATTCTACAGCTCTGCTGTCATTGGACATTTCTTGGTGGTCGTTGCTTGCTTCCGGTGCCGTCTCTGGTTGGCTGGAAATGGCAAATCTTGGTAGCGTCTTGTTAGCGCACGGCAGAAATGTTCTAGATTCACCGTTGCCAAGCCGATAGCAGTTGTATTATATACTAATGTCCTTCTTTGCCCTGAACAACCATGTTTTTGTTGGAGTTTGAGCAACACCCAATGGCTATTCCACGGCATTCTTGATTAAACATATTGTATAGTCAAATATATACAATGGACTGCAAAATCTTAGCGCCGAAATAGCTCAGTTGGGAGAGCGTTAGACTGAAGATCTAAATGTCCCTGGTTCGATCCCGGGTTTCGGCAGCTGGAGGGAGTCTCCTTTTTTTGGCTTGCTTTCTTAAAATTCCTTATTACTCGGAAACGGCGAAAGTAGGACTTTCGATCAACCCTACTACCTGAATCCATGATGTAATAACGTTGCCGTTCTATCATGTATTGTATCCAGCAAAAATACGCTTGTAATTTGTGTAGGCTACTGTCAATAAAGCAGCCTCAATAATGATGTTACAGAATTTCAGCAGGGGGCGATGTTGACCTATTCATTTACTGTACTCTTAGTTTCCACTCAGGCTGCTCTTTGACTGTGGCCTGTGTAATACCAGACTATTCCATCTCCTTACTCACAGGAGGGTTCAGCTGTCTGATATTCATGCTTTACAATAGAACAGAGCGGACGGTACTCACAAATACAGTAAAATATTGTTTTATTACGACAAAATAGATCCAAGGAGGTTGGAGTCAAACAGATTACAGCAGCTTGGAACAAACAGAACAAAGTAAAGTAGCTTGACCCCTTTTCTCTTGGGTTCTTATTACTAAACCCAGATGATGACAGTTTAATATGGGTTTTATTTGCATGGCCATTTGAAGCACCATTGTAACATGGGCAGGAACATTCCAGTGACAAAAAAATATTTATAATAGGTTATGAATGGACAACTCTGAGTGTACCATATGCACCGCATCAAATACAGCAAACTGACTTTATATTATGCACACGTTTAAAGACACTCATATTACGTCTACTTACAACAGGTTAACTTATGAATAATTTACGATTGTAGGTTGGCGGTTTCTCATAGTGTTTGCATGCGCTATCAGGAAATATCACTGATCACATGTTTGAACCTTTTACTGCAGTGGGCTAAATCAGGGTCACACAGAGTGATTATTGGTAGTCTTAAACAAATCTACTTTGAAACAAATCTACTTTGAACAATCTCACACACATGGTTATGGGCTTTAAAAAAAAGAAGACACCTGTACCATGTCAGATATTACATTTTTATATTTCATCCCAATATTACACTTTATATACATCACAGAAGACTGAAATGTAATAAAACTGTTTGACATAGAAACAACAATATGAAATAAAACACAGGTAAAACATAATGTTGACTGCACTGGGCATTTAAGACCAGATCCTGCATCCCTCCTGGTTATTGAGTGATTTCCCAAGGCACAAACACAAATACTGACCAGTCATATCTGTCTGTTTAATCTTTATTGCAGGGCAGGGTTTGGGCACTTACACATAACCATGTGTATGTGACTAATACAATTTGATTTGGGTAGGGTTTGTTTGTGCTGGAAGGATAAAGTACTGGTCTTCTGTTTCTCACGCACAGACTTTCTCTTGAATTTATTGTTAGTGTACATGCCCTATGTATTATACTGTACTATTGAAGGGCCCAGTTGATGATGTGAAGACCTCTAGGAGAGGTGCAGTAGCATGATAACTCAGCTGGGGGTCCTTCATCTACAGGTGTTTTGATTCCCAAAGCACTTTATGTAACATTTGTTTGGCCAATCACTCCTCCTATAGAGGTGGTGTTTACAGTAGCTAGACTGTACTGTACAACTCCAGTGTTTAACTTGTTGAGTGTAGGGGGCAGTATTTTGATGTTTGGATGAAAAACGTACCCAAATGAAACGGTCTATTTCTCAGGCCCAGAAGCTAGAATATGCATAAATTGTCAGATTAGGATAGAAAACACTCTAAAGTTTCCAAAACGGTCAAAATATTGTCTGTGAGTATAACAAAACTGATATTGCAGGCGAAAACCTGAGGAAAATCCAACCAGGAACTGCCTCTTATTTTGAAAGCTCCCTGTTCCATTGCATGCCTTCCCTCCATTTAAAGGGATATCAACCAGATTCCTTTCCCTATGGCTTCCACATGGTGTGAACAGTCTTTAGACATAGTTTCAGCCTTTTATTCTGAAAAAATAGCGAGAACGATCACATCGCATCAGTGGATGGCTGTGTGTCCCAGTTTTGCAAGCGCAACAGCTTGGAGCAGACATTTTCTCTCTATCTCCTATTGAAAAAGCTACGGTCCGGTTGAAATATTATCGATTACTTATTGTAAAAACAACCTGAGAATTGATTATAAAAAACATTTGACATGTTTCTACGAACTTTATGGATACTATTTGGAATTTTCATCTGCCCGTCATGACCTGCACGAGCCTTAGGATTTCTGAACAAAATGCGCCAACCAAATGGAGGTTTTTGGATATAAAAATAATCTTTATGGAACAAAAGGAACATTTAATGTGTAACTGGGAGTCTCGTGAGTGCAAACATCCGAAGATCATCAAAGGTAAGCGATTCATTTTATTGCTTTTCTGACTTCCGTGACCAATCTACTTTGTTGCTAGCTGTTTGTAATGTTTTGTCTACTGAGACAGGTGTCCTCACAAACGCTTGGTTTGCTTTCGCTGTAAAGCTTTTTTGAAATCTGACATACCAGGTGGATTTTTAACAAGCTAAGCTGTGTTTTGCTATATTGCACTTGTGATTTCATGAAAATGAAATATTTTTAGTAATTTAATTTGAATATTGCGCTCTGCAATTCAGAGGATGTTGACGAAAATGATCCCGCTAACGGGATGGGTGCGCCAAGAAGTGAACTCCTACCACCATCATCAGAACAACTAGTAATGCCAGCACCCTGCTGTGGGCAGGGGGAGGGGATACACTAATGATATGATGCTTTGAATGTGAAATGGCTGAGATAGAAGGGGTAGATGAGGCCTCATCAGCACAGATGTAAATTTGGTGTCACTGAAGCAGTGCGTACATTTACACTTATCCACAGTCACTTAGCACTAACAGTAGAAATGGCTTTTCTAGTCTGTCCTGTGGGTCTTATAATAAGCCTGGTAAGCAAGGATAATAGCTCACACACAGCTGGCCTGGCCTGCACTTTGTATTGCTCCGTGGAGGATTGATCAGAGATACTGTCTTCTGTTGAATCATGTACTCTCAGAATCTCCCTGTATTTGTATGCCCACAGAGCCATTTGTTAAATGTCAGTCTAGAGATGTCTAGTCTAGTAGATTTAAATGTCACACAATGGTCTGAGTGGCTGAGCCAGCGAAGCGGGTAGGGGGACCGGATGAACCTCTCATTTCCTTCAGGAGAAGCCCCAAATAGGCCCACTTCCTCATAAACCCCCGCTATATCTTAATACACTTCCTCTATCATAGATCTGGTAGAATGAACTTGCGTAGACCCTATTCTACTAGCGAGGCTAAACAAGCCACGTGCTGTAAATCACCCGTGTACTTGAGTAGGAGAGGAAACAGGATGGCTGTCACCTAAAAGGGTTTGAGGCAACTAATAGTTCGCTGTTGGAGTGGTTTTTGGAGGTCAAATGGTTCCTAGACAGGAGAGAGAGGAAGATATAGGCACACACAGCCATGCACACAAAACCTCTGTGATGTGTCTCCTATCCCGTACTCTAGACATTCCACCTCTTTACTTTGAAACTAGAGCCTACCCACAGGGCACAAACTGGTTGAATTAACGTTTTCAATGCAATTTCCCAAGGTATTGTAACGTGGAATCTATGTGTAAAATACACTGGATTTGCAAAAAGTAATCAACAATTCCATGGTATAAAACTAGATAATGGGACAGATAGAACAGATATCGGGACAGTTGGGAAGATTCCCTGTCTTAGGTCAGTTAAGATCACCACTTTATTTTATGAATGTGAAATGTCCGAATAATAGTAGAGAGAATTATTTATTTCAGCTTTTATTTCTTTCATCACATTCCCAGTGGATCAGAAGTTTAACTGAATTAGTATTTGGTAGCATTGCCTTAAATTGTTTAACTTGGGTCAAATGTTTCTGGTAGCCTTCCACAAGCTTCCCACAGTTGTTGGGTAAATTTTGGCCCATTCCTCCTGACAGAGCTGGTGTAACTGAGTCAGGTTTGTAGGCCTCCTTGCTCACACACGCTTTTTCAGTTCTGCCCACACATTTTCTGTAGGATTGAGGTCAGGGCTTTGTGATGGCCACTCCAATACCTTGACTTTGTTGTCCTTAAACCTTTTTGTAACAACTTTGAAAGTATGCGTGGGGTCATTGTCCATGTGGAAGACCAAGCTTTAACTTCCTGACTGATGTCTTGAGATGTTGCTTCATTATATCCACATACTTTTCTTTCCTTATGATGCCATCTATTTTGTTTAGTGCACCAGTCTCTCCTGCAGCAAAGCAGCCCTACAACATGGTGCTGCCACCCCTGTGCTTCACGGTTGGGATGGTGTTCTTCGACTTGCAAGCCTCCCCCTTTTTCCTCCAAACATAACGACGGTCATTATGGCCAAACAGTTCTATTTTTGTTTCATCAGACCAGAGGACATTTCTCCAAAAAGTACGATCTTTGTCCCCATGTGCAGTTGCAAACCGTTGTCTGGCTTTTTTATGGCGGTTTTGGAGCAGTGTCTTCATCCTTGCTGAGCGGCCTTTCAGGTTATGTCGATATAGGACTCGTTTTACTGTGGATATAGATACTTTTGTATCTGTTTCCTCCAGCATCTTCAAGAGGTCCTTTGTTGTTGTTCTGGGATTGATTTGCACTTTTCACACCAAAGTAGGTTCATCTCTAGGAGACAGAACGCGTCTCCTTCCTGACTTGTATGACGGCTGCGTTGTCCAATAGTGTTTATACTTGCGTACTATTGCTTGTAGAGATGAATGTGGTACCTTCAGACGTTTGGAAATTGTTCCCAAGAAGGAACAGGACTTGTGGAGGTCTACAATTTCTTTTCTGAGGTCTTGGCTGATTTCCTTTGATTTTCCCATGATGTCAAACAAAGAGGCACTGAGTTTGAAGGTAGGCCTTGAAATACATCCACAGGTACACCTCCAATTGACTCAAATGATGTCAATTAGCCTATCAGAAGCTTCTAAAGCCATGACATAATTTTCTGGAATTTTCCAAGCTGTTTAACCTCTCTAGGGTATGTGGGACGGTAGCATCTCACCTCGCCAGTGAAACTGCAGGGCGCCAAATTCAAAACAACAGAAATCCCATAATTACAATTCCTCAAACATACATGTATTTTACACCATTTTAAAGATACACTTGTTGTAAATCGAGCCACAGTGTCCGATTTCAAAAAGGCTTTATGACGAAAGCAAACCAAACGATTATGTTAGGTCAGAGCCAAGTCACAGAAAAACACAGCCATTTTTCCAGCCAAATAGAGGAGACACAAAAAGCAGAAATATAAATCAAATTAATCACTAACCGTTGATGATCTTCATTATATGACACTCATAGGACTTCATGTTACACAATACAGGTACCCCTATGTTTTGTTCGGTAAAGTTCATATTTATATCCAAAAATATGAGTTTACATTGGCGCGTTATGTTCAGTAGTTCCAAAACATCCGGTGATTTTGCAGAGAGCCACATCAATTTCCAGAAATACTAAATGTTGATGAAAATACAAGTGTTATACGTGGAATTTTAGATCCACTTCTCCTTAATGCAACCCTTGTGTCAGATTTCAAAATAACTTTACGGAAAAAGCAAACCATGCAATAATCTGAGTACGGGGCTCAGACGACAAATCAACCCAAAGAGATATCCGCCATGTTGGAGTCAACAGAAGTCAGAAAAAGCATTAAAAAATATTCACTTACCTTTGATGATCTTCATCAGAATGCACTACCAGGAATCCCAGTTCCACAATAAATGTTTGGTTGGTCAATAATGTCTATCATTTATGTTGAAATTCCTCCTTGTTGTTCGCACGTTCAGTACACAATCTAAACTCATAGTCCAAAAAGTTCCGTTACAGTCCGTAGAAACATGTCAAACCGTGTATAGAATCAATCTTTAGGATGTTTTTAACATAAATCTTCAATAATGTTCTAACCGGAGAATTCCTTTGTCTGTAGAAAAGCACTGGAACACGAGGTAACTTTCACGTGAACGTGCGAAACTGAGCTCGTGGCTGCTGGCAGACTTCTGAAACAAGGTTCTAAATACTGTTGACATCTAGTGGAAGCCTTAGGAAGTGCAACATGACCCCATTTCCACTGTATCTTGGATAAGCAAGGATAAGAGTTGAAAACCTACAAACCTCAGATTTCCATTTTTTTTCTTAGGTTTTTGCCTGCCATATGAGTTCTGTTATACTCACAGACATCATTCAAACAGTTTTAGAAACTTCAGATTTAGAAACTATCCAAATCTACTAATAATATGCATATCCTAGGATCTGGGCCTGAGTAGCCGGCAGTTTACTCTGGGCACGCTTTTCATCCGGACGTGAAAATACTTTCCCCTACCCCAAAGAAGTTAAAGGCACAGTCAACTTAGTGTATGTACACTTCTGACCCACTGGAATTGTGATACAGTGAAATAATCTGTCTGTAAACAATTGTTGGAAAACTGTATTGTGTCATGCACAAAGTAGATTTATTAACTGACTTTCCAAAACTATAGTTTGTTAACAAGAAATTTGTGAAAAATGAGTTTTAATGACTCCAACCTAAGTGTATGTAAACTTCCGACTTCAACTGTATATCAAGCCTTTTTTTACATTCTAAAAGCTCCATTGTTAGATTATTTGAACTACTCCTTTAGAATTGGTAGTCTGTCAGGTACTCAGCTGGGAGGTCTGATTTCTAAATTTCTAAAACAAGACCCAGATGGCAAAGACAAAGTCCCAGTCTATATAAAGAAAAGGCCCCTTGCACTTCAATGTTGTGATGCAAATGTACTAGCGAAATGCATAGCACTCAGAATTACAAGAGTTTTACCAGGTATTGTTCATCCTGATCAGACAGGTTTTTTACCTTAACCTTGCATGCAACCATGGAGAGGTAAACATGTTTGAAAAGGGTGTTTTGTTCTTAAATGAAGTTATGTCCTTCATGGAGTCATCAGAATTGTACGGGAAGGTCTGCTCAATCCAAGAGTACAACCAATTAATTACAGCATTACCCCAAAAATGGAGGAGGCAGGTGGCAGTGGGAGGAGGTAGGAAACTGGTCTGTCTGCCCAATATAAAGGATTAAAACTGCCTATGAAATAAAAATAGGAAAGTATACCAGTTTCATTTGAGGACCAGGATGTTGACAACTGTGGCATACAGATTGCAAAATAGTTGGGAAGAGATTTTTGATGTACCGATTCCATGGTACAGGGTGTCTGAGTTGATATATAAAACAACGCAAGATTCAAGACTTCGTGCTTTTCAGCTAAAATTATTATAAAGAATTCTTGCCACCAACAAAATGTTGAATATTTGGGGCATAAAAAATCATCGAAGCTCTGCAGATTTTGTTGTGAGTATACAGAAACAATATACCATTTATTTTGGTATTGCCCTCAGGTAGCCTGTTTCTGGACTCAGGTTTAGCAATGTCTGAAAATGCCGAGCATTGATCTAAAATTGACCCTAGAAATAGTACTGTTAGGAGATCTGGAGAGACCGGGTCAGTCAATTACTAATAACTAGTACTCTCAACTCGCAATCTGTGGAAACTATTCGATTAGATAGATTAAAATTGTGTGTTAAACATCACATCATGTGGAATTGGAGACAAGTGTGAGTTGTTGTGCGGTAGATAGAATGATGGTCAAAGGCTACATAAAACATTAGAAAAAGTATGTTTGAATGACACTGAGGGGCAGTGTTTTGACAACTAATGCCGGTTTGCCTGAGGCTGATGCCGTGCAGGTGTTTGTACACATGCATATACACACACTCTCATTCAAGTAAACGCATACAAAAACACACACATACATGTAATAGTGCCAGACATGCACACAAACATATACAGCTGGCATTGCTGTTATGATTTTAATTGTGCAGTCCTTGTAACAGTCCTTTGTCTTTTATTTATAAATACATTCTATACATGTTTTTAGAATGATTTTTTAATGTATTTTTTAGCACTGTTTGCTGTTTTCTTCTGTCTTTCTCTTTTTTCTCTTTAGTTCATTCTCTTGGTTGTTGGTGCATTGGGGAGGTTCTTGGGGGGTGGGGAATGGAATTAATTGTTTTTTTATTTTAATTTTTCTTCTTGGGGGGCTGTGGGAGGGGTCTCAAATGGTTGAGAGACCGCTATTGGGGAACTTTGGGGGGGGATATTGGAAGGTTCGGGTTCACATTTTTAGCCTGGTGGTAGATCTGTCAACGTGCCCTTGAGCAGGGCATTGACCCTGGATGCTTCTGTGTGTCACTCTGAATGGGAATCTGTTGGATGACTGGTATGATGACTGGTATGATGACTGGTATGATGTAGTTGTTAAGCGGCTTCACTTCAAGTATACTGTATGTTTTGGATATTCAATAATAAAAAATAACAATAATAAAGTTGTATAAATAAGCACATTTAGCCATGATAACACATTTAGGTGAGAACTAAACCAAAAATCAAGCAATGTTTTTCCAATGAAATGTTGTGGGGTTTTTAGATGGTTGAAAGCATAGTGATAACATGTTGGGAATTCTACAAACTTTTGGCTGTCATTTTAAGTGGGTGAATATAGGTTGTAATCTCATTGCTCAATGTCTCAACCAAATTTGACCCAATTGTTGAAATTACGTGGCGTGCCCAGGGGGTAATACTCTCATACAACAGCCCACACATAAAAACACACTCACATATGCGCACACACCCACTCACATGTACAGACATGCAAAAGTGCATGCTAACATGCACACACACCACAAATATGTTTTTGCCTGAGCTGGCAGCAAGAGCACTCAGCAGCCTATAAACAGTTTGTTCACTGACTCCCTGATGACAAACACACAAAGGCTCCCTGGTGACACCAGGACTGCTGCTCAGAACCACGTCTAGACACCCACACCACAACAGACTGACTTTGCTTCCAGGAACTACAGAGGTGACATTTTCTGGTACCATAACAAAACACATAATACACAAACATACACAACAACAAAATCTAATGGAGGTTTATGTCAACATGCTGCAGAGCTAGTCAGTAAACAATTAACTTAGTTTACATCAAGCAAAGTTTTCTAGCCACAACAGAAATTCCCCTCACCCAAACACAGGTATGTGCACTGACTGTGAACTCTGTGAAAGTTGAACTGTCCCTAGCCAATCACACGCCAGATGTACAACATGTTCTTTTACAGAGCAACCAAAATAATAGATTCCTGGAAGTTCTCTCGATATGTTGTTTTGGCAGGGGTGGGTTGAGGGAGAGAGATAAAGAGAGGGGGGGTTGGAGGGTAAAATGGTACCAAGCCAAATATTCCAACACTGACATCTTTGAGACTTCACGCTCAATGGAAATTGACTGTAATGCAACATACAGATGTAACATCTTAATTTGAGCCAGTTTACTACAGCAGGAAAATACTCCTGCAGCAACAAGAAATGTCAATTATTATAATTATTTGGAAAAAAATGGGGTTGATACATTTTACGTTAGGGCAAATCAAGTCTGACATTTTAAAGTGTAAATTATTTACTTTTGAAGCCTATTTAAACCTTGAATATACAACAAGTTAGCATTTCCTGCTGTCCAGGAACATTTTCAGCAAAAAAAAAATGGGTGATCAAATTAATATCTTACATCTGTAGACCAAATGTGTATTCAATAGTGAATTTAGCTTTAGCACTGAAACAGTATGATCTTAAAGAGAAGTAGAGAATTGTTGCTTGTTGGTTTCATTAATTCAGTGTCTCTGGGCAAGCCTGTGGCACAAGGAGTGTTTATTCAGTTCACCACTACATATAAATCTGAGATCACCTCCATCATCATCATTTCACTTACATTTTAACAGACACTTTATCCATAGCAACATGCAGGAGTTATTAAGGTTAAGTTTCTCGCTCAAGGGCACATTGACAGATTTTTGGGATTCGAACCAGAAACCTTTCGGTTACTAGCCCAACGTAGAGTGAAGGCATATTCTGTTTTGTGCTGTTTGCTGTGTATCAGTCAGTGCATTGAACTTGGAGTCAACCTTTCTTCAGTTAATCAGTGTGTTAATCTGTACCTTTAGACAGTGCCATGGAGATCCATGTGCTTTTTCCCGTCACACCCTGCAGCAAGACAACCTTCCACCAGCAGAAAGAACAGAATGCGTGTTATGTCTCATCTCTCTTCAACTGAGAAAAATCATCCCATTGTGTAATGGATCTGCTCCGTGAGAAACATATCTGACCCACACACTCCCAGCGGGCAACAGAGGTGCATTGTTTCATTTTGTAATCCATCCACTCATCATCAGTGGCGTATCAGTGATGTGCAACTCATTTCAATCCTGTTTTCCATACAGTTTTGTATTCTGCATTAAATCAGCATTGAAGTGCCCAAACCCGTCTGGCACATATTTGAAACATGGACCAGAGGAGGCTGCTGGGAGGAGCTATAGGAGGACCTGCTCATTGCAATGGCTGGAAGTTAGTGCAATGTTCAGAGAAAGTCGCTCTTATCATTGTTTTGTTCCAAAACAGGGGAGAGGGTATACATATTGAAAGGTTCAAAGGATTCCTAAATTACCCCCATCACCACAGCATAGTCTGATTTGATAATATTTTGATGTGGCAATTTATATGGTTTTAGAGATATTTAGGAAAATGCCAAACCCCCTATCACACATCTCTTTTAGCTACCCAAGCAGGGTTATTTTGATCTGCCTTTTTTTCTCACATAAATCTGACACTGATTACTTTATCACCCTTCCTTTAATGTTATAAGGGCTTTGCGCTGTTGATGTAGGGAGGTGTAATGTGAGATGCTATGTGGCATGACTTGGTGGTTGTAATTTTCCTTCAGAGGGACTTCCAATACTCCAATACTAAGGGTCAGGCCAAGAATGTGGTATGTCTGTCCATTGGCTCTTGTGTTGGAACCTGCATGTTTTTCTAACATGGCCAGAAGGAATCTTCAGTGTGCACAGGCACAAGACGCTATTCCTGGATGTTGTCTGTTGTTAGTGTTGCTGTGACCTCTGGTTTATATCATTCCTCCTGCAGCTGTGTCCTGGTCGGCTGGGAAATGAAGACGGCACAGAACAGGGCGTGGAGAGGGAAGTGTGTGAAGTATGTTCATTCATACATGAGTGTTCGTGTATGTGTTTGTGTGTGTGCGTGCGTGCGCATGTGTGTGTATGTATGTGTACATCAGCAGAAACCCTAACTCTTATTACCCCCCCCCCCTCCCCCCTAAAGGTCTGTGAGGAGGACATATGACCATAGTGACCACTCCAGTAAGTCCTCTGATGACAGATAATAACTGGTATGCCAAGGCCAGACAGTAAGTGAGGTAGAGAATATAGAGAATACGGCAGCTAGACCATCTTTAAACAACTTACCCACCGTCAACCACACCACACCTCACAGACACAAGGATGAGGTGCCATTTTTGAGAAGGCCGGAAGGATTAGAGTGTGTGAATGTGTCACAGTGACTTTGTGAGGTGACATTTAGTGCGTGTGTGATAGTGCGTCTATCGGCTACAGATGAGAGGTTTGGTAAATAGCAGTTGAGGTGAGCTAGGCAACCAGGACTGGTGAGACCTGCTCATTGTCCTGGTCCCATGGGGTGTTTATGTAGGCCTAATGCTGTGTACTCAGTGGCTCAGGGCTGTGTTTACACAGAGACAGCAGCTCCTTCCGCCAGGAACACACAGGAGACAGGGAAGGAGAAACAGAAATATGAACAGGGTAAAAGAAAGGGAGAGGGAGAGAGGGCGTGTGAGACTGTGTGCTGTGTGGGTGGTTTGTGGATCCATGTGTGTCGTGCTGGTGGCATTGGACCGCGATGATAGCCCTCGGACAGATGAGTCCTCTGCTAAAGGCACTAATTACCAGTGCCGCTGTCCTAATTATCAGGATCCATTGTTACATTCTCGATATCTGAGGCTGGTAACACTAATAAACTTATGCTCTGCAGCAGAGGTAACTCTGGGTCTTCCTTTCCTGTGGCGGTCCTCATGAGAGCCAGTTTCATCATAGCGCCTGATGGTTTTTGCAACTGACTTGAAGAAACTTTTGAAGTTCTTGAAATTTTCCGTATTGTCTGACCTTCTTGTCTTAAAGTAATGGACTGTTGTTTCTCTTTGCTTATTTTAGCTGTTCTTGCCATAATTTGGACTTGGTCTTTTACAAAATAGGCCTATCTTCAGCATACCACCCCTGACTTGTCATAACACAACTGATTTGCCAAGGGTGTCTTAGTCGTGCAATTTCACAGCTAACTAGTATGTTTGGTGCAGTTTTTCTCAAGTGGAAAAATGTACATGAAAACGAATCGGCTCTTGTTGAATGACAACAAACATTTAATTGAAGAATCCCACCCATAGTTTCCAGTCCTACTAGGAGTTGTACTTTTGACCAATCACCAACGAAGGGGCATAGGCTTCTGCTACCGAACTTCGACCTGCCTAAAGAAAACATTTTTTGTGCACGAACACCATAACAAACAAAAATGTCAAAAAAATGTCTTAATATATGCGCAAACTGTTTCGACTGGGAAGGCCATTGGTTACTCCCATATATGCATATATAACAGTGCAGGCTCCTCAGAGGAGGTAGGGGAGAACCATGCTCCCCAGTAAATTTCATTCGATTTTTTTTGTTTACATTTAAAAAGTTAGCCTTTTTACGTAACACTATAATAAATATAATCACATGTCACCAAATAACTGATTAAAACACACTATTTTGCAAAGAAGGCCAACAGTAGCCTCAACAGCACTCTGTAGGGTTGCACTATGGTATAACCGGAGGACAGCTAGCTTCCGTCTTCCTCGGGGTACATTGACTTCAATACAAAACCTGAGGCTCATGGTTCTCACTCCCTTCCATAGACCTACACAGTAATTATGACAAATTCCGGAGGATGTCCTCCAACCTACCAGCATGAACTGACATGTTGTACACCCAATCAAAGGATCAGATAATTAATCTAGTACTGAAAGCATAATCTACAGCTTACTAGCACTGCAGTGCATGGAATATAGTGAGTAGTTGACTAGTTTACAATTTTGAACAAATCAATTTCTTCCAAAATGAAGGAAAAGCAAGAGAGAAATAGAGAGGGAGTGTCATTTTTGTTCTACTTTCAGCTTCACTGATTTAACTAGCAAATGCAGCTTCCTAGTTTAGCCTACTGAAAATACCCTGTTCAAACAGAGGGATGCTAGGTTAGCAAGCTGGCTATGACTATCCAACAGAACACTGGAAGTCTTCCAAGTCAAGGTAAGCTTTTGGTTTTATTCATTTATTGCCACCGGGCCCTGTCGGTGTAACTGCTTACTGACTGTACACTGTAACGTTACTGCATGATTGTAGCAGGTTTACTAATGCATTAGTTATTTTAGCTATGTTACTTTAGCTAATATGGTGATAACGATGTAGGCTGTGTGTAGAGGTTTCACTGTCACCTACAAGACCCTGCTAGGTAAAGTCCCCCCTTATCTCAGCTCGCTGGTCACCATAGCATCTCCCACCTATAGCACACGCTCCAGCAGGTATATCTCTCTAGTCACCCCCAAAACCAATTCTTTCTTTGGCCGCCTCTCCTTCCAGTTCTCTGCTGCCAATGACTGGAACGAACTACAAAAATCTCTGAAACTGGAAACACTTATCTCCCTCACTAGCTTTAAGCACCAACTGTCAGAGCAGCTCACAGATTACTGCACCTGTACATAGCCCACCTATAATTTAGCCCAAACAACTACCTCTCCCAACTGTATTTAATTAATTAATTTATTTTGCTCCTTTGCACCCCATTATTTTTATTTCTACTTTGCACATTCTTCCATTGCAAATCTACCATTCCAGTGTTTTACTTGCTATATTGTATTTACTTTAACGCCTTTTTTGCCTTTACTTCCCTTATCTCACCTCATTTGCTCACATCGTATATAGACTTGTTTATACTGTATTATTGACTGTATGTTTGTTTTACTCCATGTGTAACTCTGTGTCGTTGTATGTGTCGAACTGCTTTGCTTTATCTTTGCCAGGTCGCAATTGTAAATGAGAACTTGTTCTCAACTTGCCTACCTGGTTAAATAAAGGTGAAATAAATCAAATAAATAAATCAAATAAACTTGGAAAGGTATTTTCACCTGGTCACATACAGCTGACGTGTTGTGCACTGAAGTCCACAAGCGAAGGGAAGAGGTGAAAAGAGGAGAGTGCATAGATGCGAGAAGGAATACAACGTGGCTGCTATGAAAGTGAACTGTGTTTACGCGTGATCAGGGGAGTATTCATTCCCCTGATTCTGTTGAAAAACATTTCTTAACGGAAGCAAACGGAACAAAACAGGGATAAACATACTTGAATTTGTCCAATAGAAACGTTTGTTTGCAACTCATTTTACAACCTATATCAGCTAGATGCAGGCAAGAGTGTGCAAGGCAGTATTGAATGTCACAGTCTGTCCATGTGTCGCTGTCTGTCACCTCAAATGTGTCTCTTGAACTGTGTGCACCTACAGTACATTGGAAAATGTAATTCATAGGCTAGGTTGTAGCAACCTCATTACGGGTATATGGAAAATCCGACTATCATGTAGTGGCCTAAACGTATCGCTGTTACATTGAACTGGATGAATGGAATATGAATGACAGTGATCCAATATGCTGTAATAGTAACAAGGCCATGCTTAAGAAAAATCGCCACTGATATATAAATTGGTTACTCCCCATGACACACACATGGGAGATGTTCGGCATAAAAAGTGGTATGTGAATCATAACATTATCTGTATCAAATGTAGCAAGCTATCTAATGTAATATTTGTAAACAAATTACTGTTACAATTTAACCACCGCATTTCCCATACAAAGGCCAAAGCTCGTGCTGCTGTCTTGCCCAAATTAGCTAACTCAACACACTAGATCGTTTTGGATAAAACTTTAGACTTTCCTCTGTAGATGGATTTTAGAAAAAGTTCACATTTGAAGTTCAACTGTAGCTAATAATACTCACATACAGTGGGGCAAAAAAGTATTTAGTCAGCCACCAATTGTGCAAGTTCTCCCACTTAAAAAGATGAGAGAGGCCTGTAATTTTCATCATAGGTACACTTCAACTATTTAGAATTAGAAAAAGAAATCCAGAAAATCACATTGTAGGATTTTTAATGAATTTATTTGCAAATTATGGTGGAAAATAAGTATTTGGTCAATAACAAAAGTTTATCTCAATACTTTGTTATATACCCTTTGTTGGCAATGACAGAGGTCAAACGTTTTCTGTAAGTCTTCACAAGGTTTTCACACACTGTTGCTGGTATTTTGGCCCATTCCTCCATGCAGATCTCCTCTAGAGCAGTGATGTTTTGGGGTTGTTGCTGGGCAACACGGACTTTCAACGCCCTCCAAAGATTTTCTATGGGGTTGAGATCTGGAGACTGGCTAGGCCACTCCAGGACCTTGAAATGCTTCTTACGAAGCCACTCCTTCATTGCCCGGATGGTGTGTTTGGGATCATTGTCATGCTGAAAGACCCAGCCACGTTTCATCTTCAATGCCCTTGCTGATGGAAGGAGGTTTTCACTCACGATACATGGCACCACCCATTCTTTCCTTTACACGGATCAGTCGTCCTGGTACCTTTGCAGAAAAACAGCCCCAAAGCATGATGTTTCCACCCCCATGCTTCACAGTAGGTATGGTGTTCTTTGGATGCAACTCCAAACACGACGAGTTTTTACCAAAAAGTTATATTTTGGTTTCATCTGACCATATGACATTCTCCCAATCTTCTTCTGGATCATCCAAATGCTCTCTAGCAAACTTCAGACAGGCCTGGACATGTACTGGCTTAAGCAGGGGGACACGTCTGGCACTGCAGGATTTGAGTCCCTGGCGGCGTAGTGTATTACTGATGGTAGGCTTTGTTACTTTGGTCCCAGCTCTCTGCAGGTCATTCACTAGGTCCCCCCGTGTGGTTCTGGGATTTTTTCTCACTGTTCTTGTGATCATTTTGACCCCACGGAGTGAGATCTTGCGTGGAGCCCCAGATCGAGGGAGATTATCAGTGGTCTTGTATGTCTTCTATTTCCTAATAATTGCTCACACAGTTGATTTCTTCAAACCAAGCTGCTTACCTATTGCAGATTCAGTCTTCCCAGCCTGGTGCAGGTCTACAATTTTGTTTCTGGTGTCCTTTGACAGCTCTTTGGTATTGGCCATAGTGGAGTTTGGAGTGTGACTGTTTGAGGTTGTGGACAGGTGTCTTTTATACTGATAACAAGTTCAAACAGGTGCCATTAATACAGGTAACGAGTGGAGGACAGAGGGGCCTCTTAAAGAAGAAGTTACAAGTCTGTGAGAGCCAGAGATCTTGCTTGTTTGTAGGTGACCAAATACTTATTTTCCACCATAATTTGCAAATAAATTCATTAAAAATCCTACAATGTGATTTTCTGGATTTTCTTCTCTCATTTTGTCTGTCATAGTTGAAGTGTACCTATGATGAAAATTACAGGCCTTTCTCATCTTTTTAAGTGGGATAACTTGCACAATTGGTGGCTGACTAAATACTTTTTTGCCCCACTGTATATATATATATGACACTAATGGACATTGACTCTGCTGTGGGTCTAGATTCACCAGTAGGTATAGAGTGACCATAAGGCAGTATCTTGATACCAATGACCCATGCCATTGGATGGTGTGTTGGATTTGGAAAGGAAGGGGATAGGGAGAGCTCTGACACACTCAGCTGTGGCGTAGACAGACAGTGTCACCCTGAGAGAGGACGGAGGGATTCAGACCCCCCTCTCCGTGCCTCATGTTAAGGTTGGGTTATTGCTAGTCTGTGTTGCAGACCTGGGATAAATATAGTTTTAACTATGCTATGTGGAAAGTAACTGTTTTTTCCATTGGATTGGCTGCTACTGTATCAACTAATGGTAGGGCTGTATCTGTAACTGCATGTAGAAGATAGAATGAATAGAGCACACACAATCGCTTATACCATTCCATGGCATCCCTCACATACGCTCAGAAAAAAAGGTGCCATCTAGAACATTAAAGGGTTCTTTGGCTGTCACCATAGGAGAATAACCTTCCACAGAGGGTTCTACATGGAACTCAAAAGGGTTCTACCTGTAACCAAAAGGGGTTCTCCTATGTGGACAGCTGAAGAACCCATTTGGGACTTTTTTTTCTAAGAGTTTAGGTTAGCTATGGGAGGTATCGGCTAGTCTATAGGAGGTATCGGCTAGTCTATGTGAGGTGTAGGCTAGTATATAGCTAGAGCTCGCTGGTCAGGAACACCTCCTGGCCCTATCCATAATAACCATGCATGGTATGGAGGAATGGATCTAAAAAAAAGTAGAGGAGTTGATCAGAAAACCAGTCAGTATCTGGTGTGATCACCATTTCCCTCATGCAGCATGACACATCTCCTTCACATAGAGTTGATCAGGCTATTGATTGTGGCCTGTGGAATGTTGTTCCATTCCTCTTCAATGGCTGTGGGAAGTTGCTGGAACTGGAACACCCTGCCGTACATGTCGATCCAGAGCATTCCAAACATGCTCAATGGGTGACATGTCTGGTGAGTATGCAGGCCATGGAAGAACATTTTCAGCTTCCAGGAATTGTGTACAGACCCTTGCGACACGGGGCCGTGCATTATCATGCTGACAAAATGAGGTGATGGCAGCAGGTGAATGGCAATCTCGCCACGGTATCTCTGTACATTCAAATTGCCATCCTTAAAATGCAATTGTGTTTGTTGTCCGTAGCTTATGCCTGCCCATACCATAACCCCACCGCCACCATGGGGCACTCTTTTCACAACGTTGACATCAGCAAACAGCTGACCCACATGACGGAATACATGCTGTCTGCCATCTCCCCAGTACAGTTGAAACAGTGAAGAGCACACTTCTCCAGCATGCCAGTGGCCATTGAAGGTGAGCATTTTCCCAGTGAAGTCGGTTATGATGCCAAACTTCAGTCAGGTAAAGACCCTTTTTCGGTTGTTCAGACACCCACAGTTCCATCTGCTGTCCGGGTGGCTCATCTCAGACTATCCCGCAGGTTAAGAATCCAGATGTGGAGGTCCTGGGCTGGCGTGGTTACATGTGGTCTGAGGTTGTGAGGCCGGTTAGACATACTGGGCGGCAGGGTGGCCTAGTGGTTAGAGCGTTGTAAGTTCAAATCCCTGAGCTGACAAGGTACAAATCTGTCGTTCTGCCCCTGAACAGGCAGTTAACCCACTGTTCCTAGGCTGTCATTGAAAATAAGAATTTGTTCTTAACTGATTTGCCTAGTTAAATGAAGGTAAAAATACTGCCAAATTTGCTAAAACGATGTTGGAGGTGGCTTAGGGTAGAGAAATGTACATTAAATCCTCTGGCAACAGCTCTGATGGACATTCCTGCAGGCAGCATTCCAATTGCACGCTCCTTCAAAACTTGAGACATCAGTGACATTGTGTTGTGTGACAAAATTGCACATTTTAGAGTGGTGTTTTATTGTTTCCGGCACAAGGTGCACCTGTTGAATCATGCTGCTTAATCAGCTTCTTGATATGCTACACCTGTCAGGTGGATGGATTATAATGGTAAAGGAGAGATGTTCACTAATAGGGATGTAAACAAATTTGTGCTCACAGTTTGAGAGAAATAAGCTTTTTGTGCATATGGAACATTTCTGTGATCTTTTATTTCAGCTCATGAAACATGGGACCAACATGTTCCGTTTATATTTTTGCTCAGTATAGCTCAAACAGGGCCAGTCAGGCCACTATCTACTATTACTATAAATGGGAAGAGGGAACCATAGTACTGTGACCCTGAGTGAGAGGAGTTATGCTGATGTTTGCTCCTCACCGTGATGAGGCTGTGTCCCAAATGTCACGCTATTCCCTTTATAGTGCTCTCAATTTGACCAGGGCTGACCAGAGGCCTTTGGGCCCTGATCAAAAGTAGTGCACTACATAGGGAATAAGGTGTCATTTGGGGCCCTGCCCAAGACTCCACAGGGTCCCGGGTCACCCACCTGATCCGCTGACACACCGGCCCAGAGAGGGAGACTAATGTCCATCACACAAACACTCTGATACACACACTACACACACATAGACACAGAGACACATACTGCACACACTCACTCTACACCCACATCCATCCAATGTGCGCATGTTTACCTACAGCTGTTTATATCAATGTTTGTGTGTAGTTAATGTATCAATTCCTGAGTGTGATGTGTTCATCGATGTGTGTTAACGAATATCGGGGGTGATGACAGAACGTGAGATGTCTCACTTGAGTCTCGCTTCCATTTTATGCAAGAGAGGGTTAATGGAATCTAGCAACTAGAGCCTCAGGAGCTCCAAGCATGGCCATTAGAGAGCACGAGAACGAGGGAAAGAGGGAGGAGAAGGGGAGAGAGTCATGTGTCCAGCCAGTTACATTAGATTTGAGCTTTTCAGTGATCCAGCCCACGGCTTGTTGATCCCTCTTCATCTCTATTCGATACTGTGTCAGGAGACCTTACTTAGACTTGGCTGTCACTCCTATCTTTACCTTCGTCCTGTAAACAGACATAGACACATACAAACACACACTTTCCTAGTGGTGCCACCACAACTGTACATAGGCTGTAGGGTGATAGAGGGAGCGGGAACTGAGAGGGAACTAGATGAGCAGCATAGGGGAAAGAAGAGAGGATTAGAGAAATCTCACTGCCATGACTCATTTATGCTGTCCAGACTATTATTAGTTGAGAGAAGAGGGGGAGAACTTGCAGACGTGTTTACGTGCTGCTGTGCGTTTTGTTGCTAACCTTACTTTGCTACCTGACAAATTTACTTTTACAAATTTTTAATTACCGTTTATATTTTTAGTTTTTCCCTCACTCAACTTTTTTTCATTCAACTTTTTCACTCCGGACATGGTTCGTCAGGACCTCCAACAGCCGAAGCTAAGTAGTAACATTAACATGATGCCTTCTAATTGCAGTCGCTGTACTCATAATATACAGGAGAACGATCACCTTACGGCGAGGATAGCTGTGCTGCAAGCCCAGTTTCAGACGCAATCGTTAGGCAAGGGTAATTTCAGTGTAGGAAAGGATGAAACAGCGTCTGTGCCACCAATAAGTACAGATAGTAACGTTAGTATAAATACCCTCGCACGGTCCCCGCAGCCGGACAACTTTCTCATGGCTTCTGGAGGGAAATGCTGTAGGAATGCTCAACCGGTGTCGTTCATTCAGCCGACAAACTTTCAACCGGTTCTCCCCATTAAGCAGCGAGTCAGAGTCAGAGGCCGAGCCTTCTCTGGTCTCTACTCCTCCCATTACGGGGTCCGAGACACCGAAGCCTCCCACCATTAGCTCTGACAAATTGAAAACCCTAGTCATTGGCGACTCCATTACCTGCAGTATTAGACTTACAACGAATCATCCAGCGATCATACACTGTTTACCAGGGAGCAGGGCTACCGACGTTAAGGCTAATCTGAAGATGGTGCTGGCTAAAGCTAAAACTGGCGAGTGTAGAGAGTATAGGGATATTGTTATCCACGTCGGCACCAACGATGTTAGGATGAAAGAGTCAGAGGTCACCAAGCGCAACATAGCTTCAGCATGTAAATCAGCTAGAGAGATGTGTCGGCATCGAGTAATTGTCTCTGTCCCCCTCCCAGTTAGGGGGAGTGATGAGCTCTACAGCAGAGTCTCACAACTCAATTGCTGGTTGAAAACTGTTTTTTGACAGTTGGCCCTCTTTCTGGGACTCACTCACAAACAGGACCAAGGCCTGTTGAGGAGTGACGGACTCCATCCTAGCTGGAGGGGTGCTGTCATCTTATTTACGAACATAGACAGGGCTCTAGCTCCCCTAGCTCCACAATGAAATAGGGTGCAGGCCAGGCAGCAAGCTGTTAGCCAGCCTGCCAGCTTAGTGGAGTCTGCCACTAGCACAGTCAGTGTAGTCAGCTCAGCTATCCCCATTGAGACCGTGTCTATGCCTCGACCTAGGTTGGGCAAAACAAAACATGGCGGTGTTCGTTTTAGCAATCTCACTCGAATAAAGACCTCCTCCATTCCTGCCATTATTGAAAGAGATCGTGATACCTCACATCTCAAAATAGGGCTACTTAATGTTAGATCCCTCACTTCCAAGGCAGTTATAGTCAATTAACTAATCACTGATCATAATCTTGATGTGATAGGCCTGACTGAAACATGGCTTACGCCTGATGAATTTACTGTGTTAAATGAGGCCTCACCACATGGTTACACTAGTGACCATATCTCCCGCACATCCCGCAAAGGCGGAGGTGTTGCTAACATTTACGATAGCAAATTTCAATTTACAAAAAAACCTAAAACGTTTTCATCTTTTGAGCTTCTAGTCATGAAATCTATGCAGCCTACTCAATCACTTTTATAGCTACTGTTTACAGACCTCCTGGGCCATATACAGCGTTCCTCACTGAGTTCCCTGAATTCCTATCGGACCTTGTAGTCATAGCAGATAATATTCACATTTTTGGTGACTTTAATATTCACATGGAATAGTCCACAGACCCACTCCAAAAGGCTTTCGGAGCCATCATCGACTCAGTGGGTTTTGTCCAACATGACTCCGGATCTACTCACTGCCAGTCATACTCTGGACCTAGTTTTGTCCCATGGAATAAATGTTGTGGATCTTAATGTTTTTCCTCATAATCCTGGACTATTGGCCCACCATTTTATTACGTTTGCAATCGCAACAAATAATCTGCTCAGACCCCAACCAAGGAGCTATAAATTCTCAGACAAATTCTTAACCACCTAACTGAGGAACTCAATTTAACCTTGCGCAATACCCTAGATGCAGTTGCACCCCTAAAAACTAAAAACATTTGTCATAAGAAACTAGCTTCCTGGTATACAGAAAATACCTGAGCTCTGAAGCAAGCTTCCAGAAAATTGGAACGGAAATGGCGCCACACCAAACTGGAAGTCTTCCGACTATCGTGGAAAGACCGTACCGTGCAGTATCGAAGAGCTCTCACTGCTGCTCGATCATCCTATTTTTCCAACTTAATTGAGGAAAATAAGAACAATCCGAAATGTCTATTTGATACTGTCGCAA
This sequence comes from Oncorhynchus nerka, assembly GCF_034236695.1. NCBI lineage: Eukaryota > Metazoa > Chordata > Actinopteri > Salmoniformes > Salmonidae > Oncorhynchus > Oncorhynchus nerka. The sequence continues at coordinate 66,148,688 of NC_088397.1, read as the reverse complement.
AGCTAACTAAAAAGCAACATTCCCCAAGAGAGGATGGCTCCTCTTTAAATCTGTGTATTCCTCCAAAGCTCAGTTGTCCGGAGTCTGCACAACTCTGCCAGGACCTAGGATCAAGAGAGACACTCAAGTGTTTTAGTACTATATCTCTTGACACAATTATGAAAATAATCATGGCCTCTAAACCTTCAAGCTGCATACTGGACCCTATTCCAACTAAACTACTGAAAGAGCTGCTTCCTGTGCTTGGCCCTCCTATGTTGAACATAATAAACGTCTCTCTATCCACCGGATGAGTACCAAACTCACAAAAATTGGCAGTAATAAAGCCTGTCTTGAAAAAGACAAACCTTGACCCAGAAAATATAAAAAACTATCGGCCTATATCGAATCTCACATTCCTCTCAAAAATGGTAGAAAAAGCTGTTGCGCAGCAACTCACTGTCTTCCTGAAGACAAACAATGTATACGAAATGCTTCAGTCTTTTTTTAGACCCCATCGTAGCACTGAGACTGCACTTGGGAAGGTGGTAAATTACCTTTTAATGGTGTCAGACCGAGGCTCTGCATCTGTCCTCGTGCTCCTAGACCTTAGTGCTGCTTTTGATACCATCGATCACCACATTCTTTTGGAGAGATTGGAAACCCAAATTGGTCTACACGGACAAGTTATGGCCTGGTTTAGATCTTATCTGTCGGAGAGATATAAATTTGTCCCTGTAAATGTTTTGTCTATTTTGTCTGACAAATCAACTGTAAATTTCGGTGTTCCTCAAGGTTCCGCTTTAGGACCACTATTGTTTTCACAAAATATTTTACCTCTTGGGGGATGTAATTCGAAAACATAATGTTAACTTTCACTGCTATGCGGATGACACACAGCTGTACATTTCAATGAAACAGGGTGAAGCCCCAAAATTGCCCTCGCTGGAAGCCTGTGTTTCAGACATAAGGAAGTGGATGGCTGCAAACTTTCTACTTTTAAACTCGGACAAAACAGGGATGCTTGTTCTAGGTCCCAAGAAACAAAGAGATCTTCTGTTGAATCTGACAATTAATCTTGATGGCTGTACAGTTGTCTCAAATAAAACTGTGAAGGACCTCGGCGTTACTCTGGACCTTGATCTCTCTTTTGACGAACATATCAAATCTGTTTCAAGGACAGCTTTTTTCCATTGACGTAACATTGCAAAAATCAGACATTTTCTGTCCAAAAATGATGCAGAGAAATGAATCCATGCTTTTGTTACTTCTAGGTTAGACTACTGCAATGCTCTACTTTCCGGCTACCCGGATAAAGCACTAAATAAACTTCAGTTAGTGCTAAATACGGCTGCTAGAATCCTGACTAGAACCAAAACATTTGATCATATTACTCCAGTGTTAGCCTCCCTACACTGGCTTCCTGTTAAGGCAAGGGCTGATTAAGGTTTTACTGCTAACCTACAAAGCATTACATGGGCTTTCTCCTACCTATCTTTTCCGATTTGGTCCTGCCGTACATACCTACACATACGCCACAGTCACAAGACGCAGGCCTCCTAATTGTCCCTAGATTTTCTAAGCAAACAGCTGGAGGCAGGGCTTTCTCCTATAGAGCTCAATTTTTATGGAATGGTCTGCCTACCCATGTGAGAGACGCAGACTCGGTCACAACCTTTAAGTCTTTATTGAAGACTCATCTCTTCAGTAGGTCCTATGATTGAGTGTAGTCTGGCCCAGGAGTGTGAAGGTGAACGGAAAGGCACTCGAGCAACGGACCACCCTTGCTGTGTCTGCCTGGCCGGTTCCCCTCTCTCCACTGGGATTCTCTGCCTCTAACCCTATTACAGGGGCTGAGTCACTGGCTTACTGGTGCTCTTCCATGCCATCCCTAGGAGGGGTGCGTCACTTGAGAGGGTTGAGTCACTGACGTGGTCTTCCTGTCTGGGTTGGCGCCCTTCCCCCTTGGGTTGTGCCGTGGCAGAGATCTTTGTGGGCTATACTAGGCCTTGTCTCAAGATGGTAAGTTGGTGGTTGAAGATATCCCTCTAGTGGTGTTGGGGCTGTACTTTGGCAAAGTGGGTGGGGTTATATCCTGCCTGTTTGGCCCTGTCCGGGGGTATCGTCAGATGGGGCCACAGTGTCTCCCGACCCCTCCTGTCTCAGCCTCCTAGGATCAGTCTGTTATATCTGGAGTATTTCTCCTGTCTTATCCGGTGTCCTATGTAAATGTATGTATGCTCTCTCTAATTCTCTCTTTCTTTCTCTCTCTCGGAGGACCTGAGTCCTAGGACCATGCCTCAGGACTACCTGGCATGATGACTCCTTGTTGTCCCCAGTCCACCTGGCCGTGCTGCTGCTCCAGTTTCAACTGTTCTGCCAGCGGCTAAGGAACCCTGACCTGTTCACTGTGATTACTATTATTTGACCATGCTGGTCATTTATGAACATTTGAACATCTTGGCCATGTTCTGTTATAATCTCCACCCGGCACAGCCAGAAGAGGACTGGCCACCCCTCATAGCCTGGTTCATCTCTAGGTTTCTTCTTAGGTTATTGCTTTCTAGGGTTTTTTTCCTAGCCACCGTGCTTCTACACCTGCATTGCTTGCTGTTTGGGGTTTTAGGCTGGGTTTCTGTACAGCACTTTGATATATCAGCTGATGTCCTCTTTAAATAAATACATTTGATTTGATTTGACATCTATACAGAGAGAGATGGAGGGGAAAGTTGGCTGGCCAGAAGATGTTGTTGTTGGAGAGTGGTAACTGGAAAGGAGGAGAGGTTGTCACTGATGATGTTCAGAGGATGACATACAGACACTAAAATAATGATATTTACTCTTTCAGCAGTAAGTCTGTGCTCTCCTTTCCCGCTCCCTCTCTCTCTCCCTCTGTGAAGGTAGTGCCATGGCTATATTTAAGCCACCCTCTCCAAGTCAGCATGTCCTCTCATTATCTAGCACTGCCTCTAATTTACCTCTCTTTCTCTCCTATTAAACACTCAAGCTGCTTTTAGCACTCCAACTGAAGGTTACAGTCCCCCCCCTCCCTCCTTCCTTCCTTCCCTCCCTCCTTCCCTCCAGCTCTCAAGACTCTCAAAGTTTCAGGGTTGCTCCTTTCAATTCTCATTAATAGTTCCTCAGTTCCTTTCCCCTGTGTCTGTAGAGGGCTGTTCCAGTTCTTGTGCTGTCTAGGTCCCTCCAGAGTGTACGTATGGGGATGTGGAGAGGCCCAGTGTGGAGGATGGCAGAGCGTTTTATCTCACTTTGTTGCAAAAGCTACTTTTTAGTTGAATACTTGACTCATCACCACCGTTATGGCGTTGCACAGTTGCACTGTCTGAGCCAAACTCTGTAGTTTAACACTCATTGAGAAAGGTGTGCATGTGTTAAGAAGCTAAACCCTTCTCTCTCCTCTGTGGTTGGCATGCCCCCAGTCTGCTGTCCTCTTTTGTTCTCAGCCAGTCTGTGTTCTCTGAGAGAGTGACTGGGCCAAATGCCTGCTACTCCTTGGCAGCCAAACAACCTCTCCCTACACATCTATCTCTATTTTTCTCTCTGTCCTCCTTTTGTTTGCTCCCTCTCTTAATCTGAGGGATTAAGCTGTGATGGTAGTGGTGGTGGCGGGCAAAGCCTAAGAGGTCACAGTTATGTAACCTGGCCATAATCCAACAGCCATTTAGAGTCAGACAGGTTAAAGCTATAGAGGGTATGCAGATACGGAATATTTTATTCAAATAGGCCTTGTGTTTGACTAGTTCTCAGCCTTTATGGTCTGGTGGGGACTCAATGGTCACCCTTACATAACAGACATTGGTGGGCAGAGGAAGACAGACAGTCACACACACACACACAAATACAGAGAGAGAGAGAGGGGAACGTGAGTGCGTTAGCCCAGGTCAAGGAGAAAGAGAGCCCAGATACACACACATACAAACACACCCAGACTGCTGCAGGAAGTAGAAATGTGTTGATAGTGACAGGTACACAATATCGATCAGGTGTGGTCAAGGACGAGTGTTTACCCCTGTCTTACCCTATCTCTGTCTCACTCCTTCTCTCTAACACTCATTCTCTCTCCCTTGCTACTTCTCTCTCTCCCCCTCGCTCCTTCTCCCTCGCTCCACACACACACACACACACACACAATGGTGTTTGCACGTGTTGTTCAACCGTTTTTGTACAAGACCCTAACAAGAGACCAGGGAATGCATATGGGATTGTACTGTATGATCTTAATATAAGTCCGTTTGCTATGTGGACTATAATGAATGGACATTTTTTTTGTAGGAGTTGACATTTTTTAAGTGGAAATTACAAACTTTAGAAGCCTTTTTAAACATTGAATACACTACAAGTTTGCATTTCCTGCTGTGCAGGAAAACTCTCAGCAGCAAAAGAGTGATCGTATTAAGATCCTAAATCTGTAGATGATATTCTAATGTCAAACTGTGTGTGGGCAACTGTATGAGAGTTTGAGTGTCATCAAACGGCTTGTGTGTGCGCATGCGTGCGTGTGTGCGTGAGTGTGCATGATGAGTGTGTGACGTATCCAGCGGAGGGAGTGTGTGTCAGACTCGTCCTGCGCCACAGGAGCCTCTGCAGTGTCCTACTCCACTACTGACTCAGGCCATCGAACCACAGCTCCCTCTCTCACACACACTTCCTTATACGTCCTTATACAACTACTGCTCTGTCCTTACGGGGTGCAGCAAAACCAGCCAGTCACCCTCCTATGTTGTAATGTTATTGATCTGAAGGCTGGGTCTGAGCTTGGGGCTGAGGGTAAGGCTAGGCATGGGGCTGAGCTTGGGACTGAGGCTGGGGCTGTGGGTTGGGAGGAGAGCCCTGTTATGTGGGCAGAAATTCTTCTCCATTCTATTCTGGCTCCCAGGAATTTCTAGAGACGAGTCCCTCACTCGGTGTGTCAATACAGATGTAGGATCTTCATTTAATCACTCTTTTGTTGCTGAGAATTGTCCTGCACAGCAAACTTGTAGTATATTTTAGTTGTAAAAAGGCTTCTAAAGTTTGTCATTTTCACTTTGAAAAGGCAGACTTAATTTGCCCTAACAAAAACTCTATCAACCCCTTCAAAAGTGTCTAATTATATATAATCCACACTAATTCACATTTACTGTTCTTGCAGGATTATTTCCCTGCTGTAGCAAATTGGCTCAAATTAAGATCCTACATCTGTATAGGGAAAAGCTTTTATTACACAGGCTTATCAAAGCATTATAAGGGGTCAGAGAATGTAAAGGATGTGAATGGGAACGATAGCCTAGAATACATGACCTTGGTATTTACATGATTGAGAACCCCTTGTTCTAGTGGCTCAGTTCAGGCTACCATTTTAATTTCTGGTTGTAAATTCAGATTGTATCATTTCACTGTGTGCGCATGCTATATCTGTTTATGTCTGTTTATAGAAATGGTGGTTATCGAGTTCTGAGGACATGTCTGGCGTGTGTGTGTGTGTGTGTTTACTACAGGGTGACTTTCTGTACCCTTTCTCTTTCTCTCTGTGTCTGTATTTTTCCACTGTTGTGCTAGAGAAGCCGAGACATTGGCTGCGTGACTACGTCCTTCACTAGAGAAGCATAGGTTAGCCATGCTCTGTGTCAGGTAGCAGCCTCATCCTTCACCCACTCGCTCTCTCTCACTCTCACTCTCCTCCTCTCCCTCCCTCCCTCGTTCCCTGCCCAGACACTGCAGCGCTCTGCTTGGAAATTTCCACACTGCAGCAGAGAGAGTCAGAGAGGAGAAGGAGGGTGCTTGTGATGATGGAGAGAGTGTTGGAGAGAAAGAGAGCAGGGGAGGGAAGGGAAGGGATGAGAGAATGTATGTGTGAAAGAAGTAAGTGATGAGGCTTGACTTAGTCACCACTTTGAGAGGAACATTTTGACCTTTAGTGACGCAGAGCAATGATATGTTGAATACTGATGGGGTTTGGTGTGTGTGAGTGTAAGGTGTAAGGTGTGTGTGTGTGTACAAGTGTAAGGGGAAACTAAAAAGAAACTCAACGAATAAAGAAAACAAAAGGAATAGTAATATAGAAGATGAGCAGTTGAATGTGTCACATAATACTATAAAGAGAAAAGGATGGATGGAGAAGAGGAGAGAATGACTGCTGGATCTGGATGGATGACAGATGAGACATGAAGTCTGTGTGAGAATGAGAGAGAATCAGATGGATACAAGGAGGGAGAGGAAGCAGAGGGAGAAAAAGAGTGGATGTTTGATAGAGAACCGGGGAGGGATAGAAAGAAAGAGAGAAGGGGGGGAGCGTAGTTTTGGGGCTGCAGGCAGGGTGCTGTTTTCTCTCACTGATCTCTGCAGAAACACGTGCACACCTCTTCCTGTGCACAGAGGGCCAGCGAAACACTGCAGTACCCCACTACCACTGCATGGGACCACACCACACATCCCTGCACCCACTCACAAATCACCATCATGCATATTTACAAAGTGGTTCACTGACACACACAAACACAGACACACATTCTTCGAAAACACCCATAAACACATACAAACACTGTGTAATGTGGTTGAAATCTCATGTATCTGAGACCTCAGCAGGTGAGTATCTAAGCAGGTAGACTCACCTATAGACAGACCAACACTGACACATACAAACTACCACCCTCTGCATATGCCCACTGTGCACAACACGTGTCACTGACATTAGTAGACAGTAATAGAAAGACAATAAAGCAATATTACACCAAATCAATTACCGCTATAACAATCAACCACTCACACAAGTACCCTATCAGTGAGGGGTGGACACCAGCATACAGACTAAACTCATCACCAGTCACATCGATACACTCCGGACAAGTGGGACAGAGATGCACATTGCAATGACATTCATCTGCAGGCCATACACGAGCAATTATACACGCACGCACGCACACGCACACACACACACACACACACACACACACACACACACACACTCTCTTTTGGAGGAGAGAATCTAACATGTGAATTGCAGACTTGTCTTGCTCAGGTTGTTAGGGCAGAAGTTGCTGAACGTTGTCTTGTTGACCTAGCCTTGGCCTGTAGCACACATTGCCACACACCAGCACTTCAGTGCACTCTTCCATTCAGATTTATGTCAAGTGCTGCGTAAAGGGCCAGCTAGCTATATTTAGTTGCACAGATATTTTTACCCTCCTGTTTACTCATATACTCGCATGCCTTCCATAAGGGGGTCTGTCGAGTCGGCAGGTCGGCTTTCCTGTCCGCCAAAGGTTTGCCTTGGCGATGACATTATTCAGAGCAGGGGAATGTCAGGATTGTGACATTGGTCTGAGGAACAAGTTGGGAGGTCTGAGAAAAGCTGACAAAAACGTCTTGAGAAGTCTCACAAATCCCTTGTCTTCCCCCTGCTTCCCCTCTCCTTCCATACCCTGGGAGGCATGGTGCTTCACTTATCTCACTCTGTATTGACTGCAGTGTCTGTCTGCTGTTATAAACTTTCACTACACATGCTCACCACTTTATCAGTCAACTGAAGTCAGATAGAGAATTCACTCACTTTGTTTGCCAAATAAAATAAAGTTGTTTACTGGCTTCCCTGCATAGGACTCCTCTCTCTCGCTCACACAAACACAAAGTTCAGCTCTAAATCACAATAGCATGCTATGGTATACTTTGAGAAGTTTGAAGGAATGACTCATGACTGAACTTAAAGAGTGTTATTTTTGCTCAGATAACTTGGTCCATTGTTGAATTGTGGCAGGGGAGTCACTGGAAGGATATTTACATCTGAAACACAAAATCTAATGTACAAATTACCTCTGTGCACTTAACATCTGTATTTGAAAATAATGTCTTTGAACATCAAATTGATGCAGATTTCTTCACCTCCCAGTGTCCATTTTCAGACTCACAATTTGACAGTTACCCTGCGGATAATGTAGAGAAAGAGAGATAGTGAAACAATTCCACACAAAATTAAGAATAAATAAGGGGTTAATGTTCATGAACACATTTAAATGTAATTGGGAGCTAGCTAGCTAAATATTACAAAATACTACTTCTATTGACTGGGGTCTGTCTATAGGCAGCTGAGGCTCCAGACCAGAAGGAGCATCAGGAGGGAAAAATACAAATACATTTAAATACATTTGCTATAAATAATCGAGCTAGCTAGCTAGCCAGTTCTATCAGAGACACCCAACTCGCAGTAATCGTTAGCAAGCAAGCAACACATTGATTGGCTAGCCAAGAACATTTAACAATAGGTTTGACAATAAAATTATAACATAAACTCAACTGAACTCTACTCAACTTTAATTTTCAAAACAATTCTTACATTAAATTGTAACGACTGCTCTGTCATTTGGAGGCAGGGTTGGGGTCGGCGCTTGTGAACATTTAAAATTGTGATTGACAGCTCTGTAAAAATATATTTTTATATATATTTTTTTATATATTTAAAAATATGTTCTACATTCAAGTGTCTTTTTCAAAATAAACACCTAATGTATTTTTATGTCATCTGATGCAGCATTCCATCACTCTCCTTCTTGGTCAAATAGCCCTTACACCGCCTGGAGGTGTGTTCGGTCATTGTCCCTTTGAAAAACAAATGATAGTCCCACTAAGCATAAACCAGATGGGATGGCGTATCGCTGCACAATTCTGTGGTAGCCATGCTGGTTAAGTGTGCCTTGAATTCTAAATAAATCAATGACAGTGTCACCAGAAAAGCACATCCACACCATCACACATCCTCCTCCATGCTTCACGGTGGGAACCACACATACAGAGAACATATGTTCACCTACTCTGCGTTTCACAAAACACGGTGTTTGGAACCAAAAATCTCAAATTTGGACTCATTCATTGATCGTGTTTCTTGGCTCAAGCAAGTCTCTTCTTATTATTGGTGTCCTTTAGTAGTGGTTTCTTTGCAGCAATTTGACCACAATGGCCTGATTCGTGCAGTCCCCTCTAAACAGTTGATGTTGAGATGTGTCTGTTACTTGAACTCTGTGAAGCATTTATTTGGGCTGCAATTTCTGAGGCTGGTAACTCTAACGAACTTATCCTGTGCAGCTCAGGTAACTCTGGGTCTTCCTTTCCTGTGGTGGTCCTCATGAGAGGCAGTTTCATCACATCGCTTGATGTTTTTTCAATTCAAATCAAATTTTATTAGGCACATTCAACCTTACAGTGAAATGCTTACTTACGAGCCACTAACCAACAATCCAAAAATGCAGTTAAAAAAAATCAGGATAAGAATAAGAAATAAAAGTAACAAGTAACGAAAGAGCAGAAATAAAATAGCGAGAATATATACAGAGTCAATGTGCGGGGGCACCAGTTAGTTTTAAGGTAATATGTACATGTAGGTAGAGTTATTAAAGTAACTATGCATAGATGATAACAACAGAGATTAGCAGTGGTGTAAAGGGGGGGGGGGCTGCCATTGCAAATAGTCTGGGTCACCATTTGAGTAGGTGTTCAGGAGTCTTTTGGCTTGGAGTTAGAAGCTGTTCAGAAGCCTCTTGGACCTAGACTTGGCGCTCCGATACCACTTGCCGTGCGGTCTATGACCAAGGTGGCTGGAGTATTTAGCAATTTTTAGGGCCTTCTTCTGACACTGCCTGGTATAGAGGTCCTGGATGGCAGGAAGCCTGGCCCCAGTGATGTACTGGGCCGTTCGCACTACCCTCTGTAGTGCCATGTGGTCGGAGGCTGAGCAGTTGCCACACCAGGCAGTGATGCAACCAGTCAGGATGCTCTCGATGGTGCAGCTCTAGAACATTTTGAGGATCTGAGGATTCATGCCAAATCTTTTCAGTCTCCTGAGGGGGAATAAGTTCTGTCGTGCCCTCTTCACGACTGGCTTGGTGTGCTTGGACCATGTTAGTTTGTTGGTGATGTGGACACCAAGGAACTTGAAGCTCTCAACCTGCTCCACTGCAGCCCTATAAATGAGAATGGGGGTGTGCTTGGTCCTCTTTTTCCTGTAGTCCACAATCATCTCCTTTGTCTTGATCACGTTGAGGGAGAGGTTGTTGTCCTGGCACCACACGGCCAGGTCTCTGACCTCCTCCCTATAGGCTGTCTCGTCATTGTCGGTTATCAGGCCTACCACTGTTGTGTCATCTGCAAACTTAATGATGGCGTTGGAGTCGTGCCTGGCCGTGCAGTCATGAGTGAACAGGGAGTACAGGAGGGGACTGAGCACGCACCCCTGAGGGGTCCCTGTGTTGCGGATCAGCATGGTGGATGTGTTGTTACCTACCCTTACCACCTGGGGTCGGCCCGTCAGGAAGTCCAGGACCCAGTTGCAGAGGGAGGTGTTTAGTCCCAGAGTCCTTAGCTTATTGATGAGCTTTGAGGGCACTATGGTGTTGAACACTGAGTTGTAGTCAATGAATAGCATTCTCACATAGGTGTTCCTTTTTTCCTGGTGGGAAATGGCAGTGTGGAGTGCAATAGAGATTGCATCATCTGTGGATCTGTTGGGGCGGTATGCAAATTGGAGTGGGTCTAGTGTTTCTGGGATAATGGTGTTGATGTGAGCCATGACCAGCCTTTCGAAGCACTTCATGGCAATAGACATGAGTGCTACGGGTCGATAATCATTTAGGCAGGTTACCTTAGTGTTCTTGGGCACAGGCACTATGGTGGTCTGCTTAAAACTTTTTAGTATTACAGACTCAGACAGGGAGAGGTTAAATATGTCAGTGAAGACACTTGCTAGTTGGTCAGAACATGCTCGCAATACCCGTCCTGGTAATCTGTCTGGCCCTGCGGCCTTGTGAATGTTGACCTGTTTTAAGGTCTTACTTACATTGGCTGCGGAGAGCGTGAGCACACAGTCTTCCAGAACAGCGAGCATAGGAGTAGTTTAGCTTGTCTGGTAGGCTCGTGTCACTGGGCAGCTCTCGGCTGTGCTTCCCTTTGTAGTCTGTAATGGTTTGCAAGCCCTGCCACATCCGACGAGCGTCAGAGCCGGTGTAGTATGATTCGATATTAGTCCTGTATTGACGTTTTGCCTGTTTGATGGTTCGTCGGAGGGCATATCGGAATTTCTTATAAGCTTCCGTGTTAGAGTCTCGCTCCTTGAAAGCGGCAGCTCTAGCCTTTAGCACAGTGCGGATGTTGCCTGTAATCCATGGCTTCTGGTTTGGGTATGTACGTACAGTCACTGTGGGGACGACGTCATCGATGCACATATTGATGAAGCCAATGACTGATGTGGTGTACTCCTCAAAGTGATCGGAGGAATCCCGGAACATATTCCAGTCTGTGCTAGCAAAACAGTCCTGTAGTTTAGCATCTGCTTCATCTGACCACTTTTTTATTGATCTAGTCACTGGTGCTTCCTGCTTTAATTTTTGCTTGTAAGCACGAATCAGCAGCATAGAATGATGGTCAGATTTGACAAATGGAGGGCGAGGGAGAGCTTTGTATGCTTCTCTGTTTGTAAAGGTGGTCCAGAGTTTATTTTCCCCTGGTTGCACATTTAACATGCTGATAGAAATTTGGTAAAACAGATTTACGTTTCTCTGTATTACAGTCCCCGGCTACTAAGAGCGCCGCCTTTGGGGGAACGTTTTCTTGTTTGCTTATGGCGGAAAATAGCTCATTCAATGCGATCTTAGTGTCAGCCTCTGACTGTGGTGGTATGTAAACAGCTACGAAAAATACAGATGAAAACTTTCTAGGTAGGTAGAGTGGTCTACGCTGCTGTTCTATCCTGCCGGTGCAGCGTATAACTGGGATTCTCTGCCTCTAACCCTATTACAGGGGCTGAGTCACTGGCTTACTAGGGCTCTTTCATACCGTCCCTAGGAGGGGTGCGTCACTTGAGTGGGTTGAGTCACTGATGTGATCTTCCTGTCTGGGTTGGTGCCCCCCCTTGGGTTGTGCCGTGGCGGAGATCTTTGTGGGCTATACTCGGCCTTGTCTCAGGATGGTAAGTTGGTGGTTGAAGATATCCCTCTAGTGGTGTGGGGGCTGTGCTTTGGCAAAGTGGGTTGGGTTATATCCTTCCTGTTTGGCCCTGTCTGGGGTTGTCCTCGGAAGGGGCCACAGTGTCTCCTGACCCCTCCTGTCTCAGCCTCCAGTATTTATGCTGCAGTAGTTTATGTATCAGGGGGCTAGGGTCAGTCTGTTATATCTGGAGTACTTCTCCTGTCCTATCCGGTGTCCTGTGTGAATTTAAGTATGCCCTCTCTAATTCTCTCTAATCCTAAACCTTTCTCTCTCTCGGAGGACCTGAGCCCTAAGACCATGCCTCAGGACTACCTGACATGATGAATCCTTGCTGTCCCCAGTCCACCTGGCCGTGCTGCTGCGCCAGTTTCAACTGTTCTGCCTGTGATTATTATTATTTGACCGTGCTGGTCATTTATGAACATTTGAACATCTTGGCCATGTTCTGTTATAATCTCCACCTGGCACAGCCAGAAGAGGACTGGCCACCCCACATAGCCTGGTTCCTCTCTAGGTTTCTTCCTAAGTTTTGGCCTTTCTAGGGAGTTTTTTCTAGCCACCGTGCTTCTACACCTGCATTGCTTGCTGTTTGGGGTTTTAGGCTGGGTTTCTGTACAGCACTTTGAGATATCAGCTGATGTACGAAGGGCTATATAAATAAATGTGATTTGATTTGATTTGATAACCAGCCAGCTGTATGTTGATAGTATTGCGACTGCACTTGAAGAAACTTTCAAAGTTCTTGAAAGTTTCTGCATTGACTGGCCTTCATGTCTTAAAGTAATGATCGACTGTCATTTCTCTTTGCTTATTTGAGCTGTTTTTGCCATAAAATGGACTTGGTATTCTACTAAATAGGGCTATCTTCTGTATCCCACCCATACCTTGTCACAGACCAACTGATTGGCTCAAATGCATTGAGAAGGAAAGAAATTCCCCTATTTAACTTTTAACAAGGCACACCTGTTGATTGAAATACATTCCAGGTGACTACCTCTTGAAGCTGGTTTGTAGAATTCCAAGAGTGTGCAAAGCTGTCATCAAGGAAAAGGGTGGCTTCTTGAAGAATCTCAAATATAAAATATATTTGGATTTGTTTAACACTTTTTTGATTACTACAAGATTCCATGTGTGTTATTTCATAGTGTTGATGTCTTTACTATTATTCTACAATGTAGAAAATCGTAAAAATAAAGGAAAACCATTGAATGAGAAGGTGTGTCCAAACTTGACTGGTACTGTGTATATTTTCTACTTATTTATATATTTTAAAAATACATTTTCCCAATATATTTAAATATAATTCCATTTTTTTATATATATATTATTTTTCAGTACGGGGTAGTTAGCTAGCTAGCTAACTCTCTAGCTAACATATTCATGCTTTGCCTATTCCTCTCTGATTTAGAAAATACTGTTGCACAAAAAACATGCTGATCTAGGCCTACTAGCACTGGTATCAGGCTGTAAGCTAGCTACATTTGCTTTGGCTCTGATTGAATTTAGCTAGCTAGCTAGCTAACACAATGTTATTTTAGCCACACTTGCTAAGAAACTACAAACTAACATTAAGATAGCTACACAAACTAATAGTGTAATTATAGAATGCTATGAAATAAGCATCGGTGTCATCAACATCTTGTTGCATCTGACCAGGCAGACTGTAGAGTGAACGACAAGTGAAGTACTCTTGTCTCCTTGGTTGAGCAAAAGCATGCTCTCTTGAGTGACATGGGGCAGGGCCTGGTGTGGGAAGGGGCATGCAGGAGGACGGGGAGAGAGAGAGACTTGCAAGTAGCAAACGGAGTAAACTGTAAAAATGTATCACATTTCACAAACCAAACTTTGAAATACCGTTATAGAAGGTAACGTAAAACCCCAAACTGGTATACAGTCAAATACGGTATACCGCCCAGCTCTATAAGTGAGGATCCAGTGAGTGTCCACTCTGGTATCCATATTGGCTGGACGGAGAGACAGAGTGCGACACTAAACTCAATGTTGTCCTATTTTGTGCTTTTCACACTCTGCATATGGATTTACTTTTGTGACGCAAAATTCCAATGCGGGTTGGAGTGAGTGTGAAACATTAGTGAAAGCTGATGCACTCTGGTTGACCCATAGTGGGACGGGATTGAGTTCAGGCCAGGGCTAGGCCAAGCTACACATGGGCCTTATCTGCCTGGGTCACCAAAGATTTAAAAAATCACAATGCAGAGCCAAGGTCAACGGGGCAGACCAGAAAAGGGTGCATCTGAAACAGCTGAAAGTCAGACACTAATTTGTTTTTCCATCAACAAGGCTCATATCAACATGGCAGTGTTGCCACTGTTTATAAAATATTTTCTTTATAATGTCTCCAACCCCCATATCACACACTCACAAACATTGTACAACAATTAGTGAGAGAGAGCCTCAATCATCACATTGATTTGTATATATCATCCACTGTATAAATGAATCACAGCAAAGTTGGTTCCTGTTTCAGTCATGTCTTTGGTCACGTTCGCGTGAGTCAAACAAATAAAGCCTAGTGATTGGTTGACAATAGTGCCTCCCACAATGCAGATGATGGCTGCAGGATGAAGTTGGTGAGGAGCAACTGCAGAAACTGGCAGTCGACTGCAGTCAACACTTCATGACGTTAGATCACATGATTTTTGTAAGGTTAATGCAGTCACTTGTAGGTACAAGTCGGACAATTTTTATCCCATAATGCAACACACTTTGAAAGGTTGTGCTGACATGTGCCTACAAGTAGTGTGTGCACTCGAACGCGCCCAAGGACTAGAGGTGAATAACATTACACATTGCTATCTGAGCAGGATTTGACTTACAGTATGTAGCAACCACAGTTGACCATAGCTGATATTTTCCATGATCCATCCTCTTATGTTCTGGCCAGGTCACAATAGCTACTGTTTCATGCCTGGAGAGTGGAGGATGGTAATAAGGCCTCTTGTGAGAAGTCGGAGCGTTGTGTGTGTGACTGAGTGTGAGAGAATGAATTAGTGGAACAAGCCATGTAACAAGGATCCTATAGGGATGACATGTTAAAGAATTAGCTGGTTTGGAGGTGTAGGGGAGTAGAATTAGTGTTATCACAATACCAGCATTTTAACTTCGATACCGATACCAGGTTTAGTATCACAATACTCAATATCATCACGATAACAAAACAATACTAAAACGATACCACGGCAAAAAAAAGAAGGCATCCCAACATTTGGGAATGCTAAACCTTCCATGTCTGACGGATGCATAAAAATATGCCCCACCTCAGACAAACTGATATCGCGTCTATATGATGCTTTTCAATCTGTTAGCACACCTTCTACAGATGCCATTAAGGCAAAATGGGAGGAAGAACTAGGGACTGACATCTCGGTGGCAGACTGGGAAGAGAGCTTGGAGTATATCCACACATGCTCCATTAAATCCAGACATCGTCTCATACAATTCAAGGTATTACACAGATTACACTATTCCAAAACTAAACTGCATAGGATATTTCCTGATACATCCCCTATGTGTGATAAATGTCAGGCTGCGCAGGGTACACTACTCCTCTGCTTTGCCCTATGCTCTAGCTTGCATGGTTATTGGTGGGGAATTTTTGAGATCCTCTCTGACGTTTTGCAGACTTCAATAGACCCAGACCCGCTTCTGATAATCCTAGTGTCTGAGTCCCTAAACGGATTAACCAACCCCCCAAAACAACTCATCTCTTACGGTCTCATTTCGGCAAAAAATTAATCTTGTTGTTTTGGAAAAGGAGGGAAGCGCCCACTACCAAATTATGGCTCAGTGAATTGGCAAACACTGTACACTATTCTGAACAATAAATTATCAACATTTGATCAAATCTGGCAGCCTTTCCTCTCCTACTTGGACGAGTTGGCGCTGTGAATTTGCATGTGTGTCACAAGATATATAGTGTGTTTTGGTGGCAATGCAAGCAGCTGTAGACTATATAGGTGTGTGTGTGTGTCGCTGCATGCTTTCTCTGGTTTAAGTTTACTTTATGTGAACCGACTAACTCACTCAATGGCATGGGGTTCAGGGGACGATTGGCTTCATTGGAATATTGCATAATTCAGGAGCACACACACATACACACTAATATGGGAGGGAACTCGAAGAACAGCTAAACACAACAGTATGCTCCATATGCTTCTCTCCAGCCAACTACAGGGAGGAGCTCTAGCATTGACTGTGACTCTGACACATGTTTACTCCATTTTCCTGGAGGCAGAACAGAAGAGTGTGTGGTTGTAAGAGGAAGAGAAAGTCAAAGAATGACTGTGGAATCGAAAGCTCAGAATACAGAATCAGGACATTCTGTGCTCTTGACCTTTGCACCCAAACTGAAACTGACTTGCACTTTTCACCAGTGACAAAGTTGAAATTTTTATGAGTAACATGCACAGGATACATATGGCATACACCATCCAACTAAATGATTACTTGCAGGTTCATTCTTGGCAATGCAACAACAATAATAAAAGATAAGATTACGAACATAAAGTAAATGGCTCAGTAGAATAGAATAAACATTTTATTAAAGTATAATACAGAAAGGCACAATTTATAGTCCAATATTTACACGTGTATTGAGGAAAGGGGGATTGGGGGGCAAGTGTTTAAATTGTGCAGATTTAGCAATAGTAAATCAGAGTCTGGTATGCAGCAGTGTGTACCATGAAGTCCCCACAAGAATAGTAAACAAACTACATTTGACCAACTGGGGACATTTTTGTTGGTCCCCACAAGGTCAAATGCTACTTCTAGGGAGTGTAGAGTTAAGGTTAGAATTAGTACTGGGTTAGAATTAGGTTTAGGGTTAGGGTTAGAGTTAGAGTTAGGAGCTAGGGTTAGGTTTAGGGTTAAGGTTAGGTTTTTGGGATAGGGTTAAGGTTAAGGTTAGGGATAGGGTAGGTGTGTGGGTTAGGGTTAGTGTGTGGGTGTGGGTGTGGGTGTGGGTGTGTGTGTGTGTGTGTGTGTGCGCTAAGGTGTGGCGATCCAGTACAGGTGGTCTGTCAAGTTCAAGTGTTCAGCAGTATGATGGCCAGTACATCACTGGGGCTATCTTCACCACCCGCTGGAGGGCCTTGCTGTGGATTGGGCCGTGTTCCCTCCTTTGCTTCCTGAAGTCAATCAAGTAATTTGTTTTGCTGATGTTGAGGGAGAGGTTGTTGTCCTCGCACCACAATGCCAGTTCACTTAACTTCTCCCTATAGGCTGACTCGTCATTGTTAGTTATCAAGCGTTATCAAAGCCACGCAATCGTGGCTGAACAGGGAGTACAGCAGAGGGCTGAGACCCCTGGGGGGGCCCTAAGAGAGTACAGCAGAGGGTTGAGGACACACCCCTGGGGAGCCCCTATGTTAAGAGTCAGTGTGGAGGAAGTGTTGTTGCCAATCCTCACAGCCTGTGGTCTGCCTGTCAGGAAGTCCAGGATCTAGATGCTTAGGGTAAAGTCCAGACCCAGGGCTCTGAGCTTGGTAGCAAGCTTGGAGGGAACAATAGTGCTGAATGCTGATTTGTAGTCAATGAACAGCATTCTCACATATGGTGTTCCTCTTGTCCAGATGTGTTAGGGTCGTGTGAATAGCGATGGAAATGGCATGGATCTATTGGTGGATCTATTGGAAGGCAAATTTGAGTGGGTACAGTGTCTCTGTCATGCTAGCCTTGATCAAGTTGTAGAAACATCTCAAGGATCATCAATGGAAACAGGAGGCACCTGAGCTCAATTTCGAGTCTCATAGCAAAGGGTTTGAATACTTATGTAAATAAGGTATTTCTGTTTTTAATTTTTAATACATTTGCAAAATATCTAAAAACCTGTTCTCGCGTTTTCATTATGCGGTATTGTGTGTAGATTGATGAGGATTTTTTATTTATTTAATCAATTTTAAAATAAGGCTGTAACGTAACAAAATGTGGAAATATCAAGGGGTCTGGATACACTGTATGTTGGGTGACTACAAAGGTGTTCGATGGGGTTGAGGTCAGGGCTCTTCGCAGGCCTGCCAAGTTCTTCCACATCAATCTCAACAAACCATTTCTGTATGGACCTCGCTTTGTGCACGGGGGCATTGTCATGCTGAAACAATAAAGGGCCTTCCCAAAACTGTTGCCACAAAGTTGGAAGCACAGAATCGTCTAGAATGTCATTGCACGCTGTAGCATTAAGATTTAGCTTCACTGGAACTGAGGGGCCAAGCACGAATGATGAAAAACAGCCCCAGTCCATTATTCCTCCTCCACCAAACTTGATACATTCAGGCAGGTAGTCTTCTCCTGGCATCCACCAAACCCAGATTTGTCCGTTGGACTGCTAGATGGTGAAGCGTGATTCATCACTCCAGAGAATGCGTTTCCACTGCTCCAGAGTCCAATGGCAACGAGCTTTACACCACTCCAGCCGACGCTTGGCATTGCGTATGGTGATCTTAGGCTTGTGTGAGGATGTTTGGCCATGGAAACTCATTTCATGAAGCTCTAGACGAACAGTTATTGTGCTGACATTGATTCCAGAGGCAGTTTGGAACTCGTTAGTGAGTGTTGCAACTGAGGACAGACAATTTTTACGCATTCGGCGGTCTCATTTTGTGAGCTTGTATGGCCTACCACTTTTCGGCTGAGCCGTTGGTGCTCCTAGACGTTTCACTTCACAATAACAGCACTTACAGTTGCCAGGGGCAGCTCTAGCAGGGAAGAAATTTGTTGGAAAGGTGGCATCCTATGACGGTGCCACATTGAAAGTCATTGAGCTCTTCAGTACAGACCATTCTACTGCCAATGTTTGTCTATGGAGATTGCATGGCTGTGTGCTTGATGTTATTCACCTGTCAGCAACGGGTATGGCTGGAATAGCCAAATCCACTAATTTGAAGGCCGCAGGCAGCATTTGGTACACTAACACACACACATTCATCGCGCCTCTCTGCTCCGTTATCAGCTACGTTAACAATGTGGGTCGACACACAAGTTAATTTCTCTATCTTAGTACATACATTTCACACTTTATTTTCACCTCCCGTCAGTAACAGTTTATGGTATAAAGAATATACAGACAAGCGTTCATGTTTAATTTAATTAAGCAACGTTTATTGTACTTATCAATGTTATGGATGAGCTCATTGTTTGTTTGATTCTGTTCCTCTCTCTCCATCTCTGTAGCTTCCGGGTATGCTGGGATAAGGATCAGAGCTACGGTAATCGGGCTGGCTTTGTAGTGCCTGTCCTGAATGGCTCGTTCATGTGAATGGGCATATTGGGAGACACCATGTCAGTAGGGATGGGATTTTGTAAATGTGTTCTATTGGTATGTTGTATCATGAGAAACGTGCTGCAATGCATATAATTCATTATGTTTGGCTGAGTTGAAAATGTCGTCTTTGATGAAGATAATTGCTTAATTAATTAGTGCTGTTATGTTCTGCTGGGAGTGGCTTACCCTACAAAAGGAGCCTCTCTTTCAGTTCAAGGGGGGGGGGGGGCATTTTGGATTGAGCTGTTGATGGGGCAGCATTGTTTTTAAGATGTCCCCATAATGTATACTTTGGATGGCAGTACTGTTGTTTTCCTTCCGGATTCACTGTATATAAACACCCAGAAGCACAGAAGTACTTTTGCGGCTCTGCCATCTTTTTATTTGATAGAGGTTAGGTTTTCCAGTTTAGCCTTCTGGCCTAATCTACGTGACAGGTATCCACATACTTCTAACCATGTAGTGTAGTAATTTGGGCATGTCACCATGGCTTTCTTGGGCCCCGCGATGATGGTGGTCTCCTTGAACCTTGGAGACTGCAGCTTGGGACAGGTTGAAGATGTCAGAGAAGACGCCCGCCAGCTGGTCAACGCACACTCTGACGACACGCCCAGGGATGCCATCTGGGCCAGTGGCTTTGTGATTATTCACTCTTTTGAGGGTTTTCCTCACATCAGCCTTGGAGAGCGACCGTATCTGGTCGTCTGGAGTAGTGAGAGCCTTCCTTGTTGGCTCGGCATTGTCTGCCTTGAAGCGACCATAGAATATGTTAAGCTCATCTGGAAGGGAGGCTTCGTGGGCACCACACAGCTGGATTTGCCTTTGTAGTCTGTGATAGGCTGTAGTCCTTGCCACATGCGTGGCGAGTCTGAGTTGTCGAACATCGATTGAAGTTTGAGTTTTTATTGTATTTTTACATCTGAATGGATTTGCAGAGCTCGTACCTGCTTGGCTTGTATGCGTCGCGTGCCACCGAGTTCTGCTGACATTGAATGCTACACTAAGGGCTTTCAGTACGGGCTCTCATCCAGGGTTTTTGGTTGGGGTGTTTCCAGATTGTTATTGTGGGTACAGCATCATCAACACATGACCTAATGAAGCAACTGATGATGTATATTCCTTAATGTTGATGGATGAGTCCTGGGTGGATTAATTTTTAAACATATTCCAATCAGTATTCTCAAAACAGTCCTGCAGCATTGAGTGTGCCTCATCTGTCCAGCGCCTTACTATTCTCTGTGTTGGTTGCTCCCTCTTGAGTTGCTTCTTGTACTGTAGGTGGGGTGTAGAAACAGAGAGACGTGTTCTGATTGGCCGGGGTGGGGAGTGGCTTTGTACATGTCATGGATGTTTGTGTACATCCTGCACGTTGTTACCTCTGTTGGCGAAACTTTGGAAGAACTTGTTTTAAATTTGCTTTGTTAAAATCTCCTGCGACAGTAAAGGCTGCCTCCGCTTGAGGGGATTCTTGCTGGCTAATGTTCTTGTACAGTTCGCTGAGTGCCGCCTTGATTGTTGCTTGTGGCGGTATGTACACAGTTGTGATTATAACACAAGTGAATTCCCTAGGCATATAGTGGGGTCTGCCTTTTAGAATCAGCAACTCCACTCTGGTGAACAGAAGCTCAAGATGTTTTCAATTTTGGTACATTAGGAATTGAAGATGAAGAAATATGTGCCTCCCCCATACTCTTACCAGAAGCCACTGTTCGATACATACGAAAAATGGAAAAGCAGTCTGGTTGAATAGCAGTCGAGGGAATTGTCTGTAAGCCATGTCCTGAAAACACAAAGACACAGCATTCCCTGATGTCCCTCTGTGATTGAAGCTTTGCTCTGAGTTCACAATCTGCGATTGGACAATAGCCATCAGGATTCTAGGAAGAGGCAGTATAGCCCATCTTTTCAGCCTAGCTCGCAATCCCCATTTCCAGGGAATCCAGTAAAGAAATATAACACATCAAACAGTGTATGGTAGTCACACACACACACACCATGCTAATGTGAACATTTTAGGGTCAGAAGGTTCCTAGGGCTGTGATGCTGACTATATATGTCCTGGACCTGGCTGTGTGTGTTAATGGGTTAAGCCTCAGCCTAAGAGTACTGCAGCTGAGTATTTCCGTGTGAACTGATTTGCCTCTGGATCATAGAACTCCCTCATGTCTCTGTCTAGTGTTTCTCTATCTCCCCCTTGTATTCTTTGGACCAGTTCTGTGGGTTTTGTGTGCCTCTGGGTCAATTGTGTGTGTGTGTGTGTGTGTGTGTGTGTTACTGTAGGTAAGTTACTGTAGGTATTCAACTTTGAATGTTTTCTAATACTGTAGGGTCTGGTTTTTACATTTACATTTACATTTAAGTCATTTAGCAGACGCTCTTATCCAGAGCGACTTACAAATTGGTGCATTCACCTTATGACATCCAGTGGAACAGCCACTTTACAATAGTGCATTTTTGGCAGTAGTAGCCATGGTGTATGACCTCCATGTGACATTCTGTAATACACGTGCCGTGTAGGAACTGTATTGTTTTCATAACTCTCTCTCTGGCGCACTGGGTCATATGGAGGTTATTAGTGGGGCTGCTAGTGTGAGCTACGATACATACAAATATAGTGGCTAGACCTGCATACTGGATATGCAAATTCACCCAGTGTATTTAGGCTAATCAGGCATGTATCATTTTCTTTATTTTAACAAAAATACCTGCTACAATAAGAAAATGTATATATGAGTGCGTTCTAAGAAAAAGACAAAGTAAAATTTGACAAATTCAATATCTGAATGATATTATTATAAAAATTTGAAAAGTTTCGAGTATCTTTATCCATTCAACTGTTGCATTGCTTAGAATTAAAAGTGAAAAGAAAGAGTGTTGTGCTGTGGGAAGACATTTTGTTGCATTCTTCTCATTACTGTTCATTAAACCCACAACAACAACCACAACATAAATAATTGTGTCTCTATCGCGGCCAGGCGGGGCACCGGCTCCAGCGGTGTCCGGTGCATCCCAACCCAAAGTCCACTGGAGTAGAGGGTCTGCCCCGTGATCCTCTGTCTCCCAGGGTAGGCGTGAGTATTCCCTTCATCATCGTTTTCCGTCAAACCCTTCCTGGTTTCCATTTCACTGGTTGGCTGTCCCTCAGGTGTTGTCCCTTCCTCATCACCTGGGCTCCTGTACACAAAGTCATCCTTGGCCTTCCGTGGCTCCAATGTCATGACCCCACCATCTCCTGGTCGAGGATGAAAATCACTGCATGGGCACCCGGATGTCGGAAAACCTGCTTTCCCTTATCTTGTGGTTCCAGTATGTTGAGAGTGCCCTCCAGCCCACTATTCCTTCCTCCCATTTCATTGGCCCCGTGTACTGTCACGTCTTCTCCCGCTCTCCTGCTCCGGTGCTCGACGTCGCCAGTTTACTAACCACCTGTCCGGGCAACCATCATTACGCACACCTGTGCCCCATCATCATGCACACCTGGACTTCATCACCACCTTGATTACTTCCCCTTTATTTAGCACTCTGTAGCCTCCCTCATCAGCCATTATTGGTTATGTTTTCATGTCCAGGCACTTTTGCATCACTCCATGTTCATTGTTATTAATATTACTATGACTGCAGCTGCTTCCTGACTCCTGTGTCTCCATTACAATAATGTC
This sequence comes from Oncorhynchus nerka, assembly GCF_034236695.1. Taxonomy (NCBI): domain Eukaryota; kingdom Metazoa; phylum Chordata; class Actinopteri; order Salmoniformes; family Salmonidae; genus Oncorhynchus; species Oncorhynchus nerka. The sequence goes on along the minus strand of NC_088397.1, from coordinate 66,125,804 downwards.
ATTTAGAAAGTAAATCGGTTGATTGACAGGGTACAACAATGCACGTCACACCACCCCTAACCACAAAGCTAATGTGTTGAGTGTTCTGTCCTTACTTGCAGAATGAAAGAGGAGAGAAAGAGTGCGTGGTTCCGACTGGGCCCAGTGTGAGTGAGGGAACAGAAGGTCCAGTTCATTTACAATTAGGTCCACCACTGGGTCTGCATAGCAATGAGCGAGGAGAGACGCTTTGGATCCATCCCTGTTTGAAATAGTCTGTCTGTCTGTCTGTCTTAATGTGAACTCTGAGTGTAGTACCTTATTAGAATTCCATCTGTCTTTACCTGTTTGTGTAGAGAATGTGTCTGTTTTTTATTGTTCGCAACACTTTCTGTGCGTCTGTCTGCATCTGTGTGTGTGAGAGGGTTAAGTAGTGGAGGTGTTGAGCGCTAGTTGGACTGTGTGTAGGCTGGGAGGCATGTCTGCGGCTCTTACCCCACACAGTTTCTACCCAGTCCAACTGTGTGATGTAAGTGTCTGAATGTGTTTGGACCCCAGGAAGAGTAGCTGCTGGCAGGAACTAATATTGATCCATAATAAATACAAATACAGCTCTGGCCTCTACAGGATAACTCCCCCCTCTCTACTGAGACAGATTGGAGGGTTCCACAAACAGTTGATCCTTTCTACTGAGATAGAACACAGCTGACATGTAGGGCTATAAGAAGATGAGAAGGAGATATATACTGTAGGCAACGGTAGGACAGAGATCAGGCAGATATACAGGAAACAGAAGTAATTTATTCTGACCTCCCCACATTATAATTGGAAGAAGTGTAAACTAACATAGCCTATTAGCTAGAAAATGTAACTCCGAACTAGGGCTGTGACGATTATGGAATTTTGGGTAACAATGGATTGTCATACAAATGGACACAGTTATCATAATTGTCATTTTTGAGCTTGTAATGCATCATAATGCATCTTTGAAAGACATACCTAATGAATGATTTCAATTATGACATACAGTGCCTTGCAAAACTATTCACCCCCTTGGCATTTTTCTTATTTTGTTGCATTGCAACCTGTAATTAAATGGATTTTTATCTGGATTTCATGTAATGGACATACACAAAATAGTCCAAATTGGTGAAGTTAGATTTTTTTTTAAAACAAGTTTAAAAAAAACAATTAAGGGAAAAGTGGTGCGTGCATATGTATTCATCCCCTTTGCTATGGAGTCCCTAAATAAGATCTGGTGAAACTAATTACCTTCAGAAGTCACATAATTAGCTGAATAAAGTCCACTTGTATGCAATGATCTGTCACATGATCTGTCACATGATCTCAGTATATATACACCTGTTCTGAAAGGTCCCAGAGTCTGCAACACCACTAAGCAAGGGGCACCACCAAGCAAGCGGCACTATGAAGACCAAGGAGCTCTCCAAACGGGTCAGGGAGAAAGTTGTGGATCAGGTCAGGTCAGGGTTGGGTTATAAAAAAATATCCGAAACTTTGAACATCCCACAGATCACCATTAAATCCATGATTAAAAAATGGAAAGAATATGGCACCACAGCAAACCTGCCAAGAGAGGGCCGCCCACCAATACCAAGCAAGGAGGGCATTAATCAAAGAGGCAACAAAGAGACCAAAGATAACCCTGAAGGAGCTGCAAAGCAACACAGCGAAGATTGGAGTATCTGTCCATAGGATCACTTTAAGCCGTAAACTCCAGAGCTGAGCTTTACGGAAGAGTGGCCAGAAAAAAAGCCATTGCTTAAAGAAAAGAAATAAGCAAACATGTTTGGTGTTCGCCAAAAGGCATGTGGGAGACTCCCCAAACATATGGAAGAAGGTACTCTGGTCAGATTAGCACAAACCCAACACCTCTCATCACCCTGAGAATATCATCCCCACAGTGAAGCATGGTGGTGGCAGCATCATGCTGTGGGGATGTTTTTCATCAGCAGGGACTGGGAAACTGGTCAGAATTGAAGGAATGATGGATGGCATTAAATACAGGGACATTTTTGAGGGAAACCTGTTTCAGTCTTCCAGATATTTGAGACTGGGATGGAGGTTCACCTTCCAGCAGGACAATGACCCTAAGCTTACTGCTAAAGCAACACTTGAGTGGTTTAAGTGGAAACATTTCAATGTCTTGGAATGGCCTAGTCAAAGCCCAGGCGTCAAATCAATTGAGAATCTGTGGTATGACTTAAAGATTGCTGTACACCAGAGGAACCCATCCAACTTGAAGGAGCTGGAGCGGTTTTGACTTTAAGAAGGGGCAAAAATCCCAGTGGCTAGATGTGCCAAGCTTATAGAGACATACCCCAAGAGACATGCAGCTGTAATTACTGCAAAAGAATGCTAAAGAACCGCTATTGGGTCAACTATATCTACTTGAATATAAAGTTGAATCCCCTCCTTCTCCTAAAATGACTGTTTTAAGACGATTATGATGATTATTATACGATAATTGTGCCAGCCCTACTTCAAACACATGTTCGCTAGTAGTAGCTGTTTAGCCATATGTTGGAAAAAATGTATTTCCAAGTCAAGAAAGCTTGCCAGCAGCCAGCTTCACTTGTCATGACTGGTACTTGCGGGTGCTATGTCAGATACTCCAGTGAGTGTAATTAGCTCAATATTAGGAGTTGAGAAATAAAGTTCACATCAAATAAGATATTCCCCACTTTTCTACTGTAGGTATGTATCCACTTTTTATTTTGTATAAATATATTTTGAGGACCCCCTGCAGTACCTATTGGATACAGGGCTAAGGAGAGAGGGTAGTGGTGTTGGAGATGAATTAGTGTCGGAAGGAACATCCCATTTTACCCCCTTTTAGGATGATGTATGGTCAGCCCCTCCCAGACAGACGGCCCCCTTTTTTTTTCTCTCTGCCCACCTGTAACTGAGAGCTTTGTGAATACGTCATTACCTTTGACCCATTAGGATATGGATGGAGAAGCCTAGCCAACTGGGATGTGGGGCAGGTAGGTGGGGCACAGGCTCGAGGTGTGCATTTGTGTAACTGTGTTGGTGCGAAGGGTGTGAGTGTCTTTGTGTGTGTGGGGTGAGGTGTGTGTATGCGTTGTACTGTATGGATGAGGTCCAAATCCAAATCGGAGTCCGAACCCATCCACTCCTTGTAAAGCTGGGTTCCTGATTGTGTAACCTTGTGTAAAACACACACACACACACCCTGATCACCGCCTCCCTGCCCCACATCCCAGCTGGGGTGTCCGTCAATAAGGATGCAGCTTGTATTGTAATCATCACGTGTAGTGTAGGGGGGGCTTAGGGGGACTTGGCTAGGCATAGGTGAGTGAAAGTGTCTGGGGAGTTAAAAGGATGCAATACTGAGGGACCAATTTGCACCCTATTCCCTTTATATAGGGCTCTGGACAAATGTTATTCACTAGGCTATATAGGGAATAGGGTGTCATTTGGGACGGAGACCGAGTCAGATTTTCAGTATATTGTCAGCATTGTCAGGGAGATTGATGTCCTCAAAACAATGGCTGTAATAGCAGTGTCACTATATCCTGCTCCTGTAACAACAGACAGTACTTTACTACATTCCACATTTACACCTTATAACTCTTACACATCATTTTCTCATTGAGGTGTAAGAGGACAGAACTAAGACAGCGATCCACTGGGCTCAGAAATGGGGGCAAAATAGTCCCAAAACACATACAAATACCACTATTACAATATAAACACGTGAGCGTTTGTGAGTCACACATACAAATACCACTACTACAATATAAACACGTGAGCGTTGGTGAGTCACACATACAAATACCACTACTACAATATAAACACGTGAGCGTTGGTGAGTCACACATACAAATACCACTACTACAATATAAACACGTGAGCGTTTGTGAGTCACGCATACAAATACCACTACTACAATATAAACACGTGAGCGTTTGTGAGTCACACATACAAATACCACTACTACAATATAAACACGTGAGCGTTGGTGAGTTACACATACAAATACCACTACTACAATATAAACACGTGAGCGTTTGTGAGTCACGCATACAAATACCACTACTACAATATAAACACGTGAGCGTTGGTGAGTCACACATACAAATACCACTACTACAATATAAACACGTGAGCGTTTGTGAGTCACACATACAAATACCACTACTACAATATAAACACGTGAGCGTTTGTGAGTCACACATACAAATACCACTACTACAATATAAACACGTGAGCGTTTGTGAGTCACACATACAAATACCACTACTACAATATAAACACGTGAGCGTTTGTGAGTCACACATACAAATACCACTACTACAATATAAACACGTGAGCGTTTGTGAGTCACACATACAAATACCACTACTACAATATAAACACGTGAGCGTTTGTGAGTCACACATACAAATACCACTACTACAATATAAACACGTGAGCGTTTGTGAGTCACGCATACAAATACCACTACTACAATATAAACACGTGAGCGTTTGTGAGTCACACATACAAATACCACTACTACAATATAAACACGTGAGCGTTTGTGAGTCACACATACAAATACCACTACTACAATATAAACACGTGAGCGATTGTGAGTCACACATACAAATACCACTACTACAATATAAACACGTGAGCGTTTGTGAGTCACACATACAAATACCACTACTACAATATAAACACGTGAGCGTTTGTGAGTCACGCATACAAATACCACTACTACAATATAAACACGTGAGCGATTGTGAGTCACACATACAAATACCACTACTACAATATAAACACGTGAGCGTTTGTGAGTCACGCATACAAATACCACTACTACAATATAAACACGTGAGCGATTGTGAGTCACGCATACAAATACCACTACTACAATATAAACACGTGAGCGATTGTGAGTCACACATACAAATACCACTACTACAATATAAACACGTGAGCGATTGTGAGTCACACATACAAATACCACTACTACAATATAAACACGTGAGCGTTGGTGAGTCACACATACAAATACCACTACTACAATATAAACACGTGAGCGTTGGTGAGTCACACATACAAATACCACTACTACAATATAAACACGTGAGCGTTGGTGAGTCACACATACAAATACCACTACTACAATATAAACATGTGAGCGTTGGTGAGTCACACATACAAATACTACTACTACTATATAAACACGTGAGCGATTGTGAGTCACGCATACAAATACCACTACTACAATATAAACACGTGAGCGATTGTGAGTCACGCATACAAATACCACTACTACAATATAAACACGTGAGCGATTGTGAGTCACACATACAAATACCACTACTACAATATAAACACGTGAGCGTTTGTGAGTCACGCATACAAATACCACTACTACAATATAAACACGTGAGCGATTGTGAGTCACACATACAAATACCACTACTACAATATAAACACGTGAGCGTTTGTGAGTCACGCATACAAATACCACTACTACAATATAAACACGTGAGCGATTGTGAGTCACGCATACAAATACCACTACTACAATATAAACACGTGAGCGATTGTGAGTCACACATACAAATACCACTACTACAATATAAACACGTGAGCGATTGTGAGTCACACATACAAATACCACTACTACAATATAAACACGTGAGCGTTGGTGAGTCACACATACAAATACCACTACTACAATATAAACACGTGAGCGTTGGTGAGTCACACATACAAATACCACTACTACAATATAAACACGTGAGCGTTGGTGAGTCACACATACAAATACCACTACTACAATATAAACATGTGAGCGTTGGTGAGTCACACATACAAATACTACTACTACTATATAAACACGTGAGCGATTGTGAGTCACGCATACAAATACCACTACTACAATATAAACACGTGAGCGATTGTGAGTCACGCATACAAATACCACTACTACAATATAAACACGTGAGCGATTGTGAGTCACACATACAAATACCACTACTACAATATAAACACGTGAGCGATTGTGAGTCACACATACAAATACCACTACTACAATATAAACACGTGAGCGTTGGTGAGTCACACATACAAATACCACTACTACAATATAAACACGTGAGCGTTGGTGAGTCACACATACAAATACCACTACTACAATATAAACACGTGAGCGTTGGTGAGTCACACATACAAATACCACTACTACAATATAAACATGTGAGCGTTGGTGAGTCACACATACAAATACTACTACTACTATATAAACACGTGAGCGTTTGTGAGTCACGCATACAACCAATACACACATTGAGTGTGTGTGTGACCAACACACACTCAATGGCAAACACTTAGTGTATTCAGAAAGTATTCAGACCCCTTGACTTTTTCCACATTTTGTTGTGTTACAGCCTCATTTTAAGTATAAAAACATGTTTTTCCTCATCAATATACACACAATACCCCATAATGACAAAGCAAAAACAGGTAATTATTAATTTTTGCAAAATTATATATATATTTTTGTTGAAAAATACTTATTTACATAAGTATTCAGACCCTTTGCTATGAGACTCGAAATTGCGCTCAGATGCATCCTGTTTCCATTGATAATCCTTGAGATGTTTCTACAACTTGATTTGAGTCCACTTGTGGTAAATTCAATTGATTGGACATGATTTGGATAGGCACACACCGGTCTATATAACATCCCACAGTTGACAGTGCATGTCAGAGCGAAAACCAAGCAATGAGGTTAAAGGAATTGTCTGTAGAGCTCAGAGAAAGGATTGTGTTGAGGCACAGATCTGGGGAAGGGTACTGAAAAATGTATGCAGCATTCAAGGTCCCCAAGAATACAGTGGCCTCCATCATTCTTAAATGGAAGAAGTTTGTAACCACCAAAAGCTGGCCGCCGGGCATAACTGAACAATCCACGGAGAAGGGCCTTGGTCAGGGAGGTGACCAAGAACCCGATGGTCACTCTGACAGATCTCCAGAGTTCCTCTGTGAAGATTGGAGTACCTTCCAGAAGGACATCCATCTCTGCAGCACTCCACCAATCAGGCCTTTATGGTAGAGTGATCAGGGTTGAGGGAAAGATGAACTGCGCAAAGTACAGAGAGATCTTTGAAGGACAAATGTTCACCTTCCAACAGGACAACGATGATAAGCCCACAGCCAAGACAACATAGACCTCGAGTGGCCCACTCAGAGCCCGGACTTGAACCCGATCTAACATCTCTAGAGACATGAAAATAGCTGTGCAGCGACGCTCCCCATCCAACCTGACAGAGCTTGAGAGGATCTGCAAAAAAGAATGTGAGAAACTCCCCAAATACAGGTGTGTCAAGCTTGTAGCTTCATACCCAAGGAGACTCGAGGATGTAATCACTGCCAAATATGCTTCAACAAGTACTGAGTAAAGGGTCTGAATACTTATGTAAATGTCATATTTCCGTTTTTTTATATAGAAATGTGCAAACATTAAATAAAAACTGTTTTTGCTTTGACATTATGGGTTATCGTTTATAGATTGACGAGGGGGAAAACAATTTAATCCATTTTAGAATAAGGCTGTAACGTAACAAAATTTAGAAAAAGTCAAGGGTTCTGAATTCTTTCCGAATGCACTGTATGTATTGTGTTGTATTGTATACTTGACTTATGTGACATTCCTTTCACGTATAAATGATTCCTTCCTCCCATACGCACTCCCATGCAGGTCCAGAGAATCACACACAGACACCCTACTTAAAATGGGTCAGGTCAGGCCTCAGGCTGACCAGTTAGCCTAGTGGTGGTTGTGGTGATGGAGGTGGTAGTGGTAAGGCTGATCTGAAAGAGCTGGAGCTGTGTGCATGCTTGTGTGTGTTAACACACTAGGGGTCTGGGTGTTCCTAACATCTGTTTTCTTGCTAAGGCATGGGTTATGTTTACCAACTGTGTGTCAGTAGATGTAGTTGTACATTCTTTGTCTGCTCTCAACTTTCACTCCCATGCATGTGCTGCATATACAGTGGGGCAAAAAAGTATTTAGTCAGCCACCAATTGTACAAGTTCTCCCACTTAAAAAAGATGAGAGAGGCCTGTAATTTTCATCATAGGTACACTTCAACTATGACAGACAAAAAAAAAAATTAAATCCAGAAAATCACAATGTAGGATTTTAATGAATTTATTTGCAAATTATGGTGGAAAATAAGTATTTGGTCACCTACAAACAAGCAAGATGTCTGGCTCTCACAGACCTGTAACTTCTTCTTTAAGAGGCTCCTCTGTCCTCCACTCGTTACCTGTATTAATGGCACCTGTTTGAACTTGTTATCAGTATAAAAGACACCTGTCCACAACCTCAAACAGTCACACTCCAAACTCCACTATGGCCAAGACCAAAGAGCTGTCAAAGGACACCAGAAACAAACTTGTAGACCTGCACCAGGCTGGGAAGACTGAATCTGCAATAGGTAAGCAGCTTGGTTTGAAGAAATCAACTGTGGGAGCAATTATTAGGAAATGGAAGACATACAAGACCACTGATAATCTCCCTCAATCTGGGGCTCCACGCAAGATCTCAACCCGTAGGGTCAAAATGATCACAAGAACGGTGAGCAAAAATCCCAGAACCACACGGGGGGACCTAGTGAATTACCTGCAGAGAGCTGGGACCAAAGTAACAAAGCCTATCATCAGTAACACACTACACCGCCAGGGACTCAAATCCTGCAGTGCCAGACTTGTCCCCCTGATTAAGCCAGTACATATCCAGGCCCATCTGAAGTTTGCTAGAGAGCATTTGGATGATCCAGAAGAAGATTGGGAGAATGTCATATGGTCAGATGAAACCAAAATATAACTTTTTGGTAAAAACTCAACTCGTCGTGTTTGGAGGACAAAGAATGCTGAGTTGCATCCAAAGAACACCATACCTACTGTGAAGCATGGGGGTGGAAACATCATTCTTTGGGGCTGTTTTTCTGCAAAGGGACCAGGACAACTGATCTGTGTAAAGGAAAGAATGAATGGGGCCATGTATTGTGAGATTTTGAGTGAAAACCTCCTTCCATCAGCAAGGGCGTTGAAGATGAAATGTGGCTGGGTCTTTCAGCATGACAATGATCCCAAACACACCGCCCGGGCAATGAAGGAGTGGCTTCGTAAGAAGCATTTCAAGGTCCTAGAGTGGCCTAGCCAGACTCAAGATCTCAACCCCATAGAAAATCTTTGGAGGGAGTTGAAAGTCCGTGTTGCCCAGCAACAGCCCCAAAACATCACTGCTCTAAAGGAGATCTGCATGGAGGAATGGGCCAAAATACTAGCAACAGTGTGTGAAAACCTTGTGAAGGCTTACAGAAAACATTTGACCTCTGTCATTGCCAACAAAGGGTATATAACAAAGTATTGAGATAAACTTTTGTTATTGACCAAATACTTATTTTCCACCATAATTTGCAAATAAATTCATTAAAAATCCTACAATGTGATTTTCTGGATTTTTTTTCTCATTTTGTCTGTCATCATTTTAAGTGGGAGCACTTGCACAATTGGTGGCTGACTAAATACTTTTTTGCCCCACTGTATTGCCAATGTTAAGGTATGCATTATACATGTTGCAGAATGTGGGTCAGCCTCTTAGAGACTGGAGAGGTGTTCTATTGGTTGCATAGCAAATGTGTCAATGATTTTGGGAGTGCACTTGGCCAGCTCTATAAAGTCACCTGCCTGTGTGTGTGTCTGTGTGTGTGCGTGGGCGTGCGTGTGTATAAATGGCTGTATTTATAAGTCTCTTGCTGCCTGTAACCCAGAGGAAGTGCTGAGTTTATTGGGCTGGCCCTTGTTCTCCTGACCCTTAGGCATGGTGTATGTCTTTGTGTTTCCTGCCATGTATAGACTACGGCACAACCCACATTTTCCCCCGGCCTCTCAGGACAAAAACAAGTCTTTATCAGCTGTCATAATAAAGGTACCTTAGTAAACCCTGAGGAGAGAACAACAACAGAGGAGTAGGTTTAGTTCGCGCTGCACGTAGGAATAGTCTGCTCCAGTGTTTTCTGTAAGCAGTCTTTCAGACCCATGCCTTTGTTTGGACACAATCCTGCATGAGGAAAGCCTACCAGGTAACCATTTGGTGAGGTCAATGTCTCATCATTCCTCATAACTATGACAACACTGGGGCCCCACAAGAGTGCATCCTCAGTCCCCTCCTGTATTCCCTGTATACCTACGACTGTGTGGCCTCACACAGATCAAACTCCATCATCAAGTTCGCTGACGTCATGACAGTAGTAGGCCTGATTACCTACAACAGCGAGACGGCCTACAGAGAGGTAGGCACTCTGACGGTGTGGTGCCGGGTAAACAACCTCTCCCTCAATGTCAGCAAAACAAAGAAGCTGTTTATAGACTTCAGGAGGAACCAGGCTGGACACACCCCTATCCTCATCAACGGGGTCGCCGTGGAGAAGGTGAAAAACTTGAAGTTCCTCGGCGTACACATCTCAGAGGAGCTGAAATGGTCAAACCACAGGGACACCGTGGTGAAAAAGGCACAACAGTGAGGCCTGTCCCCGAGGGCCCTCGCAATGTTCTACAGGAGCACCATCAAGAGCATACTGTTGGGCTACATCACAACCTGGTATGGCAAGACATTTTTAAGACATTTAAGTCATTTAGCAGACGCTCTTATCCAGAGCGACTTACAAATTGGTGCATTCACCTTATGACATCCAGTGGAACAGTAGTGCATCTAAATCTTTTAAGGGGGGGGGGGGGGTGAGAGGGATTACTTTATCCTATCCTAGGTATTCCTTAAAGAGGTGGGGTTTCAGGTGTCTCCGGCAACTCCACCGCCTCTGACCGTAAAGCAATACAGAGGGTGGTACACTCAGCCGAATGCACCATTGGGGGCTCACTGCCGTCCTTCAGGACACCTACAACACCAGGTGTCGCAGGAAGGCCAAGAAGATCATCACGGACCTCAGTCACCCAAACTATGGCCTGTTCTCCCTGCTTCCATCACTCAGATGCGGGCAGTGCAGGAGGATCATGGCTAAAACTATCCAATAACTTCTACCCCCAGACCATTAGGCTGCTGAATATCCACCACTGCTCAGCTATCTGCCCCCCCCTCCCCCCCCGGCTGTGATTGTGTTTGTGCTTGTATGTGACCTGTACTCCGATTGTATTATTACACATGATACGGCACAACCCACATTCTCCCCCGGCCTCTCAGGACAAAAACAAGTCTTTATCAGCCATCATAATAAAGGTACCTTAGTAAACCCTGAGGAGAGAACAACAACAGAGGAGTAGGTTTAGGTCGCTCTGCACGTAGGAATAGTCTGCTCCAGTGTTTTCTGTAAACAGGCTTTCAGACCCATGCCTTTGTTTGGACACAAACCTGCATGAGGAAAGCCTACCAGGTAACCATTTGGTGAGGTCAATGTCTCATCGTCCCTCTTAAGTATGACATGAAAATAGCTACCAGTCGCATGATTGGGTTTGGTTAGTCTCCAGGTATGCATGTTTTGCATTGTTGAAAGTGGAACAGCCATGTGCTGATACCGCTTTTTGTATTATTTCTGATGGTACATTGATGAATACGCTGATTCGGTGAGCGAGTTTATTAGCAAGTGCATCGGAGATGTCGTACCCACAGCAACTATTAAAACATTCCCAAAGCAGAAACCGTGGATTGATGGCAGCATTTGCGCGAAACTGAAAGCGCGAACCACTGCTTTTAACCAGGGCAAGGTGACCGGAAACATGACCAAATACAAACAGTGTAGCTATTCCCTCCGCAAGGCGATCAAACAAGCTAACCGTCAGTATAGAGACAAGGTAGAGTCGCAATTCAACGGCTCAGACACAAGAGCTTTGTGGCAGGGTCTACAGTCAATCACGGATTACAAAAAGAAAACCAGCCCCGTCGCGAACCAGGATGTCTTGCTCCCAGACAGGCTAAACTACTTCTTTGCTCGCTTTGAGGACAAAACAGTGCCACTGACATGGCCCGCTACCAAAATCTGTGGACTCTCCTTCACTGCAGCCTACGTGAGTAAAACATTTAAACGTGTTAAACCTCGCAGGGCTGCAGGCCCAGGCGGCATCCCCAGGCGCGTCCTCAGAGCATGAGCAGATCAGCTGGCTGGTGTGTTTACGGACATATTCAATCAATTATTATCCCAGTCTGCTGTTCCCACATGCTTCAAGAGGGCCACCATTGTTCCTGTTCCCAAGAAAGCTAAGGTAACTGAGCTAAACGACTACCGCCCCGTAGCACTCACTTCCGTCATCATGAAGTGCTTTGAGAGACTAGTCAAGGACCATATCACCTCCACCCTACCCAACACCCTAGACCCACTCCAATTTGCTTACCGCCCCAATAGGTCCACAGACGACGCAATCGCAACCACACTGCCCTAACCCATCTGGACAAGAGGAATACCTATGTGAGAATGCTCTTCATCGACTACAGCTCAGCATTTAACACCATAGTACCCTCCAAACTCGTCATCAAGCTTGAGACCCTGGGTCTCGACACCGCCCTGTGTAACTGGGTACTGGACTTCCTGACGGGCCGCCCCCAGGTGGTGAGGGTAGGTAACAACATCTCCACCCCGCTGATCCTCAACACTGGGGCCCCACAAGGGTGTGTTCTGAGCCCTCTCCTGTACTCCCTGTTCACCCACGACTGCGTGGCCATGCACGCCTCCAACTCAATCATCAAGTTTGCAGACGACACTACAGTGGTAGGCTTGATTACCAACAACGATGAGACGGCCTACAGGGAGGAGGTGAGGGCCCTCGGAGTGTGGTGCCAGGAAAATAACCTTAAGCTCAACGTCAACGAAACAAAGGAGATGATCGTGGACTTCAGGAAACAGCAGAGGGAGCACCCCCCTACCCACAAAGATGGGACAGTAGTCGAGAAGGTAGAAAGTTAAGTTCTTCGGCATACACATCACGGACAAACTGAATTGTTCCACCCACACAGACAGCGTGGTGAAGAAGGCGCAGCAGCGCCTCTTCAACCTCAGGAGGCTGAATAAATTCTACTTGTCACCAAAAACACTCACAAACTTTTCCAGATACACAATCGAGAGCATCCTGTCGGGCTGTATCACCTCCTGGTACGGCAACTTCTCCGCCCACAACCATAAGGCTCTCCAGAGGGTAGTGAGGTCTGCACAACACATCACCGGGGGCAAACTACCTGCCCTCCAGGACACCTACACCACCTGATGTCACAGGAAGGCCAAAAAGATCATCAAGGACAACATCCACCCGAGCCACTGCCTGTTCACCCCGCTATCATCCAGAACGCGAGGTCAGTACAGGTGCATCAAAGCAGGGACCGAGAGACTGAAAAACAGCTTCTATCTCAAGGCCATCAGACTGTTAAACAGCCACCACTAACATTGCGTGGCTGCTGCCAACATACTGACTCAAATCTCCAGCCATTAATATTGGAAAAATCGTTGTAAAAAATGTATCACTAGCCACTTTAAACAATGCCACTTAATATAATGTTTACATACTCTACATTACTCTTCTCATATGTATATACAGTACTCTATACCATCTACTCCTGCATCTTGCCATCTTTATGTAATACATGCATCACTAGCCACTTCAAACAATGCCCCTTTTTTGTTTACATACCCTACATTACTCATCTCATATGTACATACTGTACTCTACCATCTACTGCATATTGCCTATGCCGTTCTGTACCATCACTCATTCATATATCTTTATGCACATATTGTTCATCCCTTTACACTTGTGTGTGTATAAGGTAGTTATTGTGAATTGTTAAGTTAGATTACTCGTTGGTTATTACTACATTGTCGGAACTAGAAGCACAAGCATTTCGCTACACTCGCGTTAACATCTGCTAACCATGTGTATGTGACAAATAAAATTTGATTTGATTTTGATTTGAATTATGACATTTTTAGTTAGTGATGGCATTCACCAGTGATGGGAATCTGTCTGATGAAACCCTATATGAGGACAACAACAACATAGTCTTAATATGAGCTCTACTTTCCATCACAGAGAAGGATCGAGGGAGAGATGGAGGGTTAAGATGGGGGTAAACACAGTCATCCTTGACCACACCTGATCGATATTGTGTGCCTGTCACCATCAACATGTTTCTATTTACTGCAGCTTTCTGGGTGTGTTTGTATGTGTGTGTCTCTGGGCTCTCTTTCTCCTTGACCTGGGCTCACACACAATCACGTTCCCCTATATGTGTGTGTGTGTGTGTGTGTGTGTGTGTGTGTGTGTGTGTGTGTGTGTGTGTGTGGTAGAAGAGGGGACCCCCTGAGTGAGTGGAAAGTAGGGCATCAGGGTCATACAAGAGGAGCCACTGCAGATGTCATGGCATGTGACAGATCAACCATCAATCACACACCTGACCTCTACTACCTCTCACACTCCTCTTGTCTCAGACTATACCCATACACCCCTACACACACACTAAATAACAGGAATGACTGTAGGCCATGAGCACACACACACACACACACACACATATTTACAGACAGACATCACACCTTAACATACTGTACACACCAGTGGAGGCTGCTGAGGGGAGGATGGCGCATAATAATGGCTGCAGTGGAGTCAATGGAATGGTATTAAACGTGGTTTCCATGTGGTTGATACCATATCAATCCATTGACTCCATTCCAGCCATTACTATAAACTATCCTACCCTCAGCAGCCTCCACTGGTACATACAGATGGACACATACACTTAGCCTTACCCGCAGAAACCCCGCTCCAGCCAGGAATGTGATTCAAAGTCAGAAATTACTCTACAGAGATAGTTTGGTAACCATGTTCAGCTCAATCAAACCAAATTGCCTTGAAGTTTAACTGTTTGTGCTTGTATCTATTGTACGTACATGTGTCATACATAGTGAATGACGTCTGTTTGGCCCAGTTTTTCCATGCTGCAGACAGTCGAGAGAAGTAGAAACACAGACCGATTTGCATGGGGGAGAGGGAGAGACCGTGATTAGTAGAGCATGCTCATAAGCTCAGTGCTAGGGTTGAAGATTTTCCCCGTATATCACAAATGTTCAACCTGGTATTTCATGCCCAAACCAGAAGTGTAATTCTAAAGCATATAAATACAGTATGTCTGGATTTGATTAGAGCTTTAATCGGCATGAAAATTCCAGCCTGATGCTACCTGAGGGTGATGAGCTATACATTAAAGACATTTTATGAGCCCAAGCCCCCCCCTCACCAAACACATTTTTTTTGCAGTTATTTATCCAATACATAGCCTCTGATACAGTATATACAATACCAGTCAAAAGTTTGGACACACCTACTCATTCAAGGGTTTTTCTTTATTTGTACTATTTTCTACATTGTAGAATAACAGTGAAGACATCAAAACTATGAAATAACACATATGGAATCATGTAGTAACCAAAAAAGTGTTAAACAAATCTAAATATATTTTATATTTGAGATTCTTCAAAGTAGCTAAACTTTGCCTTGATGACACCTGGAATGCATTTCAATTAACAGGTGTGCCTTGTTAAAAGTTCATTTGTGGAATATCTTTCCTTCTTAATGTGTTTGAGCCAATCAGTTGTATTGTGACAAGGTAGGAGTGATATACAGAAGAGAGCCCTATTTGGTAAAAGACCAAGTCCATAATATGGCAAGAACAGCTCAAATAAGCAAAGAGAAATGACAGTCCATCATCACTTTAAGACATGAAGGTCAGTCAATGCGGAAACATTTCAAGAACTTTGAAAGTGTCTTCAAGTGCAGTCGCAAAAACCATCTAGCGCTATGATGAAACAGGCTCTCATGATGACCACCACAGGAAAGGAAGACCCAGAGTTACCTCTGCTGCATAAGATAAGTTCATTAAGGTTAACTGCACCTCAGATTTCATCCCAAATAAATGCTTCACAGAGTTCAAGTAACAGACACATATCAACATCAACTATTCAGAGGAGACTGCGTGAATCAATGTAGAAAATAGGAAAAATAAAGAAAACCCTTGAATGAGTAGGTGTGTACAAACTTTTGACTGGTACTGTAGGCTACCGCAGATATACGCAGAACAGAAAAGCCCATATACACTGAGTATACAAAACATTTGGAATACCTGCTCTTCCGTGACATAGACAGACCAGGTGGATCCAGGTGAAACTATGATCTCTAATTGATGTCACTTGGTAAATACACTCCAATCAGTGTAGATGGAGGAGACAGGTTAAAGAAGGAATTTTTAACTGTTTGTCGAGAGCTTCATGAAATGGGTTTCCCATTGCTGAGCAACCTCACACAAGCCTAAGATCACCATGCGCAATGCGAAGTGTCGCCACTGGACTCTGGAGCAGTGGAAACGCACTCTCTGGAGTGATTAATCACGCTTCACCATCTGGCAGTCTGATGGACTAATCCGGGTTTGGTGGATGCCAGGAGAACGCTACCTGCCCCAATGCAGAGTGCCAACTGTAAAGTTTGGTGGAGGAGGAATAATGATTAAAAGCAACGATATTCGAGTGATAGGCTGTTTTAAGAACTTTGCAGCTGCATTAATGAAAACATCTTTACAATTAAAAAGTAAAGATGTCCCCACCCTGAGCGTTGATGATTGGTCGCGCATATAGCAGAGTGAAGGTCGGGAATTCAATTCATTTCAAAAGGGCTTGATTCATATGGGAAACGTGTTTACATTGCCAAAACAAGTGAAATGAACAATAAACAAAAGTGAGAAGAAACAAAAAACAACATAAAAAATGTACAGTAAACACTGATAAAGGTTTCAAAAGGATAAAGACATTTAAAATGTTTAAATGTTATATTACCAGCTATGTACAGTGTTTATAACAATGTGCAAATAGTTGTCGGTTAAATAGTAGGGGAAGATATTTAAACAGATAAATATTGGTTGTATTTACCATGTTGTTTGTGCTCCTCCATTGATTGCCCTGTTTTCATGGCAACGGGTCACAAATCTTGCTGCAATGATTGCACATTGCGATATTTCATCTAACAGATATGGGAGTTTATCAATGTTTGATTAGTTTTCAAATTCTGTGTGGGTCTATGTGATCTGTGGGATATATGTGTCTTTAATATGGCCATACCTTTGGCAGGAGGAATGGAAGTGCAGCTCAGCTTCCACCTAATTTTGTGGGCAGTGGGCACATAGCCTTTCTTCTTTCGAGAGTCAGATCTGCCTATGGCGGGCTTTGTCAATAGCAAGGCTATGCTCACTGACTTTGTACATAGTCAAGGATTTTCTTCATTTTGGGCCTGTCACAACAGTGTTTAGGTATTCTGCTACTGTGTATTCTCTGTTTAGGGCTAGATAGCATTCCAGTTTGCTCTGATTTTTGGTTGATTCTTTCCAGTTATCTTTTTGTTTTCTTATAATTTGGTTGGGTCTGATTGTGTTGCTGTCCTGGGGTTCTAGGTTAATCTCTCTGTAGGTGAGGGTTTTGTGGTGGAATGTGTGGGGATGGCTTCCTTTTATTTGGTTGTAAAAATGTAACAGCTCTTTTCTGGATTTTGATATTTAAAGGGTATAGTCTCAATTGGGGGCTTGTCCCATTTTGTGAATTCTTGGTTGGTGAGTGGACCCCAGACCTCACAACCATAGAGAGCAATTGGTTCTACAACTAACTGAAATATTTTTTAGCTAGATCCTAATTGGGATGTCGAGTTTTATGTGCCTTTTGATGGCATAGAAAGCCCTATCTCTTAGAGTGTTCATAGCCTTGTGGAAGTTACCTGTGGTGTTGATGTTAAGGCCGTGGTAGATATATTTAGTTGTGTGCTCTAGGGCAACGGTGACTAGATAGAAATTGTATTTGTTGTCTTGGCAACTGGAGCTTTTTTAGAACACCATTATTTTTGTCTTACTGAGATTTACCGTCAGGGACAAAGTCAGACAGTATCTGAGCATAAGATCTGGGTGCTACTGAACCTCCTTAGCGCTCTCTCTCTCTCTCTCTCTCTCTCTCTCTCTCTCTCTCTCTCTCTCTCTCTCTCTCTCTCTCTCTCTCTCTCTCTCTCTCTCTCTCTCTCTCTCTCTCTCTCTCTCTCTCTCTCTGAGATGTATGTCATGTGCGATATACCATGATCAGCAGCTGGATATAACGGTAGTGGTGAAGAAAAACAATACTGTTGAAATGGTAGTGGCACCAGTTTTCTCATAGATGCCTGATTGTTGGTATTTTTCTGGCTACCCCTCTGTGCCTGCAGCACAGACGTTGGAGTCTGTTAGACCCTGTTAGACCATTGCTCTATGCCCAGCGAATGGTGGAGGAGGTTAGAGTCTGTCTGGCCCAGTAATGTGTTTCATAACTGGGCTGAATGCCTTGCCTGCAGTGTAGCGCGGCCGGGTCCATTGTCCCTGGGCACAGGCCTGTGTGATGGGGGAGTCACCCGGGCCAACCTCACATAACAGTGACTCATCCATCAGCCCTGCCTGCCTGGTGACTAGGCCAGAAACTCACCTATTCATTCATGCACATACTTGCTTATACACACACTGGTGCACACAAATAATCAAACAGACACACACCAAAACACAAGCGCTTATGCACACTCACACACATACCAGTACACTAACATACAGTCCAGTGCACTTGATGTTTGGTTAAGTTGGGTGTTTTTCCCCTGGTCCATTTCCCTGCTGGTCTGTCTTCCAGAAAGCTGGATTAGAGTGAGACCGATGTCTCCGATGTAGTGTAGATCCTGGGATCAGAGGCACCGGGAGCCTACACACACACACACACATTCACAAAAAGGACACATATTCACCAAGAACTCCTAAACCCGGATATGGTTTCAATTGTTTTTTCAAAATACATTTTTCCATCAGGATTTTAGAACTACTTCATATAAGGTCTGTGTTTCGTGTAGGCTTACCCTGGAGTAATGTATTGATAACCGCACAAATCTCCCAGACAAGGTAACTTGTATCAATATATTCGCCTGTAGTCATCACCCCAAAATGAAACGCTAAATAGCCGCTAATGTGGCTATTATACAGAACTACACATCCTGTCACAAGCGTTGACGTCATCCATCAAAGCAGTGGCAAGTTTAAAAAAAAGTAGCAAGTAACTTTTTAGTTTCTTGTGTAAATAATTGTTATTCTTCATGTGTATTCTTGTTTAGCATTTTTTCAAATTAACTAGCTAATTACTTTAACGTTTCTACTTAAAAAATGTTTTT
The DNA here is from genome assembly GCF_034236695.1 of Oncorhynchus nerka. Taxonomy (NCBI): domain Eukaryota; kingdom Metazoa; phylum Chordata; class Actinopteri; order Salmoniformes; family Salmonidae; genus Oncorhynchus; species Oncorhynchus nerka. Next base: position 66,106,571 of record NC_088397.1, on the reverse strand, counting down.
ATCCTGGCCTTTGTAGCTAACCTTAGGTCTCTGTTGATCAGAAGAAAGGATGGTTCTGTGCTATGTACCGGATTGTAACCACTATTCTGATAAGCACACGTGCATTTGAGAGTTTCCCAACCTCTGTAAGCGAGAGGCATCGCTGGGCATGTGTGATAAGGTAAGCCCTGTTTGCTAGCTGCTAACAAACTATTTTAGTTAGATCAAAGAACTGTGTTACCTAGATACTTAAAAAAAATAGCAAAATAATCAGCTACAGTAGTTACGTATAAAACACATGTTACCTAAAGAAAATTAGCACAGGCTAGCACAATGATTGTCATCCCCTTTTATTAATAATTAGTGTGAGCTAGCCAGCTAGTTAACGTTTGCTCACGGTTGGTGTAACGTTAATCATACTTTTCACACGGTGACATGCTAACTTTAGCCCACCAGCGTAGACATATAGCTAGGTGGTTAAATATCGACTGGTGGGCTAGTTAGGAACCTTGGCTGGCTAGTTGACTACATTAGCTAGCTAACGTTGCACCTGATCTCAGCATGGTGTAGTTGGACTTTCCTGACTGTCGGTGACATACTAGCGAATCTGCGTAACATTGGCGCTAACGTTAAATATCCCTGCCCTGTTGGACCAGCTAGCAAAGTTAGCTAAATATCCGTGCCCTGGTGGGCTAGCATGTGGCCATATGGAAAAATAACTACACGAACGGGGCAGTCAGTTAAACGGTACCAGTCAAAGGTTTGGATACACCCAATCATTCAAGAATAATAGTGAAGACAAACTATGAAATAACACACAGAATAATGTAGTAACCAAAAGTGTTTAAAAAAAATTTAAATTCTCCAAATAGCCACCCTTTGCCTTTTTTATTATTATTATTTTTTTAACCTTTATTTAACCAGGCAAGTCAGTTAAGAACACATTCTTATTTTCAATGACGGTCTGGGAACAGTGGGTTAACTGCCTGTTCAGGGGCAGAACGACAGATTTGTACCTTGTCAGCTCGAGGGTTTGAACTCGCAACCTTCCGGTTACTTGTCCAACGCTCTAACCACTAGGCTACCCTGCCGCCCCACTAGGCTACCCTGCCGCCTTGATGACAGCTTTGCACACTCTTGGCATTCTCTTAACCAGCTTCACCTGGAATGCTTTTCCAACAGTCTTGAAGGAGGTCCCACATATGCTGTGCACTTGTTGGATACTTTTCCTTCACTCTGCGGTCCAACTCATCCCAAACCATCTCAATTGGATTGAGGTTGGGTGATTGTGGAGGCCAGGTCATCTGATGCAGCACTCCATCACTCTCCTTCTTGGTCAAATAGTCCTTACAGTCTGGAGGTGTGTCCTGTTGAAAAACAAATGATAGACCTACTAAGTGCAAACAGATGGGATGGCATATCTCTGCAGAATGCTGTGGTAGCCATATTGGTTCTGTCTTGAATTTTAAATAAATCAGACAGTATCACCAGCAAACACCCCCAAACATCACACCTCCATGCTTCACGGTGGGAATCACACATGCGGAGATCAACCGTTCACCTACTCTGCGTCTCACAAAGACACAGCGGTTGGAACCAAAAAACTCAAATTTGGACTAATCAGATCAAAGGGCAGATTTCCACCGGTCTAATGTCCATTGTTCGTGTTTCTTGGCACAAGCAAGTCTCTTCTTCTTATTGGTGTCCTTTTATTAGTGGTTTCTTTGCAAGTATTCAACCATGAAGGCTTGATTCACACGGTGTCCTCTGAACAGTTGATGTTGAGATGTCTGTTACTCGAACTCAGAAGCATTTACTGGGGCTGCAATTTCTGAGGCTAGTAACTCTAATGAATTTATTCTCTGCAGCAGAGGTAACTCTTGGTCTTCCTTTCCTGTGGCGCTCCTCATGAGAGCCAGTTTCATCATAACACTTTATGGGTTTTGTGACTGCACTTGAAGAAACTTTCAAAGTTCTTGACATTTTCCAGGTTTTCTGACCATTTCTTAGAGTAATGATGGACTGTTGTTTGTCTTTGCTTATTTGAGCTGTTCTTGCGGTAATTTGGACTTGGTCTGAATTACTGAACAAAAATATAAATGTAACATGTAAAGTGTTGGTCCCATATTTTCACAAGTTGAAATAAAAGATCCCAGAAATGTTCCACCCCACACAAAGCTTATTTCTCTAAAAGTATGTGCCAATTTTGTGTACATCCCTGTTAGTGAGCATTTCTTCTTTGCCAAGATAATCCATCCACCTGACAGGTGTGGCATATCAAGAAGCTGATTAACCTGTTGCGACGAGCCATCCCGGATCCGGGATCGTGAATACAGCCTCAAGCTCATTACCATAACGCAACGTTAACTATTCATGAAAATCCCAAATGAAATGAAATTAATCTATTTGCTCTCAAGCTTAGCCTTTTGTTAACAACATTGTCATCTCAGATTTTCAAAATATGCTTCTCAACCATTGCAAAACAAGCATTTGTGTAACAGTATTGATAGCTAACGTAGCATTTAGCGTTAGCATTCAGCAGGCAACATTTTCACAAAAACCAGAAAAGCATTCAAATAAAATAATTTACCTTTGAAGAACTTCAGATGTTTTCAATGAGGAGACTCTCAGATAGCAAATGTTCAGTTTTTCCTGAAAGATGACTTGTTTAGGACAAATCGCTCCGTTTTCTGCGTCACGTTTAGCTACGAAAAAAAACCTGTATCCAGGATTGTGTAAATCTATCCGCAAGCTCATTAGCATAACACAACGTTAACTATTCATGAAAATCGCAAATGAAATTAATCTATTTGCTCTCAAGCTTAGCCTTTTGTTAACAACACTGTCATCTCAGATTTTCAAAATATGCTTTTGAACCATAGCTAAACAAGCATTTGTGTAACAGTATTGATAGCCTAGCATAGGATTATGCCTCTTTCAGCATGCAACATTTTCCACAAAAACCAGAAAAGAATTCAAATAAAATCATTTACCTTTGAAGAACTTCAGATGTTTTCAATGATGACTCTGTTAGATAGCAAATGTTCCGTTTTTACAAAAAATATTATTTGTGTCGACTAATCGCTCCGTTTTGTTCATCACGTTTGGGTAAGGAAAAAAATATATATATATATATTAAGTCATTAAAACGCGAACTTTTTTCCAAATTAACTCCATAATATCGACAGAAACATGGCAAACCGATGTTTAGAATCAATCCTCAAGGTGTTTTTCACATATCTATCGACGATAAATCCTTCGTGGCAGTTGACTTTCTCTCCTGAAGAAATGGAATGGACTTACAGATTACGCAATAATTTCGACACAGGACACCGGGCGGGACACCAGGTAAATGTAGTCTCTTATGGTCAATCTTCCAATGATATGCCTACAAACACGTCAGAATGCTGCAGACACCTTGGAGAAACGACACAAAACGCAGGCTCATTCCTGGCGCATTGACAGCCATATAAGGAGACATTGGAACACAGCACCTTCAAAATCTGGGGCATTTCCTGTATGAAACTTCATCTTGGTTTCGCCTGTAAGCATTAGTTCTGGGGCACTCACAGATAATATCTTTGCAGTTTTGGAAACGTCAGAGTTTTGTCTTTCCAAGGCTGTCAATTCCATGCATAGTCGAGCATCTTTTCGTGACAAAATATTGCGCTTAAAACGGGCACGTCTTTTTATCCAATAATGACATAGCGCCCCCATAGGTTGAAGAGGTTAAACAGCATGATCGTTACACAGGTGCACCTTGTGCTGGGGACAATAAAAGGCCACTCTCTAAAATGTGCAGTTTTGTCACAACACAATGCCACAGAGGTCTCAAGTTTTTAGGGAGCGTGCAATTGGCATGCTGATTGCAGGAATGTCCAACAGTGCTTTTGCCAGAACATTTTATGTTAATTTCTCTACCATAAGCTGCCTCCAACGTCATTTTAGAGAATTTGGGGGATGCATTTTATACATATTCTATAATGATAGGCTACTCAATCGGCTACATCTGTCGGTACAAACTTTGAGGAAATTGTCATAAAAAAGAACTCCCTCAGTTAAAACTACACCACTGGTCTGTAATGGCTTTTGGTGAGAGGGGGAACCATTGTTTTTGTTTTATATTCAGACTAGCGCTCCTACAAGCCCAATTTAGGCCAAGACAACAACGCAGAGCCCTTCTCACCATCAGTTCATATCTCCTATCATCTCAGTTTCTTTGTCCCTCTCCCTGCTCTGTATCAGCTGATAAGAATGACAAGCCAAACAGGATAACAGAAAGGGAAAATGTTTTAACTTTCCCTCTGTGTTCCTCCATCCCCCAGATTCAAATTATCGTCTGCATTGGCATCAGAATGCAAAGTAGAATTTTGCAGAAGCAGTTACTAATTCAGCAGATATTAACATAAATGTATTTATCCTCCTCCAAATATCACAGGAAGCTGCTGATGGACAAAAGGCTCATAATAATGACCGGAACAGAGCAAATGTAATGGCATCAAACACCTGGAAGCAATGCATTTGATGCCATTCAACTAATTCTGCTCCAGTCATTAACACGTGCCTGTTCTCTGCAATTAAGGTGCCACCAACTTCCTGTAAATACTGTAGATATTTTTTGTCTCTGTCTGTTCTCTATGATTTTCTCCCCTCCCCCACTTTCGCTTGTCTCTCGTTCCTCTTTGTTAGCTTGTTCCTGTTCCTTCCTCAGTGCTTAGTTCCCGCCCAACAACAGCTGCTGGTCTCTGATAGGCTGAAGCTGGGTAGGAGGAGGCGCTGAGGAAAATGTTTTGATCCTTTTCTTGCTCTGAGTTCAGTACAGACGTCAGTTCAGTATCATCGACAGACAGAGTCAGGAACAGCCCACACTCGCTCTCACACACAACCTACAGCCCCGGAGCTGTCTAAAACAACAATTTGTAGCACTGTGTACACGGGGAGATTACCTTAACCCAAGCCTGGACTATACTACACTGCTTTTGGACCAGGAAAGAACAGGGAACTAAAGGATTTTTCTCTTTTCTTCTCCTTCCTGCTATGCCCTTTGTTTGCTCCACTGTGGTCTCTGCTGTCCTAGCAGGTGTCCACTAGCACCCCCCAGTGAAACAGAGTGGTACAGCCAGAGCATAGGGAGCCCGGGCAGCCTCATCGTGGGCCCCTCCAGTTTAGCTGTCCGATGCGGAGTGAGGATGAGTCCTGCTCTAGAAGCCCTCATGCAGGCAGACGGGACACCCCCCTATCCCGGGAAAGGGGTGATGCTTGAGCCTTTTGTGCACCAGGTGGGGGGCCACTCATGCGTGCTACGTTTCGGCGACCAGACCATCTGCAAGCCCCTCATCCCCCGAGAACATCAGTTCTACAAGAGCCTGCCCCCCGAGATGAGGAAGTTCACCCCCAGTACAGAGGTAAGCTTATTCCCTTATCCCACCCTAAACCCACAATATAACACTCTCATTGGAATAACATCCATTATGCTGTGTGTTTGTGCGCTATTGCTACTGCCCAGTATTAATCTCCCCATATTCCTCCTTCAACCTGGTATCAGATCATTTTGTATTATTCTGTATGAAATCTGAGATACTCCATTTAGTATGATGTGTTACGTTTCGTGTATTAATTTGTGGATGTCCATCACCCATTTCCTATGATATGTTACGAATTTGTAAAATGTACTATAATGTTACGAATGATCACAACATACAATATGTTACGGATTTTCAAAATGTATTACATGTTACAAATTTGTAAGACGTACAAATGTTGAGAATTTGATATGTTACAAATTCTGTCCAGATGGCTAACATTAGCCAGCTGGCTAACATTAGCTAGTATGGAGGTTAAGTTTAGGAGTTAGGTTAAAGGGATAGAGGAAGGGTTAGCTAAAAGTTTTGGCGAAGGATTAGCTGACATGCTAAGTAGTTGCAAACTAGCTAAAAAGTATTAAGTAGTTGAACAGTTGCTAATTAGCTCAAATGCTGAAGTTAGCCTTGATGAGATTTAACCTCTCAAATCGTTGGGTTAATTTTGCCTTAAATAACCATCTATCTTATGTAACCAGACCAAATGTAACATATGATACTAATTTGAGTGTCATGGATTTACGTTTGCTATGTTACGTTTAGTCTATGAGACCAGGCTGCCTTCTCTCTTTCTCTACCTCCACCCCCCCTCTCTCAAATTTATTCTCCCTGGTCCTCTACTGATATGTGTTGGCTGGTGTGTTTTGTATTATTGGCTGCATTTAGGATTACAGCAGGTCACTGGAGATGGCACTACCACGGCACAAAGGGATTTGTTTTATGTTGGTGCTTAAGTGAGGGTGGGGGACAGACAGTATGTGACTCCATGATGCATCAGGGCTATGCAGTAGTGAGAGGTCGTTCTGCGAACGGCTATTTTTTTTAATTGATCTTTTTGGTGAACCCGAATCGCACCTTTATCAAAGGACAGGGTATTTTGCATTAGACAAAGTGGGAGAGATGACTGTCATGGAAAATAAATACATACACACACACACCCCTTGGGTGGAATATCACATTCTGTTTAGTTTTTCCATTTACCATGAAACTACACTTGTTGCCTCCTGACACTTGCACGCACCACACACACACACACTTTCTATAGCGTCACTCCTACTCCGGTTATGTGACAGAGTTGAGGCGCTAGTATGGTATCAGACTCTGCAGCAATGTATCGTGGGACTATAAAAAGACCCTTGGGATTTGGAGAGGAAGATATAGAAAGAAGAGCGCAGACATCTGATGACACTGAGAAATATTCCACATCAAACACACATGTTCACTTCTGCTCAAAAACACTTACACACACACACACACACCCATTCTCACACGCTTACAAACTCATTTAGGCTGCCCATATACAGTCACTTTGACATACTCACAAAGTACATTAGTCACAGGTTCTCAAACACTCATCCTCACATGCCCTCTGACAGTTGGAACAGGCCTGGGCAGTAGAGGGTTAACTGTTGCAGGGTAGTGTTATCACTGTGCATGACATCACTCAGGGCAGGCTCTGCAGAGGAGAGATAAGCGCTGGGTTCCATTGTCCTTCACGTCACTAGCCCCCCTAGTATCATCTCATACACATAGATCCTTCATTAGGGCCTGTCTTTATGCTTCATAGAACCTTTTCTCCAGTGCCAACCAAGGATGTTTTGTTGTGTAAATATTACAGAAAGGCTGGGATTTTCTTGTTTTGTGCTGCCATATTTTCATGTTTATATCCAATGGGATGATGTATATTCATCTCAATCCCCCTCCCTATCTCGCTCCATCTTCCAATCCCTCCCTCTCTCTTTCTGGTTTATGTGTCAGCTCCTGCAGTTGTGATGTTTTACTCTTCCTGTCTTGAAACCACCAATCTGCAGTAAGAGCTGCAGTACACATGGGGGTTTATTGGGTAGAGCAGGGACCAACACATGCACTCAGGGGTGGCCCCAGGACCGAGTTTGGGAAACCCTGGGATAGAGGTAGGGGGTGCGTTCATGTTTGGGGAACACATAAATTATCCCTGGACTAAGAAACGGTGTGTATACAGTTATCTATGAAAGTGTTCTGGAGACCACCACCCTCCTCCACACCACTCTGTCAATCCCTCCCCTTTTTCATTTGTTAGTGTGTTTAGATTATTGCCTTCAATTGAACTATATAAAAAGGCAAGTCAGACCTGAAAGGTCTTCTCTGAGAGGCTGTGTACGCAAAGTGCCTCACTTGATGGAACTTTTGTATCTCTATGAAATAATAGAATATCACACTGTTGGGTGAATATGTCTTCATTTCTGGTGTGTTGTCATGGTTGTATTTGAGTTTATACAGTGTATCTTTGCTGTGATATTGGGTTACCTTGAAATGTTGTAGCACTGTATGCGTATGAGTTGACTTGTGATCCTGGGTGGGTTTAGTATTTGCTTAATAAAGTTTGGACTGAGTGTCATACATTTGAGCCTCCTGTGGTGTTTGTGTATCTCTTTGCTTCTTGGGTTCATTCTCACATTTTTATTACTTTTTTATTTATTTAACATATACATTTGAAGTACTTAGACACTGTTTTTGTTGCCACTCAATGATCTCTGCTGTGTCCTTGCTCCCCCCCAACCTGCTCTCTCTCTCTCTGCTCCCTCCATAGGAATGCCTGTGTTTTGTTTGCATCTCTCTTTACAGAGTGTATTTGGCTGGAGGCAGGACCTAGTGGGTAAGAGCTGCCTATGACAACCCAGTTACGGGGAGGTCTTGGCTTCATCATATTATAAAATAAAAACTCCAATGCCGGGTAATAACCACCTTCCTATCCTTCTCTCTCCCCCTTCCCTCCATCTCCCCCTCTCTCAGGTGTGGTGTCAGTCAGCTTTGAGGAAGATGAAGAGGGCAACCTATGCCTCATTGCCTATCCCCTCCACAATGAACCAGAGAACCTGGAAAACAAGGACCCCTCAGCCGACTGCGAGCCCAAGAGCAAGATGATCAAATGGGGTAACAAGAAGACATCGTCCCTACTGCTGGAGAATGACAAATACAGCAAAGACCGGGCCAGACAGAGCACTAAAGAGAACAAGAGCAAAAGGTGAGCTCATACACTTACATCCATACACATACTATATATCCAAACACCAACATGCAGCAAAGATGTATGGTGAGGGGTAGATATCTAACCTCTTTTCCCGCTCTGTGTGTAGTTATAACGGTGCGGAGGCACAGCAGCAGGCTGAGGTTCTCTGCTACAGTCTGGATCAGAAGCAAATTAAACACAACCCCTGGAGTCTGAAATGCCACCAGCAGCACCTCCAGAGGATGAAGGAGAACTCCAAACACCGCAACCAATACAAATTCATCCTGTTGGAGAACCTGACGTGGCGTCACGCGGTGCCGTGCGTGCTGGACCTGAAGATGGGCACGCGGCAGCATGGTGACGATGCGTCAGAGGAGAAGAAGGCCAATCAGATTCGCAAATGTCAACAGAGCACCTCCGCCTCCATCGGTGTCCGCCTTTGTGGCATGCAGGTGTACCAGTCAGACTCAGGCCAGCTGATGTTCATGAACAAGTACCATGGGCGTAAGCTGAGCCTGCCGGGCTTCAAGGAGGCCCTGTTCCAGTTCTTCCACGATGGGCAGCGTCTGCGGCACGAGCTGCTCTCCCCGGTGCTGTGGAAGCTCAGGGAGATGCAGGAAACCCTGGAGTCCTGCGAGTCTTACCGCTTCTACTCCTCCTCCCTCCTCATCATCTATGATGGGGAGCCCCCCCGCACCTGTGCCCCCACCCGACCCCGCCACCGCGGAGGAGAGGAGGGTGACGATGACGAGCCCTCAGATGAGGAAGAGGAGGAAGAGAAAGAAGGTGCATTTGGGTTCCCCCGTGGATCGCCAGCTGGCAGCAGTGCTGGTGGGAGCAGTAACGGCAGCAGTAAGGGAAGCGCTGGTCGCTCATCCCGCGGTGGAGGAGGGGAGGCCAGCAGCCCGGTGGTGGATGTGAGGATGATAGATTTTGCCCACACGACGTGCCGCCATTACGGGGAGGACAGTGTGGTGCATGAGGGTCAGGACAGCGGCTACATCTTCGGCCTGCAGAACCTCATCACTATCATCTCCCAGCTGGAGGAGCACAGCGCCGACTAAAGACTGAGCCTCCACTCTGGAAAACTCTAATCCAACCTGGGAATAACAGCGCTGAGCTGTAGCCTTGGTCTGCCCTCCTCCGCCACTGGCCTGGTCCTATTGGCCACGACACAGCCAGGGGTCTGACCCCCCCACCTACTGTAGTGGAGATACAGGGAGCTCCAGGGTTGGTGATGGGGTCGGTCCCGTACCCCCCCGAACCAACACGGGACAGGACTGCTTGTGCACTCGTTTGCAACTTGTCTCTGTGACTGTTCTTCCTCTTTCTTCCTCTTTATTTTCTATGTAATGGAAGTGATAGTGTCTGAGACTGGTATATTAACAGGCTCAGGGACTCATGTAGCATCCTGTCCTCCTGTCATCCTGTCCTCCTCTCTGCTCCTCTGTTAGACTGTTTTCTTTACTGTATGGTCACTCAGAGAGGGACCAAAAGCTGAAGTGTAGTTCTGGAGGTTGTACTTGATGCTTTTAGACTGTATGGTGATGTGAAGTGTTTGTGGATGGCGTTTGGACTGCTGTTCCCCCAACAGCACAGCACACACGAGTGGGGGTTGCTTCTGTACAGGCTGAATGAGGCTAGTTGCTCGGTCAGTTGGCAACTCCTCACTCTCCTATAGCCGATTTTTGTATTTCTTCTGGTGTTTCTGCAGACCCCAGCAACGAACAGAAATTTGTTATACTTTTGGCCGTCTGGATTTACAAAAATAACAACGCATGGAAGGAGAATAAGATTTGGGTGAAGAAAAATGGATTTCTACCTTTTGTCAACAATAACACCCCCCGTACTGTTTAATCACTAAATCAAAGACATTTAAAGTGGGGGTTTATAAGGGAATAACATCATTACTTTGTCATTTTCTTTGTTTTTGTCTGATTTGCTCCTCTTCATTCCTGAAATGGTGACTGAACACAATAATATATTGATAAGGACAATAAATACAAAGACTATAGACTTTATTTATTTGTCATATTTCTTCAAAATAAACAAAGAAATTTAAACAAAATGGAGCAATGATGACCACATTCCATATTACTGTTCTGATAATGACTAGTGAATGTTGTTTTTTGCAAGATACCTCTCTTGTAGACCTGTGTGTCACTAGTATGTTGGAAGAAAAATAAAGACATTTGTGGTAAAAGCACTTTTCTGTCTGTCATTGAGTGCATAGTACTTCTAGGAAAGGGATGGGTGGGGGCACAGGGTGATGGAAAATAAGGGGGGGTCAGTGGCAATGTTCCCTCTAATTTTCAGGTCTGCTGAGCGCAAACTTGAACGTTGTGAAAATTCTGTGCAATTTCCAGCACGCGTTTACTGTGAACACTGAGGCTGCACCCACCTTCAGTTACAGTTTTAACAGTGGCCAGGTAGGCTACTGTGGCTATTTGAGCTTGACATTAACCTGTTTATCCACTATTGGTGACTGAAAATAGTTTTGTGTTGTTTGATTAAAGAAACCACTTCATTAAATAAAATGCATTATTATTCCCTTTCCATTATTACAGAGAATCAGACAAATTATGATACCCTCTGCCTATTGGCTATTCAGGCTTGAATAAACTGTCTCAAAATACAACACTGCCCCTTTGACAAAAAAATGAAATCTTGACCTGACTTGCTTTTCAATGATGGCTAGAAATACAAATGTTTTGTGCTCTTGTAGGAAGCAATCACTCCCCACTTGCTTACTACAAATTATCTATAGCTGGGCTAATCTCACCAACTAGCAAAGGATATGAACAAAATGTGCACAAGTGGCTACATGAAGCTCTTGCTTTGATCTCTGAGCAAGCGCATCTACTCTCAACCAATGTTCCCTCAACGGTGCACAGTAGCCCTAAGACTGCGATGGAGCTCCATGGGACTACCTGGCAAGCGCAGAGGAAATATCAGCCCACAGAGAGAAGCACAAGATTGAACTTCACTCAACTTTCTACAGTTTTCCCTGTTAACACTATCAACGTTTCCCTTGGCAATAGTGATCGAATCAACGTAATACTCGCCACTTTTAATGCAACATACCAAAACAAAACTATGCAAGATATTTTGTTGTAGGCAGAACAAATCGGAGTAGGATTCTATTACATTGACACGGAGTAGGATTCTATTACATTAACACGACTCAGCCATACTCTGCAGAGACCGGCATAACCAATCAGAGCTGCAGTAGGCCTATATGCAAACAGACCATTGCTATTATAAGCCTGCGTTGAGACAATGATTATCAATGCTTTAGCATTATGCTCACCCTGCACTAACATAAATAACATGAGAATATATACTTCTGCTAAGCTTCCCAGTAAAGAAATGAAAACAAGCAAGCATCCCAGAAAAGTGCTCAAAATAGCCCACGTTAACATATGTAGCTTAAGAAACAAGGTTCATGATATTAATAACTTGCTAGTTACAGATGATGTTCATATTCTGACTATCTCTGAAAATCACTTAGACAATACCTTTGGTGATACTGTGGTAGCAATACAAGGTTTTAACATTTACAAAAAATACAGAAATGCCAGTGGTGGAGTTGTTGCTGTTTATATTCAGAACCACATTCCTGTAAAGATTAGAGAGGATCTCATGTTAAATACTGTTGAAGTAATATAGCTACAGGTTCATCAGCCTCGCCTAAAGCACATTCTGGTGGGAAGCTGCTATAGACCACCAAGTGCTAAAAGTCACTATCTGGATAACGTGTGAAATGCTTGATGATGTATGTGCTATCAACAGGGAGGTATATTTTCTGGGGGATTTGAAAATTGACTGGCTTTCATCAAGCTGCCCACTCAAGAAAAAGCTTCAAACATTGACCAGTGCCTGCAACCTGGTTCAAATTATCAGTCAACCTACCAGGGAAGTTACAAACAGCACAGGAATAAAATCATCAACATGGATTGATCACATCTTTACTAATGCTGCAGAAATGTTCTTGAAAGCACTATCCAGATCCATCAGATGTAATGATCACAACATAGTAGTCACATCTAGGAAAAAACTAAGTTCCAAAGGCTGTGCCTAAAATAGTGTATAAGAGGTCATTCAAGACGTTTTGTAGTGATTCCTATGCTGTTGATGTAAAGAATATTTGTTGGTCCGTGGTGTGTAAGGAGGAGCAAACAGATGTTGCACTTGACACATTTATGAAATTGCTTATCTCAGTCAATAATATGCATGCAGCCACTAAGAACATGACTGTAAAAATTGTTAAATCCTCATGGATTGATGAGGAATTGAAAAATTGTATGGTTGAGAGGGATGAGGCAAAAGGATTGGCAAATAAGTCTGGCTGCACAACCGATTAGCAAATGTACGGCAAATTGATAAATCATGTAACTAAACTGAGTTAAAAGAAGAAGAAACTACACTATGGAACAAAGATAAATGACATAAGTAATGACAATAAAAAGCTTTGGAGAATCTTCAGTTACATTTTGGAAAAAAGGCAAACTCAGCTCCATCATTCATTGAATCAGATGGAGTACGGGCTGAGTAACAGGGAAAACTAGAAATTTGAGTGAAATTCAATCTGGTGCTTCTCTCCATGGGTTGATATACTGTTGTCACCATGGCACACCACATCTGCAGTAAGTCAGTTTAAGACAACCTGTGGGAAAATGTGTCACTTCTGTACAGGCGTGGATGATGGAGTCACCTCATAGTAATCTGATAGTGAATGTCCCTTTACCTGTCATGCACTACTCTTAGGGTCTAAGAGTGCCCACAGGGAAAATAAGAACAACATGTTTCATTACATGCATCACACTCTTTAACCTCTCTGGGGTATGTGGGACGGTAGCGTCCCACTTGGCCAAAAGCCAGAGAAAATGCAGAGCGCCAAATTCAAATAAATTCCTATAAAATCAAACTTTCATGAATTCACACACGTAAGATACCAAATTAAAGCTACACGTGTTGTGAATCCAGCCAACATGTCAGATTTCAAAAAGGCTTTTCGGCGAAGGAAAACGATGCTATTATCTGAGGATAGCACCTCCATAAACAAAAGAGAGAAAACATATTTTAACCCTGCAGGTGCGACACAAAACATAGAAATAAAAATATAAATCATGCCTTACCTTTAACGAGCTTCTTCTGTTGGCACTCCAATATGTCCCATAAACACCACAAATGGTCCTTTTGTTCGATTAATTCCGTCCATATATATCCAAAATGTCCATTTATTTGGCGCATTTAATCCTAAAAACACTGGTTCCAACTTGCGCAACGTGACTACAAAATATCTCAAAAGTTACCTGTAAACTTTGCGAAAACATTTCAAACTACTTTTGTAATACAACATTAGGTATTTTCTAAAGTAAATAATCGATAAAATTGAAGACGGGATGATCTGTGTTCAATACAGGAAGAAAAAAAACTGAAGCATGCTTTCTGGTCATGCGCCTCTATCAAACAGTACACATGAAGTGACTCTCGTTCAAGATGGCCGTACTTCTTCATTACACAAAGGAATAACCTCAACCAATTTCTAAAGACTGGTGACATCCAGTGGAAGTGGTAGGAACTGCAAGCAAGTCCCTTAGAAATCTGGATTCCCAATGAACACCCATTGAAAAGAGAGTGACCTCAAAAATAAAAAATCTGAATGGTTTGTCCTCTGGGTTTTGCCTGCTACATAAGTTCTGTTATACTCACAGACATGATTCAAACCATTTTAGAAACTTCAGAGTGTTTTCTATCCAAATATACTAATAATATGCATATCTTATCTTCTGGGGATGAGTAGCAGGCAGTTGAATTTGGGCACGCTTTCCATCCAAAATTCCAAATGCTGCCCCCTATCCTAGAGAAGTTAAGAGTTTATCCTATTACGCAGTTTATGTGTTTTGGTTTGTCCATTTTCTGCCCGGCTGAGACGTCTGTGACTCCCACGAGTGTTCTAGCACGTTTATGATCTTCGCATTAGGGCCCACCCAAGCTCGATTATTCTCACCAATCCTGGAAAACAACAAGAATGGAAAACATTTGGCATTGTGTAAAGCAGTTGGCTGGTACAACCATGGAGTGGTGTGATGTTGGCTGATGCAAGTAGTTGCCATGGGAATCTCCCTAAGAAACGTCTTGGGCTTACATGTTCTCTCTGACCCTCGTATTGGGAGCCGTTATTTCCGAGTGGCGCAGAACGTTTATTCCATATCCAAATCCGCTTTCCGGGATTGGAAAATACTGAGCTGGGTAGGGTAAAACCACAGAAGGCTTGATGATGTGGAAAGTATGTGAGGAATGCTGCTTCACATTACAGGCATGGCTCAGCCTGCTGCTTGCTCATAGAAACAAGAGGGATGGGTGGGGTCACCACTGAAAGGCCTGTGAAACAAGATAGATTCCCACTGCACAAAGTGGTTGAATCAACTCGTTTTTCAATGTATTGTGATGTGGAATTCAGTAGCGGGCATACATAAAATCACTGGGGAAGACAAGCCCCCCACCCCCCAAAAAGCCATTTTACAACCTATGTGTTGTGATAATTGCGTTGTTTGCTCTATAACCTGTCAATTCATATGCCTTGCGACCGTGATATATAGGCCTAGAGACCGAGACAATAAGAAGACATAGAGGCAGAATAAAACCAGATAGCAGCCTCTGTCCAAGTGAAGTCCACAAAGCATATTGCATGTACAGCAACAGACAGTTACATCCCCTACAGCATGGTCAAGCAAGTTAATGGTTATGACATTTTCAGATCACTAAACAACTATTGATTTAGAACCAGAGAGCGTTACCACAAGTCGCAAAGAAAACAGGAGCTGCCCCCAATATTCCAGCACCATTTCAACTTCAACATTTTAACATCATCAAATCACCTATGCTTAGTCTAATACAGTGACAACTAAAATATACCAAAAACAAGTTAGTCCAATCAACGTAAGCTAAATATGATGCGTCTGTCCATGGTTCTGATTTCTGTGTGTGTATGTGTGTCTGTGCATGCATGTTCGTGCAAGTAGAAAAACATGTTGACTCACCCTACTTGTAGAGAAACACCAATGTCATCCTCCTCTTTCATGTTGACGAAACGGTCTACCAGTCTGTCATACAGTACACGCTTTTATTTTTTGTTGTCCTAGGCTACCGGACTAAATTTCTTGCTCGCTAGTGTAACTTTCATTTATGGGCAACGTTAGCTAGTTAACATTACATTTCTACATCTAGCTACATATTAAAGTACCATCCTCTCAGGCCAGGGGCACAACCTTAGTCCAATGTATAAATGTATGATTGGATCAGAATCGCCGTTATAATAATTGGCCAGTACGGAGAATTAAGTAAAACCACAAGTCCATATCACTATCTCCATCCATGGCTAATTTAGAAAAGGGCCAATTTTTGCTAGCTAGCCACCGGAGGACAACACAACGAGATGTAACAATACAAGTTTTTCTTGACATGTGCTCTCAATGGGATTTGATAGGAGTGACAACAAAATCCAAGCTGGTTTCCCTTGACACTTTTTTGGGGTGTGCCAGGACCATTCACAGTTAAACTCGCTCAGTTTAGCTCAACGCTGATTTAAAATGTTACTGGCGGCAACAATATCATACTCGTTTGGACCAGTCAGTTTCCTACCAGTTTCCTACAATTTGCAAGAGGCTGAATGTATCTCACAGGAGAAAGCATCAGATCGACGTAGAGAGACAGAGGGGCGCTGTTTCGCTTGCTCGGATGCTTTCTCCTGTGAGATACATTCAGCCTCTTGCAAATTGTAGGAAAATAATGAAACACAGAGAAACGCCACTGGTGGAATCTATGTGGAAAATACATTGGATTTGAAAAAAGGCACATTTTTTGAGGATGACATTTCAACCCCAGGATTATGTCATCATGCTAACCAAATGCTATTGTGAGAATGATGGTTGAGAGTTTTTCAATTAAAAACTAAATATATTCACAGTTGCTATCAAAGTATTTCCAAAGGGTAGGTTAAGCAGAGCAAATAAAATGTGACCATACTTTATCAGTCAAACAGTATATCGTCAATCTATTTAGGCCTATATAGTATTTTGCAATTCATCAACAGCTATTGTTTCAATTCAACACAGAGTTCATCAACACATGGACATAATAACAGGCCTCGGGATTCACGCTACATTAAAATAATGTATCTGTTGGATTCACTTCTCCATCTCAACCAAAAATCTAAGTTAAACTTTATTCAAAGTTCATTTAAAGATTGATTTGATTTAGTCCTATTCTTTGGCTTAGATTTTTGGTTGAGATGGAGACGTGAATACAACATATAAATTATTCATTTGTAGACAAACTGGAATTAAAGCCAAACCAAGTCAGTGGCCCATCCTTCAAATGTTGATATTTGGTTGTATTGGCAACCAAACACAATTCAATATAACTTTTGAAATACAACAAATAGCCTATTAATTTGTTGACAAGTTAACAGATTATATGTTGGATTCACATCACCAACTCAACCAAAAATAAATGTTAAGAATGGGATTAAGCCAGTGTGTAAGGGTTTTCTTCTGGTGAAAGAGAGGCGGACCAAAATGCAGCGTGGTGGTTATTCATGTTTTTAATAAAGACGACTATACATGAACAGACTATACAAAACAAGAAAAGTGAAAACCTAAACAGTCCTATCTGGTGCAAACACAGAGACAGGAACAATCACCCACAAAACCCAACACATTACATTTACATTTAAGTCATTTAGCAGACGCTCTTATCCAGAGCGACTTACAAATTGGTACATTCACCTTATGACATCCAGTGGAACAGCCACTTTACAATAGTGCATCTAAATCTTTTAAGGGGGGTGAGAAGGATTACTTTATCCTATCCTAGGTATTCCTTAAAGAGGTGGGGTTTCAGGTGTCTCCGGAAGGTGGTGATTGACTCCGCTGTCCTGGCGTCGTGAGGGAGTTTGTTCCACCATTGGGGGGCCAGAGCAGCGAACAGTTTTGACTGGGCTGAGCGGGAACTGTACTTCCTCAGTGGTAGGGAGGCGAGCAGGCCAGAGGTGGATGAACGCAGTGCCCTTGTTTGGGTGTAGGGCCTGATCAGAGCCTGGAGGTACTGAGGTGCCGTTCCCCTCACAGCTCCGTAGGCAAGCACCATGGTCTTGTAGCGGATGCGAGCTTCAACTGGAAGCCAGTGGAGAGAGCGGAGGAGCGGGGTGACGTGAGAGAACTTGGGAAGGTTGAACACCAGACGGGCTGCTCTGGATGAGTTGTAGGGGTTTAATGGCACAGGCAGGGAGCCCAGCCAACAGCGAGTTGCAGTAATCCAGACGGGAGATGACAAGTGCCTGGATTAGGACCTGCGCCGCTTCCTGTGTGAGGCAGGGTCGTACTCTGCGGATGTTGTAGAGCATGAACCTACAGGAACGAGCCACCGCCTTGATGTTATTTGAGAACGACAGGGTGTTGTCCAGGATCACGCCAAGGTTCTTAGCGCTCTGGGAGGAGGACACAATGGAGTTGTCAACCGTGATGGCGAGATCATGGAACGGGCAGTCCTTCCCGGGAGGAAGAGCAGCTCCGTCTTGCCGAGGTTCAGCTTGAGGTGGTGATCCGTCATCCACACTGATATGTCTGCCAGACATGCAGAGATGCGATTCGCCACCTGGTCGTCAGAAGGGGGAAAGGAGAAGATTAATTGTGTGTCGTCTGCATAGCAATGATAGGAGAGACCATGTGAGGTTATGACAGAGCCAAGTGACTTGGTGTATAGCGAGAATAGGAGAGGGCCTAGAACAGAGCCCTGGGGGACACCAGTGGTGAGAGCACGTGGTGAGGAGACAGATTCTCGCCACGCCACCTGGTAGGAGCGACCTGTCAGGTAGGACGCAATCCAAGCGTGGGCCGCGCCGGAGATGCCCAACTCGGAGAGGGTGGAGAGGAGGATCTGATGGTTCACAGTATCGAAGGCAGCCAATAGGTCTAGAAGGATGAGAGCAGAGGAGAGAGAGTTAGCTTTAGCAGTGCGGAGCGCCTCCGTGATACAGAGAAGAGCAGTCTCAGTTGAATGACTAGTCTTGAAACCTGACTGATTTGGATCAAGAAGGTCATTCTGAGAGAGATAGCGGGAGAGCTGGCCAAGGACGGCACGTTCAAGAGTTTTGGAGAGAAAAGAAAGGGATACTGGTCTGTAGTTGTTGACATCGGAGGGATCGAGTGTAGGTTTTTTCAGAAGGGGTGCAACTCTCGCTCTCTTGAGGACGGAAGGGACGTAGCCAGCGGTCAGGGATGAGTTGATGAGCGAGGTGAGGTAAGGGAGAAGGTCTCCGGAAATGGTCTGGAGAAGAGAGGAGGGGATAGGGTCAAGCGGGCAGGTTGTTGGGCGGCCGGCCGTCACAAGACGCGAGATTTCATCTGGAGAGAGAGGGGAGAAAGAGGTCAGAGCACAGGGTAGGGCAGTGTGAGCAGAACCAGCGGTGTCGTTTGACTTAGCAAACGAGGATCGGATGTCGTCGACCTTCTTTTCAAAATGGTTGACGAAGTCATCTGCAGAGAGGGAGGAGGGGGGAGGATTCAGGAGGGAGGAGAAGGTGGCAAAGAGCTTCCTAGGGTTAGAGGCAGATGCTTGGAATTTAGAGTGGTAGAAAGTGGCTTTAGCAGCAGAGACAGAAGAGGAAAATGTAGAGAGGAGGGAGTGAAAGAATGCCAGGTCCGCAGGGAGGCGAGTTTTCCTCCATTTCCGCTCGGCTGCCCGGAGCCCACAAAACAGGCTACCTAAATATGGTTCCCAATCAGAGACAATGACTAACACCTGCCTCTGATTGAGAACCATATCAGGCCAAACATAGAAATAGACAAACCAGACACACAACATAGAATGCCCAACTAGCTCACGTCCTGACCAACACTAAAACAAGGAAAACACATACGAACGATGGACAGAACGTGACACAGTGGCTCAGACGGAACCATCCAAGCAGTAGATACATCTCCTTTAAATGGTTTCATTGTCAAACTAACACATTTCAATATTACTTTTGTAATACAGTAAATAGCCTAAAATTAAGGATATCTTACAAACTAATGTAAAATGCAACCTTAAAATTAGTAACACATCCATGGCCACATTTTGAGGTTACTGTAACTATAAATGTCTTCTTATGTAATCATATAAAACATGCATGTTCAAGATAGCATGCATAGGTCATCGCAGGTCTGTGAAGATAATAATCTGTGCAGAATCTCAAACGGCATTGATCACTTACACCATGTACTTTTAATGTAATCTCAGCTGCAATCCAGGTCATTAGATGGAGCACAGTGATAACACATTAATTATGTTGTATAAATAAACAAAATATCATTGTATTCCCATTTGAACTTTGCTGAGATTTTAAATGGTTGAAAGCACAGTGATAGACATTTGGGTGACTAAACCAATAATCAGACATTGTTTTTCCATTGGAATTTGGTTGTGCTTTTAGATGGTTGAAAGCATAGTGAAAACACATTGGAAATTCAACCAATTTTTGGCTGTCTTTTTGATGTGGTGAATACTGTATAGGTTGTAATCTCATTGATCAACGTCTCAACCAATTATTACACAATTAACTACGTTGAAATGACCTGGTGTGCTCAGGGGGTTTATACAAAGACTAGGTGGGTGGCAACAGATACATATTATTAGCAATGGATAAACAGGATAAGGTTAGTTGAATGTGTGAGATATTTGTAACAGTGTACATAGATAGGCTTAGAGGTCTTTATTAGTAGTGGATCTGAAAACTGAGCAGTGACAGCTTGCAAATGTGGTTTAGAAACACCAGATATTCTTTGTACTTGACTGAGAGGCTGATGATGGGCTCAATATGAGGTCTTTAGAGGGAGAGATAGTAGAGGTAGAAAAGTGGAATGATAGAGGGAGAGAGAGACAGTAGATTTCATCCACCATCAAGGGGCAGATCGAGGTCCATGTTGAATATCTAGTGAATGTGCACACATAGAGACTTAGAGAGAGAATGTTGAGGTTTAGATGGGCCGATGACGTCTGCGAAATCTGATTTGCGGGTGTAATGTTTAGTGGGCTGATGGAGGCCTAGGCTGTGGAGAGCGACTCGATGATGCCCCATGGAGGGCACACGGCGCCTGGGGGAAAGCCATGTGACTCCTGCCCACCCCCACCCCTACGTCCACCACAGTCCGGTCTCAACCGGCTTGAGCTGAGCGACTTACGAACTCATGGCCTGCAGTCAGATGACCTACATACATAGACTATGTGTGTGCACCATCCATTGATTCACCCATGATCCACTGATGCTAGGTCCTTTATGGTACTGTATTATTTGACCCTGCTGGTCATCTATGAATGTTTGAACATCATGAAGAACAATCTGGCCTTAGTGGCCATAATCTCCATCCGGCACAGCCAGAAGAGGACTGGCCACGCCTCAGAGCCTGGTTCCCCTCTAGGTTGCTTCCTACTGTAGGTTCCTGCCTTTCTAGGGGGTTTTTCCTAGCCACTGTTCTTCTACATCTGCATTGCTTGCTGTTTAGGGTTTTAGGCTGGGTTTCTGTATAAGCACTTTGTGACATCTGCTGATGTAAAAGGGACGTTATAAATACATTTGATTGATTTATTGTACCAAGCCGTGCACTCATATGTGCTAACAGTAAGACTCAAAGTCAAGGATTGGAAGGGGGAAGCTACAGAATGAGTCAGAAACTCATCCATTATTGTAGCGCAGATTTCCTGCAGGACACTTGCCATGTAAGGTGTTAATCAAATTGTTAGCCCTGTCATAACTTAGAGTAAGGATACTTAGAGTAATGCCAACAGATAAGATGACTGCCTTTGAGCTGCTTTCTCTTCTCAGTGAGAAAAACCTGGAGGAACTCTATCTTAACCTTTGGATGGCCCGAAGAATTGCAGTCACACTACCAGTAACAGTAGCATCGGCAGAGAGGAGCTTTTCAAAATGAAAGCTCATCAAAAGCTACCTCAGGTCTTCCATGTCACAGGAACGTTTGAGTGGTCGGTCTGGCCATCATGACCATAAATCATGATGTAGGGAAACACATGTCACAGGAACGTTTGAGTGGTCTGGCCATCATGACCATAAATCATGATGTAGGGAAACACATGTCACAGGAACGTTTGAGTGGTCTGGCCATCATGACCATAAATCATGATGTAGGGAAACACATGTCACAGGAACGTTTGAGTGGTCTGGCCATCATGACCATAAATCATGATGTAGGGAAACACATGTCACAGGAACGTTTGAGTGGTCTGGCCATCATGACCATAAATCATGATGTAGGGAAACACATGTCACAGGAACGTTTGAGTGGTCTGGCCATCATGACCATAAATCATGATGTAGGGAAACACATGTCACAGGAACGTTTGAGTGGTCTGGCCATCATGACCATAAATCATGATGTAGGGAAACACATGTCACAGGAACGTTTGAGTGGTCTGGCCATCATGACCATAAATCATGATGTAGGGAAACACATGTCACAGGAACGTTTGAGTGGTCTGGCCATCATGACCATAAATCATGATGTAGGGAAACACATGTCACAGGAACGTTTGAGTGGTCTGGCCATCATGACCATAAATCATGAGCGTTTGAGTGGTCTGGCCATCATGACCATAAATCATGAGCGTTTGAGTGGTCTGGCCATCATGACCATAAATCATGAGCGTTTGAGTGGTCTGGCCATCATGAGCATAAATCATGAACGTTTGAGTGGTCTGGCCATCATGAGCATAAATCATGAACGTTTGAGTGGTCTGGCCATCATGAGCATAAATCATGAACGTTTGAGTGGTCTGGCCATCATGAGCATAAATCATGAACGTTTGAGTGGTCTGGCCATCATGAGCATAAATCATGAGCGTTTGAGTGGTCTGGCCATCATGAGCATAAATCATGAACGTTTGAGTGGTCTGGCCATCATGACCATAAATCATGAACGTTTGAGTGGTCTGGCCATCATGACCATAAATCAGGAACGTATGAGTGGTCTGGCCATCATGACCATAAATCATGATGTAGGGAAACACATGTCACAGGAACGTTTGAGTGGTCTGGCCATCATGACCATAAATCATGATGTAGGGAAACACATGTCACAGGAACGTTTGAGTGGTCTGGCCATCATGACCATAAATCATGATGTAGGGAAACACATGTCACAGGAACGTTTGAGTGGTCTGGCCATCATGACCATAAATCATGATGTAGGGAAACACATGTCACAGGAACGTTTGAGTGGTCTGGCCATCATGACCATAAATCATGATGTAGGGAAACACATGTCACAGGAACGTTTGAGTGGTCTGGCCATCATGACCATAAATCATGATGTAGGGAAACACATGTCACAGGAACGTTTGAGTGGTCTGGCCATCATGACCATAAATCATGATGTAGGGAAACACATGTCACAGGAACGTTTGAGTGGTCTGGCCATCATGACCATAAATCATGATGTAGGGAAACACATGTCACAGGAACGTATGAGTGGTCTGGCCATCATGACCATAAATCATGATGTAGGGAAACACATGTCACAGGAACGTATGAGTGGTCTGGCCATCATGACCATAAATCATGATGTAGGGAAACACATGTCACAGGAACGTTTGAGTGGTCTGGCCATCATGACCATAAATCATGATGTAGGGAAACACATGTCACAGGAACGTTTGAGTGGTCTGGCCATCATGAGCATAAATCATGAGCGTTTGAGTGGTCTGGCCATCATGAGCATAAATCATGAACGTTTGAGTGGTCTGGCCATCATGACCATAAATCATGAACGTTTGAGTGGTCTGGCCATCATGACCATAAATCAGGAACGTATGAGTGGTCTGGCCATCATGACCATAAATCATGATGTAGGGAAACACATGTCACAGGAACGTTTGAGTGGTCTGGCCATCATGACCATAAATCATGATGTAGGGAAACACATGTCACAGGAACGTTTGAGTGGTCTGGCCATCATGACCATAAATCATGATGTAGGGAAACACATGTCACAGGAACGTTTGAGTGGTCTGGCCATCATGACCATAAATCATGATGTAGGGAAACACATGTCACAGGAACGTTTGAGTGGTCTGGCCATCATGACCATAAATCATGATGTAGGGAAACACATGTCACAGGAACGTTTGAGTGGTCTGGCCATCATGACCATAAATCATGATGTAGGGAAACACATGTCACAGGAACGTTTGAGTGGTCTGGCCATCATGACCATAAATCATGATGTAGGGAAACACATGTCACAGGAACGTTTGAGTGGTCTGGCCATCATGACCATAAATCATGATGTAGGGAAACACATGTCACAGGAACGTATGAGTGGTCTGGCCATCATGACCATAAATCATGATGTAGGGAAACACATGTCACAGGAACGTATGAGTGGTCTGGCCATCATGACCATAAATCATGATGTAGGGAAACACATGTCACAGGAACGTTTGAGTGGTCTGGCCATCATGACCATAAATCATGATGTAGGGAAACACATGTCACAGGAACGTTTGAGTGGTCTGGCCATCATGACCATAAATCATGATGTAGGGAAACACATGTCACAGGAACGTTTGAGTGGTCTGGCCATCATGACCATAAATCATGATGTAGGGAAACACATGTCACAGGAACGTTTGAGTGGTCTGGCCATCATGACCATAAATCATGATGTAGGGAAACACATGTCACAGGAACGTTTGAGTGGTCTGGCCATCATGACCATAAATCATGATGTAGGGAAACACATGTCACAGGAACGTTTGAGTGGTCTGGCCATCATGACCATAAATCATGATGTAGGGAAACACATGTCACAGGAACGTTTGAGTGGTCTGGCCATCATGACCATAAATCATGATGTAGGGAAACACATGTCACAGGAACGTTTGAGTGGTCTGGCCATCATGACCATAAATCATGATGTAGGGAAACACATGTCACAGGAACGTTTGAGTGGTCTGGCCATCATGACCATAAATCATGATGTAGGGGAAACACATGTCACAGGAACGTTTGAGTGGTCTGGCCATCATGACCATAAATCATGAGCGTTTGAGTGGTCTGGCCATCATGACCATAAATCATGAGCGTTTGAGTGGTCTGGCCATCATGACCATAAATCATGAGCGTTTGAGTGGTCTGGCCATCATGAGCATAAATCATGAACGTTTGAGTGGTCTGGCCATCATGAGCATAAATCATGAACGTTTGAGTGGTCTGGCCATCATGAGCATAAATCATGAACGTTTGAGTGGTCTGGCCATCATGAGCATAAATCATGAACGTTTGAGTGGTCTGGCCATCATGAGCATAAATCATGAGCGTTTGAGTGGTCTGGCCATCATGAGCATAAATCATGAACGTTTGAGTGGTCTGGCCATCATGACCATAAATCAGGAACGTATGAGTGGTCTGGCCATCATGACCATAAATCATGATGTAGGGAAACACATGTCACAGGAACGTTTGAGTGGTCTGGCCATCATGACCATAAATCATGATGTAGGGAAACACATGTCACAGGAACGTATGAGTGGTCTGGCCATCATGACCATAAATCATGATGTAGGGAAACACATGTCACAGGAACGTATGAGTGGTCTGGCCATCATGACCATAAATCATGATGTAGGGAAACACATGTCACAGGAACGTATGAGTGGTCTGGCCATCATGACCATAAATCATGATGTAGGGAAACACATGTCACAGGAACGTATGAGTGGTCTGGCCATCATGACCATAAATCATGATGTAGGGAAACATGTCCTATGATGACATCATTGATGATTTTGCCTAAAGAAAGTGCAGAAGAGGAATATTTTGATGGTAAGATTTTAATTCAAACATTCAAATGTTTACACACTTAGTAACATGTAAGATTGTATCGCAGAAGTGCATTTGTGTAAATGACTGTTTAACTAACTATGTGACATACTTTCTAGATTTCTTCCAGACAGTCCAGATAGACTGGTGGCCATGCTGATGCTGAAAATGCTCAGGCTGTAGAGGGAACCAAAGTTAATCACACAGCTGTATAAGTTTTATTTTACTATTTTGAGACATACAGTTGAAGTCGGAAGTTTAAATACACCTTAGCCAAATACATTTAAACTCAATTTTCCTGACATTTAATCCATTTAAAAATTCCCTTTTTTAGGCCAGTTAGGATCACCACTTTATTTTAATGGCCACTCCAATACCTTTACTTTTTTGTCCTTAAGCCATTTTGCCACAACTTTGGAAGTATGCTTGGGGTCATTGTCCATTTGGAAGACCCATTTGCGTCCAAGCTTTAACTTCCTGACTGATGTCTTGAGATGTTGCTTCAATATATCCACATAATTTTCTTACCTCATGATGCCATCTATTTTGTGAAGTGCACCAGTCCCTCCTGCAGCAAAGCACCCCCACAACATGATGCTGCCACCCCCGTGCTTCTCGGTCGGGATGGTGTTC
Source organism: Oncorhynchus nerka (assembly GCF_034236695.1). NCBI lineage: Eukaryota > Metazoa > Chordata > Actinopteri > Salmoniformes > Salmonidae > Oncorhynchus > Oncorhynchus nerka. The sequence continues at coordinate 66,080,512 of NC_088397.1, read as the reverse complement.
TTTGGCTTGCAAGCCCCCTTTTTCCTCCAAACATAACGATGGTCATTATGGCCAAACAGTTCCATTATTGTTTAATCAGACCAGAGGACATTTCTCCAAAAAGTACGATCTTTGTCCCCATGTGCAATTGCATACCGTAGTCTTGCTTTTTTATGGCAGTTTTGGAGCAGTGGCTTCTTCCTTGCTGAGCGGCCTTTCAGGTTATGAAATATAGGACTCGTTTTACTGTGGATATAGATACTTTCGTACCTATTTCCTCCACAATCTTCACAAGGTCCTTTGCTGTTATTGTGGGTTTGATTTGCACTTTTCACACCAAAGTATGTTCATCTCTAGGAGACAGAACGCGTCTCCTTCCTGACTTGTATGACGCTGCGTGGTCCCATGGTGTTTATACTTGTGTACTATTCTTTGTACAGATGAACATGGTACCTTCAAGCATTTGGAAATTGCTCCCAAGGATGAACCAGACTTGTGGAGGTCTACTCAGGTGTGTGCGTACTGGTAGCGAAGTCAGGTGCAGGAGAGCAGAGATTTGTGAACAGGCGCACACTTTATTGAGGCAGTGCAAAACGCACAAAACAGTCACAAGAATTATGTTTAACAATAAACATCTTTGTGAAATACCACGGGAAAAACAAACCAGTCTGGCGCGTCAACCACAAACACGTGACACAAACAATCTTACACAAAGACATGATGTGGAACAGAGGAATAAATACATGTAGATTGGTTGGGGAATGAAAGCCAGGTGTGCAGGGAACAAGACAAAACAAATGGATACATGAAAAATGGAGCGGCGATGGCTAGAAAGCCGGTGACGTCGACTGCCGAACGCCGCCCGAACAAGGAGAGGAGCCGACTTCGGCTGAAGTCGTGACAGGTCTTCAATTTCTATTCTGAGATCTTGGCTGATTTCTTTTGATTTTCCCATGATGTCAAGCAAAGAGGCTTTGAAGGTAGGCCTTGAAATACATCCACAGGTACACCTCCAATTGACTCAATGATGTCAATTAGCCTATCAGAAGCTTCTAAAGCCATAACATCATTATCTGGCATTTTCCAAGCTGTTTAAAGGCACAGTCAACTTAGTGTATGTAAACTTCTGATCCACTGGAATTGTGATAAAGTGAATAATAAGTGAAATAATCTGTCTGTAAACAATATGTTGACATTGTATAGACAAAGCTATTTGTATAATATTGTGGGGACTGCACTAATTACCAGGCAGCAGAGCCAAAGCTCAGTGTTATATTTTATTATTTTCTAAATTTGATATTTTCTACAATTTCTTATTTATGTTAATGTTATATTGACTTATCTTAAGATTCTATAGAACATATTCTATTCAATAAATCTTTTTTGTTGATACCTCATTCTGTTCTGTATAGGTCCACTTATTCTTAGACCAATAGATGGAGCAAACTGTTTTAAAGGAGGGAGGATTGTAGTGGGAGTGTAAGTTTATCGATAGCCTAGCATAGCATTTTGTCCAGCTAGCAGCAGGTTGGTCACGGAAATCAGAAAAGCAATCAAATTAAATAGTTTACCTTTGATGAGCTTCGGATGTTTTCACTCACGAGACTCCCAGTTAGTTAATGTTCCTTTTCTCCAAAAATATTATTTTTGTAGGCGAAATAGCTCCGTTTGTTCTTCACGTTAAATCGCCCGGAAATTGCAGTCACGAAAACTCTGAAAAATATTCCAAATTAGCTCCATAATATCGACAGAAACATGGAAAATTTTGTTTATAATCAATCCTCAAGGTGTTTTTCAAATATCTATTCGATAAGATATCCATCGGGACAATTGGTTTTTCAGTAGGACCGATTGGAATTAATGGCTACCTCTGTATTTTACGCGAGAGTCACTCTGGGAGCCATCAGGTGACCAGTTGCGCAATGTAGCCGCTTACGGGTATTCTTCAACATAAATGCATAAAACTACATCACAATGCTGTAGACACCTTGGGCAATACGGAGAAAAAGTAATCTGGTTGATAGCCCATTCACTGCTCAATAGGGACGCATTGGAACGCAGCGCTTTCAAAACATGAGGCACTTCCGGATTGGATTTTTCCTCAGGCTTTCGCCTGCAACATCAGTTCTGTTATACTCAGACAATATTTTTACAGTTTTGGAAACTTTAGTGTTTTATATCCTAAGCTGTCAATTATATGCATATTCTAGCATCTTGTCCTGACAAAATATCCCGTTTACTACGGGAACGTTATTTTTCCAAAAATGAAAATACTGCCCCCTAGTCACAAAAGGATAATAGTCTCCAGTTTGGCTAGAAACGTCAACTTGTCAGAATCTCACCTGCAGTCCACCAGGTTTTAAGAGCTTTATCAGGCTCTACTGAGAATGATAATTGTATTAGGCCTTTCATGATGTTGGCGACTGATAACATTAATAATGATGCTTATTAAGACCTGGCACCAAGCAATATGGGGGATTTGGCTAAAGCTGCGTGTGTAAGTCTCAGTATTTAACATGGTACATGATTTAACCTCCTGCTCCTTGCTTTAAATGATTAACCACAACTAACCTTTATATTTCAACAGACTAGGAAGGCATGGTACTTTGTCTGTGTGCTTGTGTTCACAAAAGTATGAATGTGTGAGAAAGAGGAGCGCCCGCTTTAATAAACCAAGGCCGTGCTGTGCTTGTCGTAAACTGTAAACATTTTAGACGAACTATTGGAACAGGACATTCAGCAGAGTGACCTTAAACATTGGCAAGACGTGACTCAGAGTACAAAGTGTAAGGATTTTCTGGTGAAAGAGAGGCGGACCAAAATGCAGCATGGTCGTTATTCATGTTCTTTAATTTATAAAGAAACTACACATGAGATAACTAACAAAAACAAACGTGAGAAAACCTAAAACAGTCCCATCTGGTGCAAACACAAAGACAGGAACAATCACCCACAAACAGTGAAACCCAGGCTACCTAAGTATGATTCTCAATCAGAGACAACTAATGACACCGGCCTCTGATTGAGAACCATATTAGGCCGAAACATAGAAATACCCAAATCATAGAAAAACAAACAGACTGCCCACTCAACTCACGCCCTGACCATACTAAATAAATACAAAACAAAGGAAATAAAGGTCAGAACGTGACAGTACCCCCCCCCCCCCAAAGGTGCGGACTCCGGCCGCAAAACCTTGACCTATAGGGGAGGGTCTGGGTGGGCGTCTGTCCGCGGTGGCGGCTCTGGCACGGGACGCGGACCCCACTTCACCATTGTCTTAGTCCGCTTTATTGTCCGCCTCCGTGGCTTTCTAACCATGACCACCCCTCTCAATGACCACACTGGACAGAGGGGCAGAAGCTCTGGACAGAGGGGCTCTGGCGCCTCTGGGCTGAGGGGCTCCGGCGGGACACTCCGGCAGCGGCGCCGGCGGGACACTCCGGCAGCGGCGCCGGACAGGCGGGACACTCCGGCAGCAAAGGCGGCGCTGGGCAGACTGGCGGCACTGGCGGCGCTGGGCAGACTGGCGGCACTGGCGGCGCTGGGCAGACTGGCGGCACTGGGCAGACTGGCGGCACTGGGCAGACTGGCGGCACTGGGCAGACTGGCGGCACTGGCGGCGCTGGGCAGACGGGTAGCTCAGACGGTGCTGGAGAGGAAGGCTCTGGCAGTGCTGGACTGAGGGGCTCTGGCGCCTCTGGAATGAGGGGCGGGAGCTCTGGCAGCGCCGGACAGGCGGGAGACTCCTGCTGCGCTGGAGAGGAGGAAGGCTCTGGCCGCGCTGGACACAGAAGCTCTGGCGCCTCTGGACTGAGGAGCGGGAGCTCTGGCAGCGCCGGACAGGCGGGAAACTCTGGTAGCGCCTGATAGGCGGGAACACCTGTGTTGATGGGACGGAGAGACAGCCTGGTGCGGGGTGCCGGCACTGGTGGTACCGGGCTGGGGACACACACCTCAGGGCGAATGCCTTGCATACTACGGCAAATCAACTGCTCTCTCTCTTCACACTCCCCCAATTCTATTAACACCTCCTCGAGTGTCTCCTCATCTCCCATCCGTTCACTCTCCTCCATTCTGTCCAATAACTCCTCGACCCTCTCAGACTCAGCCCTCAGCTTCGCCGACAGCTCCGAAAACATCCATGGCTCCTTACGGTAAACAGGGGGAGTTGGCTCAGGTCTGGCTCCTGACTCTGCCACACTCTCCCTGTGCCCCCCCCAAGAAATTTTGGGGGGTGCCTCTCGGGCTTCCAGCCGCTCTGCCGTGCTAGCTCCTCATAATGCCGCCTCTCTGCCTTCGCTGCCTCCAGCTCGGCTTTGGGGCGGCAATATTCCCCTGGCTCTGCCCAGGGTCCTTTCCCGTCAAGGATCTCCTCCCAAGTCCATCTCTCCAAATAGTGCAGCCTCTCCCACTGCTGCTGCTGCTCCTGCTGCTGCTGTTGCTCCTGCTGCACCTGTCGCTTCTCCTGCTGTTGCTGCTGTTTACCACGCCGCTTGGTCCTTGGTTGGTGGGTGATTCTGTAAGGATTTTCTGGTGAAAGAGAGGCGGACCAAAATGCAGCATGGTGGTTATTCATGTTCTTTAATTTATAAAGAAACTACACATGAGATAACTAACAAAAACAACAAACGTGAGAAAACCTAAAACAGTCCCATCTGGTGCAAACACAAAGACAGGAACAATCACCCACAAACACACAGTGAAACCCAGGCTACCTAAGTATGATTCTCAATCAGAGACAACTAATGACACCTGCCTCTGATTGAGAACCATACTAGGCCGAAACATAGAAATACCCAAATCATAGAAAAACAAACATAGACTGCCCACCCAACTCACGCCCTGACCATACTAAATAAATACAAAACAAAGGAAATAAAGGTCAGAACGTGACACAAAGTCCATGCACACGTGAAACAAATCACATCACATTGAAAGCACCATGTACAGCACAGGTCTGCCTACATCAGGGTTATTGATGTAATCAGTGTGAACCATAGAGGTACCTATAGCTGAGAGACAACCAAAAGTGTTGTGTTGGAGAGTGTAAGACGTGAGTACTGTGCTGTATCTGAACATGTGCTTATTTTACCTTAGAATGATATCACAGCCTGTTAAAGAAACCACTTGATCAAGGCTTTAATAATACCGCTACACAATCTCCGGTAGTAGGTCCAGCGGGCCCTTGGGGATCAGTTGAGATCAGTCCGTCTATTGATCACTCTGTGTGAATGTGGGCTACATGACACCTGTTCTGGAGCTGTACACACTGCCCCCTGCCCCTGCTGCCCGTGGCCCACATCAATAGTAGGTCTTATGACTTTGCCCCTTTGCTGCAGTCATAGATTTAGAATGGAATAGCTGATCTGACAGGTGTTATATATTCCAAATTCAAAACCTTATACGTATTTTTATTTTATACACTGTGTTTTGAGTTTCATCACACCTGACCATTAAAACCCATGATACAACATCAGTATAACAAGTAGTAAGGTCAGTAAGAGGACACTCCAATCATTGACAGACAATACCAGAGATCGGGGCTGAATTGGTACACTACATGACTAAAAGTTTGTGGACACCTGCTCGTGGAACATCTCATTCCAAAATCATGGGTATTAATATTGAGTTGGTCCCGCCTTCGCTGCTATAACAGCCTCCACTCTTTTGGGAAGGTGTTCAACTAGATGTTGGGTCATTTCTTTGCTCTGAGACACGGTTGTGCTTCACGCTGCTACAACATGGTAGCTAGGGTAGCTAGGGGACTAAAACAATGGAGAAATGTAGCTTTGCGCTTCAATGCTCCTGGTTGTTGCAGACATTTACTCACTACTACTGTTTACTTCGTGCATCTAAGTCATCTCCCTGAGTCTACCTTTAACCCCCTACAAAACTATAATAACCTTGAACAATACCTCTATAAGAACTATAACACACTGGATCCACTATAAACACACTTTATATTATTGTCCTTTTTTGTTTCTCTGTTTCTTCCTCTCTTTCTCATATACACACATTTTTACATCAATCTTTCTAAAGTTGACATAATTCACACAAAAAACACTACATTTACAGCACTAGCCTTACATAACCACAGACTGATTTCACAAACATGCCAAACAAGAGTTTTGTCATTACTGTACAGCTCAGGCTCTGGCCAATGTAATCTTGCTTCTATTCACAAAACACAGGAAGCCCTTATTCATTCACTGAATGTGTAACTAGGGCTGTTATGGTGACTGTATTGAGGTGACGAGTCATGATGGCAGTCAAATTTGACATGACCGTTTAGTCACAGTAATTAGGATTCTCCAAGCTCTGATGATGCTGTTAGTCATTAGTAGCCTACCAAACTTGCTAACTGCCTGGTACCCTCCACTCTATTGTCGCTCTAATCACTCTGACATCAAGGCAAATGCAATCGAAAATCTAATCAAACACTTCATGACAGCCCATGATCTGATGTTGCGCAACATTTCTATAGGCTCTGCAATTGCATGAGAAAACAGTGATGGCCTCTATTAAAAAGAGGAGGATCCCATCAGCTTTCTATAGACTAGGCCTACTTTATTTATTTCTCAACTTTCCTAATATTACATTTTACATTTACATTTAAGTCATTTAGCAGATGCTCTTATCCAGAGCGACTTACAAATTGGTGCATTCACATTAAGCACATTGCTTATATTTATAGCCTATAGTCTATAGCCTACCTGGCTGGCATGAATATAACTATAGCCTACCTGGCTGGCATGAAAATGAACCATGGAAAAGCATCCTTCATTCGCATATATCCTTCAGTGCATAGATGACATGTATTTTTTCTGCTGCCCCTGTTTCGAGACAGGTGCATGATAATGGTCCATTCTAAATCAAAACAAATTTCACACAAATACTATTTAGTATATGTAAAGACAAGATTAAATCAAAAATAGTCTGATAGGCGACAATATTAGCTTGTGAATGATGCCCAGTTTAATGTAAACAGCGCATGCTTTTTTTTGCAACTCTTTCAAATCAAAGTTGCACACCTCGTGTAGGCTAGCCCATAGGCCTATATGTTCTGATAAGGTTTGTATCACAACTAAAGTAGCCAAATAACTTCTTAAATTAAAGCACATTAATCCTCTTCACAACAGGTGTAGAGCCTAACTGGCATACATAAGCAGCGCGTGAGTTTCAAGTTTGCGGAAGATAATTTTCACCATAAAAGCATTACACGCATAATAGCATTTGTGGTCACTTTTGAGAATGGTGTTTTCCTGCTAATGGAACATACATGCCTATAGCCTACTGCCATGTGTGCATTGCTGCGCTTATAATATGAAGAAATAGCCTAAATAGTTTATCAACATTTTAGCTAAATGTTCTCTTGCGTCAGACTCATTGCTTAAAACAGTTTCTTTGATACTAGTGATTGTATTCATTTGGGATCCATCGCATCCCACAACTGTCTCAGCCTATGTTTGGAATATGTATTTCTCACACAGAATAGGAGTAGATCAACTTTTGTACTATGGGGGACAATAGATTGACATAGGCTAGTGCTTTTGTTGTTCGTTAGGCCTCCTCATCTTGTTGGCTAATGAAAAGTAAATGTGGACAGTTCTTCCAATATCTTCAATATGCGCCTCGGAATTGGAAAAGGACGCACGCAGTTGCATCCCTAATGTGTCTGTCTTCACTTGTAGCTTGTGAGAAAGACCCGATCACGTGACTGAGAGCGATGTGAGTGAGAGGTGCTTCCATATGCAGCCAAGGGAAGGGAATTATAATTATTATATTCAAAGGCACAATGGCCACTGGCCGCAAAAGGCATTTTTTAGGGGGAATTATGGCCACACAAAGGGAATGCAGGCGGGAAATTCAAAGCATTATCAAGTGCTTGTCGAATTGTGAATGAGAGACTGATGAAGTGTGTACAGCCTGCTCAAAAAACAAAGCAGAGCTCATGCCTTTCATGCAACTTTTTTCCAATCATCATTAGAGTCGCATCATGCAGACTTAGAATGTATTAAAAATCAAAACATATAGGCCAGCATTTGTATCACAACTAAAGTTACATAAATAACTCTACATTTAGCATGTAGGAGTACCTGTTTCTTTGTTAACCACTCACAGAATGGCCACGTGTTCACTCCCTCAGATAGTTTGTAAAAAATATCCTTTCTATTTTATTTAGCTATGTTCAATTGTATTCTTCATACTATAAAATAAATCAAAATAATGCCATGGAATTCTAAGCAAATATTGACTGCTAAATGAACAAGTTTTACCCCACAGCCATATGGCAGAGTATGCTATTCTGTTCTTCTGAAATAGAATACTTTTTTCATCATATCATGTTTCTTTAGACCTGTCTAAAATAAATAATTGTTTATTGTGATGGTGTAGGTTATATTAAAATGTAGATATTCCAAAGGTCTGCATCAGTGGCTTGTAGGCAATGCGTGGAAGCCAGGAGATGCTAAATGTGTTTATGCTAATTAACGGTCAATTACCTTGAGACCTGCAGTTATTTGCTTGACAATCACCGGCTGACAAAATTTCATGACCACCACTGCCCTACACTCCTACGTTTAACCTCCATATCTTAATTGGGTAAGTGGCAATCAAGGGCAGCTATGCTGATTGGGTCTTTAATAAACATATTCAATGCCAAAAAAGGTAGAAAATGTCTTAATACAAAGTGAATGATAGGACAGGGCTCAAAATCATCAGATGAGTATAATATTACAAATATGTTACAAATATATTACAAATATGTTATTTAAAGTCACTATCTTTGACTTTAAATAACACAGAAAGGACTAGAGGGGTTGGGGAGCTGTCTTTTACAGCTCTGCATGAGTAGTCTTGAATAATCTGGATTAAACCTTTGGACTGGACAGCAGTACTGAAGCACTGTGCTTACTGAAATTGGGTTATGGCGTTCCTCCATCTGTAACACCACAGCCTGTTAATCAATGGTAGAGAGATACTGCTGACGGTCCCAGGTTAAGTGGGTTTGATTCCCATTAGGTTTAACCTATTCCACCTCGCCGCACTGGCAGGGCGACCGGGACCATTCAACCAGGTAAGGTTGGGCAGGCTCGGTGCTCCAGAGCTCCAGTGCGCCTGCACGGTCCGGTCTATCCGTCACCACCTCCACGCACCAGCCCTCCGGTGGCAGCCCCCCGCACCAGGCTGTCTCTCCGGCTCATCCTTACAGGGGCTCCCTCTCCAGCGCAGCCGGAGTCTCCCGCCTGTTCGGCGCTACCAGAGCTCCCGCCCCTCATTCCAGAGGCGCCAGAGCTACTCAGTCCAGCGCTGCCAGAGCCTTCCTCTCCAGCGTTGACGGAGCTTCCCGTCTGCCCAGCGCCATCTGAGCTACCCGTCTGCCCAGCGCCATCTGAGCCACCCGTCTGCCCAGCGCCATCTGAGCCACCCGTCTACCCAGCGCCATCTGAGCCACCCGTCTGCCCAGCGCCGCCTGTGCCGCCAGTCTGCAAGGGGCCGCCTGTACCGCCAGTCTGCAAGGGGCCGCCAGTACCGCCAGTCAGTCAGGGGCCGCCAGTGCCGCCAGTCAGTCAGGGGCCGCCAGTGCCGCCAGTCAGCCAGGGGCCGCCAGTGCCGCCAGTCAGCCAGGGGCCGCCAGTGCCGCCAGTCAGCCAGGGGCCGCCAGTCAGTCAGGGGCCGCCAGTCAGCCCAGAGGCGCCAGAGCCCCTCAGTCCAGAGGCGCCAGAGCCCCTCAGCCCAGAGGCGCCAGAGCCCCTGTTTTATTTAGTATGGTCAGGGCGTGAGTTGGGTGGGCAGTCTATGTTTGTTTTTTCTAGGTTCTGGGTATTTCTATGTTTCGGCCTAGTATGGTTCTCAATCAGAGGCAGGTGTCATTAGTTGTCTCTGATTGAGAATCATACTTAGGTAGCCTGGGTTTCACTGTGTGTTTGTGGGTGATTGTTCCTGTCTCTGTGTTTTGCACCAGATAGGGCTGTTTTTGGTTTTCCACGTTTATTGTTTTGTAGTGTTCATGTTTATCTGTTTTTATTAAACATGAATCAATATAACCACGCTGCGTTTTGGTCCGCCTCTACTTCACCACAGGAAAACCCTTACAAACCTGAGCCATAATTCTACAGATCAGAACACAGGCCCTGAGCCCCGAGCCTTTCTGAGAAATGAAGAAGAAATGGCCCTACAGTAATTGTAAATAAAAAGATGTGGTGTTATACTGTGCTGGACAATTGAGCTGAAGGGTCATTAAAAAATATGATAGTTTTACATAGCTCTATATGATGTGTATAGATGAGGTACACAACGTGTATAGATTATAATTAACCATTTAATGGTCATGAACATTCAAAATCATGTTTTTCATGGAATTGGATGATATTTGAAGGAAACCAGAACAAAGTATAGAAAATGACTGTTGCTTCAACACTGATAAAGTTTGATCATAAAGTTACTGGTCCCCTCCCACATGTCAAATCAAATCACAACAGTAAAATGCTTACTTACAAGCCCTTAACCAAAAATGCAGTTTTATGAAAATAGAGTTAAGAAAATATTTACTAAATAAACTAAAGTAACACAATAAATAACAATAAGGAGGCTATATACGGGGGGGTACAGGTACAGAGTCATTGTGTGGGGGTACATCATTTACATTACATTTAAGTCATTTAGCAGACGCTCTTATCCAGAGCGACTTACAAATTGGTGCTTTCACCTTATGACATCCAGTGGAACAGCCACTTTACAATAGTGCATCTAGGTCTTTTAAGGGGGGAGGGGGGAGAGAAGGATTACTTTATCCTATCCTAGGTATTCCTTAAAGAGGTGGGGTTTCAGGTGTAATTGAGGTAATTTATACATGTAGGTAGGGGTAAAGTGACTATGCATAGAAAATAAACAGCAAGTAGCAGCAGTGTAAAAACAAAGCGGGCGGGGGGGGGGGGAGCTTGACCCAATGATGTACTGGGCTGTATGCACTAACTTCTGTAGCGCCTTATGTTCGGATGCCGAGCAGTTGCCATACCAGGCGGTGATGCAACCAGGCAGGATGTTCTCGATGGTGCAGCCGTATAACCTTTTGAGGATCTGGGGTCCCATGCCAAATAGTTTCAGTGTCCTGAGGGGGAAAAGGTGTTGTCGTGCCCTCTTCACAACTTTCTTGTTGTGTTTGGACCATGATAGTTTGTTGATAATGTGGACATCAAGGAACTTTAAACTCTCAACCCGCTCCACTAAAGTCCCGTCGATGTGATTGGGAGCGTGTTCAGCCCTCCTTTTCTTGTAGTCCACGATCATCATTATCTTGCTCACGTTGAGGGAGATGTTGTTGTCCTGGCACCACACTGCCAGGTCTTTGACGTCCTCTCTATAGGCTGTCTCATTGTTGTTTGTGATCAGGCCTACCACCGTTGTTTCGTTAGCAAACTTAATGATGGTGCTGGAGTCGTGCTTGGCCACACAGTCGTGGCTGAACAGGGAGTAGAGGAGGGGACTAAGCACGCACCCTTGAGGGGCCCCCATGTTGAGGATCAGCATGGCAGATGAGTTGTTGCCTACCCTTACCACCTGGGGGCGGCCCGTCAGGAAGTCCAGGATCTATTTGCAGAGGGAGGTGTTAAGTCCCAGGGTCCTTAGCTCAGTGATGAGCTTTGTGGGCACTATGGTGTTGAACACTGAGCTGTAGTCAATGAACAGCATTCTCACGTTGTTCCTTTTGTCCAGGTGGGAAAGGGCAGTGTGGAGTGCTAGCGTCGGTTTGTGGTGGTAAATAGTCGGCTACAAAAAAATATAGATTAAATCTTGGTAGATAGTGTGGTCTACAGGTTATCATGAGGTACTCTACCTCAGGCAAGCAATACCTCGGAACTACCTTAATATTAGACAATATTAGACACCAGCTGTTATTGACAAAATAGACATACACACCCACCCCTCATCTTACCAGACGTAGCTGTTCTGTCCTGCCGATGCATGGAAAACTGTATATTGTCCGTTGTCCTTCAACCACGACTTGGTGAAACATAGTCTCGAGTGGAGCTTATCCAGTTTATTCTCCAGTGATTGCACGTTGGCTAATAGAATGAATGGTAGAGACAGGTTACCCACTCGCCAACAAAGGCACCCTGATCTCCGCCTCCTGTATTTCCTTATTTCTTCATGCGAATGACAGGGATTTGGGCCTTGTCTGGGAGCAACATTATATCCTTTGCGTCCGTCTCATTAAAGAAAGTTGTCCAGTTCGAAGTGAGTATTCGCTGTTCTGATATCCAGAAGCTATTTTCGGTCATCAGAGGCGGTAGCATCGACATTATGTAAAAAATAAGTTATAAACAATGCGAAAAAACACACAAAATAGCACAATTGGTTAGGATCCTGTAAAATGGCAGCCATCCCCTCCGGCGCCATTGGTGGAGTCAAATTGATTATTAATTGATTGATTAAGGGGACAAGGTGACAACACTTTAACTCTAATTTTAATTCACCAATGGTAACATGATATTCTCTTACCTAATTTAAATACGTTTCGCCATGTAACCTACACACTCTACTGGTGCCTACATTTTACTGTAGGGTGTCAGCAAATACAGAATAATTAAAAGTTTACCCTATTCATCTATGGCAAAGATAGTTATACTGTATGTTTCCCCTTTAATTGGTGTCTTGTGTTAGCTAGTTGGCCTACTACAGGTCAGAGAACAGCAGCTCAGCTACTTGTGTGTAAGTGAGAGAGTGTTTGAGGGTGAATATTTAATCAAGAATTTTCCTTCAAGTCACACAACACTTGAGGTTGTGAGTGGCAATGAGCTCTCTGTTTCTGAAACGTAATTGGTAACAAACAATAGCACGGCCCCCTATAACCAGTAGTAATTCAATGTGGATAATCATGTTCATCTAAATATAATTTGGCAAAGACTATTACCAAGGGGAACATCCCTAATTTATTACTGTTATATCCTGTGTTTATACAAAGAGCAGCAGTGATAGGATGGTTTTATACAAGACACAACACTGATTACATTTAGTTATAGACTCTCTGATCGGCCAGAACAGGATGAAAACACAGACAACCGCCCATCCCTTTCCATCCCCTGTGACTATGACGTGATCTCAACCTAGCTTAGTCCAATCCCCACCTTTCTGACAAATATTGTCCCTCCTATCTCGCTCCCAATAACTTCGATCACACACAGACCTAAACAAACCCACAGAGTTAAACACACACTGCAGTCAGTCAGAAGAACAATGTTTTTCGTTAGTAGTAATGGTAGTGGGAAAGAGAAAGGGACAAACAGAAAGCAGGGGGAGGGATCGTTGATCTCTAAGATGTTTACATAATCCCAGGGACATGAGGTCAGCTGGTCAGGGACACAATGTTCCTCCGTCTGACTGATCACTGCTGCCGAGGATCATGGGACAGATTAAGCCCACTGAAGTGAATCACTCTGGCCTTGACCTCTGTGGTATGATCGGCGACTGGGCTGACGCTGGTCTGACTGACAGACAGCTGATCATATATGGGACACATCTCATCTCTGCGGGTCACCAGGAAGATCATGGGGGCTGTTTACTTGACGTAGACTAAATATACAAAATTAGTAGAATCGGCTATTTCAGCAACACCCGTTGCTGACAGGTGTATAAAATTGAGCACACAGCAATCTCCATAGACAAACATTGGCAGTAGAATGGCCTTACTGAAGAGCTCAGTGACTTTAAACGTGGCACCTACCACCTAAGTCAGTTCGCCAAATGTCTGCCCTCTAGTGCTGCCCTGGTCAACTGTAAGTGCTGTTATTTTGAAGTGGAAACGTCTAGGAGCAACAATGGCTCAGCCGCGAAGTGGTAGGGCACACAAGCTCAAAGAATGGGACCGCCGAGTGTTGAAGCGCATAAAAATCATCTGTCCTTGGTTGCAACACTCACTACCGAGTTCCAAACTGCCTCTAGACGCAACGTCAGCACAATAACTGCCGAGCAGCCACACACAAGCCTAAGATCACCATGCTCAGTGTGAAGCGTCGGCTGAAGTGGTGTAAAGCAGTGGAATAGCGTTCTCTGGAGTGATGAATCCCGCTTCACCATCTGGCAGTCCGATGGACGAATCTGGGTTTGGCAGATGCCAGGAGAACGCTACCTTTCTGAATGCATAGTGCAAACTGTACAGTTTGGTGGAGGAGGAATAATGGTCTGGGGCTGTTTTTCATGGTTCAGGCTTGGCACCTTAATTCCAGTGAAGGGAAATGTTAATGATACAGCAATGACATTCTTCCAACTTTGTGGCAACAGTTTGGAGAAGGCCCTTTCCTGTTTCAGCATGACAATGCCCCGTGTGCAAAGTGAGGTCCATACAGAAATTGTTTTGTCGAGATCAGTGTTGAAGAACTGGATTGGCCTGCACAGAGCCCTGACCTCAACCCCATCGAACACCTTTGGGATTAATTGGAACGCCGACTGCGAGCCAGGTCTAATCACCCAACATCAGTGCTCGACCTCACTAATGCTCTTGTGGTTGAATGGAAGCAAGTCCGCGCAGCAATGTTCCAACATCTAGTGAAAAATCTTCCCAGAAGAGTGGAGGCTGTTATAGCAGCAAAGGGGGGACCAACTCCATATCAATGCCCATGAGATGTTCGCCAAGCATACTTTTGGTCATGTAGTGTATGTTCCCCTGAAACCTCCCATTGGTAAAACAGACAGCAGGGTCCAAAGGCTATAGGCAAGGGCTAACCAAACATAAAGCAGCAAACCCTACTCAGTACACACAATACAATACAGCAACCTATCATTCTTCTTATACTGTTCAGTACACTGTCAATCAGAGAAGCTTCTGTGTGTCAGTCTGCATGCAAAAGTAGTAACCCAAGCCAAGAATAGAACAGAGATAATCTGTTATGAGTTAAATAGATGTTATAATACAGAAAAGAGAACAATGTTTGACCCAGCAACAGTGGATATTATATTACCTAATAATAGAAAAGAACACTGCTTGATTGGGCTAATGTGTTCAACATACATAATATAATATAATTCTGATAATAACAGGCTAGGGTGACAATCATAATAAATCGTTATATCTGGTATTATTACTGTAAGACAAAAGAGCAGTCAGAGAGAGGACGGAGAGAAAAGGAAAATGATCAAAGGGAGAAATACAGGGAGAATAGAGAGTTAGAGACCAACAGAGCAAGAGAGAGGTAGGGAGAGAAAAGGAGAAGAGAGAAAAAGACCGGTAGAAGAAAGAAAGTGAGTCCTTTGAGTGGGGTCATGTCCTGGGCTGTTTCATTGTTTCATTGTTCCTGGTGTGTTCCAGTTAGCAATCAGACAGATGGGGGAGGAAGAGGAGGAGGTGTCTCTACTAGATGAGAGAAACATGGTAGTCATGAGATTGTGAACTGTGAGCTTGCTATTGGTCTATTTGAAGTAATTGGTTATGTTTGGGTTAATTGATTACAGGTGTGATTGTGACCAGCATCTCCACCTGTTATCTTTCACAGCAAAGAGCGAGGGAGTCGGGGGATGACTGGAGGAGCAATGGCGGAAGTATTGTGTGATTCTTTTAGCATGAGTACAGTTGGTGAGAATGAGTGGACGATGGTGAAGAAGAGTAGAGTGAAAAGGGCTAAAGTTGGAAATGAACAGCAGTTTATGGTTAGTGCGATTCAGAAGCAAGTATGTTTTTTGGGGTGACCTGTTTGCAGTCTCGAAGATGGTGAAGGACGAATTGGGTAAAATGGAATCGGTTTGAGTGACCAGGAGCCATATGATGCTGATTTTATGTGTGTCAACAGCGCAAAAGGAGAAGGCTCTGTGGCTCAACAAGATGTCAATGTATGATGTGGAAAGTTATGACTTTCAGAGTAGGGCACCGGTTAAAGGTGTCATCTCTGGTGTTTCGTTGGACATAGAGGCTGTGTGGATTAGGGAGAACATTCCAGGAGTGGTAGACGCACATTAATGGAATCGAGTGATGGAAGGAAGGAAGGAAGGAATTAAGGAAGGAAGGAAGGAAGGAAGGAAGGAAGGAAGGAAGGAAGGAAGGAAGGAAGGAAGGAAGGAAGGAAGGAAGGAAGGAAGGAAGGAGCAACGCCTATCGGTGTTACTGTCGTTTGGTGAAGTGTTTCTCCCAACTTATGTAAATCTTGGGTATGTGAGAAATGCAGTTAGACCATATGTACCGAAGCCGTTGCAGTGTTACAATTGTAAAAAGTTTGGACACGTGGCAAGCATTTGTCAAAGGAATAAATATGTAGTAGTTGAAGAGTCAGATGAAGCATGTTGTTGTAATTGTGATGGGAATCACGTTCCCAGGGTGCCCTGTACGGATGGAGGTTGTAGAAGCTAGGATCAGGACCATCTAGTGAGTATAGAGGAGATGGTAGAGGATGTCCCACAGTCTGCAGTGAATGCCATGCACGAGAAGAATCCTGACATGCTAATAGTGAAGAAGGTGGACTTTGTTGTGTTCATAGCGCAAGTGATAAATTGCACTAGTCATTGTGAAGGCGGCAAATAGATGTCTGGCTCTCCAGGACTTTACAGCCAAAATGTTACAGGGAGTACTGAATGAAGAGGTTCCCCACTCCCAAGTTCCTGAGCCTGTGTAGGATCTGAATAGTACCGTTTTTGTTTGAAACTCAGGGTAGTGGTGTGAATTTTGTTTGTGTATGATTTGTTCATCCAAAACATTTTTTATTACCCATACAGTAGGAGGTAGCAATACACTTTATGAGTGTAGTCTGCCAATAAACCTCAGAGAAGGGAAAGGACAGGGACAGAACTGTTGCTGTCTCCAAGTCCTTGCAAAGCTGCACCAGCCATAGGACGTGTTCCTCTGCTCAGACGTTGCTGCCGTCTTACAACGCCTAGATAAGTATTTTACATATCAGATTACCACATCATATGTTATAGCAATCTGGTGCCTGACGGCACAGTCGAGGATGTGGCAAGCAACCATTGCTTGATGCATGTAATGTCTGAGCAAGGGAGCATGACCATAGTCTGCAAATCTACATTTCCAGTTTGCTGTTGACAATCCTTTTTCACTCCACGTGTATTTGAAAGTGATACATATAAGTATTCTTTCTGAGTACAACTTGTTTGGTGTTGGACTTGGAGACAGCCAGCAAAGGTAATGCTTGTGTTTTAATGTGTAATTGTACAATGACCTTATTTATTGCAAGAGCAGTCTTTGTTTATTTATCTCTACTTGAAGTATTGTGTGTGAAGTTTACTGTGTCTACTTTGGAGATTAGCTGTGCCTTTTGAGATGCGTTGATTATTTAAGAACAGAACATTGCATGTAAACATTGACTTGCGATTCACTGTAAATTACCTTTGAGATGTTTTCCAAGCCCACCCACTACAGACCTGTTGTTCTATTTTTAAACTTAGATCATTGTTATAAAAGTGATATTTCTATAATCCTGTGTGTGTGTATTCCATACTGGTACCCAAGTTGGTTTCTATTGACCCTGCTCTATCCTAGAGCCTGTGGTTGTTACAGGAAGATAAAACAGCAGAGTAGAGCAGGGTGCAGTGACTCACTGCCCAGTCCCGTGGTGGTCTTGTGATCTCTACTCCCACTAGTCACACACACACACACACACACACACACACACACACACACACACACACACACACACACACACACACACACACACACACAGAGAGAGGCTTCTACCGGTGCAGAAACACAACGTGGTATGGTATACTGCGTATGTGCGTGCGTCTGCGTGACTGCATCTGTGTATGAAGTGAAACATACCCCATACTCTCATTATCTAACCTTCACTGCACCTGTCCCTACCACACAACCCCCTAATACCTTGCCTTGAGAGAATCTCAATTGCATATTCCTCTTTCCTCGCCTCCTTCTCAAAACCCATTGGAAGAGAAGGTAGCTTTCTGATCCAGTAGGTTTTGAGAAGGAGAGAGGATGTGAGGAGTATGCAATTGAGATTCTCCACTTGACTTCCTCATACTGTCCTCATTAACCCCCACTTTCACTTTCTGGTTTAAGCGGTGGTTGTCTGAGAACAAACACAACAAGAACAAGCCAAACAAACTCTCAATCAGCCCAGTCAGGAAGACAGGAAGGAAGATAAAGAACATCAGTACAGATAAAACATGGTAGTAAAACCAACATTTGTATTGTAGTCCAATGTATCATTCTGTAGAACGATAATCTATTCCAATGATTCCTTCAGGCTTTGAAAACAAAATGTTATCACACTAAAGGTCTACCATACTGTACTGTAGTACACCATGAATGACTGAAAGGGTGTGAAATGCATGAAAGAGGTAATGTATAGTGGATCGTAACACAGGCGTGTGCTCTATGACCTAGTTTAGATGGAGGACAGACTAGCTCATCTGTGGAGAAACAGAATGAAAGAATCACCTGCGTCAGCAGCAAAGTGCTGGAATGTCCCCTATAGACAGACGATAGACAGACGAAGAAAGGCAAGGAGGATGAAAACGGAAGTGTGGTGTGTGTGTGACAAAAATATCCTGTCACGTTTGAATATCACAAGTCATTCCAGGAAACCATCACACAACTGTTTGTGTCATTTGGTGATTGGGCCTATTTGATATTTACATACACATTTCAACATTTCACACATTCCTTTTTCACAACTGCTTGTGCTTCCTGATCCACAATATTACATTACAGCAGGGGTATTCAACTGGGGGTCTGCATTTTTTTTCCTAAGATAAATAATAGCATTTTTTTTGTTAATGTTTTTTATGAGTAAATCAAATCTAATTGTATTTGTCACATGCGCCGAATACATCAGGTGTAGACCTTACAGTGAAATGCTTACTTACAAGCCCTTAACAAACAATGCCGTTTTAAGAAAATATTGCCAATATCAGTAACATCAGTAATATAACGGTTAGCCCATAATCATATACACATAATTCATTAAGTATTTCAAACACTGAACCTGAATCTGCCAGAAGGTCAATGCACTGAAATACTGATTGGTAAGAATATGTCAGATGTACTACTGTAATAATGAGGATGTGCTGTTTCCTGTTGGTGCTTTTGATGACATTATCTGAGGCTCTCAGACAAGCAAACCCACAGCTGAATGTTGCCAGACAAAACAAGTTTGCCTAAGTACACTAGAATGAACAGAACAGTACATGTTTTGTCCCATGATGGGCTCTTCACTGAAATAGAGTGATTCATTTTGTATTTCTTTGCAGGAAGTCATCCATGTATTATTTAATGCCAATGACGTGTCCATATTTGTATGTCTCCATATGATAATAATAATAATAATAATAATACCCATCAAAGACATCACATCTTTCATTGAGACAGTGAGATTTCAGTGAGATTATGAAAAAACGGACCTACACTGTACTGTAGGCTACTCTATGTAAACTGGAAACCACATATCCTGAGGATGCATTTATTGTAGCTGGGGATTTTAACAAGGCTAATCTGAAAACAATGCTCCCTAAATTTTGTCAGCATATCGAATGCGCGACCCAGGCTGGCAAAACCCTGGATCATTGTTATTCTAACTTCCGCGACGCATATAAAGCCCTCCCCGCTCTCCTTTCGGAAAAGCTAACCATGACTCCATTTGTTGCTCCCAGCCTATCGACAGAAACTAAAACAGGAAGCGCCCGTGCTCAGGTCTGTTCAACGCTGGTCCGAACAATCGGATTGCACGCTTCAAGGTTGCTTCAATCACGTGGACTGGCATATGTTCCGCATAGCGTCAGACAATAACATTGATGAATACGCTGATTCGGTGAGCGAGTTTATTAGCAAGTGCATAGGTGATGTACCCACAGCGTCTATTAAAACATTCCCCAGCCAGAAACCGTGGATTGATGGCAACATTTGTGCAAAACTGAAAGCGCGAACAACTGCTTTTAATCAGGGCAAGGTCACAGGAAACATGACCGATAACAAACAGTGTAGGTATTCCCTCCACAAGACAATCAAACAATCTAAGCGTCAGTATAGAGACAAAGTAGAGACACAATTCAACAGTTCAGACATGAGAGGTATGTGGCAAGGTCTACAGTCAATCACGGACTACAAAAGGAAAACCAGCCCCGTCGCAGACCACAATGTCTTGCTCCCAGACAAACTAAACAACTTCTTTGCTCGCTTTGACACAGTACGCTACCAAAACCTGTGGGCTCTCCTTCACTGCAGACAACGTGAGTAAAACATTTAAAAGGGTTGACCATCGCAAGGCTGCCGACCCAGACGGCATCCCCAGCCGAGTCCTCAGAGCATCCGCAGACCAGCTGGCTGGTGTGTTTACGGACATATTCAATCAATCTGTATCCCAGTTTGCTGTTCCCACATACTTCAAGAGGGCCACCATTGTTCCTTTTCCCAAGAAAGTGAAGGTAACTGAGCTAAATGACTATCGTCCCGTAGCACTCACTTCCGTCATCATGAAGTGCTTTGAGAGACTAGTCAAGGACCATATCACCTCCACCCTCCCTGACACCCTAGACCCACTCCAATTTGCTTAAAGCCCCAATAGGTCCACAGACGACGCAATCGCAATCACACAGCACACTAACCCATCCGGACATGAGGAATACCTATGTAAGAATGCTGTTCATCGACTACAGCTCAGCATTTAACACCATAGTACCCTCAAAACTCGTCAGTAAGCTCGAGACTCTGGGTCTCAACCCCGCCCTGTGCAACTGGGTCCTGGACTTCCTGACGGGCCAACCCCAGGTGGTGAGGGTAGGTAACAACATCCCCACCCCGCTGATCCTCAACACTGGGGCCCCACAAGGGTGTGTTCTCAGCCCTCTCCTGTACTCCCTGTTCACCCACGACTGCGTGGGCATGCACACCTCCAACTCAATCATCAAGTTTGCAGACAACACTACAGTGGTAGGCTTGATTACCAACAATGACGAGATGGCCTACAGGGAGGAGGTGAGGGCCCTCGGAGTGTGGTGTCAGGAAAATAACCTCACACTCAATGTCAACAAAACAAAGGAGATGATCGTGGACAGCCCCCTAGCAGCCCCCTATCCACATCGACGGGACAGTAGTGGAGAAGGTGGAAAGTTTTAAGTTCCTTGGCGTACACATCACGGACAAACTGAAATGGTCCACCCACACAGACAGCGTGGTGAAGAAGGCGCAGCAGCACCTCTTCAACCTCAGGAGGCTGAAGAAATTCTGCTTGTCACCAAAAACACTCACAAACTTTTACAGAAGCACAATCGAGAGCATCCTGTCGGGCTGTATCACCGCCTGGTACAGCAACTTCTCCGCCCACAACCATAAGGCTCCAGAGGGTAGTGAGGTCTGCAACGTATCACCGGGGGCAAACTACCTGCCCTCCAGGACACCTACACCACCCGATGTCACAGGAAGGCCAAAAAGATCATCAAGGACAACATCCACCCGAGCCACTGCCTGTTCACCCCGCTATCATCCAGAAGGTGAGGTCAGTACAGGTGCATCAAAGCAGGGACCGTGAGACTGAAAAACAGCTTCTATCTCAAGGCCATCAGACTGTTAAACAGCCACCACTAACATTGAGTGGCTGCTGCCAACATACTGACTCATCTCCAGCCACTTTAATAATGAAAAATTGTTGTTATAAATGTATCACTAGCCACTTTAAACAATGCCACTTTATATAATGATTATATACCCTACATTCCTCATCTCATATGAATATACTGTACTCTGTACCATCTACTGCATCTGTGCCGTTTGGCCATCGCTCATTCATATATTTTTATGTACATATTCTTATTCATTCCTTTACACTTGTGTGTGTATAAGGTAGTTGTTGTGAAATTGTTAAGTTAGATTACTTGTTAGATAATACTGCATGGTCGGAACGAGAAGCACAAGCATTTCACTACACTCGCATTAACATCTGCTAACCATGTGTATGTGACTCATTAAATTTGATTTGAATACACACCTGTCTGACCAATGCATTAAGGGCCAGTGCTGTGCTAAAACGACCAAGGGGAACAGGATAAAAAATATTGTACCTACTGCATTGTTTTCAATAAAATGTTCACTCTAGAAACGAAAGAAGCCAAAGATGGTGGATAAATTAAGATCATTCACTCGTTCAGCCATTTAGGCGGCCCGGCGAAGAGATGTGGCAGGTCGAGGGCAGACGCACGGTTCTTTTGAAAGGGATCCAAAGTTTATCGACAAATATACTACCAGGAGATGATTGAACTTTGCTGTCGGGGGTTCCCCAGGTAAATCAAATCAAATTTGATTGGTCACATACACATGTTTAGCAGATTGCGGGTGTAACAAAATGCTTGTGTTTCTAGCTCCAACAGTGCATTAATATCTAACAAGCAATATCTAACAATTTCACAACAATACACACAATACGATACACACATATCTAAAGGAATGGAATTACGAATATATAAATATTTCCACAAGCAATGTTGGAGTGGCATAGACTAAATTACAGTAGAATAGAATACAGTATATACATATGAGATGAGTAATGCAAAAAGAACCAAGCACACCCAAATTCTCATAGACCGGGCTGTAGTAGAGCAGATTGAGAGCGTCAAGTTCCTTGGTGTCCACATCACCAACAAACTAAAATGGTCAAAACATACCAAGACAGTCGTGAAAAACCTTGACAAAACCTATTCCCCCCCAGGAGACTGAAAAGATTTGGCATGGGTCCTGAGATCCTCAAAAGTTTCCACAGCTGCAACATCGAGAGCATCCTGGTTGCATCACAGCCTGGTACAGCAATTGCTCAGCCTCCGACTGCAAGGCACTTCTGGGAATGTTAGGGCGTGACATGGGTGATATATGTGTTTTTTCCTTGTCTAGGGTTTTTTGTAGATTTATGGGGTTGTGTTCAGTTTAGGTGTCTAGGTAAGTCTATGGTTGCCTAGATTGGTTCAACTTCCCAAAGGTGCGGACTCCCGGCCGCACACCTAAACCCATAGGGGAGGGTCTGGGTGGGCGTCTGTCCACGGTGGCGGCTCTGGCGTGGGACGTGGACCCCTCTCCACCATAGTCTTAGTCCGTTTTTGTAGCATCCTAGGAACGGTGACCCTCGCCGCCGACCTAGGATTGGCAACCCTACTAAATGGCCCCACTGGACTGAGGGGCAGCTCCGGACTGAGGTAACTCAGGACTGAGAGGTAGCTCAGGCTGGTTGACGGCTCTGGCAGCTTCTGGCTGAATGGCGGCTCTGGTGGATCCTGGCTGAATGGTGGCTCTGGCGGATCCTTGCTGAATGGCGGCTCTGGCGGATCCTTGCTGACTGGCGGATCCTGGCTGACTGGCGGATCCTGGCTGACTGGCGGCTCTGGCGGATCCTGGCTGACTGGCGGCTCTGGCGGATCCTGGCGGCTCTGGCGGATCCTGGCGGCTCTGGCGGATCCTGGCAGACAGGGGGCTCTGGCGGATCCTGGCAGACAGGGGCTCTGGCGGATCCTGGCAGACTGGCGGCTCCTGGCTGACTGGCGGCTCCTGGCTGACTGGCGGCTCTGGCGGATCCTGGCTGCCTGGCGGCTCTGGCGGATCCTGGCTGACTGGCGGCTTTGGCGGATCCTGGCTGACTGGCGGTTCTGGCGGATCCTGGCGGCTCTGGCGGATCCTGGCAGACTGGCGGCTCTGGCGGATCCTGGCGGCTCTGGCGGATCCTGGCAGACTGGCGGATCCTGGCTGACTGGCGGATCCTGGCGGCTCTGGCGGATCCTGGCAGACTGGTGGCTCTGGCGGATCCTGGCGGCTCTGGCGGATCCTGGCAGACTGGCGGATCCTGGCGGATCCTGGCAGACAGGGGGCTCTGGCGGATCCTGGCAGACTGGCGGCTCCTGGCTGACTGGCGGCTCCTGGCTGACTGGCGGCTCTGGCGGATCCTGGCTGACTGACGGCTCTGGCGGATCCTGGCTGACTGGCGGCTCTGGCAGATCCTGGCTGACTGGTGGCTCTGGCGGATCCTGGCGGCTCTGGTGGATCCTGGCGGCTCTGGCGGATCCTGGCGGCTCTGGAGGATCCTGGCGGCTCTGGCGGATCCTGGCTGACTGGCAGCTCTGGCGGATCCTGGCTGACTGGCGGATCCTGGCGGCTCTGGCGGATCCTGGCGGATCCTGGCGGCTCTGGCGGATCCTGGCAGACAGGGGGCTCTGGCGGATCCTGGCAGACTGGCGGCTCCTGGCTGACTGGCGGCTCCTGGCTGACTGGCGGCTCTGGCGGATCCTGGCTGACTGACGGCTCTGGCGGATCCTGGCTGACTGGCGGCTTTGGCAGATCCTGGCTGACTGGCGGCTCTGATGGATCCTGGCAGACTGGCGGCTCTGGCGGATCCTGGCGGCTCTGGCGGCTCTGGCGGATCCTGGCAGACTGGCGGCTCTGGCGGATCCTGGCGGCTCTGGCGGATCCTGGCAGACTGGCGGATCCTGGCGGATCCTGGCAGACAGGGGGCTCTGGCGGATCCTGGCAGACTGGCGGCTCCTGGCTGACTGGCGGCTCCTGGCTGACTGGCGGCTCTGGCGGATCCTGGCTGACTGACGGCTCTGGCGGATCCTGGCTGACTGGCGGCTCTGGCAGATCCTGGCTGACTGGTGGCTCTGGCGGATCCTGGCGGCTGGTGATCCTGGCGGCTCTGGCGGATCCTGGCGGCTCTGGAGGATCCTGGCGGCTCTGGCGGATCCTGGCTGACTGGCAGCTCTGGCGGATCCTGGCTGACTGGCGGATCCTGGCGGCTCTGGCGGATCCTGGCGGATCCTGGCGGCTCTGGCGGATCCTGGCAGACAGGGGGCTCTGGCGGATCCTGGCAGACTGGCGGCTCCTGGCTGACTGGCGGCTCCTGGCTGACTGGCGGCTCTGGCGGATCCTGGCTGACTGACGGCTCTGGCGGATCCTGGCTGACTGGCGGCTTTGGCAGATCCTGGCTGACTGGCGGCTCTGATGGATCCTGGCAGACTGGCGGCTCTGGCGGATCCTGGCGGCTCTGGCGGCTCTGGCGGATCCTGGCAGACTGGCGGCTCTGGCGGATCCTGGCGGCTCTGGCGGATCCTGGCAGACTGGCGGCTCTGGCGGATCCTGGCGGCTCTGGCGGATCCTGGCTGACTGGCGGATCCTGACTGACTGGCGGATCCTGGCGGCTCTGGCGGATCCTGGCAGCTCTGGCGGATCCTGGCAGACTGGCGGCTCTGGCGGATCCTGGCAGACTGGCGGCTCTGACGGATCCTGGCAGACTGGCGGCTCCTGGCTGACTGGCGGCTCCTGGCTGACTGGCGGCTCTGGACAGACGGGAGACTCTGGCGGCTCTGGACAGACGGGAGACTCTGGCGGCTCTGGACAGACGAGGCGTACTGTAGGCCTGGTGTGTGGTGCCGGCGCTGGTGGTACTGGCCCGAGGACACGCACTTCAGGGCGAGAGCGGCGTGCTCGTTTCTCCAACTCCATTCTCCTATAACCCTCCTCGCACTGCTCCAGCGAATCCAAGGCGGGCTCCGGCACTCTCCCTGGGTCGACCGCCCACCTGTCTATCTCTTCCCAAGTCGTATAGTCCAGATTCTGCTCCCAAATCCAATAATCCTGACATCGCTGCTGCTCCTGTCGCTGCCTGTCACCATGCCGCTCGGTCCTGTTGTGGTGGGTGATTCTGTCACGGCTTTCTTCCTGGGAAGGAGAGGCGGACCAAAACGCAGCGTGGTTATCGCTCATAGTTCTTTAATAAGAAAACTCAAACATGAACAAACTAGAAAACAATAACCGTGAAAACCGTAACAGTCCTAACTGGTGCATAAAACACAAAGACAGGAAACAATCACGCACAAAATACCCAAAGAATATGGCTGCCTAAATATGGTTCCCAATCAGAGACAACGAAAAACACCTGCCTCTGATTGAGAACCAATCTAGGCAACCATAGACTTACCTAGACACCTAAACTGACCACATCCCCATAAATCTACAAAAAACCCTATACAAGACAAAACACATAAATCACCCATGTCACACCCTGGCCTAACCAAAATAATAAAGATGGCGTAGCAGTAAGTTGTCCTGTCGTGTCGTGTCCCTTGTATATATCGTTTCTTTTTCGTTTTTTACATATTTTTCTTCGCATATCTCTTTAAAAACATTTTGCTAAACCTAGCTTCCAAATACTCCCCTGCAACCCGCCTCACCCAATGTAGCTATTTTTCCTAAAGTATTTATATTTACTTCGGAACCGGAACCCCTCAACTGAAGCTAGCCAGCTAACCACCAGCCATGCTAGCGGTCTTCAGCTAACCGGTCATCAGCTAACCTTTAGCCCGGAAAGCTCTCGCCAGTTCGAACAACGCGCCTCTAACCAGAGCATAACGGACCTATTTATTTTTCATCCCCGGATTCCCACCGCAAACGGAACATTTTTCAGCTGGATCTTCACAACTAGCTATCTAGCTAAACCGCAACCCCGGATGATTACTCCTGGCTAGCATTTCCACCCACTTAGCTTGAAGCTAGCCCGGCCAGAACACCTGTGCTACCACCGTAGCATACTCCTGGGCTACAATACCCGGGCCCACGACCGGTCTATCGATGTCACCGCATGAAGAGGAATAAACAGACTCACCCCATCGCGACGTCCCCCAAAGGCTAACTCTCTAGCCCTCGCTATCTCCCTGCTTGCTAATTTGGTCTGCTAACTGCTGGCTTGTCTAGCTCCGGTCCGCTAACTGCTACCTTGTTTAGCCCGGGCCTACAAACTGTTAGCTTGTTAGCACAGGCCTGCTAACCGTCTGAATCGCCGCGTCCCAAACACTCACTGGACCCATATTTACTTTCTATCTCTTTTTGATTTTTAATTTGTTTATACCTTCCGGAAACCTGCCTCACCCAATGTGATACGGAATCGCTATTATTTTTAATTTTTTAGAACACACTCAAGAACCTCCAGAAGCTAACCAGCTAATTAGCTACAAGCTATTTAGTCATTGTTAGTTTCTTTTTAACCTGGATAACACTCGCCAGTCCAGCTTCCCTGCCCCATCCACCGCTGCCCCCTGGACACTGATCTCTTGGCTACATAGCTGATGCACGCTGGACTGTCCATTAATCACGGTACCCCATTCTGCTTGTTTGTTTTATCTGTTGGCCCCGTTGCCTAGTCAACGCCATTTTACCTGCTGTTGTTGTGCTAGCTGATTAGCTGTTGTTGTCTCACCTACTGTTTTAGCTAGCTTTCCCAATTCAACACCTGTGATTACTGTATGCCTCGCTGTATGTCTCTCTCAAATGTCAATATGCCTTGTATACTGTTGTTCAGGTTAGTTATCATTGTTTTAGTTCACAATGGAGCCCCTAGTTCCACTCTTCATACCCCTGATAACTCCTTTGTCCCACCTCCCACACATGCGGTGACCTCACCCATTACAACCAGCATGTCCAGAGATACAACCTCTCTCATCATCACCCAGTGCCTGGGCTTACCTCCGCTGTACCCACACCCCACCATACCCCTGTCTGCGCATTATGCCCTGAATATATTCTACCATGCCCAGAAACCTGCTCCCCTTATTCTCTGTCCCCAACGCTCTAGGCGACCAGTTTTGATAGCCTTTAGCCGCACCCTCATACTACTCCTCTGTTCCGCGGGTGATGTGGAGGTAAACCCAGGCCCTCCATGTCCCCAGGCACCCTCATTTGTTGACTTCTGTGATCGAAAAAGCCTTGGTTTCATGCATGTCAACATCAGAAGCCTCCTCCCTAAGTTTGTTTTACTCACTGCTTTAGCACACTCTGCTAACCCTGATGTCCTTGCCGTGTCTGAATCCTGGCTCAGGAAGGCCACCAAAAATTCAGTGATTTCCATACCCAACTATAACATCTTCCGTCAAGATAGAACTGCCAAAGGGGGAGGAGTTGCAGTCTACTGCAGAGATAGCCTGCAAAGTAATGTCATACTTTCCAGGTCCATACCCAAACAGTTCGAACTACTAATTTTGAAAATTACTCTCTCCAGAAATAAGTCTCTCACTGTTGCCGCCTGCTACCGACCCCCCTCAGCTCCCAGCTGTGCCCTGGACACCATTTGTGAATTGATCGCCCCCCATCTAGCTTCAGAGTTTGTTCTGTTAGGTGACCTAAACTGGGATATGCTTAACACCCCGGCAGTCCTACAATCCAAGCTAGATGCCCTCAATCTCACACAAATCATCAAGGAACCCACCAGGTACAACCCTAACTCTGTAAACAAGGGCACCCTCATAGACGTCATCCTGACCAACTGGCCCTCCAAATACACCTCCGCTGTCTTCAACCAGGATCTCAGCGATCACTGCCTCATTGCCTGTATCCGCTACGGAGCCGCAGTCAAACGACCACCCCTCATCACTGTCAAACGCTCCCTAAAACACTTCTGTGAGCAGGCCTTTCTAATCGACCTGGCCCGGGTATCCTGGAAGGACATTGACCTCATCCCGTCAGTTGAGGATGCCTGGTCATTCTTTAAAAGTAACTTCCTCACCATTTTAGATAAGCATGCTCCGTTCAAAAAATGCAGACCTAAGAACAGATATAGCCCTTGGTTCACTCCAGACCTGACTGCCCTCGACCAGCACAAAAACATCCTGTGGCGGAATGCAATAGCATCGAATAGTCCCCGCGATATGCAACTGTTCAGGGAAGTCAGGAACCAATACATGCAGTCAGTCAGGAAAGCTAAGGCCAGATTCTTCAGGCAGAAGTTTGCATCCTGTAGCTCCAACTCCAAAAAGTTCTGGGACACTGTGAAGTCCATGGAGAACAAGAGCACCTCCTCCCAGCTGCCCACTGCACTGAGGCTAGGTAACACGGTCACCACCGATAAATCCATGATTATCGAAAACTTCAATAAGCACTTCTCAACGGCTGGCCATGCCTTCCGCCTGGCTACTCCAACCTCGGCCAACAGCTCCGCCCCCCCGCAGCTCCTCGCCCGAGCCTCTCCAGGTTCTCCTTTACCCAAATCCAGATAGCAGATGTTCTGAAAGAGCTGCAAAACCTGGACCCGTACAAATCAGCTGGGCTTGACAATCTGGACCCTCTATTTCTGAAACAATCCGCCGCCATTGTCGCAACCCCTATTACCAGCCTGTTCAACCTCTCTTTCATATCGTCTGAGATCCCCAAGGATTGGAAAGCTGCCGCAGTCATCCCCCTCTTCCAAGGGGGAGACACCCTGGACCCAAACTGTTACAGACCTATATCCATCCTGCCCTGCCTATCTAAGGTCTTCGAAAGCCAAGTCAACAAACAGGTCACTGACCATCTCGAATCCCACCGTACCTTCTCCGCTGTGCAATCTGGTTTCCGAGCCGGTCACGGGTGCACCTCAGCCACACTCAAGGTACTAAACGATATCATAACCGCCATCAATAAAAGACAGTACTGTGCAGCCGTCTTCATCGACCTTGCCAAGGCTTTCGACTCTGTCAATCACCATATTCTTATCGGCAGACTCAGTAGCCTTGGTTTTTCGGATGACTGCCTTGCCTGGTTCACCAATTACTTTGCAGACAGAGTTCAGTGTGTCAAATCGGAGGGCATGCTGTCCGGTCCTCTGGCAGTCTCTATGGGGGTGCCACAGGGTTCAATTCTCGGGCCGACTCTTTTCTCTGTATATATCAATGATGTTGCTCTTGCTGCGGGCGATTCCCTGATTCACCTCTACGCAGACGACACCATTCTATATACTTTCGGCCCGTCATTGGACACTGTGCTATCTAACCTCCAAACGAGCTTCAATGCCATACAACACTCCTTCCGTGGCCTCCAACTGCTCTTAAACGCTAGTAAAACCAAATGAATGCTTTTCAACCGATCGCTGCCTGCACCCGCATGCCCGACTAGCATCACCACCCTGGATGGTTCCGACCTTGAATATGTGGACATCTATAAGTACCTAGGTGTCTGGCTAGACTGCAAACTCTCCTTCCAGACTCATATCAAACATCTCCAATCGAAAATCAAATCAAGAGTCGGCTTTCTATTCCGCAACAAAGCCTCCTTCAGTCACGCCGCCAAGCTTACCCTAGTAAAACTGACTATCCTACCGATCCTCGACTTCGGCGATGTCATCTACAAAATGGCTTCCAACACTCTACTCAGCAAACT
The DNA here is from genome assembly GCF_034236695.1 of Oncorhynchus nerka. Lineage (NCBI taxonomy): Eukaryota > Metazoa > Chordata > Actinopteri > Salmoniformes > Salmonidae > Oncorhynchus > Oncorhynchus nerka. Next base: position 66,050,427 of record NC_088397.1, on the reverse strand, counting down.
GGATGCAGTCTATCATAGTGCCATCCGTTTTGTCACTAAAGCACCTTATACCACCCACCACTGCGACTTGTATGCTCTAGTCGGCTGGCCCTCGCTACATATTCGTCGCCAGACCCACTGGCTCCAGGTCATCTACAAGTCCATGCTAGGTAAAGCTCCGCCTTATCTCAGTTCACTGGTCACGATGGCAACACCCATCCGTAGCACGCGCTCCAGCAGGTGTATCTCACTGATCATCCCTAAAGCCAACACATCATTTGGCCGCCTTTCGTTCCAGTACTCTGCTGCCTGTGACTGGAACGAATTGCAAAAATCGATGAAGTTGGAGACTTTTATCTCCCTCACTAACTTCAAACATCAGCTATCTGAGCAGCTAACCGATCGCTGCAGCTGTACATAGTCCATTGGTAAATAGCCAACCCATTTTCACCTACCTCATCCCCATACTGTTTTTATTTATTTACTTTTCTGCTCTTTTGCACACCAATATCTCTACCTGTACATGACCATCTGATCATTTATCACTCCAGTGTTAATCTGCAAAATTGTAATTATTCGCCTACCTCCTCATGCCTTTTGCACACATTGTATATAGACTACCCCTTTTTTTCTACTGTGTTATTGACTTGTTAATTGTTTACTCCATGTGTAACTCTGTGTTGTCTGCTCACACTGCTATGCTTTATCTTGGCCAGGTCGCAGTTGCAAATGAGAACTTGTTCTCAACTAGCCTACCTGGTTAAATAAAGGTGAAATAAAATATAAAATAAATAAATAACTAAGGCCAGGGCGTGACAGTGTATGTAAACTTCCGACTTCAACTGTACATGTACATATTGTCGCGCCCTGACCTTAGAGAACCTTTTTATTTCTCTATTTGGTGAGGTCAGTGTGTGATGTGGGGTGGGCATTCTATGTTTTGTATTTCTTTGGTTTTGGCCTCGTGTGGTTCCCAATCAGAGGCAGCTGTCTATCGTTGTCTCTGATTGGGAATCATACTTAGGTAGCCTGTTTTCCCCACCTATGTTGTGGGATCTTGTTTTTTGTTAGCTCTGTGAAGCTGGCAGAACGGGACATTCGTTATTTCTGTTTTTGTTTGGTGTTCTAAGTATTAAAGATCATGAACACTTACCACGCTGCACCTTGGTCTACTTCTTCAGACGATCGTCACACATATTACCTCAATTAGCTTGGCTAACCGGTCCCCGCACATGACTCTGTACCAGTACCACCTGTATATAGCCTCACTACTGTTATTTTTACTGTTTTTTGGGGGGGTTGGGGGGTGTTCTTTCTCTACTTATCTATTGTTTACCTAATACCTATTTTTTTCCTTAAATTGCATTGTTGGTTAGGGCTTGTAAATAAGCATTTCACTGTAAGGTTGTATTCGGCGCACGTGACAAATAAACTTTGATTTGATTAAGAATAATGGTGGAAAATGTAAGCAGAGTGAGCTGTACGTTGGATCGAATACAGGAGAAATTATGAATCTGTTAAAGATGATTTTGTGATGGAGTGACATTTTTGGAAAAAGTGGATAGTTATCTTTTGGCTGATCCATGTGTGGTTTCAGGGTTAGTGAAAACAGAGTTGGGTGTTGTGGAATCGGTGAAGGTAACCAGAAATGGTCTTGTGATAATTGTTTGTGTTTCTGCTGGTCAGAGGGAGCAGGCAGTCCGCGTCAAGCGAATGGGGACAAGTGATGTAAATTGTTATGATTTCAAGAAAAGGGCACCATTGAAAGGAGTGATTACTGGGGTAGTGGTGAATGTGAAAGTTGACCAACTGAAAGGGAAGGTTCCTGGTATTTGTGATGCTCGTAGTTTGGTCCTATGCAGACAGGGTGGCGTGAATGGTGAAACAGAAAAGTCGTTGTCTGTTATTTTTAGTTTTTTGCTGAATACATTACGTTGTTACAGGTGTCAAGCTTATGGGCTTGTGGCAGCTGTGTGTAGGAGGGAGATTCCTAGGTGTGAGAAGTGTGCAGAAGGGCATGAGACAAAGGAATGTGTAGCATTGGGGAAATAAGCTGTATGTGTTTATTGTAGTGGTGCCCATGTGGCTGGGGATCAGAAATGTCCGGTGTGAGAGAAGCAGGTCGAGGTTTCCAGGGTTAGAGTAGTGCAAAAGTTGTTGTGTCCTGAGGTTGTGAAGAAAGTAGAGGAAGATGGGTCAAGGTGGAGGGGTCCTGAGAGGAGTGGTGTGAGTAGGAGATCTCTACCAGTACAGAGGAATAGGCCAACAAGTGATATGTTTCAGTAAGATTGGATGTTTTTGTTGCATTTATAGCAATGGTTATCAACTGTACTGTAGAGATGGAATGTAAGTTGCAGAAAATTGAGGTTGTGGTGGCAGCTGCAGAGAAGTATTTAGGTGTACGAGACTTGACATTAGAAGAGTTACAGAGTGTGTTGAGTGATGGTGTCAGATCCTTTCAGGCTGTAGGACTTGATATATTTAAATAGTGGAGTATGGTGGTGTGTGTTTAATGAGCGTAAGGTTAGATGTTAGGGTATTTGTTGATTAAAAAAAAAAAAAAAATTAAATTATTATTTTTTAAGCAAAGTATAAGGGAGTTATACTCTAGTCGAGTACGTTGCGGTAATTAAACATTTATTGGATGCCGTTAACCATTGAAAAAGCGTTAGTTCCGGTCTACTTAACTGGGTGTGACACCAATGCAATAGTAGCTAGGTCTGGTATTATTTAGTTCATTGAACCAGGGAAGAAAACGATTGTGTGTCTCGCTTCCTCTTCCGTCTCTGTTGGAGCGCTTGTGTCAAATATTTTTTATAACTAAACCAAGATAGACCACTGCTTGTCGTTTCCAATAGGAACAAATGAGTCACAGTGGGCAGAACAAGCAAGGATGGGGGCAGAGCCAAGCATGCATTAGCGATATCCATTTGCGCGTTCTAGTATATAGTGCGCTTGTGCAATAACTCCATTAGCCTTTGCACTCCTAAACAGCGCGATTTCTACGTTTGCAAGGGGTAAGGTCTAGAAAACTTACCCCACCCTGTTCATAACCGATTTTGGGAACAGAAAACCGCATTAAGATCAAATGTTTATTCGCTGAGAAAATGTGCAGAATGTCGACCAAAATCCACCTCGTTCCCTCTTCTTCCGCTGCGCGCCATTAGGCTTCTTCTCGCTACCAGATTTGGTCGTGAGTGGAAACGCCAACCGGATGCTTCACATTTATACATCCAGTGAAATATCTGTTTCATTGTTCTATCTTTGCTTGTGTAGTGTTGACGTGTCTCTAACGCGCTTTCTTTCTCAGCTGTAGAGCATTTCGCCGGTAGTCAGAACGAAAACTGGAGAGACCTATTGACACATAAGGACCACACACTCAAAGATCGTAACGCTTGGGAAATCATCATGGGCAGTGAGTATCCCCCAGACTAAAGTAGTTAGCTAAAGTAAAGGACGATTTCACATAATCGGGGAACTTTTGATGAATCCGATGCAGGCTATGTCATTTTTCAATGATTGGATGTAAGGCCATGTTCATTGTAGCTAGAGCTAACTGTTAGCTAGCTGGATGACAAGTGGTCTTTGTTTCGCGCATATTTTAACTCCTGTCTTCAACAGCAATGCCTGCAAGAAAATGGCTAGTTTTGTCAGTTGTCAAGAAACGGAAGTTTAAAAGAGTTAGCTAGTTAGCCAGCTAACGCGTTAGCTATCAGTGTCACTTGCTAACTAACGTTAGCTAGCTTGCTAACGTTAGCTGTACAGATGTTAACTACTTTTTATTATGCCCAGTCAGCTAACGTTACATTGATATCATATCAACCAGTGTTACATGGTAATTGATATATCGGAGTATGATAGCTGCATGCTAGTTAACATGTAACGTTATCTAGATAGTATAGCTAACGTTAGCTATATTGGATGCAGACCGACACATCCAGATTAGTGATGACGACGCTTAGCTAACAGCCGGTGTTTGACACAGGTTTAAATATCTCGTATCATAAGCAGTACATGTTTACTGAAACACATTTGCTGATATGCTAAATGTTTTACATTGGATTAACAATTGTGTATAGAAAGATCTGTTTTCATAGTGAATTCGCTTAGTTTATAGCCAAAGATCTAACCCGCTATGCATGTACCGCTATGCCACGTCCCCCTATACATTGTTAGGTGGCCTTGATTTATGTTTATTATGGCGAGTCTATTGAATAACATCCCTCCTTTTGTCTGTTTTCAGTCAAATTCCTGGAGGTAATAAAGCCGTTCTGCGCAGTATTACCTGAAATCCAGAAACCTGAAAGAAAGGTACAGTATTTTACTTTATGAAGACAAGTATGTTTTACTTTCAACTGTATACACCTCCTGCTGTCATTGTTGCTTCCATGTCTCACTGTAATTGCATTGTTCAACAGATCCAGTTCAGAGAGAAGGTACTATGGACAGCCATCACTCTCTTCATTTTCCTTGTCTGCTGCCAGGTAAATATCTGATGTATTGTTCACACACACTTTTTTCTAGCATTTTAATCGAGTAGAATAAAAACTCACTTCTGAACGTCTGTCACCTATCCTCCAGATTCCCCTTTTTGGCATCATGTCCTCAGACTCTGCAGATCCCTTCTACTGGATGAGAGTCATTCTGGCCTCCAACAGAGGTGGGTTGTCACTTTTGCAATGTAGAGACAACAAGTGAATAAATTAATGTCTCTGTGAATTGATACATCAATCAAGAGACATGGCAATGAATGAGTCAATTAGTAACTGTGTGAATTGATAGTGTTGAGTGAATGATGAATTGATCAATAGGAGTGATCATTTTATCTCTGACTTGAGTGGGTAGTTGGTATTATTTCTGATTGAATGGCTGAACAACTCTATGGCTCTGCTCTCCTGTTAACCTACCCTGGGTCTCTCCTGTCCATCCAGGTACCCTGATGGAGCTGGGAATCTCTCCCATAGTCACCTCCGGCCTAATCATGCAGCTCCTGGCCGGAGCTAAGATCATTGAGGTGGGAGACACCCCCAAAGACAGGGCCCTCTTCAACGGCGCACAGAAATGTAAGACCACAAGCCACACTTCTTGTTCCTAGTTTGACCTAATTCTGTCAAGTTTAAGCATTACTGTGAATGAGGCCATATAATTTCTAACCCATTGCTATCTCCTACAGTGTTTGGTATGATCATCACCATTGGTCAGGCCATCGTGTATGTGATGACTGGAATGTACGGAGACCCCTCCGATATGGGCGCTGGGATCTGTCTGCTCATCATCATCCAGGTGAGCCCTCCTCTCCACCCCTCTGTCATTCTTATCCCCCCTCAGATTCAGGCCTTGGTCCAATACTCCTTCCTTGCTACCTTTTCAGAGGTTATCACTATGAATCTGTAAGTGATTGGATAATTTAAAGTGAGGTTCACATCCACAAAAGGTACAGTGGGGCAAAAAAGTATTTAGTCAGCCACCAATTGTGCAAGTTCTCCCACTTAAAAAGATGAGAGGTCTGTAATTTTCATCATAGGTACACTTCAACTATGAGAGACAAAATGAGAGAAAAAATACAGAAAATCACATTAGAGGATTTTTTGATGAATTTGTTTGCAAATTATGGTGGAAAATAAGTATTTGGTCACCTACAAACAAGCAAGATGTCTGGCTCTCACAGACCTGTAACTTCTTCTTTAAGAGGCTACTCTGTCCTCCACTCGTTACCTGTGTTAATGGCACCTGTTTGAACTTGTTATCAGTATAAAAGACACCTGCCCACAACCTCAAACAGTCACACTCTAAACTCCACTATGGCCAAGACCAAATATCTGTCAAAGGACACCAGAAGCAAAATTGTAGACCTGCACCAGGCTGGGAAGACTGAATCTGCAATAGGTAAGCAGCTTGGTTTGAAGAAATCAACTGGGAGCAATTATTAGGAAATGGAAGACATACAAGACCACTGATAATCTCCCTCGATCTGGGGCTCCACGCAAGATCTCACCCCGTGGGGTCAAAATGATCACAAGAACGGTGAGCAAAAATCCCAGAACCACACGGGGGAACCTAGTGAATGACCTGCAGAGAGCTGGGACCAAAGTAACAACGCCTACCATCAGTAACACGCTACGCCGCCAGGGACTCAAATCCTGCAGTGCCAGATGTGTCCCCCTGCTTAAGCCAGTACATGTCCAGGCCCGTCTGAAGTTTGCTAGAGATCATTTGGATGATCCAGAAGAAGATTGGGAGAATGTCAGATGAAACCAACATATAACTTTTTGGTAAAAACTCAACTCGTTGTGTTTGGAGGACAAAGAATGCTGAGTTGCATCCAAAGAACACCATACCTACTGTGAAGCATGGGGGTGGAAACATCATGCTTTGGGGCTGTTTTTCTGCAAAGGGACCAGGACGACTGATCCGTGTGAATGAATGGGGCCATGTATCGTGAGATTTTGAGTGAAAACCTCCTTCCATCAGCAAGGGCATTGAAGTTGAAACGTGGCTGGGTCTTTCAGCATGACAATGATCCCAAACACACCGCCCGGGCAACGAAGGAGTGGCTTCGTAAGAAGCATTTCAAGGTCCTGGAGTGGCCTAGCCAGTCTCCAGATCTCAACCCCATATAATTTTTTGGAGGGAGTTGAAAGTCCGTGTTGCCCAGCAACAGCCCCAAAACATCACTGCTCTAGAGGAGATCTGCATGGAGGAATGGGCCAAAATACCAGCAACAGTGTGTGAAAACCTTGTGAAGACTTAGAGAAAACGTTTGACCTCTGTCATTGCCAACAAAGGGTATATAACAAAGTATTGAGAAACTTTTGTTATTGACCAAATACTTATTTTCCACCATAATTTGCAAATATATTCATTAAAAATCCTACAATGTGATTTTTCTGGATTTTTTTCCCTCATTTTGTCTGTCATAGTTGAAGTGTACCTATGAAAATTACAGGCCTCGTCTTATTAAGTGGGAGAACTTGCACAGTTGGTGGCTGACTAAATACTGTTTTGCCGCACTGTCTATTTAAAGGAAGTAAAACAGGGCTCCAGTGTGAGTGGTTTGTCTCAGTCTCTAACCCACCTGTCTCCCCCTCTAGCTGTTTGTGGCAGGTCTAATCGTGCTGCTACTGGATGAGCTGCTGCAGAAGGGCTATGGTCTGGGCTCTGGTATCTCCCTGTTCATTGCCACCAACATCTGTGAGACAATTGTCTGGAAGGCCTTCAGCCCCACCACTGTCAACACTGGCAGAGGTAAGACACCAGAGCAGACAGCTGTGGGAGAAGGACAGCACGTCTCACGGGCTAAACTGAGACATTGAAACTGATGTGCCCTGTTTTGGTGTACATTTAGGACAGGCTTACTAATTTCCACTATCAGAGATAATACCTGGTTATATGCAAGTGGTAATTTCACAAGACCAACTATGGCTCCTATAGATTGACTTGGCCTTGAGAAGAACCCCAGGGGTCAAGGTTAGTTTAGGTGGTCTCTAGGTGTGAGGCTGATGTTTTAGTCTCTTGTGTTTAGGTACAGAGTTTGAGGGAGCCATCATTGCCCTCTTCCACCTCCTGGCCACGCGAACAGACAAAGTGCGCGCCCTGAGAGAGGCCTTCTACCGCCAGAACCTGCCAAATCTTTTGAACCTCCTCGCCACCGTTTTCGTCTTTGGTGTAGTCATATACTTCCAGGTCAGTAACTGTCTTTCTTCCTTTAAACCTGTTAAAGAACACATTTGTTATTGTCAGAAAACAACACAATGCATACATTTTTTTTTTAACCTTTTTTATTAATGACCATTTAGACACTATATATTTATGATGTGGGTATGTTCTACCCTCTCTTACAATGTCTCTCTTCCACCCGTCTCTCTACAGGGCTTCAGGGTGGACCTGCCCATCAAGTCTGCCCGTTACCGTGGCCAGTACAACACTTATCCCATCAAGCTCTTCTACACCTCCAACATTCCCATCATCCTCCAGTCTGCCCTCGTGTCCAACCTGTACGTCATCTCTCAGATGCTCTCCACTCGCTTCAGTGGCAACTTCCTAGTTAACCTGCTGGGCACCTGGTCTGTAAGTACACACCATTTTAAACCATTTCTCTGAACTACCATGTCCGAACTCTAAACTCAAGGTTTGTCACATTAACAGCCCCACAGTACCCTGAACTTAAGTCACTGTTACTAGCTGGCTACCATCCGGCATTCATCCCTGCACCTTAGAGACTGCTGCCCTATGTACATAGTCATTGAACACTTGTCACTTTAATAATGTTTAAATACTGTTTTACACACTTCATGTGTGTATACACTGTATTTTATAGTCAAGACTCATCGTATATAACTACTGTTGTACACACCTTTCTCTATACTGTCCATAATGTCTATACATACAGTATATATTTATATTCCGGACTCTGACATTGCTCATTCTAATATTCCTGAATTCCTTTTTATTTTGGGGATTTGCGTGTATTGTTAGGTATTACTGCACTGTTGGAGCTAGGAACATACACCTGTGATAATGTGTACACGACCAATCAAATCTGATTTGAACATATCGCGCATCACAGAATGTATAAGTTGACCAGACTTGTGTGTTTGTAGGACACATCGTCAGGCGGTCCAGCTCGTGCCTACCCAGTGGGTGGGCTCTGTTACTACTTCTCTCCCCCGGAGTCGTTTGGCTCGGTCCTAGACGACCCCATCCACGCTGCCATCTACATCTGCTTCATGCTGGGATCCTGTGCCTTTTTCTCCAAGACCTGGATCGAGGTGTCTGGCTCTTCTGCCAAAGATGTAAGTCCTTCTACCATATGTCCTATACATTTGTTGGACTATGTAATCATAAATTCATAATTTTGATGTAGGAATCTCCTAAAATGTCTACGGCATTTCAGGATGGCATGTTTCAGAGGACCTGTACATGTAATGTAATCCATGAGTGTGTGTTTGCTCTCCCAGGTGGCTAAGCAGCTAAAGGAGCAGCAGATGGTGATGAGGGGACACAGAGAGACCTCTATGGTTCATGAACTCAACAGGTAAACTATCTTAGTCAAAACTCTAACCTTTTAGCCATAACAATCCATGTCTTAATTTAACAGGGTTTAATATTACACTTTTCCAAACATGCTTAGTTCAGGTAATGATTGGTGCACTACTACTTGAGTTTGCCTTCTGTATCAAGCTGAAATCTTGCCTCTGCGCTTTCTAGGTACATCCCCACAGCGGCGGCCTTTGGTGGTCTCTGTATCGGCGGTCTATCTGTCATGGCGGACTTCCTGGGTGCTATTGGCTCTGGCACGGGTATCCTGCTGGCCGTCACCATCATTTACCAGTACTTTGAGATATTCGTCAAGGAGCAGAGTGAAGTGGGCAGCATGGGAGCCCTGCTCTTCTAGTCTGACACCTGGCTGCAACACCTGTGACGAAGCAACCGTCTTAATGGACATGGACATGCCCCAGATCAGACCAAGTCCTACAAAACTCTTATTATTCACATTATTTTATGTCCATTTACATTTTTTTTAATCTGCACAATGAATCTGTTCTCTCTTGTGTCATTTTCCGGATGCTTTATGGCATCTCCCCTGACATGGCCTACAGGAGGTTCAGCCCAAACAGAATTGTGTGTGTAGTGAAGTGGTGGGACTGACTACATCCTAACATTCACAACACTCTGATCAACCGCTCTAACAGTTTGCCTGAGACTGGTTAGCCTCAGGGTCATCTGAAGTGTTTCATATCTATTAAAATGGTCTGATCCACAAGCGTTTATGAGGGGGGCGGGGGTGTTGTCCCTTTTCAGACTGCGACAACGGCTCTGTAGTATACAAGCATGTATACTGCACTGGGATGAGGGAAGTCCCTCTTACTGGGCTGACGTCATACAACCAACACAGTATACATAGGAACGCTTTGGTTTTCTGCTTAAATTCCATCACCTCAATTACCTGGAGGATATAGGCATGAATGTAGAGTGTACCTTCACAACTGGGCTCTTTAGTATGTTTATTTTTGAGTGGCCATCAGATTTTGACCTGATGGCCACTCATTTCACTGATTGAGTAGCAAGGGAAGGTTTGGTAAAGACTCTGAATATAACCATGTTTGTCCGCCAGACATGTGACTGTTTAAAGCCACGCTCCAATAATACTGTAGGATCAGAAAGTTGAGCGTAGGGCTCTTAGAATGTGGTGCAGCTTTGTCAAGTGTTTACTTTTTATGAAAGTGTGCATTGGAAGAGTTATCAAGTGAACCACTCATAGGTCCTCTGTTGAAACTGGGCTGAAGGGAGGTGGTGTACGTTTAGGGAGATGTAATCGTACTTATATGCCACATTCATACCTTTTTGCCCATTTTGTTGGGTGAGGAAAGATTTTTTTTTGTTGTCTGCTTTGAGCATGACTGTATTAAACACTTTCACACCGTGAATTTTGGTTCTGTATATATACCAAGCATTGAATTCATCTACAGTGTAAAATAACAGGGTTTTTTTTATATGTAAAAATGCTGTTCTGAACAAATGTATTCTGGGAAGAAAAAGAAAAAAAATTCTCAATAAAAACTCATTTGGGGAAAGTTTTTGTTTTTTCTTTGAGTGAAGACTAGAGATTTTCTTCTCTGTTGAAAGTTTCAGTGTTTCTAGCCATTCTGTACCTTTCAGCTCATGTTGCTGGCCTAATGTACATTTTGTCACGTCCTATTTAATATGCACTTGGGGGGGATCACAGCCGCATCACATTACATCTTCTGACAAATTATTTCATATTTAATCTAATCATATAAGTCCACAACAGATGTGAATCTGATCACTGGGAAATATACACACTCCGAGATAGTTATGTTCTACTGTCCTTAGTTATATCACAAATTAGAAATTAATTTGACATGATTGTTCTTTAAGTACCCATGGACCCTTCCAACTGTTTGGATTACAGAAATATTGTTTAATTATTAAACTTTTTGGTGTTACCGTACTGCAACATCTCTCTGTTAAAGGGATTTAACTTACATTTCTGAAAGAGTGTAAGAGAGAGTTTTCCTCCAGGTATTTCCGACCGTCATAAAACTGGTGGGGGGGGGAATCTGGCGCCTATGATCCTCACCTAAAAGGGCAAGTCATGACAATAGCCATCACTAGCCAGCTTCTAACCGGTTACTCAACCCTGCACCTTAGAGGCTGCTGCCCTGTATACATAGACATGGAATCACTAGTCACTTTAATAATGTGTATGTACTGTTTTACTCATTTCATTTTTACCTTTATCTAACTAGGCAAGTCAGTTAAGAACACATTCTTATTTACAATGACGGCCTACCCCAGCCAAACACAGACGACGCAATTGTGCACCACCCTATGGGACACCCAATCATGGCTGGATGTGATACAGCCTGGAATAAAACCAGGGACTGTTGTGACACCTCTTGCACTGAGATGCAGTGCCTTAAACTGTTGCGCCACTCGAATGTATATACTGTATTCTACTGTATTTTAGTCAATAGCACTCCGACATTGCCTGTCCCAATATTTATATATTTCTTAATTCCTTTCTTTTACTATTAGATGTGTGTATTGTTGTGAATTACATTACAGCAATAACATCTGCTAAATATATGTGACCAAATAAAATGAGATTTGATACTCTGTTCTCCATATTGGGATGCAGCTACCCCCTTCTCAAACAGTGTGACAGTTCACTACGAATTACATCAGGAACTAAGAGGGGCAGATAAAAGGGGTCCTTCGTTCTTACGTCAAATATTTTTTTAACTAAGCCATGATAGACCACAAATCAAATCAAATCAAATTTTATTTGTCACATACACATGGTTAGCAGATGTTAATGCGAGTGTAGCGAAATGCTTGTGCTTCTAGTTCCGACAATGCAGTGATAACCAACAAGTAATCTAACTAACAATTCCAAAACTACTGTCTTATACACAGTGTAAGGGGATAAGGAATATGTACATAAGGATATATGAATGAGTGATGGTACAGAGCAGCATACAGTAGATGGTATCGAGTACAGTATATACATATGAGATGAGTATGTAGACAAAGTAAACAAAGTGGCATAGTTAAAGTGACTAGTGACATAAGAATGCAGTCGATGATCTAGAGTACAGTATATACATATGCATATGAGATGAATAGTGTAGGGTAAGTAACATTATATAAGGTAGCATTGTTTAAAGTGGCTAGTGATATATTTACATCATTTCCCATCAATTCCCATTTTTAAAGTGGCTGGAGTTGGGTCAGTGTCAATGACAGTGTGTTGGCAGCAGCCACTCAATGTTAGTGATTGCTGTTTAACAGTCTGATGGCCTTGAGATAGAAGCTGTTTTTCAGTCTCTCGGTCCCAGCTTTGATGCACCTGTACTGACCTCGCCTTCTGGATGATAGCGGGGTGAACAGGCAGTGGTTTGGGTGGTTGATGTCCTTGATGATCTTTATGGCCTTCCTGTAACATCGGGTGGTGTAGGTGTCCTGGAGGGCAGGTAGTTTGCCCCGGTGATGCGTTGTGCAGACCTCACTACCCTCTGGAGAGCCTTACGGTTGAGGGCGGAGCAGTTGCCGTACCAGGCGGTGATACAGCCCGCCAGGATGCTCTCGATTGTGCATCTGTAGAAGTTTGTGAGTGCTTTTGGTGACAAGCCGAATTTCTTCAGCCTCCTGAGGTTGAAGAGGCGCTGCTGCGCCTTCTTCACGACGCTGTCAGTGTGAGTGGACCAATTCAGTTTGTCTGTGATGTGTATGCCGAGGAACTTAAAACTTGCTACCCTCTCCACTACTGATCCATCGATGTGGATAGGGGGTGTTCCCTCTGCTGTTTCCTGAAGTCCACAATCATCTCCTTAGTTTTGTTGACGTTGAGTGTGAGGTTATTTTCCTGACACCACACTCCGAGGGCCCTCACCTCCTCCCTGTAGGCCGTCTCGTCGTTGTTGGTAATCAAGCCTACCACTGTTGTGTCGTCCGCAAACTTGATGATTGAGTTGGAGGCGTGCATGGCCACGCAGTCGTGGGTGAACAGGGAGTACAGGAGAGGGCTCAGAACGCACCCTTGTGGGGCCCCCGTGTTGAGGATCAGCGGGGAGGAGATGTTGTTGCCTACCCTCACCACCTGTGGGCGGCCCGTCAGGAAGTCCAGTACCCAGTTGCACAGGGCGGGGTCGAGACCCAGGGTCTCGAGCTTGATGACGAGCTTGGAGGGTACTATGGTATTGAATGCCGAGCTGTAGTCGATGAACAGCATTCTCACATAGGTATTCCTCTTGTCCAGGTGGGTTAGGGCAGTGTGCAGTGTGGTTGAGATTGCATCGTCTGTGGACCTATTTGGGCGGTAAGCAAATTGGAGTGGGTCTAGGGTGTCAGGTAGGGTGGAGGTGATATGGTCCTTGACTAGTCTCTCAAAGCACTTCATGATGACGGAAGTGAGTGCTACGGGGCGGTAGTCGTTTAGCTCAGTTACCTTAGCTTTCTTGGGAACAGGAACAATGGTGGCCCTCTTGAAGCATGTGGGAACAGCAGACTGGTATAGGGATTGATTGAATATGTCCGTAAACACACCGGCCAGCTGGTCTGCGCATGCTCTGAGGGCGCGGCTGGGGATGCCGTCTGGGCCTGCAGCCTTGCGAGGGTTAACACGTTTAAATGTCTTACTCACCTCGGCTGCAGTGAAGGAGAGACTGCATGTTTTCGTTGCAGGCCGTGTCAGTGGCACTGTATTGTCCTCAAAGCGGGCAAAAAGTGATTTAGTCTGCCTGGGAGCAAGACATCCTGGTCCGTGACTGGGCTGGGTTTCTTCTTGTAGTCCGTGATTGACTGTAGACCCTGCCACATGCCTCTTGTGTCTGAGCCATTGAATTGAGATTCCACTTTGTCTCTGTACTGACGCTTAGCTTGTTTAATAGCCTTGCGGAGGGAATAGCTGCATTGTTTATATTCGGACATATTACCAGACACCTTGCCCTGATTAAAAGCAGTGGTTCGCGCTTTCAGTTTCACGCGAATGCTGCCATCAATCCACGGTTTCTGGTTTGGGAATGTTTTTATCGTTGCTATGGGAACGACATCTTCGACGCACGTTCTAATGAACTCGCACACCGAATCAGCGTATTCGTCAATATTTCCATCTGACGCAATACGAAACATGTCCCAGTCCACGTGATGGAAGCAGTCTTGGAGTGTGGAGTCAGCTTGGTCTGACCAGCGTTGGACAGACCTCAGCGTGGGAGCCTCTTGTTTAAGTTTCTGCCTGTAGGCAGGGATCAGCAAAATGGAGTCAGCCTGACGTTTCCAATGAAAGCAAATTCATCATAGTGGAGCAAGCAAGGAGGTGGGCAGACAAGAGCCGACAGAGCCAAGCACGAGCTAAAAATATGATTTTTGCGCATTCTAGCATATATTTGCATATTTCCGTTAGGGAACGCCTACTTAATGAAGTGCGCATGTGCACTAATTCAATTCGCCCTCGCACTCCTAAATAACTCAGTTTAAAAAAAACTTTGGCAAAGGGTAAAGTCTACTAAACTTAGTCCACTCTGTTAGTAACATATTATAGTTTTGGAAACAGAAATGTATTGAGATCAAAAGTTTAATCGATGAGAAAAGGAGCAGAGTGGATCTTCTTCCACTACCGGCAACTGGGCTTCCTCTCATCACCATATTTGGTATTGAGTGGAAACGCCAAACCAGATGCTTCGTATTTTGGCTTATTGTTCTATCTGTGACAGTACAAGATAGGTAGAAACTGCTTCTCCAATAGAAATCCCGATCACCCTTGTAGGTGATGTCATGGTGACATTGGCTAGCTGAGCTCGAGAGGATGTTAGTAACGTCATCTTGCGCCGAACTGTGCATGTCATCAAATCATTTGATGTAAAAGTTGTTTTTTACAGAAATTAAAACGTGCCAGTTTGTCACTCACTTTATTACTGGAGTAATAACATGTTCAACTACATAAGACAATGGCTCGAATCTAGGTTGTGCCTTTAGATTTCGAGAAAATGAACTACTAAAGAATATTTTTTCACTTCTGTCATTGTCTTCTCAAACCCTGCCTCGTCTGCTTGGGTTCCCGGAAGTTTCGCGATTTCGCGCCTCTGGGTTGAGAAACTCTGTGCTGACGTCATCAAATGCACCAATACAAAAACGGTGTACTGTAACTCTTTTCTTAACCTTAACCGAAATCTCCTAACCTGCTGTAAAAATGATCCTAACCTGCTACGAAAAAAAGTCACTTCAGGTCGTAGCTGTACTCCCTCTAGTCAGAACAATATAAAGGAGCTATAAAGCAGGAGAGGCTGCTGAGAGGAGGACGGCTCATAATAATGGCTGGAAAGGAGCAAATTGAATGGCAATTCACCATGTGTTTAATGTATTCCACTGATTCCGCTCCAGCCATTACCACAAGCCTGTTTGCCCCAATTAAGTTGCCCACAAATCTTGTGTGTTAGCCACCTAGTTGTGAAACTTATCTCCAGGAAACTCGGAACCACATTGACACCTTGAACAGCACAGCTAGATACCACATCGAAGAAATGTCCTGGTCAAGTAGGAAGGGAGCCTAACGTTTACTTTACATATAGCCCAAAGCGCAGCAGATGACGATATTGAGTTCATTTTACAGTCCAAATGACTTGTATGCAGCCGGCAAAACAGTCATATACCCTCTGGACCGGTTGGAAACCTAAAACATTCTCCACTCAGGCTGCAAAGGCTTCGATTTCCTCAACTTAATTTAATGGCAAAAATATGCATACTTTCTTTATGAAACACCATTTACACCACCATGCTTGGAAGTTGGTGCCTCTCCTTGTTCGGGCGGCGGTCGTCTTCACCGGCTTTCTAGCTGCCACCGATCCACGTTTCTTTTTTCCATTTGTTTTGTCTTGTGTACACACCTGGTTCCCATTACGTTATTATTATTTGTTAGTTAGGTTTGTGTAAGTCATTTGTGTTAGGGTTTGTTATCCCTGCGTGAATTATTTTGGCTGATTTATTTTTCAGAGTAAAGTATGTTATTTTACTCAGTTCTGTGTCCTGCGCTTGACTCCTTCCTCACCTCTGCACAACTGACATATGACACACCTCCAATAAAATCACTCAGCCGATCTATAAATATACAATCACTGTAAAAACACCCTATATTGTGTACTTACATGAAATGGTATATATAGTTAGTGTGTGTAATGTAGAAAAAGTATTATTGTCCATCAATAATGAGAAACCACCTGGCATTGACAACTTAGATGGAACGCTACTGAGGATGGTGGTGGACTATATTGCCACTCCTATTTCTCATCAATTTTATTTGAGTCTGGAGAAAAATGTTTGTCCTCAGACCTGGAGGGAAGCCAAAGTCATTCCACTATAAACACTCTGCTGGTTTTAACAACCAACCAATCAGCTTGCTGCCAACTCTTAGCAAACTTTGTAAAAAAAAATAGTGTTTGACCAGATAAATGCTATTTCTCTAAATAAATGAACAACAGACTTTCAGCATGCTTATAGAGAGGGGAACTCAACATGTACTGCATCGACACATGATTATTGGTTCAAATAATGAAGGTTATGGGCGCTGTACTGTTAGCTTTCAGTGCAGCCTTTATTATTGGTCATAAGTTTTTTTCAAAAACAGGTTATGGCTTTTCAGCTCTGTCAAAACGTGGATTTAAAGCTATCTACTGTGTCTAATAGAACACAGGTTTTCTTTAATGGAAGCTTCTCTAATGATAAACATGCCGCATGGCAGCTCTCTTGGCCCTCTACTCATTTGTATTTTTACCAATGACCTGCCACTGGCATTAAACAAAGCGTGTGTATCTATGTATGCTAATGATTCATTCCTATACGTGTCAGCAACCACAGCTAGTGAAATCACTGCAACCCTAAACAGAGTTGTAATCAGTTTTAGAATGGGTGGCTAGTAATAAACTAGTCCTAAACATTTAAAACTAAGAACATTGCATTTGGTACAAATCATTCCCTAAGTTCTAGACCTCAGCTGAATCTGGTAATGAATAATGTGGCTGTTGAGCGAGACTAAATTACTTGGTGTCGCCTTGGATTGTAAACTGTCATGGTCAAAACAGGGCAGCAGCTACTCTTCCTGGGGTCCAAACACACCAAAGCACCCACTTTACATATACAACAAAATATAAATCAGTTGAACTATGTTTGTACTGAATGAGCTAAAGATAAAACAGTACATCACATAACATCCCTACACCACCACATATCCACAACACAAAAGGTTCCATACCACCATACAACAATACCCCAATTTGTGCATATTGATTCAATGGTTGTGAAGATGGGCAGAGGTCTGTCTGTCATAAAAATATGCTCTGCTTTTTTGACACCACACTCCACAAATCAAGTCATGCAGGGTCTAGTTTGATCTTATCTTGATTATTGCTCAGTCATATGGTCAGGTGCTGCAAAGAAAGACCTAGAAAAATGACAGCTGGCCCAGAACAGAGTGGTACATCTTTCTCTTCACTGTTATCAGAGGGCTAATATCAATACTATGCATGCCAGTCTCTCTTGGCTAAAAGTAGAGGAGCATCTGACTGCATCACTTCTTGTTTTTAGAAGAAACATTCATGTGTTGAAAATTCCAAATTGATTGCAAGGTCAATTTACACACAGCACTGACACCCACACTTACCCCACCAGACATGCCACCAGGTGTCTTTTCACAGTCCCCAAATCCAGAAGAAATTCAAGAAAACTTAAAAGTATTATATAGAGCCATGATTGCATGGACCAGCAAACCTGGTTTTAAAAAAACAAAACAGATAAAGCAACACCTCACCGCACAATGCCTGTCCCCTATTTGACTTAGGTATTTTGTGTGTATGTACTGATATGTAGGCTATGTAGGGGAGAATATAATATCTATATAATGCTATGTTTTAAATGTATGTAGTTCGGTCCTTGAGCTATTCTTGTCTCTTAATGTTCTGTATTATTTAATGTTTTGTGTGGATCCCAGGAAGAGTAGCTGCTGCGATCAAAATAGCTAATGAGGATCCTAATAAAACACCAAATACCAAATGTAACAACACAGTGTGGTCAAAGACTTATTAACTTAGTTGTAGTCATGATCTGGTTACCTATAAGTACAAAAATTGTTAGGTTTTGGGGTTATTACATATTTATTAACTTATTTCCAGATATCTTCTAAACTATCCACAATGTACCATTTCTCAACATCATATGTAGGATCTACTCAGTGCTATCTCAGTAGCTAGCTCAAGCTGACTAATGTTAGCCACACCTCATGCACTTCACAGACATTGTGCTGTGTTATCTAGTGGGAACCCGTTAGCACGGTAGGCTCTGGTGCCTTCTTGACATGGGCTCAAAATGAAAGAGAAATTCATACCTGCTTCTCTAATTGTGTAGTACCTCGTCTGTTCTCCTTTTAGTTTTGTAAATTGTTCAGCATGTTCTCTGTGAAGTAGGCTTCGGGAGTTTTGTAACTTTTTCCACCTTGGCTTAGTGCTAGAGCACTAGCTGACTGACATCTGGAATCTATATATATATATTTTTTTCTTCAGGATTTTCCTGACTCTCTACCGCGCCGTTGAAGCACCACCTCCCCCTCGCTTTGGTTGCTAACTCAGCCTGCACTCTTTTAAAAGTTTTAACATCAGATGGGCCCCAGCCATCAATCTGTAAGTATCTGCTCTCTCTTTGTTTATGTTTTAGTTGTGTATCATTAATTGGGTTCTAGCTGGTCTCCAGTAGTTGGGCTCTAGCTTGACAACCATAACCATGGTGGTTGACTAGGCTGGTTAAGCTAATAGCTAGGTGGCTAAATAGCCAATGTTAGCTTGCTTGCTAGCTTGCTGGCTAAGATGACTGCATAAAGCTAACATTCTTCGATAACTGGTTAGATGGCATTATGTTTTTCCAAAACGTTGGTTTATTTTAATGTAGCTGCAAACTAAGTGTTGATAGCAACTGTCTGACTCATTCAGTGATAACGTAACGTTAACAGTCTGGTAGGGCTAACATTAGCAAGCTAGTAGGGCTAACGTTAGGAGGCTAGTTGGCTGGCAATCTTGCAAGTTGATTTGAATGTTTTCGTGAGAAGACAGATTTTTGGGATGTCTCATGGTCTGACAAACACTGCTGTAGCTTGGCCACCATCCACTGCAGATGCGGAAGGCTGACATATGCTGATGCGGTGGATTGAGACACAGACCATGTAAAAAAACATGATATCTCTAGCTTAAACAGACAGAATTTGATGGGGATTTCTTTATTATGTTACTTAGATTGACTAACGGGTGGACTTTTAAGGATTACAACACAATCTATATTTGAACTCCATACAACTGGCCTTGAGTTCTGGATCAGCAATGTGTGGCTGTGAAATGACTACTTCTACTGAAAGGAACCCTGTCAGTTCTGAACATGTGCAGGCTAAATGATGAAGACAGGTGACCATGACATTTCTTGGGGGGTGAAATGAAGGAGAAAATGTTTTTATGTTGATTGCATCCCGGACATAATTGTTTCCTACCCTTATTAATTAACCTATTTTTTGTGGTTAATACTTAGTTATTATTATAGGTGGTATTTTCCTTATTAAGATGTGTTTGTGTGGGGGTAACATGGGCCTGGCCAAAGGTTCTGTTTTTATTTTGTGTAACTGAGTTACAAGTTTTAGCTGAGAGGTCAGAGGTCAGTGCCCGTTTGCGTCCCAATTGGAATCCTATTCCTTAAGTAGTGTCCTACTTTTGAATAAAGCCCATAAGGCTGGCTCCAGTCAAATGTCATGCACTACTTAGGGAATAGGGTGCCTTTTGGGATACATCCCCAGTGTTTGTCGACTGAAGCGTGTGCCACATCATGTTCACTAGAAAATAAATTATTACCACACACCCTTCTCTGGCTCTGCCCTGCTATTGGTGGGGTGAGGAGGGGAAAGCGGCCAGATAGCCAATGGGAATGGCGAGAGGAGGGTGACCCTTATCTCAACCTTATACAGGTAGCTGTCCCACAGACTACAGACCCTTTACTCTGATAAACAGTGGTCAGCAGTGAGCTACAGAGCTGCGTGCCCATTTTTCCTGCGTTCCCAGACATTGTGTGTCTCTCTGGGTTTGTCTCTCCTCTGATCCTGCTTAAATCCTCCATAGTGTGACAGAACACAGTGGACAGGATGTCAAACCTGAAGGAGTTGTGTAGCGGCCTGCCTCTGGACCCCATGCCATCCAATCGGGGCCGGGACCCCAGTGTGCCACATGCACCCGTCAGGACGCCCAACCTCACTCCAGAGGAGGAGAGGGTGAGTCCACAGACATACTGTCACATCTCTGAATGCAGAACGTGTCAACGAGCATTGATGTCATACTCAGGGATTTATCTGCAGATTGAGTATTGCAATACTGAAGTACTTTTGCTTTTAAGGCCTCTCTGTTTATCTATGAGTGAAACCATAATGCTTTAATGTGGTATGTTAGTAGTAAACTAGACCAAAGATGCATATCTTCACAAGATGATTATACATCTACACTGAGTATACCAAACCCGCTCCCCTTTTGCACTCAGAACAGCCTCAATTTGTCGGGGCATGAACTCTATAAGGTGTCGAAAGCATTCCACAGGGATGCTGGCCCATTTTGACTCCAATACTTTGCACAGTTGTGTCAAGTTGGGTAGGTCCTTTGGGTGGTGGACTATTCTTGATACACACAGGAAACTGTTGAGAGTGAAAAACCCAGCAGCATTGCAGTTCTTGACACAAACCAGTGCGCCTGGCACCTACTACCATACCCAGTTCAAAGGCACTTAAATATTTTGTCTTGCCCATTGATCCTCTGAATGGCACACAATCACAATCAAATCAAATTGGTCACATACACTCACAATAAAATCTGCTAACCATGTGTAACAAAATGCTTATGCTTCTAGA
Organism: Oncorhynchus nerka; assembly: GCF_034236695.1. Classification (NCBI taxonomy): domain Eukaryota; kingdom Metazoa; phylum Chordata; class Actinopteri; order Salmoniformes; family Salmonidae; genus Oncorhynchus; species Oncorhynchus nerka. Next base: position 66,029,513 of record NC_088397.1, on the reverse strand, counting down.
TCCGACAGTGAAGCAGTATCTAACTGATAATATCTATCAATTCCACAACCAAACCTAACATCTAACAACTTCCACAACAAAACATAATACACACAATCTAAATAAGGAATGGAATGAGGATATATATATACAAAAATATGGATGAGCAGTGACAGAGCGGCTAAGATGCAATAGATAGTAAAGAATAGATAGTGAAGGATACAGTATATACATATGAGATGAGTAATGCAAGATATGTAAACATCCTTAAAGTGGCATTATTAAAGTGACGAGTGTTCCATTTATTAAAGTGGCCAATGATATCAAGTCTGTAGGTAGGCAGCCATGTCTCTGTGCTAGTGGTGGCTGTTTAACAATCTGATAGCCTTGAGATAGAAGCTGTTATTCAATCTCTCTGTCCCAACTTTGATCAAATCAAATTCAAATCAAATCAAATATATTTATATAGCCCTTCTTACATCAGCTGATATCTCAAAGTGCTGTACAGAAACTCAGTCTAAAACCCCAAACAGCAAGCGATGCAGGTGCAGAAGCACGGTGGCTAGGAAAAACTCCATAGAAAGGCCAAAACCTAGGAAGAAACCTAGAGAGGAACCAGGCTATGATGGGTGGCCAGTCCTCTTCTGGCTGTGCCGGGTGGAGATTATAACAGAACATGGACAAGATGTTCAAATGTTCATAAATGACCAGCATGGTCAAATAATAATAATCACAGTGGTTGTGGAGGGTGCAGCAAGTCAGCACCTCAGGAGTAAATGTCAGTTGGCTTTTCATAGCTGATCATTAAGAGTATCTCTACCGCTCCTGCTGATCACCTGTACTGACCTCGCCTTCTGGATGGAAGCGGGGTGAACAGGCAGTGGCTTGGGTGGTTATTGTCCTTGATGATATTTTTTGCCTTCCTGTGACATCGAGTGTTGTAGGTGTCCTGGAGGGCAGGTAGTTTGCCCCCGGTGATCCGTTGTGCAGACCGCACCACCCTCTGGAGAGCCCTACGGTTGTGGGCGGTGCAGTTTCCGTACAGCCTGACAGGATGCTCTCAATTGGGCACCTGTAAAAGTTAGTGAGGGTTTTTAGTGACAAGCCGCATTTTTTCAGTCTCTTGAGGTTGAAGAAGCGCTGTTGCGCCTTCTTCACCACATTGTTTGTGTACTTGGACCATTTCAGTTTGTCTGTGATATGTACACAGTGTAACTTTCCACCTTCTCCACTGCTGTCCTTCGATGTGGATAGGGGGGATGCTCCCTTTGCTGTTTCCTGAAGTCCACAATCATCTCTTTTGTTTAGCTGACATTGAGTGAGAGGTTATTTTCCTGACACCACACTCCCTCACCTCGTCGAGGGACCTCACCTCGTCATTGTTGGTAATCAAGCCTACCACTGTAGTGTTGTCTGCAAACTTGATGATTGAGTTGGAAGCGTGCATGGCCACACAGTTGTGGGTGAACAGGGAGTACAGGAGAGGGCTGAGAACGCACCCTTGTGGGGCCCCAGTGTTGAGGATCAGCGGGGTGAAGATTTTGTTTCCTACCCTCACCACCTGGTGGCGGCCCGTCAGGAAGTCCAGGACCCAGTTGCACAGGAAGGGGTTGAGACCCAGGGTCTCAAGCTTACTGACGAGTTTGAAGGGTACCATGGTGTTGAATTCTGAGCTGTAGTCAATGAACAGCATTCTTACATAGGTATTCATCTTGTCCAGATAGGGCAGTGTGCAGTGTGATGGCGATTGCATCATATGTGGACCTATTGGGGCAGTAAACAAATTAGAGTGGGTCTAGGGTGACAGGTAGGGTGGAGGTTATAGGATGAGTGAGTGCCTCGTAACTTATTTCAGTTACCGTAGCTTTCTTGGGAACAGGAACAATGGTGGCCATCTTGAAGCATGTGGGGACAGCAGACTGGGATAGGGATTAATTGAATATGTCCCTAAACACACCAGCCAGCCTCGCTCGTGTACTGCAATCGATATGCTGATATAATTTAGGTAGGCTTGGTCTCAGATTAGCTTTGTTAAAATCCCCAGCGACAATAAATGCAGCTTCAGGATATATGTTTTCCAGTTTGCCTAAAGTCCAGTGAAGTTCCTTGATGGCCGTCTTGGTATCCACTTGCGGGGGGATATACACGGCTGTGACGATAACTGAGGAGAGTTCTCTTGAGAGATAATATGGTTGGCATTTGATTGTGAGGAATTCTAGGTCAGGTGAACAAAATGACTTGAGTTTTTGGATGTTGTTACGATTATATCACGAAACATTCCCGCCCAGATGTCTGTCCCTGTCGGCGCAATGCACTGAAAATCCTGTTGGCTGTACGGACTCCGACAGCATGTCCCAAGCTAGCCATGTCTCCGTGAAACAGAGTATGTTGCAATCCCGGATATCTCTTTGGAAAGCAACTCTTGCCCTAATTTCGTCGACTTTGTTAACTAGGGACTGGATATTAGAGAGTAATATACTTGGAAGCGGTGGGTGGTGTGCGCGCATCCGAAGATTCACTAGAAGACCGCTCCAGCACCCTCTCCTCCGATGGCATTGTTTTGGGTCGGCCTCTGGAATCAGTTCAAATGCCCTGGGAGGTGCAGACAAAGGTTCTGCTTTGGGAAAGTGGTATTCCTGGTCGTAATGCTGTTTGTGCTGGTAAGTTGACGTCTCTCTGATATACAATAGTTTTTTCCAGCTGTGTGTAATAACAGTTAATGTTTTCTGGCTAACAATGTAAGAAAATAATACATAAAATACATAAAAAACAAAATACTGCACAGTTTCCTAAGGACTTGAAGCGAAACTGCCATCTCTATCGGCGCCATCTTACAATCCATGTCTCAATTGTCTCAAGGCTTAAAAATCATTATCTTCTTTAACCTTTCTACTCTCCCTTCATCTACACTGATTGAAGTTGATTTATTAACAAGTGACATCAATAAGGGATCATAGCTTTCACCTGGATTCACCTGGTCAGTCTATGTCATGGAAAGAGCAGGTGTTCTTAATTTTTTGTATACTCAGTGTATATCCCCACATCTTTGTTGTAGTTTGCTTTTTGCCACTATAAAAGGCATTTGCTTGTCTTATCTGATCCAGACAGAGGTAGAGTATTTGTGAATGTAATAAAGATAGGAATTGTCAGTTAATGTGTCAAATCATACCCACTGTTTTATTACTCGTTGAGAGTGAATCTTTATAGCTGATTGGGTTGAGATTCAAGCTTGTGGAATGTTGTATCCACATACTGTTGGAGAAACTTGAGGACACGGAACACAACAACGCACATGTGAATTATTTTATTAAATCTATTGGGATCAATAAAGCACGGTTCACATACTCAGCACAGTGGAATGTTTTGGCTTAAGGGTAGGAGACAGTGTTGGTTCATCTCCTCAGAACCTTCTATCATATTCGCTAATGTTTGCCAGGACTGGGAGCAAAGGGCACTGTCAATGATTAAGAGAGATAAGAGTGAGTGCTTTCATGGATAGAGGGAGGGAGTGAAACACAAATGACCAGAAAGTTAGTGGGAAAAAGGATGCAAAAGAAGAAGAGGGCCACACCATTCTGAACTCCTATCTCACCCCCTAATCTACTCCCCCTCTCTAGCTAGCCCTGAGGAATGCCCTGCGCTACTTTCCCCCCTCCCACCACAACATCCTGGCTGCTGAATTCGCCCAGGAGCTCAGGCAGTATGGACACATCTACATGTACCGCTTCTGTCCCCTCATACATATGAGGTATGTACAGTATAATCACCTAACACCACCTCTCATCTACCCATCTGTAGTATTCCTCTTTATCTGTTGATGCCATGATATGGTCTACCACACCCTGATCAGTCCTTGTGTGTGTGTGTGTGTGTGTGTGTGTGTGTGTGTGTGTGTGTGTGTGTGTGTGTGTGTGTGTGTGTGTGTGTGTGTGTGTGTGTGTGTGTGTGTGTGTGTGTGTGTGTGTGTGTGTGTGCGTGTGTGTGTGTGTGTGTGTACTGCACGGGCGTGCGTGTGTCCTCAGGGCCTACCCTATAGATCAGTACCCCTGTCGTACACGCCAAGCTGCCTCCATCATGCTCATGATCATGAACAACCTGGACCATGCAGTTGCCCAGGTAACCACCACTCTCACACACTGTACACAACAGCTCACTTTATTTAATTGAACTAAAACAATGTATTAATCCACCTAAGTCACGCTATCTATGGCTGCTTTATCATCTCCCCATGCTCTGCTCTCCAGTTTCCCCAGGAGCTGGTTACCTATGGGGGAAATGGACAGGTGTTCAGTAACTGGGCCCAGGTAAGCACAGAACATGCAATTATGATGGCATTATGTATTTTCTGGATTTTTTTTCTCATTTTGTCTGTCATAGTTGAAGTGTACCTGAAAATTACAGGCCTCTCTTATATTTTTAAGTGGGAGAACTTGCACAATTGGTGGCTGATTAAATACTTTTTTGCCCCACTGTATCTGTGTATGGTAATGTGTGTATAATTTTATTTGTACCGCGTGGAGACAGAATTTAATTAATCACTATATATCTTTGCGTATGTGTGTTTGTGTGTAGTTCCGCCTGGTGATGTACTACCTGAGTGAGATGACAGAGGAGCAGACTCTGGTCATGTACAGTGGTCATCCAGCGGGGCTGTTCCCCAGCCTGCCCTCCTCCCCCCGCGCTATCATTACCAACGGCATGGTAACCACACATCCCTCCCTCCGCCTCTCCTCACTATACTCTTGGGAAAAAGGGTTCCAAAAGGGTTCTTCAGCTGTCCCCATAGTAGAACCCTTTTTGGTTCCAGGTAAAAGCCTCTGTGGAAAGGATTCTACATAGAACCAAAAAGGATTCTACCTGGAACCAAAATGGTTATATATAGAACCAAAAAGGGTTCTTCAAAGGGTTCTGCTATGGGGACAGCCGAAGAACCCTTTTAGATTCTAGATAGCACCTTTTTTTCTAAGACTGTGCTCTACCGCATTTCAGTTAGATACTGATTTGGCGTTACCATTTAGGTTTTCCCAGTTTGATCTCCCTCCTTCCCTCTGCCATCATCCTCCCATCCTCTCTCTCGCTCCCTCTCAGGTCATTCCAAACTACTCCTCCAGAGAGCAGTATGAGAAGATGTTTGCTTTGGGTGTATCAATGTAAGTAACAAATATAACCCTGTTAGTTGTTTTTACCCATTCATAGTTTTTGTTAACCCCCCAAAGATGTGTTTTTTGTTTGTTTTCCTAGGTATGGTCAGATGACTGCTGGTAGCTACTGCTACATTGGGCCTCAGGGGATTGTCCATGGCACCATGGTAATTCCTCACAGTCAACAGTAGAGGGCACTATCCCCTTTGAAACTCACATTGACGTTGTCTTAACATTGTGTCTGTCTCACTTTCCTCTCCTTCCCGTCTCTCTCTCTCCCTCCTTCTTTAGCTGACAGTGTTGAATGCAGGGCGGAGGTATCTGGGGTCTGATGACCTGAGGGGCCGGGTGTTGGTGACATCGGGGCTGGGGGGCATGAGCGGGGCACAGGCCAAGGCTGCTGTCATCGCAGGCTGTGTGGGGGTCATTGCCGAGGCCAGTGTGTTTACTTTGTTATTGGCCAATAACACCCGCCCTGCTGTTAATCTACCTATGTGATGGTAGCGATGTCTGTTCTGTTTTTGTATGATGGAGAGCTTTGGGATGTGTGTTAATGTGATATGTGATTGTGTTTTGCATGGATCCTGTTTAGGTAGATGAGGTGCCCCTGAGGAAGAGACATGAGCAAGGCTGGTTAATGGAGGTCACCAGTGACATAGAACACTGCATCCAACGCATTAGGTAATAGCAGATAAAGACACACACACACACACGTCATGACTTTAGCACCTGTGTGTTTAGGTTATGTGATTTATCAGATCGTCCCTCTGATTTTGTATTCTACAGAGAAGCCAAGAGATCCAAGACTCCCCTCAGCTTGGGTTACCATGGCAATGTTGTGGACTTATGGTAAGTATGGGATATCAAACAAGGGCTGGAATTAAGTAATACCATGTCTATATGGGGCATCTACACCTCAGTCACTATTAGTGTAAATACCTTTGGGATCCATTGTTTCCTTCTCTGCCAGGGAGCGTCTGTTGACGGAGTATGAGAGGACAGGAGAGCTGCTGGTGGACCTGGGCACAGACCAGACCTCCCTCCACAACCCCTTCAGTGGAGGGTACTACCCAGCTCAACTCAGCCTCCACCAGGCCAACCAGCTCATGGCCACAGACCCAGCACGCTTCAAAACCGTGGTCCATGAGAGGTTAGACCTTGATGCTGTACCTTTTTTGAAGGCAGTTGGTCTAATTCAGGGGTCTCCTCCAACTCTGGTCCTGCAGAGCTACTGGGTGTGCCATCCATGGTTCCATCCCAGTCACACATCAAACAACTGATTCAGCAAATCAACTATTCATCAAGAATTACCATGATTGAGTTGGAGACCCCTGATCTGTTTGTGGTTAAGGTTGAGGGGTTGTTCTCTAACCTGTGGTGGTCTTCCTGTCCTCTCCCCCAGCCTTTGTAGACAGGTAGCTGCCATCAACAAGCTGTCTGAGGCAGGGATGTTCTTCTGGGACTATGGAAACGCCTTCCTCCTGGAGGCCCAGAGAGCAGGTGAGTCCTACAGTTAAACCACCACCACCACCACCATATTGATTCACTGACACAGGGTCGGATATTATATCACCCCCCTCATGGTTAATATTAGCATTGGGAGTAAGGTAATGTGATCCAAGATCTGTGGCTAATGCTAAGGGGTAACTTTAAGATCCCGATACACACGCTGAAGAATAGACTGAACACAGCATGTCTAGTGATGTCCGCAGTCCTCTCCAGTTTGATAACATCTAGGTTTGTGTTCATCTCTCTTTCTTCAGGAGCGGAGGTAGAGAAGGAGGGAGGCGCAGCGACAGAGTTCCGCTACCCATCCTACGTCCAACACATCATGGGGTGAGTGACAGGGTGAGTTTTCTGGTCAGGTCACATGATCAGGTCAAACTCTTGGCCCTAACCCTTGACCACTCTGCAGTGACATCTTCTCCCTGGGCTTTGGACCATTCCGCTGGGTCTGCACCTCCGGTGACCCCCGTGACCTGACACTGACTGATGACATCGCCGCCACTGTCCTGGAGGAGGTCAGCGCCAATGTGACTGAGCGTGTGCGACAGCAGTACAACGACAACATCCGCTGGATCCGTGAGGCCGGAAAACACAGGATGGTATTAATTAATAGGACACATATAAGACACAATGTTAATCATTAACATCCTGATACTAGATAAATAAGAAATGTATTATACAACTGCCAATGCCATTTCTGAATGTTCTTTGTGTGTAGGTGGTGGGCTCCCAAGCCAGAATCCTCTACTCAGACCAGAAAGGCCGTGTGTGTATTGCCTTGGCCATCAATCAAGCTATTGCTGATAGGAGAGTTTCGGTAAGTCTTACTTACCCATCTCTATGTTATGGTTGTTTATATGTTCATTTAAAGTTATATGTTTTGGTTGGTGTCCAGTCAGTGGGTAGGTAAATATATGGTGAGAGTGTGTGTGTGTGTGTGTGTGTGTGTGTGTGTGTGTGTGTGTGTGTGTGTGTGTGTGTGTGTGTGTGTGTGTGTGTGTGTGTGTGTGTGTGTGTGTGTGTGTGTGTGTGTGTGTGTGTGTGTGTGTGTGTGTGTCTGAGAGAGACAGTGGGAGAGTGTGTGTGTTCACTACTTAGCCTACCTTCTCCTCCAGGTCCCGGAGACCAGCAGTAAGCTAGCAGTAGGCAAACAGACACAGTGACACTGTGTGTGTTTTCTGTCCAGGCTCCTGTGGTCATCAGTAGAGACCACCATGACGTTAGTGGAACAGACAGTCCCTTCAGAGAGACCTCCAATGTGTACGACGGCTCTGCCTTCTGTGCAGGTACACTAGAGCACACTCATCATTTAGACAGACATTATTTTGTCATGATCATCATTATATTAGTCAGTGTGTTAGTCTATGTGGCTAGAAATCATCCACTTTGACTGAACTCGGGTATGTGTAAGTGTGAAAGTGTGACTTTGTCACTGTGTGCCTGTCTTGCCCCCTGACAGACATGGCGGTCCAGAACTTTGTAGGCGATGCATTCAGAGGAGCCACCTGGGTGTCCCTGCACAACGGTGGAGGGGTCGGCTGGTAAGATCTGAGTTTCACCTTTCAAACTGGGGATAGGAAGGAAGAAAGAAGGATAGGATAGCACACAAAAATCTATGAGACCAAAACCTATAAGACAATTACTAACTAGGAAACATTGTGCCCCTGACAACCAAAATGTTGGGGTCTTTCTCATGGATGGACAATCTTTCAACGTCTTTGTTTCTCCCCAAAGGTCAAATACAGTTACCTAATCTGAATATGGAACCACAGTTTAGAGTCCCAGTCATGTCCCCTCCTCCCCTCAGTCAGACTGCGTTGTCTGTCTCTTGTCTCTCTCCAGGGGTGAGGTGATGAACGGAGGGTTTGGTCTGCTCCTGGACGGGACGGAGGAGGCAGCGAAGAGAGCCAGTCTGATGCTCAACTGGGACGTCTCTAACGGGGTGAGAGAGGGGTGATGATGGGGACTGAAAGGGGAAGCTGTCTTGGATATCTATTCATAAATACTGTTCATAGAATTATTATGACTGAATAGGTTGAAAGGGTGCATGTAATATAAATCCCATTGTGTCACAGATCCTATTAATAAAGGATTCATGTTTTATACTTGAGTGACATAAAACTCCCTGGCACCTTATTCCTGCAGGTGGCTCGTCGATGCTGGTCGGGGAACTCCAACGCCTATGAGACCATCCAGCGTACCATGGAGGAGCAAAGGCAGCTTCGCGTCACGATGCCCTACCCTGTGCAGGACGAAGATGTGTTAGACAGGGCCCTGCAGGGCTAGATCAGCACACTGCTCACAACACAGCTAGCTAGTCAGATGATAAAGGACACACACAGAATATTCATTGTGTCAATCCACACCACCATTCACAATACCAGATTGTCCTGAATTAAGAGCAGAACCAAGATGATCACTTGATCATGGATGTCATACAGTTGAAGTCGGAAGTTTACATACACTTAGGTTGGAGTCATTAAAACTTGTTTTTCAACCACTCCACAAATTTCTTGTTGACAAACTATAGTTTTGGCAAGTCGGTTAGAACATCTACTTTGTGCATGACACAAGTAATTTTTCAACAATTGTTTGCAGACAGATTATTTCACTTATAATTGACTGTATCACAATTCCAGTGGGTCAGAAGTTTACATACACTATGTTGACTGTGCCTTTAAACAGCTTGGAAAATTCCTGAAAATTATGTCATGGCCTTAGAAGCTTCTGATAGGCTAATTGACATCATTTGAGTCAATTGGAGGTGTACCTGGGGATGTATTTCAAGACCTACCTTCAAACTCAGTGCCTCTTTGCTTGACATAATGGGAAAATAAATCAGCCAAGACCTCAGAAAAGAAATTGTAGACCTCCACAAGTCTGGTTCATACTTGGGAGCATTTTCCAAATGCCTGAAGGTACCACGTTCATCTGTACAAAGAATAGTACGCAAGTATAAACACTTTGGGACCACTCAGCCGTCATACTGCTCAGGAAAGAGACGCGTTCTGTCTCCTAGAGATGAACGTACTTAGGTGCAAAATGTGCAAATCAATCCCAGAACAAGAGCAAAGGACCTTGTGAAGATGCTGGAGGAAACAGGTACAAATATATCTATATCCACAGTAAAACAAGCCCTATATCGACATAACCTGAAAGAACGCTCAGCAAGGAAGAAGCCACTGCTCCAAAACCGCCATAAAAAAGCCGGACTACAGTTTGCAACTGCACATGGGGACAAAGATTGTACTTTTTGGAGAAATGTAATCTGGTCTGATGAAACAAAAATAGAACTATTTGGCCATAATGACCATCGTTATGTTTGGAGGAAAAAGGGGGAGGCTTGCAAGCCGAAGAACACCATCCCAACCGTGAAGCACGGGGGTGACAGCATCATGTTGTGGGGTGCATTGCTGCAGGAGGGACTGGTGCACTTCACAAAATAGATGGCATCATGAGGGAGGAGAATTATATGGATATATTGAAGCAACATCTCAAGACATCAGTCAGGAAGTTAAAGCTTGGTCGCAAATGGGTCTTCCAAATGGGCAATGACCCCAAGCATACTTCCAAAGTTGTGGCAAAATGGCTTAAGGACAACAAAGTCAATGTATTGGAGTGGCCATCACAAAGCCCTGACCTCAAACCTATAGAAGATTTGTGGGCAGAACTGAAAAAGCATGTGCGAGCAAGGAGGCCTTACAAACCTGACTCAGTTACACCAGCTCTGTCAGGAGAAATGGGCCAAAATTCACCCAACGTATTGTGAGAAGCTTGTGGAAGGCTACCCGGAACATTTGACCCAAGTTAAACAATTTAAAGGCAATGCTAGCAATTACTAATTGAGTGTATGTAAACTTCTGACCCACTGGGAATGTGATGAAAGAAATGAACGCTGAAATAAATCACTCTCTACTGTTATTCGGACATTTCACCTTCTTAAAATAAAGTGGTGATTCTAACTGACATAAAACAGGGAATTTCTACATGGATTAAATGTCAGGAATTGTGAAAACTGAGTTCAAAGTGTATGTTAACTTCCGACTTCAACTGTATATATACAAGTCTTATTGCCAATCATCAATTGAAAACAATGAGTTAACATGGTGTTCTTTGATGTACAGTGCATATGGAAAGTAATTCAGACCCCTTGACTTTTTCCACATTTTGTTACATTACAGCTTTATTCTAAAATGGACTAAATTGTTTTGTTTTTTCTCATCAATCTACACACAATACCCCATAATGGCAAAGCAAACCGTTTTTTTGAATTGTTTGTAAATGTATTAAAAATAAAAAACTGAAATATCACATTTACGTAAGTATTCAGACCCTTTACTCAGTACTTTGTTGAAGCAACTTTGGCAGTGGTTACAGCCTCGAGTCTTCTTGAATATGACGCTTCAAGCTTTGCACACCTGTTTTTGGGAAGTTTCTCCCATTCTTCTCTGCATATCCTCTCAAACTCTGTCAGGTTGGATGGGGAGCATCGCTGCACAGTGATTTTCCCGTCTCTCCAGAGATGTTCGATATGGGTCAAATCCGGGCTCTGGCTGGGACACTCAAGGACATTGAGAGACTTGTCCCGAAGCTACGCAAGCTGCGTTGTCTTGACTGTGTACTTAGGGTCGTTGTCATGTTAGAAGGTGAACCTTCACCCTAGTCTGAGGTCCTGAGCACTCTGGAACAAGTTTTCATGAAGGATCTCTCTGTTCTTTTCTCCGTTCAACTTTCCCTCCATCCTGACTAGTCTCCCAGTCTGCTGCTGAAAAACATCCCCACAGCATGATGCTGCCATCACCAGTAGGGATGGTGTCAGGTTTCTTCCCGATGTCACAATTGGCATTCAGGCCAAATAGTTCAATCTTGGTTTCATCAGACCAGAGAATCTTGTTTCTCATGGTCTGAGAGTCCTTTAGATGCCTTTTGGCAAACTCCAAGCGGGCAGTCATGTGCCTTTTACTGAGGAGTGGCTTCCGTCAGGCCACTCTACCATAAAGGCCTGATTGGTGGAGTGCTGCAGAGATTGTTGTCCTACTGGAAGGTTCTCCTATCTGCACAGAGGAACTCTGGAGCTCTGTCAGAGTGACCATCGGGTTCTTGGTCACCTCATTGACCAAGGCCCTCCTCCCCTGATTGCTCAGTTTGGTAGTCGGCCAGCTCTAGGAAGAGTCTTGGTGGTTCCAAACTTCTTCCATTTAAGAATGATAGAGACCAATGTGTTCTTGGGGACCTTTAATGATGCAGACATTTTTGTACCCTTCCCCAGATCTGTGCCTAAACACAATCCTGTCTTGGAGCTCTTCGGACAATTCCTTCCACCTCTTGACTTGGTTTTTGCTCTAACATGCACTGTCAACTGTGGGACATTGTCAAAACAGGTGTGTACCTTATGGTGTGTAACATTTCGATTGGTATGTATAAATATGTGGATTTCCATCACCCATTTTGTGTGTATACAAATCACAATTTGTGTTATATGTAATACTTTAAAACACCAGTAATCACACTTTAAAGCAACAGTAATCACACTTTAAAGAAACAGTAATAGCACTTTAAAGCAACAGTAAAAGCACTTCAAAGCACCAGTAATCACACTTAAGCAACAGTAATCACACTTTAAAGCAACAGTAATAGCACTTTAAAGCAACAGTAATCACACTTTAAAGCAACAGTAATCACACTTTAAAGCAACAGTAATCACACTTTAAAGCACCAGTAATCACACTTTAAAGCACCAGTAATCACACTTTAAAGCAACAGTAATAGCACTTTAAAGCACCAGTAATCACACTTTAAAGCAACAGTAATAGCACTTTAAAGCACCAGTAATCACACTTTAAAGCAACAGTAAGCACACTTTAAAGCAACAGTAATCACACTTTAAAGCAACAGTAAAAGCACTTCAAAGCAACAGTAATCACACTTTAAAGCAACAGTAATCACACTTTAAAGCACCAGTAATAGCACTTTAAAGCACCAGTAATATCACTTTAAAGCAACAGTAATCACACTTTAAAGCACCAGTAATATCACTTTAAAGCCCCAATAATCACACTTTAAAGCAACAGTAATCACACTTTAAAGCACCAGTAATAGCACTTTAAAGCACCAGTAATATCACTTTAAAGCAACAATAATCACACTTTAAAGCAACAGTAATCACACTTTAAAGCAACAGTAATCACACTTTAAAGCAACAGTAATCACACTTTAAAGCAACAGTAATCACACTTTAAAGCAACAGTAATAGCACTTTAAAGCACCAGTAATAGCACTTTAAAGCACCTGTAATATCACTTTAAAGCACCAGTAATATCACTTTAAAGCAACAGTAATATCACTTTAAAGCACCAGTAATATCACTTTAAAGCCCCAATAATCACACTTTAAAGCAACAGTAATCACACTTTAAAGCACCAGTAATAGCACTTTAAAGCACCAGTAATATCACTTTAAAGCAACAATAATCACACTTTAAAGCACCAGTAATATCACTTTAAAGCCCCAATAATCACACTTTAAAGCAACAGTAATCACACTTTAACGCACCAGTAATATCACTTTAAAGCAACAGTAATCACACTTTAAAGCACCAGTAATATCACTTTAAAGCCCCAATAATCACACTTTAAAGCAACAGTAATCACACTTTAAAGCACCAGTAATATCACTTTAAAGCCCCAATAATCACACTTTAAAGCAACAGTAATCACACTTTAAAGCACCAGTAATAGCACTTTAAAGCACCAGTAATATCACTTTAAAGCAACAATAATCACACTTTAAAGCACCAGTAATATCACTTTAAAGCCCCAATAATCACACTTTAAAGCAACAGTAATCACACTTTAAAGCACCAGTAATAGCACTTTAAAGCACCAGTAATATCACTTTAAAGCAACAGTAATCACACTTTAAAGCACCAGTAATATCACTTTAAAGCCCCAATAATCACACTTTAAAGCACCAGTAATAGCACTTTAAAGCATCAGATATAATATTGTACTTGCATAGGGTAGTTCAAATACTTTTTTATGTTGGAATATGGTTACTGGGCTATTATTTTGTATGTGAAGGTAATAAAGACTACCACTGACTGACTAGCATTTTTGTCCTTTTCAACTTTTTGTTTCAAGTGTAAGGATAAGTGGATGTTAGTGATTGGTTCGTAATGCCTGACGAGTTCCTATGAACAGAGATCTGTATATAATGACGAGATACTAATGTATCCACCCTAACAATGGGAGTAGTTGTCCCAAAGGCGGGAAGACAGGTGACAAGTTTACATCGAAAATAAGCTCATTGTAACGCATTGGGTTCATTTTGGACAGATTTTGGCGAGAGTGAAAACTCTCGCTTCGCCTCTTCCTCTCTGCTATAAACTGGCAGTGCCTTCTTTACGCGTAGCGGCTCCTTTAAAATAAACGCAGTGTGAATGAATTTGAGCCGTGCTGCGCTGACGTAGGGGACTTTGGTGTAGACCCAGACGAGGGTACAGAAGAGGAGAATAACGGCGAGAATAAGGACTGTTATCCTGGTTTTATTTGGCCTTATTGTTTTGCAGGAAATGTTCTTGGCATTTTGATCAACCAAACTGGACATGCGATACAAATTTATTTGCTGGGCTAAAATGACCTGTGTTCCATTTATTGAGATACAACATCATATTTTACATAATCAATTGTAAACTATACCACAAATTAGAATGTCCTTCATAGTGACGTTCAAAATGCTTAATTGAACTATTCTAGATATACAATCTGAAAAGTATTATTCTGTCGATGTGCCAATATTATTATAGAGTAGCTATTCCTCGAAAGAAATAAAACAATTGGGGATTAGTTAGCCTCTTTTTGCGCCATAATCTAAAGTAAAATCGACCAAGGCCTCTGAAAAATATATAACTGAGTCTCAGAGAGAGGGAGGGGTTCAGTGACCCTGCAGCCTAACACTGGACAGGGAGGGGAAAAGTGATATATCCCCAGGACACCACTGCCTCTTCTTGCACTCTCTGTTCCCCTGGAGAGCACGGCAAGAGACACATCATGCAACATAATGGTAATGGGAAGGAGAAGCAGTCGGTGAACCAATCCGACCCTCAGCTCCAGGGGATGACTGATGGCAGCGGACCACACATCTTCCAACTGCCCGCTCATTCCCAACTGGAGTTCAAACGCAACGCAGTCACAGAGGACTACAAAATAACAACTCAAGTACTAGGACTGGGTATCAACGGGAAAGTGCTGGAATGCTACTGCAAGAAGACAGGGGATAAATGTGCGCTCAAGGTGTGTGTGTGTGTGTGAGAGAGAGAGAGAGAGAGAGAGAGAGAGAGAGAGAGAGAGAGAGAGAGAGACAGAGAGAGACAGAGAGAGACAGAGAGAGACAGAGAGAGAGAAAGAGAGAGAGAGAGACAGAGAGAGAGAGAGAGAGAGAGAGACAGAGAGAGACAGAGAGAGCGAAAGAGAGAGAGAGAGACAGAGAGAGAGAGAGAGAGAGAGAGAGAGAGAGAGACCATCAGTCATCAGACGCAAGTGGAACCATGTATTTTAGGTCTTGCTTGCTTTCTTTCCTTACCCACTGATGTAAATGGCAGGACACATGATAATGTGCAGTGGTAATGATAAGGGGGAGAATAGTAATCAATTATTCACTATTCTTCCATCTCAGACAGTCTCCTCCTCAGTCTCTTGCATCTTTCTTATTGGTTCGCTAGGACCAATGTAATCAAGTCCTTTGTCTGATTTGCGTTGGAGTTGTATGAAGGACATACGCCCACCTTGGATATAATGCTAAAAACATATGATTGCCAGTCACATCTCCAATAATTTACAGTACATACGTGGGCATCAGTGCACATGCTTGCAGTATAGTGTCTGATGTGCAGAAGTTGACATTCGTGCAGGGAAGTTACTGTCACCTGAGTCTCCTCTACTTCCTCTGATATATTTACTGTACCAACAAACATGACGAAGTTGCCTGTTTCTCTTTTAAAGAGGTCCACTTAAGCACTGATAACACCAATAGATCAGGGCAGATTTAACTGTCTCTCTGTGAGCCGGTTTGGAGAGGAGCCACAGGCGGCAACAGTGCTGCCCTTTAAACTAACTAGATTACTCCTGCACATACAGATCTGGGGAGAGACAGGGATGTACTGTCTGGGGCCGGGTCTTATGCAGAGGGTTTTGTGTTAGTGCCTGTGGTCAATGTCATTTTGTATGGACAATGCCATGCTCTGTCTGGACTGATTCTATGTTCCATCTAGGAGGATTTACTCTGGTGAGGTCCTAAATTGGGGATGGGCAACAGGGACCACAGTGTGCAGACTTTTGTTTCAGCCATGTTCTGATATACCTGATTCAACTCATGAAGGCCTTCAGTTTACTTTACTATTAGTTTAACCTGGTGTGTTTGTACTGGGCTGGAGCAAAAGCCTGCATATAATGCGACCAAAACTGTCCATCCCTGTCGTTAAGTTCTGCCTTGGCAAGCACTCTACGCTCTATCTATCCTTCTGGACACGGGGTTCGGTGGTCTGATTAAATGTTGAGTGTTTACTTCTGTCCTTTGAAGGTCAACCACTGAAATAGTGAGCAATTTGGAAACAGTTCTACGTCAACAAGTTGTGTAAATTCAAAACCTGCAAAGTCAGTTAGTTAGCATGTCCAACAGCGACCAGGAATATTCTTAAAAAACAAGAACTGAAACCCCATGAGCCCGCTTTCATTGGAACATTCTCAATCTCCAAAATAGTTCCATGTTCTTTTTTTCCAGGGACACCAAAGATAGGTGGATGAAATGTGATTAGGAGGAGGATCAGTTATACTGGCACATGTGAATACATGCTTATGTTCTGTTCTGTTTGTGTTATGAACAATGTTTAGGCTGAGTATTAGGTTCCTCCTCTATAAACAGTTTAATCTCAACCTGCCCTCTCCTTCCTGTCCCAAAATGCACTAGTTCCTGTCATAAACAGAGGAGAGGCTAGTTTCTCTGACTGTGGTGTCTGGGGATATGGGATCCCTCCCAACCTCATATCTAATCCCTTTGCAAGTTTCTTATTACTGGTACATTTTGAATGCACTTATAAAATGCAGCATTCATTCTAAAAGTTCTGCAGGGAATCCTCCTGCAAAGCAAATTACATTTTTTTTCAATCACTTTGGTGCAATTCTAAGTATGTGGTACATATTAAAAACTCTAAGAACAAAAATCTAAACAAAATCTAAACAAAAATCTAAACAGATCATCAAATGGCTCATGTTTCGAAATTCCAAGCACATTTTCAGTTGACTGAGTACAACAAATACCTATGGGACCTATGATTTCTTAATCTGGCTCGGTATGTGCCACCATTTGGAATTATACTGTAGTGTAGTGTACAATGCAGTTAAATAAAGGTAAAATAAAAAATTTAATAATAATATAAAACAATATATTCCACTCATTATCTGAATGTCTGTTATCCACTGTAAGCCGATATATTTCAAGCAGAGAGACAGGAGAGGCGATACTGTATCAGTTTACAAGTCACGTAGAAAATGTGATCTTTTTCAATGTTGCATGGGGCAGGAATGGCATACAACGCCGTGCTCCTTTTTTTAATAGCCAACTGCTTTAAAATACCCCAGTTTCTTATGATTTGTCCTACATTTGTACTCTATAGGGATAATGAAACTGTAAGAATGACATACTTCTCAAAATGCCCACAAACTGTAATTGGATACACATTATAAAAATAATTGTGCTTGTCAAGTTACAGAATTATCAAATGCTGTATGAAATTCTTTCTATTCAGCACTTCAAAAGGAACCGTTTTGAAATGTATAAATAACATTTTTTACTATTGGATTAAATGGTAGTTAAAATGACTAAATGGGGAGTCTATCAATATCTGATATATTGGTGACTAAACTAAATGTATTTTATGGAAAACTTGCATGAATGACTCAGGGATGAAAGATGTGTGAAACCCCAAGGAATGCAAAATCAAAGGTTCTGAATATGAAATACAATTGTTTTCAGTTAATAGTTTTGTACTTAGAGTTTAGAAAATATACCACTTACATCTGAAAAATGTGCCAAATTGACTGAACAAAAACTGTAATATGAATGAATGGTCCAGGTTTGTATTTCGGATGATGGAATGACTGAAATTAGAGTATGGAGAGACTGTGTACGTGTATGTGTGTGTAAGAGTGAGAAAGAGCAAGAGTGAAAGAGTGAGAGAAAGAGAA
Organism: Oncorhynchus nerka; assembly: GCF_034236695.1. NCBI lineage: Eukaryota > Metazoa > Chordata > Actinopteri > Salmoniformes > Salmonidae > Oncorhynchus > Oncorhynchus nerka. Next base: position 66,011,647 of record NC_088397.1, on the reverse strand, counting down.
GTGAGAGATAGAGAGAGAGAGAGAGAGAGAGAGAGAGAGAGCGGTGGGACTAAGATTGGTCACAGGGCTTTTAACCTGATTGAAGCTATTATTATGCTCTTGATCAATTCCTCCAAGTGGCTATAGACAACATGTACGCATTGCACACAAAAACACACACACAGCACATACATGTTGCATAGATACACATTCACATCCCATCATCATATGCACCCATCATCATACCTTGTCATAGTAAATACTGTATGTTTCTGAAACCTGCACAGTATTATCTCCCTTCTTTCTCTGTGTTTCTATCCCCACCTCCTCTGTGGTTGCAGATTCTGCATGATAGTCCTAAGGCGCGGCGGGAGATGGAGCTTCATTGGAGAGTGTCGGGGGGTCCATACATTGTTCGCATCCTCAGCCTGTATGACAACATGCACCAGGGGAACAAATGCCTGGTTATCGTCATGGAGTGGTAAGGAACACACAGACCACATAAACCAGAATGCATCTGTCTATGATGTATGTATTCTCTCTTAGCTTATCTAGCATGCCAGTCTAGACTTTAAAAACATTACTAATGACTAGGGCCAGGAGTTTTTCCTGGTCAGGTCACGTGGTCAGAAAATAACTCCTGGGCCTAATGAAAAGCTACACAAACATCAAATGATGTTCCCGCTATCCTTGATCATTGTCTTTGGGCTCTGTAGATTGGGCTCAGTAATTGCCTAGTAATTACTAAGGGACAATGCTTGCCTTGTTTAGGGGAATAGCTTTGTTGTCTTGTTAATTTTAAGAAGCTCTGATCTGTGTCTCTTGTTTTACTTCCTGTCTCAGTATGGAGGGAGGGGAGCTGTTCAGTCGCATTCAGGCCAAAGGGGACCAGGCTTTCACAGAGAGAGGTGAGTTATGACGGGGAACTATGTTGTGTCATTTACAGTGCTCTGTGATTTATGGTGACCCATATGCTCTATGTTAATCAGATTTATGTCATGGCTTTTAATCAGAGGCTTCAGAGATCATGAGGGACATAGGTACGGCCATTGAGTACCTCCACTACATGGACATAGCTCACAGAGATGTCAAGGTGGGACTATACCTCTAGACACACATCACTCACAGACATGTACACCCATGTATCTCTTTCATCTGACACTCACTGACAGGTGTCTTTACCACTGGTGGTTTTAGTGATGATGTACTTATTGCTTTCATCTTTTTTACACCTCCCTCCACACGCACACAACAGCCTGAAAATCTGCTCTACACCACCAAGGAGAGCAATGGTGTTCTGAAACTGACTGACTTTGGCTTTGCCAAGGAGACCACCCTCCACAACTCCCTCCAGACACCCTGTTACACCCCTTACTATGTTGGTGAGTGGTTGGGTCTGTTACACCAGTAGTAGTGTAGTATACTATCCAGATGTGAATGGTGTAGGCTATAATGTTTTATAGTTGACTTTTCCCCACATATTGTCCCTGTCTCTGCCTGTCTGTCTGTCTGCCTGACTAGTTGTCTCTTGGTCTCTATTTGTGTCTGTCTGTCTGTCCATCAGCCCCCGAGGTGCTCGGTCCAGAGAAGTATGACAAGTCATGTGACATGTGGTCTCTGGGCGTGATCATGTACATCCTGTGAGTACCTAGTGTGTCTTTGTGCTATAAGTGTGACAGTAGGTGTGTGAGAATCAAGTCACAGGCTTCTTATTCACTCTCACTCTCTCTACTGTTCCCTCCTGGGCCTCATTCCTACTCTCCCTTCTCTGCACTGCCTGGTACTCCTCTCCCTCTCTTTCAACACTCGGTTCCTCATGGTCCACTACTTGCTTTCTACCTCTCCTTCTCTCTCTCCTTGTATTTAGTATGAATGACTGTTAAAGGACTGTTAAAGGACTGTTAAAGGACTGTTAAATGACTGTTAAAGGACTGTTAAAGGACTGTTAAATGACTGTTAAAGGACTGTTAAATGACTGTTAAATGACTGTTAAAGGACTGTTAAATGACTGTTAAAGGACTGTTAAATGACTGTTAAAGGACCATTAAAGGACCGTTTAATGACCGTTAAAGGACTGTTAAAGGACTGTTAAATTGCTGTTGAGTGACTGTTGAATGACTGTTGAATGACTGTTGAATGAGTAAAGTGTGTGCTGTATCCCCAGGCTGTGTGGATTCCCTCCGTTCTACTCTAACACGGGCCAGGCCATCTCTCCAGGGATGAAGCAGAGGATCAGGATGGGCCAGTACAACTTCCCTAACTCTGAGTGGGCCGAAGTGTCGGAGGAAGGTCAGACTAGAGGCAATTGAATACTGTGGGTTGGGATGGTCTATACTAGAGGTAGAGGCTTCACTGCAATACAAACTATGTTCTGCTAATTACAAAATATTTTTGACGGATTCGTCTACGGTTGTGATTTGTAGGTCCTTTGACAAACATCTTGTCTAGTTTACCTGATGTTCATGTTTTATTTGTTATGCTTGTTGACCTATGACCATACCCTCTGTAGCCAAACAGCTGATCAACCAGCTGCTGAAGACAGACCCAAACGAGAGGATGACCATCAGGCAGTTCATGAACCACCCCTGGATCAATGTGAGGGTGCTGCTTACTGCATGTCTGAGAACACTGTCTGAGTGCGGTTGATAATATGAGACTAATTCACACTGTGTGTGTGTGTGTGTGTGTGTGTGTGTGTGTGTGTGTGTGTGTGTGTGTGTGTGTGTGTGTGTGTGTGTGTGTGTGTGTGTGTGTGCGTGCGTGCGTGCGTGCGTGCGTGCGTGCGTGCGTGCGTGCGTGCGTGCGTACGTGTTGACATTAAAGCATTCGATGGTGGTTCCTCCTACTCCTCTGCACACATCCCGTGTTCTGACAGAGGACAGAGAACTGTGGGACGATGTCAAGGTGAGTCTAGAGAGCTGTCAAACACTGACACTGTGGTATGAAAAAACACTGCATATCAATGGCCCAGTTTAATCTAACACTAACATTAAGAAGCCACTGGATGGCGTTAAACAGTAGATTTGTAAGACCCATATTGCAACTATCTACAGTGCCTGTAGAACATTATCATACCCTTGACTTCCAAATGTAATTAATGTTGTTGTGTTGCTGCCTGAATTCAAACTGGATTAAATAAATATTTTTTCTCACCCATCTACACACAATACCACATAATGACAAAGTGAAAACATGTTTTTAGGAAAATATGCCAAATATATTGAAAATTAATTACAGAAATATCTAATTGACATACAGTGGGGCAAAAAGTATTTAGTCAGCCACCAATTGTGCAAGTTCTCACACTTAAAAAGATGAGGGAGGCCTGTAATTTTCATCATAGGTACACTTCAACAATGACAGATAAAATAAGAAAAAAAATCCAGAAAATCACATTGTAGGATTTTTAATGAATTTATTTGCAAATTATGGTGGAAAATAAGTATAATTATTTTATTAATTCCTCACAGCTTTTTTAAAAGTCAGAATACAAACACCCCAATATTGTTAGGAGTTGATAAAGACCTTCTTTTGAATTAACGTAATTGCGTCTCCCTCAAATGCTCGACTGCTTTTAATACGACCGGTGTGTCTAATCCTGAATGCTGATTGGTTGAAAGCGCATTCCAGCGGGGGTTTATTCCACGAATTACCACCAGCTAAATCTATGACGTTAAAATGCCTATTTACTCTGTTCCATTTGACGGAGCATTCCACTGTCTCATCATCCCAGGCGAGAGAGAGAGGCAGGCAGCGTTTCTCAGCCAGTCGAAATAATGAATCAGCTGGCATCATTTTTATGGATATATACAAAGAAATGTAAATTGAAAAAAGGTCAAACGAAAAGAAGTGCAGCTAGTTTGCAGACTTTCCAGCTTCAGTTTGAAGTTGTGTGAGCTGTGTTGTTGGCTAGCTTCTCTGAACAACAGTGTCCTGACGAGAGAGCACCTTTTCTATGCCAGGCGAAATCATACCTCATTAGCTCATTGTTATGGATGTGTCCAAATAAATGTCACTAGAAAACAGCTTAAACAAATGCATCTACTGTTATTATTCTGTCTGCACTGTTTGACATGACTGTAAATTAGCCTTAGTTCGCTAGCTAGCAAGCATAGGATAAAAACATTTTTCCAGCCAAAGATAGGAGTCACAAAAAGCAGAAATATGGATAAAGTTAATCACTAACCTTTGATGATCTTCATCAGATGACACTCATAGGACATCATGTTACACAATATATGTATGTTTTGTTCGATAATGTGCATATTTATATCCAACAATCTCAGTTTACATTGGCGCGTTACGTGCAGTAATGTTTTGATTCCAAAACATCCAGTGATTTTGCAGAGAGCCACATCAAATCCCAGGAATACTCATAAAAAAAGATACAAGTGTTATTCACAGAATTAAAGATAGACTTGTCCTTAATGCAACCGATGTGTCAGGTTTTTTAAAAACTTTATGGAAAAAGCATAATCTGAGTACGGCGCTCAGAGCCCAATCCAGCCAAAGAAATATCCGCCATGTTGGAGTCAACAGAAGTTAGAAATAACTTTATAAATATTCACTTACCTTTGATGATCTTCATCAGAATGCACTCCCAGGAATTCCAGTTCGACAATAAATCAAATCAAATGTATTTATATAGCCCTTCGTACATCAGCTGATATCTCAAAGTGCTGTACAGAAACCCAGCCTAAAACCCCAAACAGCAAGCAATGCAGGTGTAGAAGCACGGTGGCTAGGAAAAACTCCCTAGAAAGGCCAAAACCTAGGAAGAAACCTAGAGAGGAACCAGGCTATGAGGGGTGGCCAGTCCTCTTCTGGCTGCCGGGTGGAGATTATAACAGAACATGGCCAAGATGTTCAAATGTTCATAAATGATCAGCATGGTCAAATAATAGGTCTGGGACAGGTAGCACGTCCGGTGAACAGGTCAGGATTCCATAGCCGCAGACATAGATCCAGAGTTTCTCTGTGGAGATGGGAGAACCTTCCAGAAGGACAACCATCTCTGCAGTACTCCACCAATCAGACCTTTATGGCAGAGTGGCCAGATGGAAGCCACTCCTCAGTAAAAGGCACATGATAGCCCTCTTGGACTTTGTCAAAAGGCCCCTAAAGACTCACAGACCATGAGAAATAAGATTCTCTGGTCTGATGAAACCAAGATTGAATTATTTTGGCCTTTCTTGAACTTCACTGTTGGTTAAGGGCTTGTAAGTCTAGACTTGTATTCAGCGCATGTGACAAATAAAGTTTGATTTGATTTGAATGCTAACCGTCATGTCTGGGTGAAGTCTGGCACCATCCTTATATTGAAGCATTGTGGTGGAAGCATCATGCTGTGGGGATGTTTTTCAGTGGCATGGACTGGGAGACTAGTCAGGATCAAGGGAAGATGAATGGATCAAAGTACAGAGCGATCCTTGATGAAAACCTGTTCCAGAGCACTCAGACTGGGGCGAAGGTTCACCTTCCAACAGGACAATGACCCTAAGCACACCGCCAAGACAACGCAGGAGTGGCTCCGGGACAAGTCTGTGAATATCCTTGAGTCGTCCATCCAGAGCCCGGACTTGAACCCCATCGGATATCTCTGGAGAAAACCTGAAAATAGCTGTGCAGCGACGCTTCCCATCCAACCTGACAGAGCGTGAGAGGATCTGCAGAGAAGAATGGAAGAAACTCCCCAAATACAGGTGTGCCAAGATTGTGGCGTCATACCCAAGAAGACTCGAGGCTGTAACCACTGCCAAAGGCGCTTCAATAAAGTACTGAGTAAAGGGTCTGATTACTTGTGATATTTCCGCTTTTAAGTTTTTATACATTTGCAAATATTTCTAAAAAGCTATTTTTGCTTTTTCATTATGGGTATTGTGTGTAGATTGATAACAACAATTGAATACATTTTTGAATAATGCGATAACGTAACAAAATGTGGAAAAATCAAGAGGTCTGAATAATTCCTGAATGCACCGTAATATGCCAGGGAGATATGTATACTGTAGCTAAGAAAGTAATACTTTGTGCATGTTGTGTAGTAATCTGTTAGTAGCCCATGTGCTTCACCCAAATAATTTTGTCCCTTTCCCCCTCAGAACTTAACCTACTCTTCTGACTTGTTAGTGCACAGGTAGCCTATAGCTTGTTTAAAGAAAATGTCATCATCGAATATTGTAAGCGTTCATCGTCTGCTTATACAGAAAAGATGAGTGAGGCCTGTAATTTTCATCATAGGTACACTTCAACTAAGACAGACAAAACGAGAAAAAAAATCCAGAAAATCACATTGTAGGATTTTTTATGAATTTATTAGCAAATGATGGTGGAAAATAAGTATTTGGTCAATAACAAAAGTTTATCTCAATACTTTGTTATATACCCTTTGTTGGCAATGACAGAGGTCAAACGTTTTCTGTAAGTCTTCACAAGGTTTTCACACACTGTTGCTGGTATTTTGGCCCATTCCTCCATGCAGATCTCCTCTAGAGCAGTGATGTTTTGGGGCTGTTGCTGGGCAACACAGACTTTCAACTCCCTCCAAAAATGTTCTATGGGGTTGAGATCTGGAGACTGGCTAGGCCACTCCAGGACCTTGAAATGCTTCTTACGAAGCCACTCCTTCGTTGCCCGGAGGGTGTGTTTGGGATCATTGTCATGCTGAAAGACTCAGCCACGTTTCATCTTCAATGCCCTTGCTGATGGAAGGAGGTTTTCACTCAAAATCTCACGATATATGGCCCCATTCATTCTTTCCTTTACACGGATCAGTCGCCCTGGTCCCTTTGCAGAAAAACAGCCCCAAAGCATGATGTTTCCACCCCATACTTCACAGTAGGTATGGTGTTCTTTGGATGCAACTCAGCATTCTTTGTCCTCCAAACACGACAAGTTGAGTTTTTACCAAAAAGTTATATTTTGGTTTCATCTGACCATATGACATTCTCCCAATCTTCTTCTGGATCATCCAAATGCTCTCTAGCAAACTTCAGACGGGCCTGGACATGTACTGGCTTAAGCAGGGGGACACGTCTGGCACTGCAGGATTTGAGTCCCTGGCGGCGTAGTGTGTTACTGATGGTAGGCTTTGTTACTTTGGTCCCAGCTCTCTGCAGGTCATTCACTAGGTCCCCCCATGTGGTTCTAGGATTTTTGCTCACCGTTCTTGTGATCATTTTGACCCCACGGAGTGAGATCTTGCGTGGAGCCCCAGATCGAGGGAGATTATCAGTGGTCTTGTATGTCTTCCATTTCCTAATAATTGCTCCCACAGTTGATTTCTTCAAACCAAGCTGCTTACCTATTGCAGATTCAGTCTTCCCAGCCTGGTGCAGGTCTACAATTTTGTTTCTGGTGTCCTTTGACAGTTCTTTGGTCTTGGCCATAGCGGAGTTTGGAATGTGACTGTTTGAGGTTGTGGACAGGTGTATTTTATACTGATAACAAGTTCAAACAGATGCCATTAATACATTAAACATCCTACAATGTGATTTTCTGGATTTCTTCCCCTCATTTTGTCTGTCATAGGTGAAATGTACCTATGATGAAAATTACAGGCCTCTCTCATCTTTTTAATTGGGAGAACTTGCACAATTGGTGGCTGAATAAATACTTTTTTGCCCCACTGTATGCCCCCTTTATTTATCCTATGGTTGTGACATGGTGTACAGGGGGAATACTGTAAGAGCGGCCCATGTTCTGAATTCTGTCGCTGTACTTTTCAGAAGTGCTGGACAAATAGTTATATTAACTACGTCCATCATTGCTCACTCATTAACGTCTTAATGGAAATTACTGATTGCCTCTTATCCACTCATCGTTCCCTTATGCCATAGTTTGTACATCTCAATTGTTATAGGCCTATTGCTTATATAGGTCTATCTGATTAGTATCTTATTCATCAATTTAGGCAATGTTGGAATGATTTCATTGTTTTGCTTTGTGTATTATAATTTGCTCATGGGCTTTTCTTGACGAGGAGGAGATACTATATAATGTTGTTGGGCCAGTTAATATTACAAGGGCTGTTTTCTGTGCGTCGGTATGGTTGTATATAAAAGTGGATCCTCATGATTGTATTTTCCTTCCTTTTAAGACCACATAGGCCTAATAAAATACTTCAAATGGTAGGCTAACCACGTCTCTCTCTCTGTGTGGTGACTTAAAGGATAGCCAAGTTAAGGCCTCAACATCTTGCTGATTTTATCTGAACTAACATTTATCTGAATTTCTGTCTGTGTCCATTTTGAAAGTGCTGAACGAATAGGCCTAACTTGTCGCGGCCCATTTGTTTGCACTGGCTTATACTTAGAGCTAAGTGGTAATGATATAAGAATAAACATGAATTCCGGTACATGAATTTAATAATGTTTGTGGGTCAAAACTCATTTTGGCGTTCGTTATAATTGAAGGAGAATGTGGTTCTTATCCACATACACAAATCCACAAGGAGTCAGTAGTAACCACATTTGTTTAAGCAAGTCAGCCATATCAGCTGTGGTTTTTAAAAAGGCAGTAAATGAGGCTGTATCAACTGTTTCGCTGCCAGACAAGGCACCGCTGGAGTGTTGCTGAAAAGAAAGCTCTGCTGTTGGTACAGCTTTAGGCAGGTCCTAACAGTTTGTGGGCACTGTTTGTCACCGTTACAGTGCAATGAATGTATTGTTTAGTGTTGTGGCTTTCCTGGCATGCATAAAACATCATTTTTTTGTTTGCCCACCAAGATATACAAGCTAAAATCGGCACTATATTATAGGCTACATTTCTGTCTAATTTGTGACACTACGCAATGAGCGTAACCTACAGTAAGCCATGCCGCCACTTCTCCAGGCGCGCAATATTTTCTGTGGAAGAGTTTCAGAAAAGAAAACTAAATAGTCCTATACTACTCTGACACACAAAATGTAGGCCTATCTGAAATGCAGCCATATACACAACAACTGTTATTTTACAAACAAGAAAACAAGCGATGTTGAAGAGAAGCCCCACGGAGACTGGTAGCCCATGATGCGCTCATTAAAACAGCACACACCATAACCATGATTCAGGACCATGGACAGAAGGCTACTGCCAGTCAGCACGATGAAAGGATGCCAATTTCAGTACCACCGAAGTGGACATCCAGGACAATAGGAGCAACGCACTAGGCCTCACCTCAGAGCACAACCAATAGGCTACATTGGTTATTGTCCCTATACCCATAAAATAACGCAAAGCTGATGTAACATGGTCAGTTTGTGTTCACAGAATCCCTTCTTCAGGGTGGAGAAGGAATTTTCACACATTGCTGTAGATGCCCCTAATGGTAATCCATGTTTCAGTGCCAACAGCATTGCTGACAAAGGCCCACTTTATCTTTGAAGAACACTGAGTGGGGTCCATTTGTTCTTGCTGGCTATGGTTGCAATTTCACTTTTCAAGAATGTGCGAGCCACAAACTCAGCTTCCACTGGTTCAGTTTTGGTTAGATACAACAATGGCTTGACCTTGTTCACATCTAAAAAGTCTGGGTTCTTTGGATCCATGGCACACAGAGCTTCCGCCAGTTGATTATTTTCTTCCCTAAATTGTGATGACATTTCCCCCAGCACAGCATCCAAAGTGCTAAAAAACTGTCGTTTACACTCCCTCTTGTCTCCATCATCATGCTGACCCACTGTGCTTTCAACTACATACATGAGTCTCCATCGATTGCTTGGAGCTGGTGTGCTCGTGCCCTCCTGGCATGCCTCCCAAAGCGTTTTGAATTCAGCATCACATCACAGTTTTTCAACACACCCATATGTACTGCAAACAAGTTTTACACCGGTGTGCAGATCAGTTGCTTCAGACTGCAATAACTTGTTAGGTACGTTGAGGAGCCCCAGGATTTTGCGTCATATTGATAGAATAATTTATATGTTTTAAGATAATGGCTAAAGTGTTCCACTCTGAAACTGTGTGAAATGTATTAGAATTATAAGACTATAATCTAATAATGTGTGTGTAAAACAAGTTAAGACAAAAAAACATTGTGTTACTATGTAGCTTGGTCAGAAATGTATAGTTGACACAACAAAGGACAATTGAACTACAGATGACCTAGTTATAACTCTGAAAACTGACAACAGGAAAGAGGCCCCTTTAAAGGCCCCTCTAATCTATGGAGGAGAGGAACGGCTAGAGACTGCTAGGCTGGTAGAAAAGTGATAAACTAGGAATGTGAACTTTGGAAAAATACAGCCCACCTAAAGAGAGGTGGAGTTTCTACTGATGTGAGTTCATGTGTGTGTGTGTGTGTGTGTGTGTGTGTGTGTGTGTGTGTGTCTGTGTGTGTGTGGTATGTGTGTGTGGTATAAAAGGCTATGTGCATTGTATGATTTCCAGAGTACTCTCTGAATAAAGGATGGTTCTATTGCAGACTGGGTGCTTTGTCTAATTCTTCATTAACCAGGGTCTTACAAACGTCTGGGAATTGGTCAAAGTTATAGTGATGGTTGAGTTATGAACATTGGGATAAAAATTCTCGTCACACAAGCTTGGCTCTGTCACTGCTTTCAATAAGTCTGTGGCCTCAAGTGTCACATCAATGCCATATGCGTGAGTAGATTCAATTTAACTGAACATCTCTGTGATGTTGTCACTTGATTTCAAAATGACTGACACCATGGTGAGGTTGCCAGTCCATCTCTGATCAAGAAGTATTTTCTGTTTTCCCCCATTGTACTGTGTAGCCACCATGGGTTTCCTAAAGAAATTGTACAGGGAGCTACACACATTGAAAATGTCCTCTATTGCCTCCTCAGATGACATAGTGTGTACCACAACCAAATGCAGACCTTAAACCAGGCACTACAAAAAGCCCACTTTCTCCCACTGAAAATGCAGCCCGAGTAAGACAAACCTGCCCTGGCTCCTCATCACCTACTGTAGGCCGTCAGCTGATAGTTGCTGTGGTAACAAAGGTGCAGGTGCTTGTTGTGATGTTACACTCGTGCTGCTGGTGCTAGGCCATGGCTTTTCTCAGTCTTGTTGGTCAGCAGGTGGCGTGGGGGATGAGCGGGTATTGCATTTGCTGCTAGGCTTCTCAACCTTGTTGGTCAGGCTAGCAGGCTGCTCGGTGAGTTCGGCATCGGTTTCAACATTTGACACCGCCCTGGGATTGAATAAGCTTCCTAAACAAGGCAATGAAGGCAGTACCTCATGACATTGTATGGCTAGAGGTCCCCAATCAGAATTTTTTTTATTTATTTTAACTACTAAATATTATATTATTACATCCTCCCCCTCTCCCTCTACCCTCCTCAGATCATGAGCACCCACCGGCATATAGTCTATGTCCCAGTCTGCGCTACTGGCAGGCTCCGCGGCGCTATATTGGGGAAACCAGGCATGGTAATTCATATACCATTTGTTATGTTTATGGGGAAACAAAACTGGGGAGGGGGGGACTTAAAATGTATTACATTTCAATTTATTTCTCACTGGCCTTTACACAATACCCCATAATGTCAAAGTGGAATCATGTTTTTAGAAAATAAATATGAAATGTCTTGAGTCAATATGTATTCAAGCCTAAATAAATTCAGGATAAAAAATGTGCTTAACAAGTCATATAATAAGTTGCATGGACTCACACTGTGTGCAATAATAGTGGTTAACATGATTTTTTAATGACTAGCTCATCTCTGTACCCACACATACAATTATCTGTAAGGTCCCTCAGTCAAGCAGTGAATTTCAAACACAGATTCAACCACAAAAAAATGTATGTTGTTTTCCAATGCAAAGAAGGGCACCTAATGGTAGATGGATGTTGTTTTCCAATGCAAAGAAGGGCACCTAATGGTAGATGGATGTTGTTTTCCAATGCAAAGAAGGGCACCTAATGGTAGATGGATGTTGTTTTCCAATGCAAAGAAGGGCACCTAATGGTAGATGGATGATGGATGTTGTTTTTCTCCAATGCAAAGAAGGGCACCTAATGGTAGATGGATGTTGTTTTCCAATGCAAAGAAGGGCACCTAATGGTAGATGGATGTTGTTTTCCAATGCAAAGAAGGGCACCTAATGGTAGAAAGAAGGGCGGATGTTTGTTTTCCAATGCAAAGAAGGGCACCTAATGGTAGATGGATGTTGTTTTCCAATGCAAAGAAGGGCACCTAATGGTAGACGGATGTTGTTTTCCAATGCAAAGAAGGGCACCTAATGGTAGACGGATGTTGTTTTCCAATGCAAAGAAGGGCACCTAATGGTAGATGGATGTTGTTTTCCAATGCAAAGAAGGGCACCTAATGGTAGACGGATGTTGTTTTCCAATGCAAAGAAGGGCACCTAATGGTAGATGGATGTTGTTTTCCAATGCAAAGAAGGGCACCTAATGGTAGATGGATGTTGTTTTCCAATGCAAAGAAGGGCACCTAATGGTAGATGGATGTTGTTTTCCAATGCAAAGAAGGGCACCTAATGGTAGATGGATGTTGTTTTCCAATGCAAAGAAGGGCACCTAATGGTAGATGGATGTTGTTTTCCAATGCAAAGAAGGGCACCTAATGGTAGACGGATGTTGTTTTCCAATGCAAAGAAGGGCACCTAATGGTAGACGGATGTTGTTTTCCAATGCAAAGAAGGGCACCTAATGGTAGACGGATGTTGTTTTCCAATGCAAAGAAGGGCACCTAATGGACGGATGTTGTTTTCCAATGCAAAGACCTAATGGGATGGTAGACGGATGTTGTTTTCCAATGCAAAGAAGGGCACCTAATGGTAGACGGATGTTGTTTTCCAATGCAAAGAAGGGCACCTGTTGTTTTCCAATGGAAGACCTAATGGATGTTGTTTTCCAATGCAAAGAAGGGCACCTAATGGTAGATGGATGTTGTTTTCCAATGCAAAGAAGGGCACCTAATGGTAGATGGATGTTGTTTTCCAATGCAAAGAAGGGCACCTAATGGTAGGTAATGAAAGAAGGGCACCTAATGGTAGATGGATGTTGTTTTCCAATGCAAAGAAGGATGTTTGTTTTCCAATGCAAAGAAGGGCACCTAATGGTAGATGGATGTTGTTTTCCAATGCAAAGAAGGGCACCTAATGGTAGATGGATGTTGTTTTCCAATGCAAAGAAGGGCACCTAATGGTAATAAGATGGATGTTGTTTTCAGAAAGATGGATTGTTTTCCAATGCAAAGAAGGGCACCTAATGGTAGATGGATGTTGTTTTCCAATGCAAAGAAGGGCACCTAATGGTAGATGTTGTTTTCCAATGCAAAGAAGGGCACCTAATGGTAGATGGATGTTGTTTTCCAATGGATGTTGTTTTTTTCCAATGCAAAGAAGGGCACCTAATGGTAGATGGATGTTGTTTTCCAATGCAAAGAAGGGCACCTAATGGTAGAAAAGAAGGCACCTAATGGTAGATGGAATGTTGGTTTTCCAATGCAAAAAGATGGATGTTGTTTTCCAATGCAAAGAAGGGCACCTAATGGTAGATGGATGTTGTTTTCCAATGCAAAGAAGGGCACCTAATGGTAGATGGATGTTGTTTTCCAATGCAAAGAAGGGCACCTAATGGTAGACGGATGTTGTTTTTATGAATTACACTTTAGGTGATATATCAATACACCCAGTCACGACAAAGATACAAGCATCCTTCCTAACTCAGTTGCCGGGGAGGAATTTCAGGCCAATGGTGACTTTAAAACAATTACAGAGTTTAATGGCTGTGATAGGAGAAAAGGAAGACACAACAACATTGTAGTTACTGCACAATACTAACCTAATTGACAGAGTAAAAATAAGGAATCCTGTACAGAAAAATATTTCAAAACATGCATCAAGTTTGCAACAAGGTACTAAAGTAATACTGCAAAACATTTGGCAAAGCAATTCACTTTTTGTCCTTTATACAAAGTGCTGTGTTTGGGGCAAGTCCAGTACAATTACTGAGTACCACTCTCTATATTTGAAGTATAGTGCTGGCTGCATCATGTTCTAGGTATGCTTGTAATCATTAAGGACTGGGGAGTTTTTCAGGATAAAAAGAAACGTAATTTAGCGAAGCACTTGCATTATCCCAGGGAAAATCCTGGTTCGGTCTGCTTTCCACCAGACACTGGGAGATGAATTCACCTTTCAGCAGGACAATAACCTAAAACACAAGGCCAAATATGCACTGGAGTTGCTTACCAAGAAGACATTGGATGTTCCTAAGTGGCCGAGTTACAGTTTTGACTTAAATTTACTTGAAAATTACAGGAAGACCTGAAAATGGTTGTCTAGCAATGATCAATAACCAATTTGAAAGAGCTTGAAGAATTTAGAAAATAATCATATGGAAATGTTGCACAATCCCGGTGTGGAAAGCTCTTAATGACTTGCCCAGAAAGACTCACAGCTGTAATTGCTACCAAAGGTGCTTCTACAAAGTATTGACTTAGGGGTGTGAATAGTTATGTAAATTATAAATGTATTTATTTCATTTTCAATAAATTAGCAAAAAAAACAAATAACAAATGTTCACTTTGTCATTATGGAGTATTGTGTGTAGATGGGTGACAAAAATAATCAATTTTGAATTCAGACTAACATAACAAAATGTGGAATAAGTCAAGCGGTATGAATACTTTCTGAAGGCTCTGTAAATAAACAATTATAGTTGCAAGCCAAAGGCCATAGCTTTATTGTAAAATAAATATTGCCCTCTTGCCAGATTGATGAATATAGCCATAGCGAAACAGTGCAAATGTACTGTGAGCTCAAGAGTTAAGGTCATTATTTGAACCAATCATCACCAGGGCCAGGAGTTTTTCCTGATTACAAGTTTTTTCTGGACCTGGTCAGATCTTCTCGTCAGGAAAACTGTAGCCTCTTTTCATTGTTGTTGGTCAACATGTGTTTTTAATTGGACCCCTTCAAGATTGAGATGGCAGCAGTTTGTCCTCTGTTGGCAGTAATCAGAATGATGTGAGATTGGAGGCTTTTATCTCTCTCTTTTTCCTTTACTTGTTCTGTCACCAGCATATATGAGATTCCAGCTGTCAGACCAACCGACCACAGGCTGATCAATAATATCATTGCCTTTGTTTTGTGGACTCCCAGGTGGCGCAGCGGTCTAAGGCCCTGCATCTCAGTGCTAGAGGCGTCACTACAGACACCCTGGTTTGAATCCAGGCTGTATCACAACAAGCCGTGATTGGGAGTTCCGCAAGGCAGTGCACAATTGGCCCAGCATTGTCCGAGTTTGGCCGGTGTAGGCCGTCATTGTAAATAAGAATTTGTTCTTAACTGACTTGCCTGGTTAAATAAAAAAATACAATTTACTGGATCTATTTGAATTAAATCAATGTTTGTTTTTAAGGAAGTTTGGGTCAGCATGCATCATGTATGAAGATGTGGTGTCACATGGAGTACAACACCTTCACTCAGTACTTCCTCATGCAAATGTGTGTATCTGTTTAAGTGACTGATGTGTGTCAGTGAAAAACAGTACTATGCCTGTATATATTTTATCTGACATACGCATCAGTCACTCAAACACCATGCATACCCATACAGACATTTGCATGAGGATGTACTAAGTGAATGTACTGGACGGTAAGCGTAATCACATTTTGTGCACTGTAAATGTACTTGGACAGCTTGGATCTCTGACTGAGACTGCAGTGTGTGGTACATAGACAGAATTTGTCAGTGAATTGCTGATAAAAAGAGAGAGAGAGATAGAATAAAGAGAGAAGGAGTGAGGGATGGCGTGCAATGGGGGGTGTGGATGTCCAGTTTTCAGCAACCTCTTGACGGTCCGTGAGAATGCTTTGCTCTTCACTCTCCTGGGAGCCAAGTGTAAGGTCAGTTTAACCCCTAGAGGCATCTTTAACATTCTTCCTTCTTTCTCTCTTTGTTCACACTTTCTGTTGCTGGTTATCCCTCCGTATTTCTCCTCATTCTCTGATGTATCTGAGCTCTTGACGGCCAGTGAGGACTCACTCATTTCCCTGTTGTTCTCCTGTTGCCACATGTACACTTCACTAAGTATTTATTTGGACAGTGAAGCTAAAACGTTTAATTTGGCACTAGACTCCAGAATTTTGGATTTGAGATTAAATGTTTTATATGAAGCAACAGTACCAAATGTCACCTTTTCTTTGAGGATATTTTCTTACATATGTTTTATCGTTTAGAAATGAAAGCACTTGTATCTAGTCCCCCCCTTTGAGGGTATCATAATTGGACAAATTCACATATAGTGTATTAAAGTCAGTCAAACTTTTATTGTTTGGTCCCATATTCCAAGCACGCAATGACTACATAAGGCTTGTGACTCTACAAACTTGTTGGATGCATTTGCAGTTGTGTTTCGTATTATGTTGTGCCCAATGGAAACTAATGGTTAATAATGTATTTTGTGATTTTGGAATCACTTTTATTGTAAATAAGAATAGAATATGTTTTTGAACACTTGTACATTATTGTGGGTGCTAGCATGATTACATATAATCATGACTCATGAATAATGATGAGTGAAGAAGTTACAGAGGCATAAATATGATACCCCCCAAAAAATGCTAACCCCCATTATTGGTACTGGTGAGAGGTTAGCATGCATTTGGGTCATGATCTTTGTGCATCTTTCTCACTCATCATCCATTTTGACATTAGAGTATTTTGTGTAGAATTTTGACAAAAAAATGACAATTAAATACATTTTAATCCCACTTTGTAACACAACAAAGTGGTGGAATACTTTCTGAAGGAACTGTACATAAAGTGCATTAATTTCTCAATGTTAAAACAGATATTTATTCAAATGCCCTCAAAAAAAAGGTAACATTCTGAACTGTCACTTCAGAAAACATTTAATCTCAAATCGAAAAGGCTGTAGTATAGAGCCAAATTTAAAGTTTTAGCTTCATTGTCCAAATAAATACGTAGCGGATTGTATCCTTGGTTTTAAAAACTTTACAGACAAAATATTAGGATGAAATAAGTAACAAACAATAATATATAGTATCCAGTCAGGGATGGTGATGATCTTTGAAAGTCCTGAGGTACTTTCCAGTGTTATCAGTTCTAGTGAATCACATGTGAAGCCCTGCAGGTGAAAGGGCTGTGTGTGAGGGCAGAGGGGATCATTTGGTTGTGGTTGATACAAATGCCATCTATTTTGAATACCACGACCTAGTAGTAAATTACAAGTGTAAAATGTACAATCATATAGATTGTACATACAGGTCACCCTTGATACAAGTCAGTATTGGACTATCAAGGTCACTCTTGATACAAGTCAGTATTAGATGACGTAGAAACCGGCCACTAGGGGCAACAGTGAGCACTGCTACCTTCAAGTATTTTTTGGTTAAGCATCTGATTCCAAAGGTTGTAAATTCTAATCCAGCGATAGACAATTTGTTTGCGATTTTTCATGTATGCCTATCCCAAACCTTAACCCTTACCTCAACCATTTGGAGTTAATGCCTAACCTTAAGATTTCGGAGTTAATGCCTGAAATAACCGTCTAATTCTGTCGTGAGACTGTGAGAGCTAGTGTGTTAAATAGTGAACCTAATCTGTAACCGGTTACAAATTGTGAGTGTGTATATGTGTGTGTCCGTTTCAGGCAGTGGTCTCAGCAGTAGCCCAGGTGTATGTGTCCTTCCCTGGGCGTCAGGTGTGGAGGCATGAGGGCTCTGGGGTAGTGTGTCTGGTCGAAGACAGCTCACAACACTCCTACTTCCTGCGTGTGTACTGCGTCAAGGTCAGAGGAACCACCACCAAACGAGTCATAACACCTGCTTCACCAGACACTCAGACCTTCAGAGGAGTTACCTCTCTCTCTCTCTCTCTACTATTTACAGATTTTTTTTTTATCAGCAATCAGAATAGTATGAGACCATATAGTGTGCATAAATATCATATTTTATTTGTTATTATTTTTTTATGGCTGTTAAGTTGTCATGGCTGTTTTCATTGTGTCTCTGGTTTAAAACTAAAAGCAGGAAGTGCTTCTGACCTCTGGCAAGATGCCAGGTTGACCTGTTTATTCAGTCTCCATTGAGTAGGCCTCAATGGAATCTCTTTATCTCTCTCCGTGTGTGTGTGTGTGTGTGTGTGTGTCTTTACCAGTCACCGTGAGCGCACAGGTTCCTTAAAAAACAATAGGTTTTGTGTTAAAGGGTGTGTGCATGTGTTTTTGCTTTGTATATTACTGATGACTATTAACTGCATTTTATTTAAAAACAAAAACAAAGTTTTAAATGAGAAGTAGAAATAGGTCTGAAGCCGAAAAAAAAGGAAATTCACATGAGCACCAAAATTCCTACTCCACCCATGCTCTACCAAGGTTTTCCAGCACATAGCTTTGACCTACTACAGTAGCTATGTTAGTAATGTACTTCAAACTATGTGTATGCAGGTTGCTTAGAATTCAAACCTTCTTAAAAAGTCTAATTCATAATCTTAGAGGACATGCTTCCACAATAATGGGATTTGTACCGCGTACAAGGTAAAGTATTGGATTCTTCACATACCAGTATGACATTATCCGATTAAGCTACCTTTTCAAGATTTCTTTTCTGAAATGAAAGCGAGCTTTGCTTTTATACTTACAAGCCATTAGGCTTGGGCTGTTTTGGCTTGTAGTAATGTGGTGCATGCCTGTATTTCCTTAAACCTTTATTTTAGCAATACATAATCATAATAACATCCTTTTTTGGTCATTAGGCACCCAACATAACAGGTGGTGGTGACTTGGACACAGTAGCTCATGTATATAGAGCCTGTCTACATTCCTGATCTCTGTAACTGTTATCTTAACTGTGTAATATTAACATAAGCTCAGAACCACTGGTGTATCAAACATGGTCCTGTTTTATAAATTGCTGTGCTGATGAATGGACAGTCCATTACCTCTGTCAAAATAATATGTAGCTTAAAGTTATGTTTGTACTTGTATTTCTTTTTGCAATAATGACGGGGACGCAACAATAATACACATTTACAATTGGCCTATATCTCAAAAATAGTTACAGCAACATGATATATACAGTGTGAAGAAAAAGTATGTGAACCCTTTAGAATTGCCTGGATTTCTGCATAAATTGGCCATAAAATTTGATCTGATCTTCATCTAAGTCACAACAATAGACAAACACAGTCTGCTTGAACTGATAACACACAAACAATTATAATTGTTGATGTCTTGATGGTTGGAAAAAGTATGTGAACCCTTGGATTTAATAACAGTTTGACCCTTCTTTGACAGCAATAACCTCAACCAAACGTTTTCTTTAGTTGCGGATCAGACCTGCATAATAGTCAGGATGAATTTTGAACTATTCCTCTTTACAAAACTGTTTCAGTTCCACAATATTCTTGGGATGTATGGTGTGAATCGCTCTCTTGAGGTCATGCCACAGCATCTCAATCGGGTTGAGGTCAGGACTGACGACTGAGACACTCCAGAAGGAATATTTTCTTCTGTTCAAGCCATTCCATTGTTGATTTACTTGCCTTTTGGGTTGTTGTCCTGTTGCATCAGCTAACTTCTGTTGAGCTTCAATTGGCGGACAATAGCCTTACATTCTCCTGCAAAATGTCTTGATAAACTTGGGAATTCATTTTTCCGTCGATGATAGCAAGATGTCCAGACCCTGAGGCAGCAAAGCAGCCCCAAACCATGATGCTCCCTCCACCTGTGATGATGTTTTGATTTTGGTGTGCTGTGCCTTTTTTTCCACACATAGTGTTGTGTTTTCCTTCCAAACAACTCAACTTTAGTTTAATCTGTCCACAGAATATTTTGCCAGTAGCGCTGTGGCACATCCAGTTGCTCTTTTGCAAACTTCAGACGTACAGCAATGTTTTGGACAGCAGTGGCTTCTTTTGTGGTGTCCTCCCATGAACACCATTCTTGTTTAGTGTTTTACGTATTGTAGACTCGTCAACAGAGGCTTCCAGAGATTTCTGTAAATCTTTAGCTGACACTCTAGGATTCTTCTTAACCTCATTGAGATCTGCGCTGTGCTCTTGCAGTCCTCTTGGCAGGACGGCCACTCCTAGGGAGAGTAGCAACAGTAATGACATTTCTCCATTTATAGACAAATTTGTCTTACTGTGGACTTTCTTTTAGAGATACTTTTGTAACCCTTTCCAGCATTATCCAAGGGAACAATTCTTAATCTTAGGTCTTCTGAGATCTCTTTTGTTTGAGGCTTGGTTCACATCCGGCAATCCTTCCTGTGAATAGCAAACTCACGTTTTGCAAGTGTTTTTTATGGGGCAGGGCACTCTAACCAAAATCTCCAATCTTGTCTCATTGATTCAACTCCAAGTTAGCTGATTCCTGACTCCAATTAGCTTTTGGAGAAGTCATTAGCCTAGGGGTTCACATACTTTTTCCAACCTACACTGAATGTTTAAATGATTTATTCAATACAGACAAGAAAAATACAATAATTTGAGTGTTATTAGTTTAAGCACACTGAGTTTGTCTATTGTTGTGACTTAGATGAAGATCAGATCGAATTTTATGTAACATTTATGCAGAAATCCAGGTAATTCCGAAGGGTTCACATACCATTTCTTACCAATGTATACATACACTACTGGTCAAAAGTTTTCGAACACTTACTCATTCAAGGTTTTTTCTTTATTTTTAAAGTCACCTGGAATGCATTTAAATTAACAGGTGATTTTTCTTAAAAGTATATATATTTTTCTTTCCTTCTTAATGCGTTTGAGCCAGTCAGTTGTGTTGCGACAAGGAAGGTGGGGGTGGGTGGGGGTATACAGAAGATAGCCCTATTTGGTAGAAGACCAAATCTATATTATGGCAAGAACAGCTCAAATAAGCAAAGAAATGACAGTCCATCATTACTTTAAGACATAAAGGTCAGTCAATACAGAAAATGTCAATATCTTTTAAAGTTTCAACTGCAGTCGCAAAAACCATCAAATGCTATGATGAAACTGGCTCTCATGAGGACCACTATAAGAATAGAAGACCTAGAGTTACCGCTGCTGTAGAGGATACGTTCATTAGAGTTACCAGCCTCAGACATTTCAGCCCAAATAAATACTTCACACTGTTCAAGTAACAGACACATCTCAACATCAACTGTTCAGAGGAGACTGCGTGAATCAGGCCTTCATGGTCAAAATGCTGCAAAGAAACCACTACTAAAGGACACCAATAATAAGAAGCGACTTGCTTGGGCCAAGAAACACGAACAATGGACAATAGACCGGTGGAAATGGATGATCTCCGCATGTGTGGTTCTCACCATGAAGCATGGAGGAGGAGGTGTGATGGTGTGAGGTTGCATTGCTGGTGACACTGTCTGTGATTTATTTAGAATTTAAGGCACACTTAACCAGCATGGCTACCACATCATTCTGCAGCGATACGCCATCCCATCTGGTTTGCACTTAGAGGGACTATCATTTATTTTTCAACAAGACAATGACCCAACACACCTCCAGGCTGTGTAAGGGCTATTTGACCAAGAAGGAGAGTCATGGAGTGCTGCGTCAGATGGACTGGCCTGCACAATCACCAGACCTCAACCCAATTGAGATGGTGTGGGATGAGTTGGACCACAGAGTGAAGGAAAAACAGCCAACAAGTGCTCAGCATATGTGGAAACTCCTTCAAGACTGTTGGAAAAGCATTCCAGGTGAAGCTGGTTGAGAGAATGCCAAGAGTGTGCAAAGCTGTCATCAAGGCAAAGGGTGGCTACTTTGAAGAATCTAAAATATAAAATATATTTAGATTTGTTTAACACTTTTCTAGTTACTACATGATTCTATATGTGTTATTTCATAGTTGTGATGTCTTCACTATTATTTTACAAATAAAGAAAACCCTTGAATGAGTAGGTGTGTCCAAACTTTTGACTGGTACTGTAGCTACTGTAGTAGGTCAAAGCTGTGTGCAGGAAAACCTTGGTAGAGCATGGGTGAAATAGACATTGTTGTGCTCATGTGAATGTCCTTTATTGTTTGGCTTCAGAACAATGCCTACCTCTCACTTAAAATATTTTTGTTTTTAATTTCCATGTTTTTTTACACCGGTGCACCTTGTGTGCAAGGGATAATAAAAGGTCACTCTAAAATATGCAGTTTTGTCACACAACACAATGCCACAGATGTCTCAAGTTTTGAGGGAGTGTGCAATTGGCATGCTGACTGCAGGAATGTCCACCAGTGCTGTTGCCAGAGAATTGAATGTTAATTTCCCTAGCATAAGCTGCCTCCAACGTTGTTTTAGAGAATTTGATAGTACGTCCAACCGGCCTCACAACTGCAGACCACGTGTAACCACGCCAGTCCAGTACCACCACATCCAGCTTCTTCTCCTGTGGGATTGTCTGAGATCAGCCACCCAGAAAGCTGATGAAACTGTGGGTTTGCACAACCAAAGAATTTCTGCACAAACAGTCAGAAACTGTCTTAGGGAATCTTATCTGCATGCTCGTCGTCCTCGCCAGGGTATTGACCTGACTGCAGTCCTGCCTCGTAACCTACTTCAGTGGGAAAATGCTTACCTTCGATGGCCACTGGCACGCTGGAGAAGTGTGCTCTTCACAGGTGAATCGCGGTTTCAACTTTACCGGGCAGATGGCAGACAGAGTGTACGGTGTCATATGGGCAAGCGGTTCGCTGATATCAACATAGTGAACAGTGCCCCATGGTGCTGATATCAACATAGTGAACTGAGTGCCCCATGGTGGCGGTGGGATTATGGTATGGGCAGGTATAAACTATGGACAATGAACACATTTGCATTTTATCGATTTCAATTTGAATGCACAGAGATACCCAGATGAGATCCTGAGGCCCATTGTCGTGCAATTCATCCACCACCATCTCCTCATGTTCCAGCATGATAATGCACAGCCAGCCCCATGTCGCAAGGATTTGTACACAATTCCTGGAAGCTGAAAATTTCACTGCATACCCACCAGACATGTCACCCAGGTAGCCTAGCAGTTAAGAGTGTTGGGCCAGTAACCAAAAGGTTGCTGGGTCGAATCCCTGAGTCGGCAAGGTGAAAAAATCTGTCGTTCTGCCCTTGAGCAAGGTATTTAATCCCCAACAACAACCGGGTGCCAATGATGCTAATGTTGATTAATGCAGCCCCCCGCAACTCTCTGATTCAGAGGGTTTGGGTTAAATGCAGGAGACACATTAGGTTGAATGTGCTCAGTTGTACAACTGACTAGGTATCCCCTGTTATGACTTTCCCTCATGGGTGAGGATCAAAGAGAGCTCCCCCCTCTCTCCCACCAGAGAGGGAAGTTGGGCCGGTTGTGTGACTTAACGACCGGCCGTAAACTTTCTCTCTCTCTTGCCTTTGCAGGATTGAGACTGGAATGTCTGAGTGTTACAACAGAGAGAGACTTTGCAATACTTTAACATCAAAGATTGGACGTTGAAACAATATTTCTAACATAAATCATTTGGGAAATGGTTAGTGGGGCTCCAAACAATAATCATGTCAAATCAGTTGTTGTTTTATGATATCATTAAGGATGGTATAACTAAATACCTGCATCTCTGGAGGTGTACGCATTCAAGGGATTAGGTTTACATCCAAATGTTGTAAAACTTATATGATTAAATATGAAACTATTTGTGAAAAGACAGCCATATGTTTTTAGCCTTCCAAATGAGATAATTGACGTGAGCACAGACAGGACACCTCTTTTTTACAGAGTGCATAAAAGGACTGCTAACAAAATGTACATTAGACCAGTACGTTGCCAGGTTGCTACTGGCATGTAAAATGGTTTAAAACTACTAGACCAAAACATGCCGGGTTGCTGCCGGCGTGTAAAGTGATTGTAGCTGTACCCTGAATAATCAACCATTGAGACCAGTACATTGCCGGGTTGCTATTGGCGTGTAAAATGGTTTAAAACTAACAGACCAGAAAGCGGTGGCTACACGTTGAAATGGTTGCAATTTAAATACAGACCAGCGTGACCGACAGCGTGAGCTGAATGTTGCAAAATGGTAAGACCCTCTGAAATGCAACAGAGAAGAAGAAGACTAGACTAAGACACACATCTAGATGGCCGTGCTGTATTTCTGCACCCTGTCCGGCCATCTAGATGTGTGAAAGTTAGTGTATAAGCTAATGATCCATCATGTATGACATTCCTGGGAGTGTGTAAACTTACATTTTTTTATTACCATAGCATTTTTGTATGTTCTCTATTGTTATGTACTTGAAAATGTATCAATTGACCAATTCGGCACATTTGGGCAAACTCCTGGCAGACTAGATACAAAATATTGTGCAGTAATGTAATTCTTCACTGGATCAGTCTGAAACATTGCACACACACTGCTGCCATTTGGTGGCAAAAATCTAATACACCTAGACTCCATTCTGAAAGTATTGCCTTTCTCTTGCATTTCAAAGATTCTGAAAAATAATAATAATAGAAAATGAATGATTTTCTTTGTATTATCTTTTACCAGATCTAATGTGTTATATTCTCCTACATTCATTCACATTTACACAAACTTCAAAGTGTTTCCTTTCAAATTGTATCAAGAATATGCATATTATATGCATATAATATTGTCCCGTCCTGTCTGGTGTAAATAAAGTTTTCCTCGCTTTTCTATCTGTATATATTTCGTACATATTTTAATCTCACTTTCCAACTACAGGCTGAATATACTCTCCTGCAACCCGCATCACCCAATGTGGTACGGATCTGCTTTTTCTATACTTTAGAACCGGAACCCTCATCAGAAGCTAGCCAGCTAACTAGCTACTAGCTAGTAGCTAGCGGTCTTCAAAGCTAACTAGGACACCAGCGCGACATCAACCCAGAGCATATCAGACTGCTTTTTCTCTACCACATCTCCGGATTCCTACCGCAAGCTCTGAACTTTTACACCGGATCATCGCAACTAGCTAGCTGCAATCCGAGTGGCTACTCCTGGCTAACGTCTCTGTCCCAGAGCAAGCACCAGTTAGCCTTGAGCTAGCCTCGAGCTAAGCCCATCTCCCGACTAGCCGAAGAGGTCCAACAATACCTATTTTGCCAATTGGCCTGGACCCTCTACTGCCGACACGGAGCCCCGCCGATCCACCACGACTGGTCCGCCGACATAATCATCCGAGGTGGTTTCAACAGGCTTTTCCGCTGCGACGTCGCCAAAGATCCATCTGCTGGCCAAGGCCCGCGAGCTTTCTGAATCGCTGTGTCTCCAGCTCACCTAGCGTACTAGAGCACCTGTAGCATACTCCTGGGCTACAATTACCCGGGCCCACGACCGGTCTGTCGATGTCACCGCATGAAGAGGAATAAACAGACTCACCCCATCGCGACGTCCCCCAAAGGTTAACTCTCTAGCCCTCGCTATCTCCCTGCTTGCTAATTCGGCCTGCTAACGGCAAGCTTGTCAAGCTCCGGTCCGCTAACTGCTACCTTGTCTAGCCCGGGCCTACGAACTGTTAGCTTGTTAGCACAGGCCTGCTAAACGTCTGAACCACCGCGTCCCAATCACTCTCTGACCCCATTTACTTTCTATCTCTTTTTGATTTTTAATTTGTTTATACCTTCCGGAAACCTGCCTCACCCAATGTGATACGGAATCGCTATTACTTTTAATTTTATTTTTTATTTTTATGACACACTCAAGAACCTCCAGACGCTAACCAGCTAACTAGCTACAAGCTATTTAGTCATTGTTAGTTTTTTAAAAACCTGGATAACACTCGCCAGCCCAGCTTCCCTGCCCATCCACCGCTGCCCCCTGGACACTGATCTCTTGGCTACATAGCTGACGCACGCTGGACTGTCCATTAATCACGGTACTCCATTCTGCTTGTTTGTTTTACCTGTCGGCCCCGTTGCCTAGTCAACGCCATTTTACCTGCTGTTTGTTGTGCTAGCGGATTAGCCTCGCCTACTGTTTTTAGCTAGCTTTCCAAATTCAACACCTGTGATTACTGTATGCCTCGCTGTATGTCTCTCTCAGATGTCAATATGCCTTGTATACTGTTGTTCAGGTTAGTTATTATTGTTTTAGTTCACAATGGAGCCCCTAGATCCACTCTGCATACCCCTGTTACCTCCTTTGTCCCACCTCCCACACATGCGGTGACCTCACCCATTACAACCAGCATGTCCAGAGATACAACCTCTCTCATCATCACCCAGTGCCTGGGCTTACCTCCGCTGTACCCGCACCCCACCATACCCCTGTCTGCGCATTAAGCCCTGAATATATTCTACCATGCCCAGAAACCTGCTCCTCTTATCCTCTGCCCCCAACGCTCTAGGTGACCAGTTTTGATAGCCTTTAGCCGCACCCTCATACTACTCCTTCTCTGTTCCGCGGGTGATGTGGAGGTAAACCCAGGCCCTGCATGTCCCCAGGTACCCTCATTTGTTGACTTCTGTGATCGAACAAGCCTTGGTTTTATGCATGTCAACATCAGAAGCCTCCTCCCTAAGTTTGTTTTACTCACTGCTTTAGCACACTCTGCTAACCCTGATGTCCTTGCCGTGTCTGAATCCTGGCTCAGGAAGGCCACCAAAAATTCAGAGATTTCCATACCCAACTATAACATCTTCCGTCAAGATAGAACTGCCAAAGGGGGCGGAGTTGCAGTCTACTGCAGAGATAGCCTGCAAAGTAATGTCATACTTTCCAGGTCCATACCCAAACAGTTCGAACTACTAATTTTGAAAATTACTCTCTCCAGAAATAAGTCTCTCACTGTTGCCGCCTGCTACCGACCACCCTCAGCTCCCAGCTGTGCCCTGGACACCATTTGTGAATTGATCGCCCCCCATCTAGCTTCAGAGTTTGTTCTGTTAGGTGATCTAAACTGGGATATGCTTAACACCCGGCAGTCCTACAATGTAAGCTAGATGCCCTCAATCTCACTCAAATCATCAAGGAACCCACCAGGTACAACCCTAACTCTGTAAACAAGGGCACCCTCATAGACGTCATCCTGACCAACTGGCCCTCCAAATACACCTCTGCTGTCTTCAACCAGGATCTCAGCGATCACTGCCTCATTGCCTTGTATCCGCCACGGAGCCGCAGTCAAACGACCACCCCTCATCACTGTCAAACGCTCCCTAAAACACTTCTGTGAGCAGGCCTTTCTAATCGACCTGGCCCGGGTATCCTGGAAGGACATTGACCTCATCCCGTCAGTTGAGGATGCCTGGTCATTCTTTAAAAGTAACTTCCTCACCATTTTAGATAAGCATGCTCCGTTCAAAAAAAATGCAGAACCAAGAACAGATACAGCCCTTGGTTCACTCCAGACCTGACTGCCCTCGACCAGCACAAAAACATCCTGTGGCGGACTGCAATAGCATCGAATAGCCCCCGTGATATGCAACTGTTCAGGGAAGTCAGGAACCAATACACGCAGTCAGTCAGGAAAGCTAAGGCCAGCTTCTTCAGGCAGAAGTTTGCATCCTGTAGCTCCAACTCCAAAAAGTTCTGGGACACTGTGAAGTCCATGGAGAACAAGAGCACCTCCTCCCAGCTGCCCACTGCACTGAGGCTAGGTAACACGGTCTCCACCGATAAATCCATGATTATCGAAAACTTCAATAAGCACTTCTCAACGGCTGGCCATGCATATCCGCCTGGCTACTCCAACCTCGGCCAACAGCTCCGCCCCCCCGCAGCTCCTCGCCCGAGCCTCTCCAGGTTCTCCTTTACCCAAATCCAGATAGCAGATGTTCTGAAAGAGCTGCAAAACCTGGACCCGTACAAATCAGCTGGGCTTGACAATCTGGACCCTCTATTTCTGAAACTATCTGCCGCCATTGTCGCAACCCCTATTACCAGCCTGTTCAACCTCTCTTTCATATCGTCTGAGATCCCCAAGGATTGAAAGCTGCCGCAGTCATCCCCCTCTTCAAAGGGGGAGACACCCTGGACCCAAACTGCTATAGACCTATATCCATCCTGCCCTGCCTATCTAAGGTCTTGAAAGCCAAGTCAACAAACAGGTCACTGACCATCTCGAATCCCACCGTACCTTCTCCGCTGTGCAATCTGGTTTCCGAGCCGGTCACGGGTGCACCTCAGCCACACTCAAGGTACTAAACGATATCATAACCACCATCGATAAAAGACAGTACTGTGCAGCCGTCTTCATCGACCTCGCCAAGGCTTTCGACTCTGTCAATCACCATATTCTTATCGGCAGACTCAATAGCCTCGGTTTTTCGGATGACTGCCTTGCCTGGTTCACCAATTACTTTGCAGACAGAGTTCAGTGTGTCAAATCAGAGGGCATGCTGTCCGGTCCTCTGGCAGTCTCTATGGGGGTGCCACAGGGTTCAATTCTCGGGCCGACTCTTTTCTCTGTATATATCAATGATGTTGCTCTTGCTGCGGGCGATTCCCTGATCCACCTCTACGCAGACGACACCATTCTATATACTTTCGGCCCGTCATTGGACACTGTGCTATCTAACCTCCAAACGAGCTTACATTTTACATTTACATTTAAGTCATTTAGCAGACGCTCTTATCCAGAGCGACTTACAAATTGGATTCAATGCCATACAGCACTCCTTCCGTGGCCTCCAACTGCTCTTAAACGCGAGTAAAACCAAATGCATGCTTTTCAACCGATCGCTGCCTGCACCCGCATGCCCGACTAGCATCACCACCCTGGATGGTTCCGACCTTGAATATGTGGACATCTATAAGTACCTAGGTGTCTGGCTAGACTGCAAACTCTCCTTCCAGACTCACATCAAACATCTCCAATCGAAAATCAAATCAAGAGTCGGCTTTCTATTCCGCAACAAAGCCTCCTTCACTCACGCCGCCAAGCTTACCCTAGTAAAACTGACTATCCTACCGATCCTCGACTTCGGCGATGTCATCTACAAAATGGCTTCCAACACTCTACTCAGCAAACTGGATGCAGTCTATCACAGTGCCATCCGTTTTGTCACCAAAGCACCTTATACCACCCACCACTGTGACTTGTATGCTCTAGTCGGCTGGCCCTCGCTACATATTCATCGCCAGACCCACTGGCTCTAGGTCATCTACAAGTCCATGCTAGGTAAAGCTCCGCCTTATCTCAGTTCACTGGTCACGATGGCAACACCCATCCATAGCACGCGCTCCAGCAGGTGTATCTCACTGATCATCCCTAAAGCCAACACCTCATTTGGCCGCCTTTCGTTCCAGTACTCTGCTGCCTGTGACTGGAACGAACTGCAAAAATCGCTGAAGTTGGAGACTTTTATCTCGTTCACCAACTTCAAACATCAGCTATCCGAGCAGCTAACCGATCGCTGCAGCTGTACATAGTCTATTGGTAAATAGCCCACCCATTTTCACCTACCTCATTCCCATACTGTTTTTATACTGTTTTTTATTTATTTACTTTTCTGCTCTTTTGCACACCAATATCTCTACCTGTACATGACCATCTGATCATTTATCACTCCAGTGTTAATCTGCAAAATTGTATTATTCGCCTACCTCCTCATGCCTTTTGCACACATTGTATATAGACTGCCCATTTTTTCTACTGTGTTATTGACTTGTTAATTGTTTACTCCATGTGTAACTCTGTTTGTCTGTTCACACTGCTATGCTTTATCTTGGCCAGGTCGCAGTTGCAAATGAGAACTTGTTCTCAACTAGCCTACCTGGTTAAATAAAGGTGAAATAAAAAATAAAAAAAATAAAAAAATATCCTTGCTTCAGGACCTGAGCTACAGGCAGTTAGATTTGGGTATGTCATTTTAGGCGAAAATTGAAAAAATGGTACGATCCTTACTGTAGCTTGGTCTGTGCAATGCAAATTAATGTGATTAAGGCAGTTTCTCAAAGTTTGGTTGTTTTAAACTGAACGTAACTAACCTTACCTAGCTATGTTTTGTGTAAGAAAGTATGATATTGTGGCGCATGAACTGGCTATACACGTTAGCTAACATTACAGTCTTACGTTATCATAGCAGCCAAGGACGTTTGCTAGCTTATTTGTGCATATTTGTTTGTTCTCCAATTACACACAAGTGTCTAGCTAAGCAGTTTGCACATGATATAACTTCACCCTTATATGAAAACCTTACTTGAAAAAAAATGTAGCTTTCCTCACTTGTTGGTTAGCGAGCATGCCAATGTTCTAATCTGACTGGTATAGCTACATAACTAATCAAAATAAAACCACATTCATTGGCAAGCGTCTTTTACTTGCCTGTTTGCTTCGCTAGCTTTCAGCTGACTGGTGTTAGCTAGCTACAGAGGCTAGCTGCTGGACTTTGTACAAGCTAGCTAGGTAACGTTAGCTAGATAGCTACGTAGCTAATCAAAATATCTGCTTGTATTTATTGATTAACCTCAGCTTGAATACCACCATATAGCTAGCTATCTACAGTAGCCTAGATGTGTTTGCATATATCATTATTATGACTGGCAGCCTGACGCAAGCAACTGTGTTGTTGCCAACCGTGTTGTTGCCAAGCAACCGACACAGTGTTAAAACTTTGAGCTTTGGCAAAAAAAAAAATGGTTAGCATGGTCAGAAATGCTACAAAAAGGTAGCACAATGTTGTTTCTTAATGGACGGAAATGTACTTGTGAGATAAATTATCAGTTTAATAAAACTTTTGCACCTACAAATTTAGTCAATACAATTTTTTTAAAGTCTAATGGTCACTTTATGGATGCTATGGTCTCGTTTTAATCCGACATCTAGAATTTGAGCTAGGTAGCTGCAGAAAATACTATGAAAACTCATTTGCTAAAGACCCTGTTAAAAATCTGGTATGTGGTTCTTGGTAACAGCCCGGCGGCTCATGATGAGAGGTGGGGAGTGTGTCTTGTGTACCTCCAATCAACTTTATGTACACTTAATTATCTAATCTACTCTCTTTCTCCTTTAACCTACCAGAGATCTAAGTTGCTGTGGGAACAGGAGCTGTATGTTCCTTTTCGATACTCTGCACCCCACCCCTACTTCCACACCTTCCCTGCAAATGTAAGTGACATGCCCTGAAATCACATTTTAAGAGTTAAGTTATTCCCTTATCAAACAGAACTCCATAATTATGTTTCAATCCTGATGACCAAAGCAACAAATCTGCTCATGGAACAGCTTTTAAGGGCATATTAAATTAATTAATATTCTGCTATTAAATGGGTTAGGGTTAGAGTTGAAACAGGATTAGGATTAGAGTTGAAACAGGATGTGGACATGAAGCTAGGGTTAGGGTAATGTTTAGGGTTAGGGCTGAGCCTGGGGTAGACATGAAACTAGGGTTGAGCCGGTGTGGATATTAAGCTAGTGATAGGGTTGAGGGTTATGCTAGGATTAGGGCTATCCTAGGTTTGGGGTTAGGTTAATGTTTAGGGTTAGGGTTGAGCCTGGTATGGACACAAAGCTAGGGTTAGGGCTGAGG
This sequence comes from Oncorhynchus nerka, assembly GCF_034236695.1. NCBI lineage: Eukaryota > Metazoa > Chordata > Actinopteri > Salmoniformes > Salmonidae > Oncorhynchus > Oncorhynchus nerka. Next base: position 65,980,262 of record NC_088397.1, on the reverse strand, counting down.
CTACGGTTGAGCCAGTGTGTGGATATTAAGCTAGTGATAGGGTTAGTGTTGAGACTAGGGTTAGGGTTATGCTAGGGTTGGGGTTAGGTTAATGGCTAGGGTTAGGGTTGAGCCAGGGTGTGGGGCTAGGGTTAGGGTTAGGCTTACAGGGTTATGTGAGTTCATTGGTTGGTTGGTTCTGTAACATGCTCATAATAGCACTGGCTCTAAAAAGGCTTTGGCTAATAGCATAGCTCTGAAAAGGTTATTGTTCTGGTCCTTGATGACCTCCCACACTGGCTGTGTGTGTTTGTTTAGGACTGCCAGGCGGGCCTGAACTTTGCAGATGAGGCAGAGGCAGAGAGGTTCTGTGCATCCGTGGAGAGACAGATCCAACAAGCCCCAGGTTTGGAAAGAAACACACACACTTCAGATTACATTTACATTATAATAAGCTCACTCAGTTTCAGACAAGCCAGTCCTCTTCTCTTTCTTACTCTCCCTTGTCTCCTCTTCTCCCATCTCTCTGTCTTTCTTTCACTCTATTTCTCCCATAATATTTTATATGTTGCTCTCTTTTGCTGAACCCCCCATCTTTTTCTCTCCCCCCCTCTCTCAGACAGAGCTAGTGGGCAGATGAACCATACTGGCAGTGTGGACTTCTCCTCAGGCTGTATCTGTGAACAGGAACAGAGACGATCTGAGATCAGCACTCCATCTCCATATGCGTCAGAGTGAGAAATATAGAAATATATATATACATAGTAATATAGCTCAGACAGACTCAGACAATTCACTATTATAGATATTTTATGATGCTGCATTAGAATGGAGTAAAAGACAAATGGCTGATTTAATCTTCTCTCTTCTCCACAGACAGGAGTCCCAGGTGAGAGTGGACCCAGAGCAAGGCCTCAGTGTGAGCACAAACCTGACACCACTGTTATTTTAACACATCCATAACACAACCATTATTATGTAGCTGTCGGATGAAAACCTCTTATCTCCAATTAACAATAACGAAATTCAGAAGGTATTTTGAACACATTTCATTGGTCCTAGAGTCATGAAATGTACAGAGTACATTGATGAGAGTAATTGCTTTTAATACAAGGTTTTGATCTGACAGCGTATTATGATCATCATAGAATAATTCATAAAATTCTAATTGCACATTTATATCTGTTATATCACAGTCATCAATGCTATTGTAATGTCACATGCATCATCATCCTCACCTGTGTGCAGACTAGAGAGCTGGACCCTGCTCTGAGGAAGCTGGTCAGGATGGAGAGACAAAATGAGGAGGATGTGACAGACAGACACACATCTAAAGTAATCTGCAGCCTCATCTACAGTCTGGGGGGCGTGGAGGCTGACAGCAGGGACATGAACAACAGAGGTAGGCCCCCTGCTGGCTAAGAGGGATCATCTTTTGCATTGCCTTGATTATTAGTTGAATCAGGTGTGTTAGTGCTAAGCTAGAACAAAAGCCTGTGCACCCACCCTGTGTGTCTCCAGAGCCAAGACTGAAGAACACAGGACAGAATTGTTTTGGTGTCTCTCATAGGTCCAGGCTCTAAGACCTTACCCAACAGAGCTACAGGGACCTCCACCTCCCTGGCCCTGAGGAAGGGGCCTCTGCCTCCTCTCCCGTCCCCCCTCACACGGAGTGTCAGCTCTCGAGATGTCTCCAAGAGCCCTGTCCCACCCTGGGTCCCCCAACCTCCCTCTATGCCCGCCCCCCCTCCCCCTGCAGGGGCACTCGCTGAGAGGATCAGAAAGACCATGAGCTTCAGACCGGTGAGAGAACATGACTGGGGCATGTCAATCAAAGTCATAGACTATGTCCAATGTATGGCGATGTGAGGTTGATACAATGGTGTGTGTGTGTGTGTGTGTGTGATAGGTGGGCTCACCCTCTGCTGTAGAGTCTGACCTGGTCCTGAGTGCACTGAGGGGGATATTCCAGAAACGCCAATACCTCCAGCATCATAAAGGTGGACCTATTGTATCTCTCTCTCCATCTCATCTCATCCACAGTCTGTGATGTCAGCTTACCCTGGGGTCGTCTCAAGTCAGGCCTGTTCTGCAGCTCATCATGTCTGTCTTCTCCTCCGCAGATGACACCACAAGCCAGTCAGAGATGGATTCTTACAGCGGGCAGTGGCTGTAGAGATAACAGGGTGAGAGGAGAAATATCCCCCTGCTTTCACAAGCATGTTGTTTCTCAAGCATGTTGTTATTTGAAGTCTTCACTTTTGTCTTTCATTTTGAATTAATTCACTGTTAAATAATTATGTATCATTGAAAAAAATGTTTTAGTGAAGAATACGATGCTCAATCAAGCCCTTTCTAAAAATAAAATCTGTAAAATCCTTCATCAAACTCTGACTAAACTTCCCTTGAATTGTGTGTGTGTGTGTGTGTGTGTGTGTGTGAGAAAGAGATATGAGTTTATGAATGATCTCAATCTTGCTGACCTCATCGCCACTCAACTCTTATTGGCACCCCTGATCTCATTGCCACACATACATTTGTATTTTAAAATATAATTAATTTATTGTAGCGTAAAACACAACCTAGTGGATCACATAACCTACCTCAGTGGCTGTGCTTAAAACACAACCTAGTGGATCACATAGCCTACCTCAGTGGCTGTGCTTAAAACACAACCTAGTGGATCACATAGCCTACCTCAGTGGCTGTGCTTAAAACACAACCTAGTGGATCACATAGCCTACCTCAGTGGCTGTGCTTAAAACACAACCTAGTGGATCACATAGCCTACCTCAGTGGCTGTGCTTAAAACACAACCTAGTGGATCACATAGCCTACCTCAGTGGCTGTGCTTAAAACACAACTCAGTGGCTGTGCTTAAAACACAACCTAGTGGATCACATAGCCTACCTCAGTGGCTGTGCTTAAAACACAACCTAGTGGATCACATAGCCTACCTCAGTGGCTGTGCTTAAAACACAACCTAGTGGATCACATCAGTGGCTGTGCCTACCTCAGTGGCTGTGCTTAAAACACAACCTAGTGGATCACATAGCCTACCTCAGTGGCTGTGCTTAAAACACAACAGTGGATCACATAGCCTACCTAGTGGAAAACACCTATAGCCTACCTCAGTGGCTGTGCTTAAAACACAACCTAGTGGATCACATAGCCTACCTCAGTGGCTGTGCTTAAAACACAACCTAGTGGATCACATAGCCTACCTCAGTGGCTGTGCTTAAAACACAACCTAGTGGATCACATAGCCTACCTCAGTGGCTGTGCTTAAAACACAACCTAGTGGATCACATAGCCTACCTCAGTGGCTGTGCTTAAAACACAACCTAGTGGATCACATAGCCTACCTCAGTGGCTGTGCTTAAAACACAACGGTTGTAGCGCATCTGCTGCTGCGTTTGCGCCCTCTGTAATCCTCTCCACCCTCTACGCTCAGTGTCATTGAACGCCGCGGAGAGACTCACATTAAACGAAACCACGCTGGACAACTGCTCTCCTTCAAACCTGGACAATGAGAGTTTCATGCCGTCCACGAGCCACGCGAGACATGGCAGGTAGGGTACAATGCTGGTGGAGTCTTAGCACTTGTCATTTTATGCTGGATGCGATGAGGGAGTTTCAACGATGTGTGCAAGCAGCCCTATTGCGTTGCGTTTGCTAACTAGCGGAGGACGTAAACAAGCTCGTCACGTAGACTAGTTTTCCAACAACAGAGCCTTATTGCCTGCTTAAATCATAATAAAGCGATGTCAACAATTATTTTTTAGAAAGCAAGGGGCGAATATTTGTCATTAATATACTAATTTAGCGTTCGCAAAGACTGTTGTTGATAGTGCCTATGCTAGCATCGCAATGTGGTTTAGCTAGTGGAACGTTAATTGTCCATTATACATCTTTAGGGTAGCCCACATGTTGCATTTTTATCAGCAGAATACTGACGATGCCAGCCGATGGGCTATTTGATAAAAATGCATTTATGTTGAAATGTTATTCAAAGATAATGGTATATTAGATGTTATTTGTTAGTAAATGTAGTACATTTCTTATTTGATCCACAAATAGCCTATCACGGATTGTTGTCACTCAGTCATGTCCCTGAACGGGACTGAAGCTTCGTTTGGGCATCTCATTTGCAGGACTGGAGAAGTGGGGCATATTGCATGTTTACCATAGTAGTGGTCAGCTGTAAACAAGCTGCCTGTTGTTGATGTAATATTTAGGTAGTGGGTTGCCCTTGTAAACGTCTTGTTAAATTGTTTAAAATGGGATTTGAATGTGGTATTTTAAATCCCAATCCTTGTCATAGAATGCTGTGATTTGTTATTATATTGATTGAACCACGTGTCACTGTAAACCATGATCCTCCTGTATGTCAGATGCAAGCATTTCAGTGCTACACCTATCTGCTGTTCTATGGGATTCTAAAAGACTTGGTGAACTCAAGTCTGTCTGTGGCATGACAAACTGCTCTTTCTCTGTTAATACAAAACATGTTTCATTGTCACATACACCGAATAGGCACCGTGAAATGTTTTGTTTTGCAGGGTCAGACATAGTAGTATGGTGCCCCTGGAGCAAATTAGGGTTAAGTGCCTTGCCCAAGGGCACATCAACAGATGATTTACCTTGGCGGCTCAGGTATTCAAACCAGCGACCTTTCAGTTACTGGTCCAACTCTCTAACTGCTAGGCTACCAGCATATACAGCTACACCTTCAGTTAAATTTACTGACACTGTTACGAGAGTCCTGTTACGAGAGTGCTAGGTCTGTTTCTTGCATATGTGGGAGTGTCAAACTATGCCAGCAGAAGATTTGGCTGATTTCTTTATGAACAAGCAATGTCTTGTCCCATATAAGGGTGCATCATGAACTTGACCCTGAATATAGCCTAATTACAATTTCAGACTGGCCACATAGGCTAGGGTTTGAGTGCACAAACAGTGCTTTTTCACTGAGTGTCCGCCAATGGAAAAACAAACATTACAATGTTTGCAGTTGAATAGGTATATTTTCTTCTGCTTTTGTCAGGCTACACAGTATAACATGTCCATATTTTAACATCTGATGTGTTATTCCATGACTCAGTCATTACGACACTACACTATTATGCAAGACCCCTGTTCTGTGATATGGAGCCTGAAGGCTTCCAATGATGACATCAGCAGCAGTAACATCATCACCACCCTCTTTCTCAGCCATCTATTTCCTGTGTTTGAGGGGTGCAAAATCCACTTGGCACTTAAATCTCGCTGGATTGATTGCTTCCATTTTACTCAGGCAACTTTTTCATACTCTTGCTTGTGCCTGTCGTTTTTCCCTGTTGATGTTACGACTGCGGGAATGTTTGTAATGACCTGTCAAACGCACTCCGCAATGGATGAAATGAGCTCAATGGAATACATTGTCTTTTTATTGAATCTATAGGAACTCTAAAGCTTCTTCTAGGATTTAAAGCACCGTCTCGATAATTACATCAATGGAAAGAGAAGAAAGATTTTTTGTGGAATTGAAAAAAGTACTAATTTAATACAGTTGAAATGAAGGCCACTTCGAATATGAACACTTGGAATATAGTGATTGTTATCTCACAAACATCGTAAAGTATGTTTAGATAGGTGTAATTAAAAAAAAATTGTACTTAAAAAAAAACAACACCTTTCTTTAACTAGGGAATTCAGTTAAGAACAACCTCTCTGGGATAGGGGGATGCAAATGTCCCACTTGGCCAATTGCAGGGATGCCTACTGGAGAACTTATTTGTATTGCTTTTAATCTTTTTAATGAATTTATCTTATTAATACTTTGTTCTAGCTAGCTATTTGTATAGGTAGCTATCAAGTAAAATACTATAAAATTCAAACTTTCATTAAATCACACATGCAAGATAGCAAATTAAAGCTACACTCGTGTCGATCCAGCCAACATGTCAGATTTCAAAAAGGCTTTTCGGCGAAAGCATAAGAAGCTATTATCTGATAATAGCACAGCAGTAAACAAAGAGTAGCATATTTCAACCCTGCAGGCGCTACACAAAACACAGAAATAAAATATAAAACATGCCTTACCTTTGACGAGCTTCTTTTGTTGGCACTCCAATATGTCCCATAAACATCACAAATGGTCCTTTTGTTCGATTAATTCCGTCCATATATATCCAAAATGTCAATTTATTTGGCGCGTTTGATCCAGAAAAAAACTGCTTCCAATTTGCGCAAAGTCACTACAAAATATCTCAAAAGTTTACAGGAAACTTTGCCAAAACATTTTAAAATACTTTTGTAATACAACTTTAGGTATTTTTAAACGTTAATAATCGATCAAATTGAAGACGGGTCTTATCTGTTTTCAATAGAGGACGAGAGGAAACTAACGCTACTTTTCAAGTCTTGGCCAACTCTCAACAGCGTTACCCTTTTCTAGGATGGCCGTACTTCATTGCATAAAGGAATAACCTCAACCAAATTTCAAAGACTGGTGCCATCCAGTGAAAGCGGTAGGAACTGCAAACCAGTGCCTAAGAAATATCATATCCCCATGAGAAACCATTGAACAGACAGCGACCTCAAAAATAAATAATTCTGAATGGTTAGTCCTCGGGGTTTTGCCTGCTACATAAGTTCTGTTATACTCACAGACATGATTCAAACAGTTTTAGAAACTTCAGAGTGTTTTCTATTCAAATCTACTAATAATATGCATATCTTATATTCTTGAAATTGGGCACGCTGTTTATCCAAAAGTGAAAATGCTGCCCCCTATCCCAAAGAGGTTTTAAGAACAAATTGTTATTTATAATGACAGCCTTCCCCAGCCAAACTCGAACGACGCTGGGCCAATTGTCCTTTGGGACTCCCAATCACGCTCGGTTGTGATACAGCCTGGAATCGAATCAGGGTCTGTAGTGACACCTCTAGCACTGAGATGCAGTGCCTAAGACTGTTGCGCCACTCGAGAGCCCAAATCTAGAGCCAAGCGTGTTGATTTTTAATCCGAGGGTATCCTGCTATTGATACTTGTTGAATTCTACAACAGAACGTAACAAACACAGTAATTAATGAGGCAGTCTAGACAGCGCAGGTACTTTAGACAGAGCATGTGCTTGGTGGTTGCAGCACTATTCCACCCCTTTATGTTATTTTATTCATCTCTGCAAACACACTTGCTGTATTTAATAATATGAGCCTCATTTGCATATATTTTTTTATAGATTTTCCTATTGTATATCTTGAGTGTATTCTTCATCTATTGTCCAACTGTTGCACTTATTAGAATTGTTTTAAACTTTTTTACAATTTAGATGACAATTGCTACTTTTCTTCAGAATTGATCCAAGTCAGGCTGGACCACGTGACCTGATCATGTCACCTGGCATGGTCCACGTTCATTTGCCAAACGTTGTCGAGTGTTGCAGATAGAAATTCCATGAATATGTTGGAGAGGCATGTTTGTTTTACATTACATATCTGAATGCTCCAAAACGTCCTGCGCCCCCCAGGGAAAACTCCAGGGCCCAGGTCATATGGGCAGAAAAAACTCCTGGCTCTACTTATGGCCCATGTCGATCCACTGAGTCTAATTGTATTCTTATTTGATGAATGTAAAGTGCCCTTCACAGTGGTGCATGAGATCACAAAACGCTATGAAGAAGAACAGACACAATAAAAAGCTGAGTAGTGACTACAAGCATCAATCAGACCACACAGAGGGAGGTAGCCTAGTTGCAACATTTGTCAATTCCCTATTAGTCATTTAAACATTGACATTGTTTTTAGAGGGGCCACCAAAATATTTGCACCGTCTTGGATGTAGAGCCAAAGTATCAGAATCAGAAGAATTTAAGGATTTTGGGCACTGGCCAGCCGGGATAGTATACCAACATTTCTACTTGCCCTGGTCCAAAATCTGCTATGTAATATTCGAAAAGACAAAATTTCACCTGCATCTCGGGCTAGTTTGGCACATTTTCTACTAGCCCTGCCTGAAAAGTGCTAACTAGCCTCGGGCTAGTGTGCTAGCTTAATTTCTATCCCTGTCTCAGACACTAAATAGCCTAGCTACTGAGGTCAGAGTGACCGAGAGGCTGTTTACCCCCTCATCCCAGAGTGTTTTGAGGTTATGTGAGTGTGTATGTTAAAAGATTTAGGGGTCCACCTGTTTCTATGTCAGGTATATACAAAAAGGAGGGGTTTTGGAGGTGTGCTGTGGTAAGCAGAGGACTGAATTGGTAGGATCAGGCCAGTAATGTGTTCACTGTGACTGTATGCCACAGGGAATATTCATCTCTCTGGGCTGCTGCTCTGCCAACAACGGAGCCTCCAGGTCTATAAGTGCTTGTAATCTCCCTTTCTATCCTTTTTTTTTTCTTGACTCATCACTTGCTTCCTTAGTTTTTCTCCCTTATCCTCATTCTCTGCCTCTCTCTATCTGTGTGAAAGTTCAAACCACACTCAGAATCGCATTAAAGGCTCCAGGGAGGGATTTGTCTACTAGTGTATGTGTGTATGTTCATGAATCTGTGTTTGTGTTTGTGTGTGTGTGTGTGTAGGTCACAGGGCTCAGCCTTTTTATCCCCATCCAGATAAGAATGCTTGGCTTCCTAAATAGCATAGCGTACATTGCATAATGAACAAAGAGTAAGAGTAGCATGCATTGAATGTATTTTATTACTAACATGCAAAAATATGTCCTTAGGCCCATTTCATCATCGATAAAGGCTTATTTCATTTTCTCATTGATACTAGTCTAATGAAAGCAGGACCTTGAGGTAATTGTTTTGACTATTCCATGAATCGATATTAGGTCAGAGAGAGGCTGATGAAATTGGTTGTATGGGTGTGTTTTTGGTTTGTGTTAAGGCTTGCAATGCAGAGCTGTGCTCATTGGCGTAGCACAGTTTTGCAATGCCAGCAGGCAAGATTCGAGTAAGCCCCCCCCAAAAAGATATGTTTGTTTTAGGAATTGTAATTTTTTTAAATTGCCATGGGGTTGAGAGGAAATGTTGCTGTTTTTAAAGCAAATTTCCTGAAATTAAACAGATTTTGCCATGGGGCAGATTAAAAACGTGCTTTTTTAAGAGCTAATCTCATGCTATACACATTTTCCCATGAGGTTGAAAGAAAATGTTGCTGTTTTAAAGCAAATTTTCTATAATTCTAAACATTTTACTATGGCTTATGATGTGTTCATATGCTATCTGAGTGGGTCCATAAAGCTTGTGGGTCCCCCGGTTCACGGTGTGCTTTCTACGCCACTGTCTGTGTTCTATTGTTAGGGCTAAGGAAAAACTCCTCGTCCTACTACAGAGTAGAACCAACCATTGCAGTGAAATGAAGACTGATTAATGCTAGTATGACCCTCCATAAATTGTCATTGCACTGCCAGCCCATTACCTCATCCCATTTTAGCTGGAGGAGAGTTGATGAGGTGAGTGGTGGTTGTTGTGACAGAGTAATACGTAATTGATATTTCAGAAAGAGCTTGACTTTAAAAGCAGAGTCTGTTCTGTCTGTGGGGTGGTTGGATCATCTCTAAAAGCTTGGATTGTGGAAAGTAACTTTACATTGGGACATGGCATCTGTGTTGATGCAGCCCACTGTGCATAATAAATACACAGCTAGTTTCCTTGATCATCACACATTCTTTTTGTAACTTGTTTCTAAAATGATGAGTATTGCTTCCTGGTTCCTGCATGTGATATGGCTCTCCTACATTAGACCTTTAAGAAGGTCTCATGGTTATTCCAGAACTACCCTTGATCCGGCTGGTTTGGCAAGTCTGTGTTGTGTTAGTCTTTCAGTTAAGAACAAATTCTTATTTTCAGTGATGGCCTAGGAACAGTGGGTTAACTGCCTTGTTCAGGGGCAGAACGACAATTTTTTTTTTACCTTGACAGCTCGGGGATTCAATCTCGCAACCTTTCGGTTACAAGTCCAATGCTCTAACCACTAGGCTACCTGCCGCCCCGCACTAGCATTTCTTCTCCATGGTGAGTGGATTTACTTCCCATCCTGATGTCTTCTAGAATGCAAACACATTCTGAACGTTCTAATTGGTCCCAGAAACTGATGGGTTGGACCAGACCCGGTCAATATGATGACGTTATCAACTTTCGTACAATGACCCTCGTTTTTACATTAGCACGACTCTAGGATGGCAGTTTCAGACGATGTCGTCAGGCAAGCATTAACTCTGTCATATTTTCTCATCCTCCTGAAACCATGAATGCTCTCTCTCACCCAGAGAAAAAAGGAAGTTAGGTAATGATGCTTCCAAATGAAAAACATAGAATGAACATGCAACAGGGCCAGGCATTGTCTGTAAGTAACTACCTCAAGTCCAGGGACTTTGTGTGTGTCAGTGAGACTAAGATGATTAGGCCTACCAGTAAGTGTGTACAGCAGGTGTCTACCTATTGGCTGATGAGATTAGTCCTGCTGACTTATTGACTAGTCTGGGATTGGGACATCTTTGACCATGCTGTCACTGTCACCCTAATATAGGCAAGGGGTGAAGAGGGTCAGTTGAGCACTCCTCAGTTTAGCATAGACTAAGATTTTCCGTGTGTGTGTGGTCGTCATAGGTTGACCAGGTCACCACCATATAGACATTCATTTTGTTAAGGGGCAGAAAACGGAGCTGATTGTGGACTACAGGAAACGGAGGGCCGAGCACGCCCCCATCCACATTGACAGGGCTGTAGCGTAGAGGGTCGAGCACGCCCCCATCCACATTGACAGGGCTGTAGCGGAGAGGGTCGAGCACGCCCCCATCCACATTGACAGGGCTGTAGCGGAGAGGGTCGAGAGCTTCAAGTTCCTTGGTGTCTACATCACTAAGGAATAACATGGTCCACACACAGCAACACAGTCATGCAGGCACAACAACGCCTTCCCCCATTCAGGAGGCTGTCATGCCAAATAGTGTCCCACAGCCAAATAGTGTCCCACAGCCAAATAGTGTCCCACAGCCAAATAGTGTCCCACAGCCAAATAGTGTCCCACAGCCAAATAGTGTCCCACAGCCAAATAGTGTCCCACAGCCAAAAAGTCTTCCCCCACACACACACACAATGGGATTCGAGAAGCTATTAGCAAAGTAAGTTTTTTTTATCAGGAAACCAATATGGACTATAGCCCGTCGTTTCAAATGGGAACAAATTAGTCATAGTGGGCAGAACAAGCAAGAAGGTGGGCAGAGCCAAGCACGAGCTAGCGAGATCCTATTGGCGCGTTCTAGCAAACATTTGCATATTTCTGTTAGGGAACGCCTACTCTGTGACGTGCATGTGTGCAATAACTAAATTTGCTTTTGCACTCCTTCTAAACAATGCCATTATTTTATTTTTTGGGGAAAGGGTAAGGTCTACAAAATGTAGTCCACTCTGTTTGTAACAGATTGTAGTTTTGGGAACAATATTGAGATCAAAAGTTTAATCGATGAGAAAATTTGCAGAATGTTGTCCAAAATCCATATCGTTCCATCTTCTCCCACTGCTGTCCACTTGGCTTCCTCTCACTGCCATATTTGGTAGTGAGTGGAAACGCCAAGCGGAGGCTTTACATTTATACAGCCAGTGAAATATCAGTGTCATTGTTCTATCTGTCTTATTAACGTCCGTTGCTACGGATGTTGCTTGAACATGCCAAAATCTGCCTAGTCTACGTAATGAAAGAATACAAATTGATAGCATTCGTTGCTATGCTGGTTGTTATGTTCTGATTGTCCTGAGGCGCATGCAGTCAAAATTCAGGGTAAATGCGATCATTGTTATAGGTTATTTACACTATTTATGATATTTTCTATCTTTAAATCTCAGATTATTATTGGATAAAGTACAAAACATGACCCATGCATGGTCATTGACGTTTACTTGCATGCAAAACTTGATTTAGCTAGCATGAGCATGCTGCAAGCAAGCATGGATACTGCAAATGATGGACGCAAACACTACTGTGAGGTAAGACCACTTTCCCAAATCTCTTTATTTAGCTAGCTAGCTAAGCTTTGTATTGCATTATTTGTCTTTGTAATTCAGTTGATTTAAATAGCTATCTCTTATACAGAGTAGCATATGAAAAGTGCTATATCATCTGTAAAATGTGGGATAAAGGTGAACTGCATAAATTCATCTTCTGGTCATCATGAGTGATCAGATTGTACCTGGGTCTACCATTAGAGAGGCTGGTTTCAGACTATGATCTATAAGTAGATCATTAGAAACCCTGTTGCAGTGAGGTTATTTTAGCAATAACTCTACCCATTGTATATCAATGTATGTGTGTAAATTAATTGATTTCTTGCTGAATTACTACATTCATAATAGGTCATTTATCCTTTGTTTTTCTTGTTCCATACCAGGCTGCCATGGTGATCCTTTATTTCTTTTTTATCTTGATATACAAACTGTCAGTCGGATAGCACTGAATAAATCAGATTAAGCCGTTAACTAAATGTACAATTCATTGTGCTATATCTTGAATATTATTTAGCCCAGCTTCTAGACCGATATTTTGTATCATGTATCTAGTCTTGTTGCGGGCATGAATGAGATGCGGGCTCTTCGTTATTTATCTTCCCTATTGAACATACTATTCTCCGTCTTAAATTGTATTGTTTATTTAGATATTCGAGTACCTGAGAATGAATTATAAACATCGTTTGACTTGTTTGGACGAACTTTACCGGTAACTTTTTGGATTTGTTGGTCTGCATGTTGGACGAGTGAGATCATTGGCGCCAACTAAACTGACTTTTTGGGATATAAAGAAGGACGTTATCGAGCAAAACAACCATTCATTGTGTAGCTGGGACCCTTGGGATTTCAAACAGAGGAAGATCTTCAAAGGTAAGTTATTTATTTAATCGCTAGTTGTGATTTTTGTGATGCCTGTGCTGGTTGAAAAAGTATTTTGATGTGGGGCGCTGTCCTCAGATAATCGCATGGTATTCTTTCGCCGTAAAGCCTTTTTGAAATCTGACAATGCGGTTGGATTAACCTCTCTGCGTACCGAACCCGTTAGCGGGAGGAAATTCGACAACATACGGTGATCGCTACATAAATAGTCATATTAAACATGAATGAAAATACAAGTGTCTCACATGTTTCGAAAGCCTAGAATCTTGCTAATCCAACTGCGTTGTCAGATTTAAAAAATGATTTACTGCGAAAGAACGATGTGATTATCTGAGGATAGAGCCCAATAAACAACTATTTCAACCAGCACAGGTGTAACAAAATCACAAACTGCAATAAAATAAATAGTTTACCTTTGACGATCTTCCTCTGTTTGCAATCCCAATGCTCATTGTTACACAATGAATGGTCTTTTGTTTGATAAAATTCATTTTTATAGCCTAACACAAAACATTTTGTGAACCGCTTTTGTTGTGAATTCCGTCTCATTCCATTTTCGACGACACATTCGATGTAAATACACACACTAAACGTGACTTTTCCAGTCATGTTTGGTTTCATTGCAATCAACTGGTTTGTTTGTAACACAACCAAACGTGATGGGTAATTTCGCGGAACGTATTGACTGAAAGAAACCGATTTGAAGACAACAAGTAATGACATCATTGTGCACCAATGATATGACCGCTGTTTCTTTGATTGACTGTATTTTAACCCAATGACCACTGATCGTCTTGAAATCTAGCTGGGTAGATAGCCAATGAGCTGAGGTAAACGGCAATATGTAATGTTTATGTGTTGGAAGACCAACCCATGTAGTAAACTCAAGCGTAAAAGATGGTCATTCGCCATTGAAGTTTCATACCGGAAGGAGCAACGCATGTTACGCACAGCGTTGTTTTTGTAAAGCGCATCTTCAGCTGTTTATATATCAATCAGTATGGCGACTAAGTCAGGGAAAGCTAAATCTAAGTCTAGATATACAGATGTTCACACAATTTTAAAAGAAATTGATCGGGAAAGTGAGACAGAGATTGTTGGAGGACTATTAATTTGGCGATTCCCAAATGGAGGAATATTTTTTTGAACGGAGAGGACATCGTTTTGGACTGGTAAGTTTTTCTCATCCCAATACCGTTGTTTGAAATTAATAATATAAAATATTATTTGTGAAATGAAATAGCCTATTTGAGGCTGTTGTGGGGAGGGCAGGCCCACAACAATGGTCAAAGTGAAATGGAGATAGTAGATACAGCTGGTCTGTTGTAATATAATAAAGACAGTAGATAAAGGTTAAAAAATATATATTTTATTTTATTTAACTAGACAAGTCAGTTAAGAACAAATTCTTATTTTCAATGACGGCCTAGGAACAGTGGGTTAACTGCCTGTTCAGGGGTAGAACGACATATTTGTACCTTATCAGCTCGGGGATTTGAACTTGCAACCTTCCGGTTACTAGTCCAACGCTCTAAGCACTAGGCTGCCCTGCCGCCCCGGGGCAGTAGATCTAGTTGAAATGTCATAATATAAATGGGACAGTAGATCTAGCAGGTCTATAATAATATATTCAACCTTATGTTCCCTGTACTCTATATATATATATATATATATATCGGTTTATTATACCTGTTGATACAGGGCTCATATGTGAAACTATTCTAACTGAACATTTTCATTCACAGTGACACTGACTCCGAATGGGAGCCCCCAGTGCCAAGGTGTCCATCTCCCACTGAAGCTGGTTCATCCAGCTCCTGCCACAAGTGGTGTTCATCTGCCCAAATTTATTTCTGCAGGCATGGATGTGCCTCAGGGCCAAAAGGGCACAGCATGGAGGCGTTGCTGTGTTCTTTGCTAAATTAAGTCCCCCATCACCTGCACCACATGCTTGGTGACCCTCTACTTTACAGCAGAAAGAGACTGCTATGGCACCTGGCATCAGCAGCACAATATTGTGTATAGGACTGAGGGTTTTGTAAATGTATATATATTTTTTCAATTTTTTGGGGGGGTGTGTTAGAATACCATTTTGGTATTTTGTATATAGTTATTCCATTCAAAATGTATAACTTCACCATTTTGGCCCCTTGGGTACATTTGGGCTACTTGTGTGGGACACCTGGGTGACTTCATGATAAATGTCATGTAAGCACACTCATTTTGGAAGTTATCATTCTGAAACTTTGCACAAGTACTGTTGCCCTCTTATGTTTTTCACTGAAATTGTCCCCATCATCCTATCAGAATGTTTGTTTTGTCTTGTTCATTTTAAAGATGATGATACAACAATAAAAATGGAAAAAAAACATATGGGTTTTTCATTGTATTATCTAAACCAGATCTATTGTGTTATATTCTCCTACATTCAATTCACATTTACACAAACTTCAGAGTGTTTTCTTTCAAATGAAATCAAGAATATGCATTAAATTATGTAAGACACTTGTATTTTCGTGAGTGTTTAATATTACGATTTTTGTATTTTGAATTTCGCGCTCTGCAATTTCACCGGATGTTGTCGTAGGTATCCCGCTAGTGGTTCATGCGCCCTAAGAGGTTTTAAGGGGAGTGTTAGTATCTAACAATTAAATTTAATTATTTCCAGGCCACCGCTCAGTGACTCAAACAATGCATTTATTTTCAGAACCGTCCACTGACCATGGATTTACCCTTCGACATGGTAAAAGAGAAGCAAAACGGGGACAGACAGGTCGGTAAATAAGTCACACGGTGGACTTGTACGAAAGGTTGCCTCTCTCGAGCTGTTCTCATTCTAGGTGTGACGCATCAATCCTTTTAGTAAACAAATGCACATGGTTTTGTTTGGTTATTACTGCAGTGTGTTTGAAACGTGCATTTCGGTTAGAAGGGAATTTTTACACTGTATTATATGCATACCATTTTGAGTATTGTAGCACGTAACTGTGGTTTTTTTCAGTGTATTTTGCCTGATAAGATGGTTAGTAATTATTAGTTGGTCAACCCGAAGATGGCGCCGGAGCATGTTACGTTGGAAATTGAATTAGGTCCCACCCTTTCAGGGGTCCTTAAAGGAATTAGTCATATTCCATCCATTCAGGCATTTTTAATGTCCTAGTTGTTAATGTATTACTACTGCCACCTAGTGGTGCTTTAGTTTAAGCCCTTTATATGTAGTAACATGGTTAAAGTGATGCCTTTTTATAGTTTATATTATAAGTGGTGTCATGTCATTGTATTTATATGTACAGTACCAGTCAAATGTTTGGACACCAACTCATAAGCACAAATTAGATGGCATATCGCTGCAGAATGCTGTGGTAGCCATTGCTGGTTAAGTGTGCCTTGAATTCTAAATAAATCACAGACAGTGTCACCAGCAAAGCACCATCACACCTTCTCCTCCATGCTTCACGGTGGGAACCAAATATGCGGAGGTCATCTGTTAACCTACTCTGCATCTCACAAAGACCTTTTGGACTCATCAGACCAAAGGGCAGATATCCACCGGCCTAATGTCCATTGCTTGTGTTTCTTGGCCAAAGCAAGACTCTTCTTCTTATTGGTGTCCTTTAGTAAGGGTTTCCCTTGCAGCAATTCGACCATGAACGCCTGATTCACACAGTCTCCTCTGAACAGCTATGTTGAGATGTGTCTGTTACTTGAACTCTGTGAAGCATTTATTTGGGCTGGTAACTCTAATGAGGCTGGTACCTCTATTTCTGAGGCTGGTAACTCTAATGAACTTATCCTCTGCTGCAGAGGCAACTCTGGGTCTTCCTTTCCTGTGGCGGTCCTCATTTGAGCTGTTTTTGCAATAATATGGACTTGGTATTTTACCAAATAGGGCTATCTTCTGTATACCTCCCCTACCAACACAACTGATTGGCTCAAACGCATTAAGAATGAAAGAAATTCCACAAAATAATTTAAGGCAAACCTTTTAATTGAAATGCATTCCAGGTGACTGCCTCATGAAGCTGGTTGAGAGAATGCCAAGAGTGCAAAGCTGTCATCAAGGCAAAGGATGGCTACTTTGAAGAATCTCAAATATAAAATATATTTTGATTTGATGAACACTTTTTGGTTACTACATGATTCTATATATTCACTATTATTCCACAATGTAGAAAATAGTAAAAATAAAGAAACCATTGAATGAGTAGGTGTGTCCAAACTTTTGACTGGTACTGTATGTTATCCTGATATTAATGGCACTGTATTTTGCTCTCTCCTTGAGAATCCACACATTCGCTCTTCCACACCCTTAGGTATGTGTCAATGGTACACGCGGTAGCCTTCCTAGTGATCCTCCCATAGCTCTACATACTCTGCCTGTTGTAAATTACTTGGAGGAATAACAGTATACAAGTTAACCGTTCACTGTGCCTTGCCGTCATTGCTTTCTGACTGATGCCTGGAGGCAAACACGCTCAAACACGCTCAACCAAACCAGCAACCTAAGAATAATAGTCCTTTAGCCATCATAGGTGAGGAACCTCAGACATTTTCCTCCAATCTGTTTTAAAAATGAGGCAAAGAAAGAGGACATTAGGAATCCCAAATCAAAACCTAGCCCTTACACCCTATGCACTTGTGTTGGTGTAAGCAATATGGGGACAATTCAACCAGGCCTGGATCTACCTGTAAACCTGTGTGTTTTCTTTCTGCATCCTTCTATGCCTCTCTTTCCCTTTTGAATCTGCTCCTGTTCTTCAGGATCTAGTGGTTCTGGGACGCATACCGTATCCCTTCCCCAGACCTTGATCCACCTGATGTCCTCCATGATCAACCACCCTCCAAGATCCCACTTTTCCTGACATTATCTACAGCTACTGTTAATGTCATGTGGTTTGATAGAATCTGCTTAGGGACCTGTGCATGACATATCATCCTAGGCACAGTGAGATACACTACAGGGAAAGTGACCAGTAGAACCCCTTGTAGCATCCACAGCTTCTCTATCCCACACATCAGAATTGAGATAAAGGATTTAAAAAATCACTTTACTTATATGTACTTGTAATTCATACTTCTGTTTTCTCAACTAAATTGTATTTTATTGTTTGTGTTGATGTTCGCCTATACTCATGTATTTCAGTCTATAACTGCCATGTGGGTATATTAAATAAAATCAACAAGTTCATTACACACCTGTTCCACAATTATTATTATTCTTTTTTTAATAATTCAATCTTCAATATTGCCCCTTTTTTTCCCCCACAGGCTGTTCATTTAATTATTTGTTGTAATTCCCTTTTTGGTATTTGTGAGTTCAACATTATTCAACTGTCTGTCCTGTATTATATTCAAACACAAGTGTACTGCTGTATTACTGAGCTATTCCATGTGATGGAGGTAGGGAAAAATAATCATAATAGGACTAATGGCATACTTTAGTAAGACAAGGGAAGCTCAAAATATGCCAGTCAGAGGAGCCAGTGTATGACTTTAACTGATTTTCACATTACTGAAGTGTTAATAGCTTCATGGGAGCTCACTTTGCGATCTGAAAGGTAAATGAATATGCAGTTTACACGTTTTCTTTGATATTTCTAAAACCAAGAACATGACTTTGTTGTTGAAATGTTACGGAACACAAAGTAGTTCAAAGTAATGTTTTCATCTTAATCAATGAAATTGTCGTGGAAATAAGCTTTGTTTACATAGCAGGGATGAAAATAATGGAATTTTGGCTGTAATGAGGTCCAAAATTTGACGCATTAGCTTATCAAACTGTTGATATAGCGGGGGGGGGGGGGGGGGTTGGCAGGTGGACACTATTTGGTATGACATGCCCTCAGATTCTCAAAAAGTTCCACAGCTGCACAATTGAGAGCATCTTGACTGGCTGCATCACCGCTTGGTAAGGCAACTGCTTGGCATCCGACCACAAGGTGCTACAGAGGGTAGTGCGTACAGCCCAGTACATCAGGGGCCGAGCTCCCTGCCATCCAGGACCTCTATACCAGGCGGTATCAGAGGAAGGCCCTAAATATTGTCAGACTCCAGCCAACCAAGTCAAACTGTTCTTTCTGCTACCTGTGGTGGAATTATTGTAATCAAAAGGAGACTTAAGATTCCTTCGAAAACAATCAAACTTTATTATTGAATTAGTGCAGTAATGGAGTTGGTTGGTAATCACCCCTGGAGGTGATCACTGAGAACTCAACAAGCTGGTTTGAGCCACAGCATTTTATAGCAAAGTCCATCTTCCTTCAGTCTACATAACCCACAACAGATTTATGGAATGGGTCACAAGGTTAAGATTTGTATGAAAGATAATTATAATTCACAGCAGACAGTATCTGCTTCATTGTGTTTTCATCGTAGAGACCAGTGTCTGACCCCCCAACACCATACTGGAGCCATGTCTCCCTAGTACCGTATAGAAGAGAAACATTGCAACTCATGCTCTGGAATGCAGTATCCCCAAAGACATAAATCTCCTGTCAGTGTTATCTCCCAGAGGCCCACTTTCAGTTCACACAGACACAATAGAGAGTTAAAAGAACCCTCTATTCTGTTGCATAATACAACCATTTGATGCAATTAAAGTATTATAACCAGCTTGTAACTTCCACCATAATCCCCCATTTTTGAGAATTCTCTCAATTTTAAAAGAAAATTGACAAGATTTAAGAACATTATCTCATGTAGAAAATGCATACATTCTTCATAAAACAAGAAGCATAAAAGCAATAACTCATTGCATGGGTTCCTGCACGTGACCAACTGCTATAGCACTGGCTCAGCCTGCTTCCAAGAAACTTAGTGATGTCTCCCATTTCAACCTCCAACACATTTTCTAAGCATTCTAGCAACTTGTCTGTGGAAGTCATGATACAGTCACCTGCACGAACCCATGAAGAAAAACAGAAGATGCATACAGTTTGAGATTCAAAGCTATATCTTCATAGACCGTGAAAAGCACATATTTAATGCATAATGCAATGCAACAATTTAATAAAAGCAGCTTTAGTTATCTATCACACTCCAATAGATCAGGATGATGGAAATAACCATTTCCTCTGGCGTCTTCTTCAGATAGCTTTACAGTTCAAAGTGGATGGCCCATGATAATGTCCCAATTTCAAAGTCTCACCTGAGCCGCCATCACCTTTACCACCCATTATGTCTTGTCCGTTTGTCAACCAGCATACCAGCAACATAAAGAAGTTTGGAACAGATTTCTACCCATGCTCACTCCATGTGGACTCCGGTTACAATCCTCAGAGAAAAGACATGAGAAAAGCAGTTGATCGCTCCGATCGGATGCTGTACACCGGTTTGCTGGCTCAGGACTCTCAATAGAAGTGGTGGGGACAGGGTTGTATTGAACGCCTTTGTCGCTCTTCTTCAGCCAGTTAGAGGGGGTTTTGAGGTACACGCACTGTTCGGTCCAATTATCTCTTCCGTGCATTAAGACACCGACTGAGTTCTCTCTCTCATGATAATCTCGAGAGGACCGATCAGAACAACAGTTCAGTTCAATTTTGATTCAGGAAATCCAGACAAGCATTAACTATATAAATTATTATTTTTACTAATTATACTTAATACCAATGTATTAATACTAAAATGTGTCAAAGAGAATAACGACACATTTTATTTTTTTTACTTTTCAATTTGGCTTATACTCATCACACTGTCAACTTCAGCGCAGAGCCACAGGATCAGGATGTTAGACCTATAACCCATTGGGAGAAATCCCAACAATCCAGCAGACCTAATATGGTGAGGTTTGTAATCAAATCAAAACAGAACAGACAACACAAAATTACACTTCTTCACATATCACTCTATACACTCCTACGTATCACTCAAGGTGTGTAAACTTCAATCCAAAACCTCAGAGGACTCACCTCTCCCATTTTGACACATAACTCCCCATGTGTAAATTAAATGAATTAATTAATTAAAAAACACTACTACTGGTCAAAAAATAAAATAATTGCAAGTAACAAAATCAAATTCAAATCACTACCCTTAAGAACTCCATAAAGAAAAATAATTGTACCCATACGGTCATAGGAAAATAGACTTAAGGCAGCCTACCCTTAGTCAAAGGCAACGCCCTCTCCTTCACATGGGTCCAAATCACAAATATGGCTAAGAACTATAATCTTCATAATTATCAATAATACAAATTACCTTCAAATCAGTTTTACAAATGACATTCATTATCCAAATGGCTTTCCAGTGAGGGTGATCAAACCACACTGGAAAGTCAGGACAGAGGTCAAAGGTCATACAAACCCTTCAAATAAGTGTTTAGACATCTAAATCTAATGAAAAACAGTGAAACATTTCATACATGTCGTATCCCAGGTTTCCAGTACATTTCTTTATCAAAATGACGAATGTGTTTAATTAAAACTCGGGGAATAAACACTTCCGTGTGTGTGTGCACCTTCAAGATACCTTAGCTCTAAGACAGATGGGAAAACTCACTAAACCCAAAGGAAATAGAACACATAAATCAAACAGTATTTTTAAAACACCAACAAATAGTCATAACAAGTGTGTGGGTGGGGGTGGGTGTATTTGCAAACCTTAAAGTAAAAACAAACAACAAACATTTGGTCATTTATGGCCTCAATCTCACTCACTGCTCTCATCAAGACCATAGCCCCGGGAAACATTTCAAAGAGTGACCATGAAACTAGAGGTCGACCGATTATGATTTTTCAACACCGATACTGATTAATCGGCCTATTTATTTAATATATATATTTGTAAATAAATGACAATTACAACAATACTAAATTAACACTTAACTTAATATAATACATCAAAATCAATTTAATCTCAAATAAATAATGAAACATGTCAATTTGGTTTAAATAACGCAAAAAAAAAGTGTTGGCGAAGTAAAAGTGCAATATGTGCCATGTAAAAATGTGTGCCATGTAAAAAAGCTAACGTTTAAGTTCCTTGCTCAGAACATGAGAACATATGAAAGCTGGTGGTTCCGTTTAACATGAGTCTTCAATATTCCCAGGTAAGAAGTTTTAGGTTGTAATTATTATAGGAATTATAGGACTATTTCTCTCTAGCATTTGTATTTCATATACCTTATATGTTCTTATAGGCACTATAGTATTGCCAGCCTAATCTCGGGAGTTGATAGGCTTGAAGACATAAACAGCGCAATGCTTGAAGCGCAGCGAAGAACTGCTGGCAAATGCAGGAAAGTGCTGTTTGAATGAATGCTTACGAGCCTGCTGCTGCCTACCACCGCTCAGTCAGACTGCTCTATCGAATATCAAATCATAGACTTAATTATAATATAATAAACACAGAAATACGAGCCTTAGGTCATTAATATGGCCAAATCCGGAAACTATTATTTAGAAAACAAAATATTCATTCTTTCAATGAAATACAGAACCTTTACGTATTCTATCTAACAGGTGGCATCCCTAAGTCTAAATATTGCTGTTACATTGCACAACCTTCAGTGTTATGTCATAATTATGTACAATTCTGGCACATTAATTATGGTCTTTGTTAGGAAGAAATGGTCTTCACACAGTTCGCAACGAGCCAGGCGGCCCAAACTGCTGCATATACCCTGACTCTGCTTGCACAGAACGCAAGAGAAGTGACAATTTCCCTAGTTAAAATAAATTCATGTTAGCAGGCAATATTAACTAAATATGTAGGTTTAAAAATATATACTTGTGTATTGATTTTAAAGAAAGGCATTGATGTTTATGGTTTGGTACACATTGGTGAAACGACGGAGCTTTTTTCGCGGATGCGCTTGTTAAATCATCACCCATTTGGTGAAGTAGGCTGTTATTCAATGATAAATTAACTGGCACTGCATCGATTATATGCAACGCAGGATAAACTAGTAATATCATCAACCATGTGTAGTTAATTTGTGATTATGTTAAGATTGATAGTTTTTTATAAGATAAGTTTAATGCTAGCTAGCAACTTACCTTGGCTCCTTGCTGCACTCACGTAACAGGTAGTCAGCCTGCCACGCAGTCTCCTCATTGAGTGCAATGTAATCGGCCATAATCGGTGTCCAAAAATGCCGATTACCGATTGTTATGAAAACTTGAAAATAATTAGTCGGCCATTTCGATTAATCGGTCGACACGACACTCCCATTTTCCCGGAAAAACAACATTTTGTTAGCCTTCACTATACTACACCATTTCAGCAACCCAAAAGTTTAAACTACAAACAAAACATGATAATAATGATAGGTCCACTGTACTCCTTCTGATCATTCATCGTTTGTTTTAATCTACCTCAATGTTTATGTGCTCTTAATTTAGCATATGCTACCCTTGGACACTGCAACATGTATCTCGTCAACAATTCACTCCCATATTATATGACTGGTCTCTTTTCCATAACCATGTCAAATCATCCTGGTATCATTACTAGACCAATATCCAACAACATTTGTGATAGCTGTTTCACCTTAGACTGTTCCTGTTACCCATCTAAATGTAGTACTTTTTTTCTGTCGCAAATGTGGTACATTTCTCAGCATAAGGAATCAGTGATATTTGATCCCAGCCATTTAATAAAAAGTTGTTTGAGACGCGATCTCCTATGTCTCCCTGAACATACATACTGTAGGGGACTTCCATTAGTCCCGGAAGTAAGAATTCTACTCAAAACACTCAGATACTACAGTGTTTCATTAAGTGAAATCTACACCTAAAATAAACAATAAACAAACCCGTAACCCCTTTCCAGTAATCTAATAATTTCAACCTGTCGCATTAACAGTAAAAATATTAATCTAGAGCCTTCAAAAAGTTGGTGCTGTCTCATCAGCGTAATAGTCAAAACTAAATGTCGCCCACTCTTAGCGATGATCAAATCAAATTTTATTTGTCGCATACACATGGTTAGCAGATGTTAATGCAAGTGTAGCGAAATGCTTGTGCTTCTAGTTCCGACAATGCAGTAATAACCAACGAGTAATTTAACCTAACAATTCCACAACTACTACCTTATACACACAAGTGTAAAGGGATGAAGAACATGTACATAAAAATATATGAATGAGTGATGGTACAGAACGGCATAGGCAAGATGCAGTAGATGGTATCGAGTACAGTATATACATATGAGATGAGTAATGTAGGGTATGTAAACATTATATTAAGTGGCATTGTTTAAAGTGGCTAGTGATACATTTTTTACATGTATGGCAGCAGCCACTCAATGTTAGTGGTGGCTGTTTTTAACAGTCTGATGGCCTTGAGATAGAAGCTGTTTTTCAG
The DNA here is from genome assembly GCF_034236695.1 of Oncorhynchus nerka. Taxonomy (NCBI): domain Eukaryota; kingdom Metazoa; phylum Chordata; class Actinopteri; order Salmoniformes; family Salmonidae; genus Oncorhynchus; species Oncorhynchus nerka. The sequence goes on along the minus strand of NC_088397.1, from coordinate 65,956,108 downwards.
TCTCTCGGTCCCTGCTTTGATGCACCTGTACTGACCTCGCCTTCTGGATGATAGCGGGGTGAACAGGCAGTGGCTCGGTGGTTGTTGTCCTTGATGATTTTTATGGCCTTCCTGTGACATCGGGTGGTGTGTAGGTGTCCTGGAGGGCAGGTAGTTTTCCCCCGGTGATGCGTTGTGCAGACCTCACTACCCTCTGGAGAGCCTTGCGGTTGAGGGCAGTGCAGTTGCCGTACCAGGCGGTGATACAGCCCCACAGGATGCTCTCGATTGTGTCATCTTAATGATGAGCTTGGAGGGTTCTATGGTGTTGAATGCTGAACTGTAGTCAATGAACAGCATTCTTACATAGGTATTCCTTTTGTCCAGATGGGATAGGGCAGTATGCGGTATGATAGCAATTGATTTGTCTGTGGACCTGTTGGAGCGGTATGCAAACTGAAGTGGGTCTAGGGTGGCAGGTAAGGTGGAGGTGATATGGTCCTTGACAAGTCTCTCAGGGCACTTCATGATGACAGAAGTGAGTGCTATGGGGTGATAGTCATTTAGTTCAGTTATATTTGGGGCCAATGGAGAAGGAGGTGGGAGGCCCACAGTCCTTGGTAGCGGGCCACGTCAGTGGCACTGTATTATCCTCAAAGTGGGCAAAGAAGGTGTTTAGCTTGTCTGGAAGCAAGACATCGGTGTCCGTGACGTGGTTGGTTTTCTTTTTGTAGTCCATAATTATCTGTAGACCCTGCCACATATGTTTTGTGTCTGGGCCGTTGAATTGCAACTCCATTTTGTCCCTATACTAACATTTAGCTTGTTTGATTGCCTTGCGGAGGGAATAACTACACTGTTTATATTCGGCCATATTCCCCGACCTCTTTCCATGGTTGAATGTGGTGGTTTGCTCTTTCAGTTGTGCGTGTATTCCGCCATCTATCCACGGTTTCTGGTTGGGGTAGGTTTTAATAGTCACAGTGGGTACAACATCTTCTGTGCACTTCCTAATAAACTCACTCACCGAGTCAGCGTATAAATCAATGTTATTGTCTGATGCATCCTGGAACATTTTCCAGTCCAAGTGATCAAAACAATCTTGAAGCGTGGATTCCGATTGGTCAGACCAGCGTTGAATGGTTCTAGTCACAACTACATCCTGTTTCAGTTTGTGCCTATAGGATGGTATGAGCAAGATTAAGTCGTGGTCGGATATACACGGCTGCGACTCTGCATTTGATTGTAAGGAATTCTAGATTGGGTGAACAAAAGGATTTGAGTTCCTATATGTTGTTATTGTTAAACCATGAGTCGTTAATCATGAGGCATACGCCCCCGCCCTTCTTCTTACCAGAGAGATGACGGCGCTACGCATGAAGAAACACGGTGGCTGTACCATCTCTGACAACATATCCCGAGTGAGCCATGTTTCCGTGAAACAGAGAATGTTACAATCTCTGATGTTTCTCTGGAAGGCTAATCATGCCCTAATTTCTGACTGCAGAAATGTTCCACCAGAGCTTTTGCCAGAGAATTGAATGTTAATTTCTCTACCATAAGTCACCTCCAATGTCGTTTTGGAGAATTTGTCAGTACATCAAACCAGCCTCATAACCGAAAACCATGTGTAACCACACCAGTCCAGGACCTCCACATCTGGCTTCTTCACCTGCGGGATCGTCTGAGACCAGCCACCCAGACAGCTGTTGAAACTGAGGAGTATTTCTGACCCCTTTTGTGGGGGAAAACTTTTTTGATTGGCTGGACCTGGCTCCCAAGTGCACCCCTGCCTAGTCATCTGAAATCCATAGATTTACAGTTCATATAAGGAAATCAGTCAATTGACCGTAATCTATGGATTTCACATGACAGGGAATACAGATATGCATCTCTTGGTCTCAGATACCTTAAAAAAAGAGAGGTGTGGATCACAAACCAATCAGTATTTAGTGTGACCACCGTTTGCCTCATACAGTGTGACACATCACCTTTGCATAGAGTTGATCAGGCTGTTGATGGTGGCCTGTGCAATGTTGTCCCACTCTTCTTCAATGGCTGTGCAAAGTAGCTGGATATTGGCAGGAACTAGACATATATTTAATATTTATGGTAGTAGATGCGAGGCGCACCGGTTTGAGTGTGTCAAGAACTGCATCGCTGCTGGGTTTTTCAAGCTCAACCGTTTCCCATGTGTATCAAGAATGGTCCACCACCCAAAGGACATCCAGCCAACTTGACACAACTGTGGGAAGCATTGGAGTTAACATGGGCCAGCATCCTTGTGGAATGCTTTCGACACCTTGTAGAATCCATGCCCTGATTAATTGAGGCTGTTCTGAGGGCAAAAGGGGGTTGCAACTCAATATTAGGAAAGTGTTCTTAATGTTTTGTGTACACAGTGTAAATAATTAAGCAATAAAGCACGAGGAGGTGTGGTATATGGCCAATGTACCATGGCTAAGGGCAGTTCTTGTGCGCGACCCAATGCGGATTGCCTGGATACAGCCCTTAGCTGTGGTATATTGGCCATACACCACAAACCTCCGAGGTGCCTTACGCTTCGAACACTCCAACAGCGTCATTGCTTTCACTTTCTGATACCATTTCTGTCAAGCCGTCTACGCATACAGCATGGTTCATCGTTCAGAAACATACATTATGTATTTGCCATGAAGTATATGTTAGAATTTTTCTTGGGAAGGCAGATAAAGTACATTTTATACCAAGAGCAAACAACACCTTGCATGTGAACACACTGAATGATACCATGAGAATGAGAATGAGAACCACGTTCTTCACGTCACTTTGTTTTGAGCCGACATTGCCGTGGGCTTTGAACGGCGCACCCAGCACACGCCCACGAGACAGCCCCATTTTCAAAACCATCACCTTTCATCCGGTACAATCTCCGCCCACCCGGACCAGCTTAATCGAATCCCCTCTTTGTAATATTTCTGTTGCCTCTTCTACGGGAATAGGCATATAGGTGGTTGAGAGAACATGAGGGCTACATCCCAATTCTCCCCACTTCTCTTAAGGTGTGCACTTACAAACTCCTCATCATGGAAGTATGCAAGTGCACACTTCGGGAGAAGGCAGAAGAATCGGGACAACTCAGCAACATGACAGTAACTCTGCAACAAGTCCAACTCATTTGAGTAGTTCCTATGAGGAGAAAGGGTGTTGCGCACACTGTCTGTTCAGTGTGTCACACAATGTGTCTTTTGGTTGCGCAGTCACTGCCAAATCATTACTTGCAAACATACAGTACACAGTATCTACCTCTGTGCTTGCAACCTCTGCCTCCTATCTATCCAAGTAGTAGTACCTAATATGGGATACTTACTTGTACATGTTCTACATTTGATCATTGCCAGTGGTAGAAAATACTTTAAAGTACTACTTAAGTAATTTTGGGGGGTATCTGTACATTATTTATATTATGGACAACTTTTACTTCACTACATTCCTAAAGAAAATAATGTACTTTTTACTCCATACATTTTCCCTGTCTCCCAAACGTACTTGTTACATGATGAATGCTTAGCAGGACAGGAAAATTATCCAATTCACGCACTTATCAAGAGAACACGTGGTCATCCCTACTGCCTCTGATCTGGCAGGCTCACTAAATACAAATGCATCGTTTGTAAATTATGTTTGAGTGTGCCCGTGGCTTTGCTTAATATAAAGGATTTGAAATTATTTATACTTTTACTTTTGATACTTAAATATATTTAGAAGCAAATACTTTGGCTTTTACTCAAGTAGTATTTTACTGGGTGACTTTCAGTTTTACTCCAGTAACTTTCTATTAAGATAACAATACTTTTACTCAAGTATGACAATTGGGTACTTTTTCCACCACTGAGCATTGCTCAGTGAAGATGATGTCCAGTGTTGTCCACCACTACTCTCCTGTAGCCACATCTGGAACCCACGCCTTCCAAACTGAGTTATAGATAAGCTCTGTGATCATCACCAAAGCTAAGATGAGTTTTCATTAGTGTAGTTTTTATTTAAGCTTTATTTAAATAGGCAAGTCAGTTAACAAATTCTTATTTACATTGACGGACTAGGAACAGTGGGTTAACTGCCGTGTTCAGGGGCAAAACCACAGATTTTTACCTTGTCAGCTCGGGGATTTGATGTAGCAACCTTTCAATTACTGGACCAACGCTCTAACCACTAGGCTACCTGCCACCCCACTAGTTAGACTACTGGAAATGGCTTTGATCACAGAAATAAACTCTCTGAAAGGTATTGGAAACTCATTGAATGTTATAAATTGTTCATATGCAACAATATTACCCGTTGTCAAAAACATCAAGAACAAAGTCAATATTCCTCCCATGCCAGCTAGGGTAGAACAATGACTTATTATTCCACAAAATAGCTTTATGTGGGGAAAAATTGTGCAGGCCATTAAAGCTTGTTGGTGAAACCTAGCCAATTTAGCAGGTATTCTTTCAGGAATACAATTACATTTCAGTAAAAATGTAAGACCTCCCAACTTATTAAACACATTGTTTGGAATGAAATGCCAAATTGATTCAATATTGACCAAACATCTTTTCAACCAATTGGTTTTCAACTAAATCCAGCACTTCCCCAGCTAGCAATGAGGAATTGGCTCAGAACCGTCCCTCTTCCGGGGGACAGGAACTGATTGAATCGGCCCAGAATCTGGTGTCTGACTAGGCCTGGAATCAAAATGAATGACTGCCCAGAATGGGCCCAAGTACATAGGGCCGTTTCCGTCTACCAGAATTCAGCAGACTTTGCCGGCGTCTTACCAGAAGCCCGATTTAGTCATTTTAAATATACATACAGATTATACCCATCCACAACAAAAAAAAACATTTAGTCTCGGAGGAAACACCATATACCTGGTGACCGTGTCAGCGTGCATGCGCCTCGCCCGCCACAGGAGTTGCTACAGCACGATGGGACAAGGACATCCTGGCCGGGAAAAACCCTCCCATAACTCTGACGACTCTGGGCCAATTGTGCAACGCCTCATGGGTCTCCCGGTCGCGGCCGGCACGAGTCTTGACCCAGCATCTGTAGAAACGCAGTTTGCACTGCAACTCAGTGTCTTAGACCGCTGCCACTCAGGAAGTTCCATTCACAAAGATTTGAATGTATATCAATTACATTGCACAAAGTATCAAAATACTCAAATACTACACAGGACTCTTAAAGAATTTAATTAAAATGTTAATTGTATTTTTTTATCACAGAAACAATTAGGAAAATATGGACGAATAAATAAATAAATAATGAAATGTTAATTAATTATATAAAGCAGCCTGTGTAGTCATCTGCCAGAATGTAGCCCCAATTGGTCCGAGCCCCAAGTAATACATTTGGGCCAGATAATTCACATGGGAAATTGCCCCGAGCTCAATCCCTGCATCCTAGCCATAAGTAATACTGCTGAAGGCGGCCAAGACTCGGGGCCACATGACGTTGGCCGAGTGCCACTACTCTCAGACGGAATCGGCCCAGATCCACTGTGCTAGCTGGGTCCAGACCTCCTTTATTAGAGAGAACTGACTTTTTTTGTTTGTGAGACTTATTTTTCCAGATGAAGTCAAGAAAGGTCTTGTTGATCTCTTTACAGGTAGAAGGATTTACAAATAAAGATAATGAGGGGTAAACAAAGCGAGCGTGACTATTGCCAGCAAGCAAACGCCTCACGTTATCGAAACCCTGACCAGTGTTTGATTAACAATCAACACAGGTCGAAAACGATAATGCAAATGAGGAAACTAAATAGTAAAATTAAGCATTTGAATTTTGACAGTCTTAAACTACACAGAGTATAGAAAAGCATTGCCAATTGAGAATTTGTTTTATGTTTGGGTTGTCACAATTCATGCTACCACAACAAGGAAATGAAATGACAAACATGAGAAATGATTTGTCATTTAAGCGTTTACATGTTTTTTATGTGTCAGTGTTGTACTGGATAGTACCATGGAAATAATCTCAAACGCACTTGCTATTTATTTGTCTAATTAGCAGACAAGCATACTAAACCATGAAAATTATAATGCAATATCTTTTCTGCCTTTCAGTTTGAATTTTGTCACATAAAAATGCATACCTATTTAGAAAATAAAATTCAAACATGATATTGATTGATCATTTGCATCTCCAATTGGGTTTCGGCAGCTAAGCACATCCATATAGTAAATGTTCCTGGGTGGCTCTGGGGGAATAAGTGGGTAGACAGCCCCACCTAGTGTTTTTAGGAAGTACAGTTCGTCGCAAAAGAATGACACAAGGGGGCGCTGTGATTCCTCTGCTCTGAAAGTGAGTCCCCAACTTTGGAAACTATGCTATATTCCATCAACCTTCCTTCTGTAGAACTTTGTGTCGATTTGGCTAATAAAACAACAACACTGTTTAAAAGCTGTTTTTATCATATTGCTACAATTCAAAACACAGACCGACTGTTATATAGTTGCATAATAAACGTGTTTTAATGAACTGTATCCACCATCTTTGTGGCCAACCTGGGTGATTATGAGTTTCCCTACTCACTAATTGTCATTGAAACATAGTTGATTAAAAGCTGACCGAATGCTGTAAATAACCAGTGAATCTACAGTATGCTGTGCATTATGTGTTGTGTTGTCCCATGTGCGTTGCATGTGAACAGCAGAAGACTTGTTAAAAAAAAAAAAAACTCGTGTGAGTTAACGTGCAGTAGCTACATTGTTATATAGGGAACAAAGCATTAAGTAGCATGTAAAAACAAACGTGCTGTATATATTTGCTCAAAACTCTGGAAATATTTGGAGCATTTATAGTCTTCCTATATAAGATTACTTTTTGATATGAATGTATATAATTTAAGCCGAGGCCTGTAGGCTAAACCAGACATTGGCATTCCCTTTTCAAGTGAGCATTGGACAAGAAAATAATACACACACATATACCCACTTAGATGCTCTGTTAATTAAAGATCATTTTCATGTTAATAAACAGAAAATAAATTACAGCGTTTTGTTTACCTTTATTGAATGGTCATAAACGTAGCCAACTAGCCTGGTCCCAGATCTATTTGTGCTCTTGCCTATTCCATTGCTGTCCTTGTTATGAAAAACATGTTTGGCATGATCGCACAAACAGACTGGCACCGGGCTATAAATGACAACTCTTGAAATCTGATCATCTAAAAGTGTAGTCAGTGCTGCTTGCACGAAGCACCGTGGTGTCCTGAATTTATGAATATTTCACACCATTTTATGCGCTCGGCGTAGAGACATTACGGTAATAATAAACGTCTGATGTTCGTCAGCCGATATGACATCCATCCCCTCGCAGCTCTGTTGCGCAGACCAGCCCGCATCGCTTCTGTCGCTTAGAAACGGGGCATGGTGCAGCAACCAAGATGACTTCCAACGAAGATGTCATGATGGCAACATCACCCCGCGAGCTTACTCAGAACCCGCTGAAGAAAATATGGATGCCATGTAAAAACGGGCTGCCTGAAAAGCACATTTCACAGAGAAGGGGTAAGTTGCCTTGGCAGGCTTGTGCCAACAGCGCACAATGGGCGCAACGGAGGCGTATAGCAGATACACATGATTTTAAGACAGTTTAATATTTTGTTGGCCTAACGTTACCTCATGGAACTTAGATATTCATATTTTTATACACACACTGCGGCGTTGCGCAACCTGACCAGGTTCTGTGCGCTCAACATTTTCTCCAAGGGTGCAACGTTGCAGCATTTCGTCTCTAATGATTCGACTTTTAAAGATGTTTTTCTTGGTGTTACAATTGTCAAACGTCGTTTATTAATGCCAATTATGCAATTGCACATGGCCTCCTACGGTATCGAACTGGTAAGGAAGCTCGGTGTTGAATTTGACTAGGAAGATGACAAGCATGACAATGCGCCCATTTGCCCGTCACCGCACAACTCAACCATGTCCATGTACAATACAACAAGGTTATTTTATTGTTTAACTATGGATTGTTAAACATAATTTGAGCTACTGTTCACATTGAAGGCGACATGGAACTGACATAGCACAGGAGCGCCTGGTTATGTATCATTATTTGTTTGTTTGGACCTCCACCTGTCCATGGCCCAGCAGCATTTAGAAGGGACTGGTAAACTATCAATATACGTTGCTGTTATTGTTGCGCCGCAAAATAACAGCCAGCCGAACTACTAAAGTAACATACAGATTCACTCCTGTGCCAACCGTGATTGGCCCAGTGGATTTTATGAAGAAAATGTCATTAGAGGGCATAATTTATGGGGATGATTACGCTGCAGACATGGTTTGTCTCCCTCGCTGTGGAATTCGGATTACTTTTCGCTGAGTCAACTAAGTGTTCAATCTGTAGTCTTTTAGGGTTGATTTGTTCCCTGTTCTTATTATAGGTTAGTGGTCCTCACCCTAAAAAACTACACTGTCTCCCACTGAACTATTCCAGATGCTTCCTTGTGCTGAGCTCGAGACTCTTCCTCTTTCAGGTGCAGACACTGCAGATTTCAGAGGTGATTTTCTCCCCCATTGGCTTGTATATTTGGCACAGTAATGAAAAAGGAGAAAGGAGAACAAAGAACCATGCCAGGCTTTGTGTGATTTCACTAATCCAGCCCCCCAATCCTAGCCAATAGGGCCACTGGAGGGGCTTACAATGGTTAAGGAGGAGGGATAGCCAGTTAGCAGCCTGATTTTATAGTACAGTAGACTACTTCTCCCTCTGTTTTGAAGGGGGCCACATAATTACTTTTATCAAACTAGGTTAGTAGTGGAGCAGTTGGTCAGTGTTTTATGCTGTGTCACTCTATTTGAACTTTGGTTGACTGTTTCACTTAAGCCTAACCAGGTGACCACTGAAACGTGGTTATTCTGAGATCACCAGATAGTATGCCTATCTGGTGATAGAGGAGTATCAAGTCTTTTTGCTATTTACCCTAGTTTAAAGGTGCAATATGCAGAAGTCACTCTGCAATTTCCTGGTTGCTAAAATTCTAATGGTTCACCTAATTTCAATTTATGTGACAAAACAAGCAAGATAATCATTGTACCATCTAAACTGGTGTGAAATATATTTTCATTAACCAAAAATATTGTATTTTCAGCTTTTTGAATCTGGTGTAAAAAAAAATGAAAGTAAAAGACACAAAAACTCAACTTAAGAATGGGGAAATGGCACACATTGAACATATCTACCTCTTCTTAGAGTTGCTTTCAATGAGAATGACAGCTCTATAACTCACATTTCTATGTGAATTTGGTCAGGTTGCCCAAAAGGTACATATTGCAGCTTTAATTACATCTGGAAGTGTGTGTGTGTGTGTGTGTGTGTGTGTGTGTGTGTGTGTGTGTGTGTGTGTGTGTGTGTGTGTGTCACAGCTTCACCAGCTCTTCCAAAGACATTGTCTGCTTGACTTGCTCTTAGATATGTGAGCGATTTTCCTAGAGTCCCTCTGTCAACAACACAAAAGGCTTAATCATGCCTACTGCTCCTCTCTGCTCTACTTTCTCCTCTTTCCTCATTTGGCTTTTTTCTTCTTTCCACCTGCTTCTCCAGACTCTGGTATCTAACAGGTCATGGCTGTTATGGAGTGGCTGATCTCAAGTCAGTCCTTAAGTGTTTGGCAGTGTTCATGACACAGCATCTCTGTTTTTTGGGGATTTTCACAACATGTAATCCATAGAAGGGCCCTTTTTTGGTGGTGGTGGGGGGAGGGGGACATTTGTATCTTAAAGGGATACGTCGAGATTTTGGAGACTTCAAGACTTTATCTACTTCCCCATAGTCAGATGAACTTGTGGATACCATTTATATGTCTCTGTGTCCAGTATGAACAAAATGCAAGGTAGTTTCGCAAGTCAATGCTAACTAGCGTTAGCGCAATGACTGGAAGTCTATGGGTATCTGCTAAATGACCAAATCCCAAAGTATCCTTTTTAAAGCATAATTGAGAAATTATGAATATAAATTTGATATTGAAATATATAAAATAACTCTAGATTTGGCAAATTGTTCAATATATTGTTGAACATAATATATTCTACGGGCATATCAAAGTTCCAGAGTGGGATCTCTGCTAGTTTTAAAGAGATGCTGAACATGCCAATTGGCACGTTTTTCTGTTAGAAAAATGAGATGCGTTTCCTGACTGATTCCGCATTTAGGTTAATGATGTTTGTCTCCCATGCTTTAAGATACAAATGTAAAATATATGTCAATAATATTTCCTCCAAAGGACCCTTCTATGGATGTCATTTTTTGGAAATCCCCCAAAATCATGCTAAACTCAGCAAAAAAGAAATGTCCCTTTTTCAGCACCCTGTCTTTCAAAGGTCATTTGTAAAAATCTCTAACTTCACAGATCTTCATTGTAAAGGGTTTAATAAACACTGTTTCCCATGCTTGTTCAATAAACAATTAATGAACATGCACCTGTGTAATGGTTGTTAAGACACTAACAGCTTACAGACTGTAGGCAATTAGGGTCACAGTTATGAAAACACTAAAGAGGCCTTTCTACTGAAAAACACCAACAGAAAGATGCCCATGGTTCCTGCTCATCTGCGTGAACGTGCCGTGGGCATGCTGCAAGGAGGCATGAGGACTGCAGATGTGGCCAGGGCAATAAATTGCAATGTCCGTACTGTGAGACGCCTAAGACAGCGCTACAGGGAGACAGGATGGACAGCTGATCATCCTCGCAGTGGCAGACCATGTGTAACAACACCTGCACAGGATCGGTACATCCGAACATCACACCTGCGGGACAGGTACAGGATGGCAACAACAACTGCCCGAGTTACACCAGGAACGCACAATTCCTCCATCAGTGCTCAGACTGTCCACAATAGGCTGAGAGAGGCTGGACTGAGGGCTTTGTAGGCCTGTTGTAAGGCAGGTCCTCACCAGACATCACCGGCAACAACATTGCCTATGGGCACAAATCCACCATCGCTGGACCAGACAGGAAAAGTGCTCTTCACTGACGAATCACGGTTTTGTCTCACCAGTGGTGGTCGGATTCGTGTTTATCGTCAAAGGAATGAGCGTTACACCGAGGCCTGTACTCTGGAGCGGGATCGAGGTGGAGGGTCCGTCATGGTCTGGGGCGGTGTGTCACAGCATCATCGTACTGAGTTGGTTGTCATGCAGGCAATCTCAATGCTGTGCGTTACAGGGAAGACATCCTCCTCCCTCATGTGGTACCCTTCCTGCAGGCTCATCCTGACATGACCCTCCAGCATGACAATGCCACCAGCCATACTGCTCGTTCTGTATGTGATTTCCTGCAAGACAGGAATGTCCTTGTTCTGCCATGGCCAGCGAACAGCCCGGATCTCAATCCCATTGAGCACGTCTGGGACCTGTTGGATCGGAGGGTGAGGGCTATGGCCATTCCCCCCAGAAATGTCTGGGAACTTGCAGGTGCCTTGGTGGAAGAGTGAGGTAACATCTCACAGCAAGAACTGGCAAATCTGATGCAGTCCATGAGGAGACGCAGTGGGTGAATTAATGCAGTGGGTGGCCCCACCAGATACTGACACTTACTTTTGATTTTGCCCCCTTTTTTTTCAGGGACACATTATTCCATTTCTGTTAGTCACATGTCTGTGGAACTTGTTCAGTTATGTTTCAGTTGTTGAATCTTATTATGTTCATACAAATATTTACACGTTAATTTAGCTGAAAATAAACGCAATTGACAGTGAGAGGACGTTTCTTTTTTTGCTGAGTTTGTTTTTGTTTCATCAACAAATCAGCTAGTGTATACAAGTATCTGTTTGCATCTGCTTAACCTTTTCTGAAATGATACAACAAAACTACTCCATCCAGTCTACACCTTTATTAAGGTCTGAGTTGTTGATTAGATTCTGCATTAATGGATCACGGTCCCATTTGATTCAACGACAGACTGTACCATCCACTGACATTCACTGTGTCTGTGTACAATAGTCATTCAACTTTTTGTCTCGTCCTATTTTTTTCCCCCTATTTTTCTGTATCTCCTCTCTCTCTCTCAGTATGTATGACCAACTGTCCCACCCTTATTGTGACGGTTGGCCTCCCAGCCAGAGGTAAGACCTACATCTCCAAGAAGCTGACCCGCTATCTCAACTGGATTGGTGTGCCAACCAAAGGTACCAGCTCAAGCTGTCTCTTGTGAGAGTGCGAGACCTCAAACACACACACACACACACACACACAGAGGAAATAGGGTTGACTGATAGTATGTCTGTGTTGTTTAGAGTTCAACGTGGGTCAGTACAGGAGAGAGTGTGTGAAGATCTACAAGTCCTTTGAGTTTTTCCGTCCAGACAATGAAGAGGGGCTGAAGATCAGGAGGTGAGGCTGGATGAGGGGTTTTGGAATGAGCTGAACAGGTCAAGTTAGGCCTAAACCCACCACTCTATTCACTTATATCTCATTACAGACCAAAGTTGCAGGGAATGTACTCTTTATTGGTCTTTTTAATAGGCAGAGACCGTTGAAAGAACAAAGAGTTGTATTTACATTCATATCTACATTTTGACCAGTTGCTTTATATTAGTGAAGTTTGAATTCAGTTCATTCTCGTAGATCTTTACCTACAGTGTCACTTTCTGGTCATCTTTTTGATTCTGTTGTGTATGTGTCCACCCATAGGCAGTGTGCACTGACAGCGTTGAATGATGTGCGCCAGTACCTGAGTGTGGAGGAGGGCCAGGTGGCAGTAAGTAGAGTAGATCCTAGTATGACTACCAGTCCGTTTAGCTATCATTTCACTTCTTGGCACGCCTTGTCCTGATAAACATAAGACACAGAGTACTTGGGAGTGGAATGTTAGATAAACAGACTGGACCCAGGTTAGATCCACAGTGACTTAAGTGTGGCTCATGATCAGTTTGTGAATGAGGATGTTGATGAAAGAGGGAAAAGGGTGCACAGTAAATGTAATTCAAATCACATTTTATTTGTCACATGCTCCAAATACAACCGGTGTAGACCTTACCGTGAAATGCTTATTTACAAGCCCTTAACCAACAATGCAGTTCAAGAAAGATTGAGATTGTGTCATCTGTTGAGGCGGTATGCGATTTGGAGTGGGTCTAGGGTTTCCGGGATGATGGTGTTGATGTGAGCCATGACCAGCCTTTCAAAGTATTTCATGGCTACCGACGTGAGTGCTACGGGTTAGTAATCATTTAGGCAGGTTACTTTCACTTCCTCTAGCACAGGGACTATCGTGGTCTGCTTGAAACATGTAGGTACAGTTGAAGTAGGAAGTTTACATACACCTTAGCCAAATACATTTCAACTCAGTTTTTCACAATTCCTGACATTTAGTCAGAGTAAAAATTCCCTGTCTTAGGTCAGTTAAGATTACCACTTTATTTTAAGAAGGTGAAATGTCAGAATAATAGTAGAGAGAATCATTTATTTCAGCTTTTATTTCTTTCATCACATTCCCAGTGGGTCAGAAGTTTACATACACTTAATTAGTATTTGGTAGCATTGCCTTTAAATTGTTTAACTTGGGTCAAACGTTTCGGATAGCCTTCCACAAGCTTCCCACAATAAGTTGGGTGAATTTTTGGCCCATTCCTCCTGACAGAGTCAGGTTTGCAGGCCTCCTTGCTCGCACACGCTTTTTCAGTTCTGCCCACAAATGTTCTATGGGATTGAGGCCAGGGCTTTGTGATGGCCACTCTAATACCTTGACTTTGTTGTCCTTAAGCCATTTTGCCACAACTTTGGAAGTATGCTTGGGGTCATTGTCCATTTGGAAGACCCATTTGCGACCAAGCTTTAACTTCCTGACTGATGTCTTGAGATGTTGCTTCAATATAGCCACGTAATTTTCTTTCCTCATGATGCCATCTATTTTGTGAAGTGCACCAGTCCCTCCTGCAGCAAAGCACCCCTACAACATGATGCTGCCACCCCCACAACATGATGCTGCCACCCCCGTGCGTCACGGTTGGGATGCTGTTCTTCGGCTTGCAAGCCTCCCCCTTTTTTCTCCAAACATAATGATGGTCATTATGGCTAAACAGTTATATTTTTGTTGAATCAGACCAGAGGACATTTCTCCAAAAAGTACAATATTTGTCCCCATGTGCAGTTGCAAACCATAGTCTGGCTTTTTTATGGCGGTTTTGGAGCAGTAGCTTCTTTCTTTTATGTCGATATAGGACTTGTTTTACTGTGGATATAGATACTCTTGTACCTGTTTCCTCCAGCATCTTCACAAGGTCCTTTGGTGCTGTTGTTCTGGGATTGATTTGCACTTTTCTCACCAAAGTGTTCTGTCTCCTAGAGATGAACATACGTCTCCTTCCTGAGCTGTATGACGGCTGCGTGGCCCTATGGTGTTTATACTTGCGTACTATTGTTTGTACAGATGAACGTGGTACCTTCAGGTGTTTGGAAATTGCTCCCAATGATGAACCAGACTTGTGGAGGTCTACAATGTTTGTTTTATCTGAGGTCTTGGCGATTACTTTTGATTTTCCCATGATGTCAAGCAAAGAGGCACTGAGTTTGACGGTAGGCCTTGAAATGCAGCCACAGGTACACCTCCAATTGACCCAATGATGAAAATTAGAAGCTTCTAAAGCCATGACATCATTTTTTGGAATTTTCCATGCTGTTTAAAGGCACAGTCAACTTAGTGTCTGTAAACTTCTGACCCACTGGAATTGTGATACAGTGAAATAATCTGTCTGTAAACAATTGTTGTTACAATTACTTGTGTCATGCACAAAGAAGATGTCCTAACCAACTTGCCAAAACTATAGTTTGTTAACAAGAAATTTGTGGAGCGGTTGAAAAACGAGTTTTAATGACGACAACCTAAGTGTATGTAAACTTCCAACTTCAACTGTATTACAGACTCAGCCACGGAAAGTTTGAAATGTCAGTGAAGACACTTGCCAGTTGGTCCGCCCGCGCATGCTTTAAGTACATGTCCTGGTAATCCGTCTGGCCCCGTGGCTTTGTGAATGTTGACATGTTTTAAAGGTCTTGCTACCGAGAGCGTGATCACACAGATGTCCGGAACGGCTGGTACTCTCTTGCATGCTTCAGTGTTGCTTACCTCGAAGCGAGCATGAAAGGCATTTAGCTCATCTGGTAGGCTTGCGTCACTGGGCAGCTTGCGGCTGGGTTTACCTTTGTAGTCTGTAGTAGTTTAAGCTCTGCCACATTCGATGAAAGTCGGAGCCGGTGTAGTAAGATTCAATCTTAGTCCTGTATTGACGCTTTGCCTGTTTGATGGTTCGGGGGCGTAGCGGGATTTCTTATAAGCGTCCGGATTAGTGTCCCGCTCTTTGAAAGCGGCAGTTCTAGCCTTTAGCTCGGTGCAGATGTTCCCTGTAATCCATGGCTTATGGTTGGGATATGTACTTATGGTCACTGTGGGGAAGAATTAATCGATGCACTTATTGATGAAGCCGTCGACTGAGGTGGTATACTCCTAGATGCCATTGGACGAATCCAGGAACATATTCCGGTCTGTGCTAGCAAAACAGTCCTGTAGCATCCGCTTCATCTGACCACTTCCATATTGAGTGAGTGACTGGTACGGCCTCCTTTAGTTCATGTAGGCTACTTTGCAAGAAATAACCTTGTGTACCCTTTTCCCACTATTGATCTTCAGTCTACAGTACTTGTTTGAGTTTGCACCGCAACTCATATACATGTTCATGGTTTGCTTGGTGCTCCCAGGACTCTTAACCTGAATGTAATGAGGATGTTGTGACTGACTGGAGTTTGGCCTTGATTGCCTCAGGTGTTTGATGCCACGAACACCACACGGCAGAGGAGAGGGACCATCACCAGGTTTGCAGAACAGAACGGCTTTAAGGTATGGAACCCCAGAGTCAGACATTAGTATCTGTAGTTATTGTCTGTTTGTGGGATTCACTACTTTTCTTATAGTGTACAGTATACTTCACTGTAGTGTATTTTATACTGAATCTTCATTTTCATCCTCCCAGGTGTTCTTTGTGGAGTCTGTGTGTGAAGACCCTGATGTCATTGCGGAGAACATAGTGGTGTGTGATCTCTGCTATCTTTCCACATTGTATGTAGGCCACTAGTTATGTAAAAGATCAGACATGATTGCGCAGGAAATTCAAGACATCTGCTTTGATATTTTATATTCCTGTAAGACAGGCCTCCTGATTTTAATAATTTCTACCATCTTTATGTTGACATGCCCTGGCTAACTTTCAGAAATGAAGCGAGATAGCTGAGTACAGCTACGACCGGAAGTTACTTTTCCAAAGCTGGTTAGAAGAATTTACGCAGCAGGTTAGGATAATTAACGTGGCAGGTTGGGAGACATGGGTTAAGGTTAGGAAAAGGGTTAGGATTAGCTAAAATGCTCTCCTAGCATGCTCTTTCTCTATTTCTCTTGACTCATTTCCTCTTCCTGTTTTTATTTCCTGTCTGTCTGTGCAGCAAGTGAAGCTGGGTAGTCCTGACTACATAGACTGTAATACAGAAGAGGTCGTTGAGGATTTCATGAAGAGGATCAAGTGCTATGAGAACTCTTACCAGCCACTGGATGAGGTTCTAGACAGGTGAGTGATTACACACACACACACACACACACACACTAGTGGTTTCAGAATACTCTCTAACAATATATTGGACAGGTGAGAATACACACACATAGAATACACATGGACAAGGTCCGCAGTCATTTAACAGCCTCACACTGCTAATAAATCTGATAGTCACCCATACTCCACCCCCCCAGGGATCTGTCCTACATCAAGATAATGGATGTGGGCCGGAGGTACCTGGTGAACCAGGTCCAGGACCACATCCAGAGCCGGATCGTCTACTACCTGATGAACATCCACATCACACCACGCTCCATCTACCTGTGTCGCCATGGAGAGAGTGACCACAACGTCAAGGGACGCATCGGAGGAGACTCTGGCCTATCTGGCAGGGGCAAGGAGGTGTTTGTTTGTATGTGTCTGTCCATCTATTCGTAATAGAAATATATACTGCATGTGACGTCATTATTTCTCTCCCTGCCTGTTGGTCAGTTTGCAAAGTGTCTGGAGAAGTTCATCCAAGAGCAGAACATTAAGGATTTGAAGGTGTGGACCAGCCAGATGAAGAGGACCATCCAGACAGCTGAGGCTGTGGCTGTGCCCTACGAGCAGTGGAAGGCTCTCAACGAGATAGATGCTGTATGTGTTTGTATGTGTGTGCAAATGTTTGTTTCTATTTTGGCTATTGGTATTATATTTTGTTTGTATTTATTATTTAATAGATTATAGATCTATCTAAGATTATTCTCTGCGTCAGTCAATGTGATTGACGGTTACCATGTCTCCTAAATTTACTGTTTAACAGGCTTGTTGTTTTGTTTTCTCTCCCTCTTTCAGGGTGTGTGTGAGGAGATGATGTATGAGGAGATCCAGGGACATTTCCCTCAGGAGTTTGCACTGAGAGACCAGGACAAATACCGCTACCGCTACCCTAAAGGAGAGGTGAGTCCATCACAGCACCAATTCTCTCTCTCTCACTTTTTGTGTGTTAACGTCTTGGATATAGGGGGCGCTCTTTTAATTTATGGATAAAAAAACGTTCCCGTTTTAAACAAGATATTTTGTCACGAAAAGATGCTCGACTATGCATATAATTGACAGCTTTGGAAAGAAAACACTCTGACATTTCCAAATCTGCAAAGATATTATCTGTGAGTGCCACAGAACTGATGCTACAGGCGAAACCAAGATGAAACTTCAAACAGGAAGTGAGCCAAATTTTTGAGGCTCTGTTTTCCAATGTCTCCTTATATGGCTGTGAATGCGCCCGGAACGAGCCTACACTTTCTGCCGTTTCCCCAAGGTGTCTGCAGCATTGTGACGTATTTGTAGGCATATCATTGGAAGATTGACCATAAGAGACTACATTTACCAGGTGTCCGCTTGGTGTCCTCCGTCGAAATTGGTGCGTAATCTCCAGCTGCAAGTATTCTTCCATGTGATTCAGAGGAGAAACCAAACTTCCACGAATGATACATCATCGAATAGATATGTGAAAAACACCTTGAGGATTGATTCTAAACAACGTTTGCCATGTTTCTGTCGATATTATGGAGTTCATTTGGAAGTTCGGCGTTTTGATGACTGAATTTTCAGGGTTTTTTTGGTAGCCAAACGTGATGAACAAAACGGAGCGATTTCTCCTACACAAAGAATCTTTTTGGAAAAACGGAACATTTGCTATCTAACTGAGAGTCTCCTCATTGAAAACATCCGAAGTTCTTCAAAGGTAAATGATTTTATTTGAATGCTTTTCTTGTTTTTGTGAAAATGTTGCCCGCTGAATGCTAGGCTTAATGCTATGCTAGCTATCAATACTCTTACACAAATGCTTGTTTTGCTATGGTTGAAAAGCATATTTTGAAAATCTGAGATGACAGTGTTGTTAACAAAAGGCTAAGCTTGAGAGCCAGCATATTTATTTCATTTCATTTGCAATTTTCATGAATAGTTAATGGTTATGGTAATGAGCTTGAGGCTATAATTACGATCCCGGATCCGGGATTGCTAGTTTCAAGTGGTTATTAACAGGCCTCTGCTTGTTCCCTCAGTCCTATGAGGACCTGGTGCAGCGTCTGGAGCCAGTCATCATGGAGCTGGAAAGACAGGAGAACGTCCTGGTCATCTGTCACCAGGCTGTCATGCGCTGCCTGCTCGCTTACTTTCTGGATAAGAGCGCAGGTAGCGTATATCTCGTTCAAATCCATTTTATTCATAAAGTCCTTTTTACATCAGCAGATGTCACAAAGTGCTTATACAGAAACTAAGCCTAAAACCCCAAACGGCAAGCAATGCAGGTGTAGAAGCACGGCGGCTAGGAAAAACTCCTAGAAAGGCAGGAACCTAGGAAGGAACCAGACTTGGGGGCAGTCCTCTTCTGGTAGTGCCCAGTGGAGATTATAGGAGTACATGGCCATTAAGGCCTGATTGTTCTTCAAGATGTTCAAATGTTCATAGATGACCAGCAGGGTCAAATAATATTCAGTGGTTGTATCAGTAGAGAGAGGTTGAGGTTGAGAGAGGTTGAGGTTGAGAGAGGTTGAGGTTGAGAGAGGTTGAGGTTGAGAGAGGTTGAGGTTGAGAGAGGTTGAGGTTGAGAGAGGTTGAGGTTGAGAGAGGTTGAGGTTGAGAGAGGTTGAGGTTGAGAGAGGTTGAGGTTGAGAGAGGTTGAGGTTGAGAGAGGTTGAGAGAGGTTGAGAGAGGTTGAGTGGTTGAGGTGGTTGAGAGTGGTTGAGGGAGAGAGTGGTTGAGGGAGAGAGTGGTTGAGGGAGAGAGTGGTTGAGGGAGAGAGTGGTTGAGGGAGAGAGTGGTTGAGGGAGAGAGTGGTTGAGGGAGAGAGTGGTTGAGGGAGAGAGTGGTCGAGGGAGAGAGTGGTCGAGAGGGAGAGTGGTCGAGAGGGAGAGTGGTCGAGAGGGAGAGTGGTCGAGAGGGAGAGTGGTCGAGAGGGAGAGTGGTCGAGAGGGAGAGTGGTCGAGAGGGAGAGTGGTCGAGGGGAGAGTGGTCGAGAGAGTGGTCGAGGGCGAGAGAGAGGTCGAGGGCGAGAGAGAGGTCGAGGGCGGGAGAGAGAGGGAGAGGGTCGAGAGAGAGGTCGAGGGCGAGAGAGAGGTCGAGGGCGAGAGAGAGGTCGAGGGCGAGAGAGAGGTCGAGGGCGAGAGAGAGGTCGAGGGCGAGAGAGAGGTCGAGGGCGAGGGAGAGGTCGAGGGCGAGGAGAGGTCGAGGCGAGAGGGAGAGGGGCGAGGGCGAGGAGGGGTCGGGAGAGCGAGGGAGGGGTCGGGAGAGAGAGGTCGGGGGAAGAGAGGTCGGGGGGGAGGGAGAGAGAGGTCGCGGGGGGAGGGAGGGAGAGAGAGGTCGAGGGGGGGAGAGAGAGGGGGAGAGAGAGGGGGAGGGAGGGAGAGGTCGAGGGGGAGGGAGAGAGAGGGGGAGAGAGGGGGAGAGAGAGGTCGAGGGAGGGAGAGGTCGAGGGGGAGAGAAAGAGGTAGAGAGAAAGAGAGAGGGGTCGAGAGAAAGAGAGAGCGAGCGGGGGGGTCTAGAGCGAGCGAGAGGGGGATGGAGGGAGGTTGAGGGAGGGGTCAGCCAGGCGTCACCAGGCCAGGTAATACGCCCCAGTGACCAGGGGGACTGGGGAAGGCCTGGGGTCAAAAGGGCAGGTGATACGCCCCAGTATTAGAGCTTCATTTATACTATAAAACTAACATTTTTCAGAGTGAGTGTTCTGCATGTCCTGTTCACCTGTCATGATCAGATAAGCATTGGAATATGATTTCATTAGCTCTAACACAACTAAATTGAATCTATTTAGGCATCGTTGTACGTTCTGTTTTTGTTCTTCAGAGGAGCTGCCTTACCTGAAGTGCCCTTTGCACACTGTACTGAAGCTGACACCTGTGGCTTATGGTGAGTACACTATTGTCAATAACTGCATTAAAAGTGTATTAGTAACACAGCATAAGAGTTCAGTGACATGCTTTATTCCATGTATATTTACTCCAATGACATGTATTCATCCCTTGGATTCAGATCACCTGGATACTTTTAATCCAGTACCACTGTTTAAATGTACAGTAGTAGTGTTAGGCCAGGATTCAATCAGGTCAGCGTTAACCCGCGGTAACTGGCGATCACATAGCATGTCATTGTTTTTGTTTAGGCAATGTAGGATCTGTCAAATCCACAAACGGCTCCTGGCATTATACCTATCGCCACATGTCCATTGGATGCACATTGGTAGTCACATTAGTAGAAATCCCAAGTAGCCGTGTTACAAGTTCAAACACTGGAATGTGTGATGTTATCTACTCCTTCATTAGGCTGATGTAAATCCTTATTATTTAATGATATTCAATTTGAGTGTAATTGTTCAGACCCCTTGACTTTCTCCACATTTTGTTACTTTACAGCCTTATTCTAAAATGGATTAAGTAAATAACAATCCTCAGCAATCTACACACAATAACCCCTAATGACAGAGCGAAAACTGTTTTTTAGTAATTTAGCAAATGTGACAGAGCTTGAGAGGATCTGCAGAGAATATTAGGAGAAACTCCCCAAATACAGGTGTGCCAAGCTTGTAGTGTCATACCCAAAAAGGCTTGATGCTGTAATCACTGCCAAAGGGGCTTCAAGAAAGTAATGAGTTAAAGGTCTGAATACTTATGTAAATGTGATATTTAAGTTTTTTTATCTGTAATTAAATTTGCAAAAAATTCTAAACCTGTTTTTGAATTGTCATTATGGATTGATGTCGGGGGAAAAAAACAATTTAATCCGTTTTTAAAAATTAGGCTGTAGCAAAATGTGGAAAAAGTATTGCCTACATTTTCTCATTCTTAACTTCTAAAGTGGGTGGGATGGGTGTGGCTTCGTGACAAAGAACACAAAAACAGTTGCTTACTAATCTCCAGCGCTGTTAAACCTGCAATTGTTGGTTACTGTGGGGTAACACTGATCTAGTTGATCCCTGGCCTTAGTCTATATTAAACCGTGTACTGCTGCTGCCCATAAAAACACATTTGTCCTCAATCTCTTCCCTTTCTATTTCTGTCTTTAACTATTGTTTTGTTTTCTTCTCTTCCTGTCCCTGTAGGCTGTAAAGTAGAGTCTGTCTTTTTGAACGTGGAAGCTGTGAACACCCACAGGGACAGGCCAGAGGTAGATACCCCAGACAAGTGCCCTCACTGGGCTTGCACTCTAAAACAGAGCGAGTAAGAGGTTCAGGGTCAATTGGACTAACCTTATCTGTGTCCTAGTGCTGACTGATCTCTTTTCATTGTACAGAATGTAGACACTTCACGGATGCCGGAGGAAGCCCTGTTCACAGTCCCCGCCCACCAGTGATTAGGGACAGTTCCCAAGACTACAGAGTGACATCACTTACCATGGCCACTTCCTCTACTCAATCAGCAATCAATCCAAATTTCTCTTTTAATTTGTTCCTTGCAGTGGGATTGGAAAAAAAACGCATCCGGATCTTTCATTGGACATATTCCTCGTTCAGGTTCACCTCATCTTTCTCTTTTCTTCTGTGCAATGAAAGTCTAGACAACTGGAATCCAGTTCAATGGTGATTTGCCCCACTATCGGGGTATGTGTGAGAGTGTGTGCATGTGAGTGTGTTTTGTATGTGTGTGAGTGTATATGATCAAGATAAGGACAATCTGATTTGAAACCTATTTTAAATACAGGACATATGGCTTTTCATCAAATTGTAGAGTTGAGCTTTTCTGAAATCGTGTCTGTCACAGGTAGCCCAATTCTGATCTTTTTCTACTAATTGGTCTTTTTACCAATCAGATTAACTCTTTTTACAATAATTTGGCAAAAGATCAGAGTTGGGCTGCCTGTGCAAACACAGTCTATGAACCATATGTTGACATTGTACATTTCTTGTTCTTAGTATTTTAGTGTTTGTCCACCCCATTTAAAAAATTAATAATAATAATAATGTATTTGTTGAATTTCCTATTAAACTAACTATTGCATTACAAGTTTGAGGCTGTGATATGCAGACTCTAAAGCGGGGACACGAATTGTAGCTAGTCATTTTTGTCTGGTATAAAATCAGGCTGTTCCTATAAAGGCAGTTTTGCGTATCTATCATTTTCAATTAAATTAATCTTCATCTAGTTAAAATCTAAAGAGATTGACAAGTTTGTTTCCATGTTGCATCAGTGATATGCTATATCTAGAATGTTTTTATCTATTGTTCAATGTCTACTAGTGAAGGATACTTTATCTAAAATGCTGCTGTAGTTCAGTAGCACAGGAATAGTTGTTGGTATCATAACAAATCAATTGAAATGACTTCTAATGCCTGTGTAAACACGTATATTTGTAATGATCACCATAATCAGTTGTCTATAACGCGTTGAATGTCATTAAATCGCTCACTGGTATTATATAGTTTTAAGCATTTTCAGCATGTCTTGTTTGTCAACGTGTCAAGAATATGATTCTGTCAATGTAAATATCTACATCATCCAAATGTAATAAATATTTTGAGTTAAGTCTCTTGCTGTTGTCTTCTGCTCAAAGTATTGAACTGTTTTGTGTAGTCTTCACATTTTGCTGCCTTAGTTAAGGACCAGTAGTAAATTACATAATGTACAGTTGAAGTCGGAAGTTTACATACACCTTAGCCAAGTACATTTAAACTCAGTTTTTCACAATTCCTGACATTTAATCCTAGTAAAAATTCCCTGTTTAAGTTCAGTTAGGATCACCACTTTAATTTAAGCATGTGAAATGTCAGAATAATAGTAGAGAGAATGATTTATTTCAGCTTTTCTTTCTTTCATCGCATTCCCAGTGGGTCAGAAGTTTACAAACTCAATTAGCATTTGGTAGCATTGCCAAAAGCATTGTCATTGAATTTTGTCCCATTCCTCCTGACAGAGCTGGTGTAACTGAGGCAGGTTTGTAGGCCTCCTTGCTCACACACGCTTTTTAAGTTCTGACGACAAATTTTATATAGGATTGAGGTCAGTGCTTTGTGATGGCCACTCCAATACCTTGGGTTTGTTGTCCTTAAGCTATTTTTCCACAACTTTGGAAGTATGATTGGGGTCATTGTCCATTTGGAAGACCCATTTGCGACCAAGCTTTAACTTCCTGACTGATGTTGCTTGAACATATCCACATATATTTCATGCCTCGTGCTGCCATCTATTTTGTGAAGTGCACCAGTCCCTCCTGCAGCAAAGCACCCCCACAACATGATGATGCCACCCCCGTGCTTCACGGTTGGGATGGTTTTCCTCGGCTTGCAAGCCTACCCCTTTTTCCTCCATACATAATGATGGTCATTATTGCCAAACAGTTCTATTTTTGTTTCATCAGACCAGAGGACATTTCTCCAAAAAGTACGTTTCCATGTGCAGTTGCAAACTGTAGTCTGGCTTTTTTATGACGGTTTTGGAGCAGTGGCTTCTTCCTTGCTGGGTGGCCTTTCAGGTTATGTCGATATAGGACTCACTTTTCGTACCAAAGTACGTTCATCTCTAGGAGACAGGACGCGTCTCTTTCCTGAGCGATATGACGGCTGCGTGGTCCCATGGTGTTTTTCTGGCGTACTATTGCTTGTACAGATGAACGTGGTATCTTCAGGTGTTTGGAAATTGCTCCCAAGGATGGACCAGACTCGTGGAGGTCTACCATTTCTTTCTGAGGTCTTGGCTGATTTCTTTTGGTTTTCCCATGATGTCAAGCAAAGAGGCACTGAGTTTGAAGGTAGGCCTTGAAATGCATCCACAGGTACACCTCCAACTGACTCAAATTATGTCAATTAGCCTATCAGAAGCTTCTAAAGCCATGACAATTTTCAGGAATTTTCCAAGTTGTTTAAAGGCACAGTCAACCTAGTGTGTGTAAACTTCTGACCCACTGGAATTGTGATACAGTGAATTATAAGTGAAATGATCTGTCTGTAAACAATTGTTGGAAGAATTACTTGTGTCATGCACAAAGTAGATGTCCTGACCGACTTGCTAAAACTATAGTTTGTTAACAAGAAATTTATAGTGGTTGAAAAACAAGTTTTAATGACTCCGACCTAAGTGTATGCAAACGTCCTATTTCAACTGTATTACACAGTCAGGGAATGGTTGAAAATGTCATTGAAGACACTTGAAGGTTGGTCTACTGCAAGGACAATATTTTAAATGGTCAATAGCTCTGAACTTCAATGACTTAACCTCAAACCAGCTATACATTTGAGAAATTAATATAAACTCAGCAAAAAAAGTCATGTCTACGCACTGTCTACTGCGTTTATTTTCTTAACTTAACGTGTAAATATTTGTACGAACATAAGATTCAACAACTGAGACATAAACTGAACAAGCTCCACACACGTGGGGTCAAAATCAAAAGTAACAGTCAGTATCTTGTGTGGCCACCAGCTGCATTAAGTACTGCAGTGCATGCGGGCTCTTCGCTGGCCATGGCAGACCACTGACATTTCTGTCTTGCAGGAAATCAAGCACAGAACGATTCGTATGGCTGGTGGCATTGTCATGCTGGAGGGTCATGTCAGGATGAGCCTGCAGGAAGGGTACCACATGAGGGAGGAGGATGTCTTCCCTGTAACGCACAGCGTTGAGATTGCCTGCAGTGACGACAAGCTCAGTCCGATGATGCTGTGACACACCACCCTAGACCATGACAGACCCTGCCGGACCCTCCACCTCCAAATCGATCCTGCTCCATAGTACAGGCCTCGGTGTAACGCTCATTCCTCGGTGTAACGCTCCCTTTGTTATTTCATTTTAAAACTAAAATGCTTAATTGCATTTCAAAGCATGAATGTATTTTATTCTGTGTGATAGCATGATTTATACAGTAGCGTATATATTGAAATATAGGCCTAACGTTAAGTTATGGTAAGACTAAACAGGACGCGCTCTTAGGCCTACAGCTCGATGGTAGTTATACAAGGCTATTTACTATACAAAGCCTACTAATGATAAAGACATTACTTATAAAAATATTAATAATTGTAATAATTACAAGGAGATCAAGAAAAAGGAGGGTATAGGTGTGAGAGCTGCGTGCACATTGTCTGTCACAAACAGGTGCTGTCAGATTACAATATGATTTTTCTGCCTGTTTGGAACAGTGTAAACAGTAAATCGTTCTGTCGTTCTGCCCCTGAACAGGCAGTTAACCCGCTGTTCCTAGGCAGTCATTGAAAATAAGAATTTGTTCTTAACTGACTTGCCTAGTAAAAAAGGTAAAATTACAAAATTAAATTAAAAAATAAATTAGTAATACCAGTCTGTTCTAACGAGAGAAAAAAAGTAAAGCCTTAATCTTTGCTATGCTTGTAATTAAAAACAGCCGAATCTGTGAAATTGCTTTATCCGACATTATGCCGTTGCATGAAGCTTGGTGCTCACGGAATCAGTAGGCTATTAAACAAACTCTCAAACAGGCAACAGAAGCAGGATGTTTTATTTCAAATCTAATTTTCTGTTATTGCGGGTGTGGTGAAATGCGTGTGTTTTTAGCTCTAACAGTGCAGTAATATCTAACAGTAATATCTAACAATTTCACAGCAATAGACAAATATAAAGCAATGGAATTAAGAATATATATTGGGCGAGCAATGTCAGAGCAGGAGAGACTTAGATACAGTAGAATAGGATAGAATACAGTATATATATGTAAGATGAGTAATGAAACATATGTATACATTATTAAAGTGGTCAGTGATTCCAAGTCTATAGGGCAGCAGCCTCTAATGTGCAAGTGATTTAACAGTCTGATGGCCTTGAGATGAAAGCTTTTTTTCAGTCTTTCGGTGCCAGCTTTGTTGCACCTGTACTGACCTCACCTTCTGGATGATAGCGGGGTGAACAGGCAGTGGCTCAAGTGGTTGATGCCCTTGATCTTTTGGCCTTTCTGTGACATCGGGTGCGGTGTGTCATGAAGGGCAGGTAGTTTGCCACCAGTGATGCCTTGTGCAGACTGCACCACCCTCTGGAGAGCCTTAAGGTACAGTTGCTGTACCAGGCTGTGATACAGCCCAACAGGATGCTCTCGATTGCACATCTGTAAAAGTTTCAGGGTTTTGGGTGACAAGCCAAATTTCTTCAGCCTCCTAAGGTTGAAGAGGCGCTGTCACCACACTGTGTGAGTGTACCATTTCAGTTTGTCTGTGATGTGTACATCAAGGACCTTGAAGCTTTCCACCTTCTCCATTGATGTCCCTTCGATGTGGATAGGGCGGTGCTCCCTCTGCGGTTTCCTGAAGTCCATGATCATCTCCTTTGTTGACGTTGAGTGAGGTTGTTTTCCTGACGCCACACTCCGAGTGCTCACCACCTCCCTGTAGGCCGTCTCGTCGTTGTTGGTAATCAAGCCCACTACCATACTCTCATCTGCATATTTGATGATTGAGTTTGAGGTGTGCATGGCCACGCAGTTGTTGAGAATGTTGGTAGCCTAATTATTAATTTCAGTCACACTTTATTTGGATAGTTCAGATTTTCCATGTCATACTATCAAAACTGTTGATAAACTGCTTGCCAAGGTTACCTTTAGGGCTAGGTTTAGAATTATGGTTAGAGCTAGGGTTAATAGATAGTTGAACATGTTACTCTGTAGAGCATCTACAGAATGACTATCCAAATAGTGTTACCTTAATGGCCAATGGATTTACTGCTAGTAGAGAGGGTTTGATTCCCAGGGTCACCCTGTCCTGGCGTTGCAAATGCCATGGTCTACTAACAGCCATGTAAAATAACGATATGAATTCAAACCAAAGCCTACTAGATAGTTGAGGATATTTATAGTATTCATGATGTAGTAGCTAACAAGGTGCCATTCTCATGCATCATACAGTTGTAATATATCTACTATGGCATGTTGTGTAGAAACAAACATTTCATCTGACAGGTCCCAACAAGCTAGCTGGCATATCGTCCACAAATTTACCCAAATAGTTTGATTAATGAATGCGATGTCAAATTTCTCATCAAAGATAAACAGGTCCAAGCAATACACTATTATGGTAAAATAACACAGCAAAATACAAAACAAACAATAAAGGGATTTATTCATCACTGCCAGCACTATTATCACAATCATTTCCATCAATGATAGGGTCTGCTCTGTGTGTATTAACACAAGAAACAGGTGTCGTAACAAAAACTTAGCAAAACAGTCGGAATATAATATTTATATATAAAAAAAGAAATCGTTTCAATGATCAGAAATCTCCATGCATTTCCCTGTGCTCATTAATATTGATTAGGATTCTATTTTAAGGACCCGCCCTGATTTAATGCTTTGTTCTAAAGGGCAGAAATTAAACGAGGCTGTGAATATTAAGTATGTACAAACATCAATATTTCTGAGCACAGGGATACCTCAATGACGTAGGGCAACACCCCATTGGTCTGATGCATCTTTACTTTTTTCCATTGCGAATGACTGGTCACAATGTTTGCCCCTCCCCCCTCTCCGTCCTGTGATACGGACCCCTCAGAAACCATGATGACGGTCGTGATCAGCGTAAGGAATGTTTGGGAATTTTCTTAGAACTGCGGAAGTCAAAAACATGGATGTCAGATAAAAC
This sequence comes from Oncorhynchus nerka, assembly GCF_034236695.1. Classification (NCBI taxonomy): domain Eukaryota; kingdom Metazoa; phylum Chordata; class Actinopteri; order Salmoniformes; family Salmonidae; genus Oncorhynchus; species Oncorhynchus nerka. The sequence goes on along the minus strand of NC_088397.1, from coordinate 65,927,986 downwards.
TTTAACTTCTAGGTGAGAAGAACGACAGACATGAAGACTTACATTTTTGAGGAACTCCTCTGCGACGATACGGGCCCTGGCGTTGACAGACAACTTCATCTCGCTGATCTCCTTGTCAATCTCCTCCATGAAGTGGATGACGAAGTCCACCAGCTTGTGCTTGTACATCTGCTCCGTGTGGAAGTTGGTGATGAGGAAACTGATGTCATAACCCTGCGGACGAATGAAGGAGAGAAAAGGGGGGGCTAATAAATCCCAATTCTTACAGAAATTTTGTCTGAGTGACAAAAAAAAAAAAAAAAAAAAACATTTGTGTGACCATTCAATGTGATAAGTTGTGATAAGTTTGAGATGTTGGTTGTACCACCAGTCCTCTCCTCACCTCCACCGGTTTCCTCCTCAGGATGAAGAAGTTCTCAGCTCTCATCATCATGAAGCGCATGAATTTATGGCAAAGGATCTTCTCAATCTCATCCGCCTGCAGTGACACATTACATTTACATTACATTTAAGTCATTTAGCAGACGCTCTTATCCAGAGCGACTTACAAATTGGTGCATTCACCTTATATGACACACCAATCACAAAGCAGTCAGACTCAGAGCTGCTGTCCTGTGATTGGTGGATGCTAATAGCCACCAATTGTCACCAGGTTGTAAAAAAAAAAACTAATCACAGTAGTAAATTTCATGTCTATGACAAACCAACACAGCCTCACAGAACAGAGAAAGAAAAAAACAATGGTACAGCTGCGCTTCCATCTATGCTCTTCTGTTTGGGTAACGACAACACAACAAGATAGGCGTATTAAAAATATTATGAACTGGGTGGTTCGAGCCCTGAATGTTGATTGGCTGACAGCTATGGTGTATCAGACCGTATACCACGGGTATGACATTACATTTATTTTTACTACTAATTACGTTGGTAACCCATTTATAATAGCAATAAGGCACCTCAGGGGTTTGCGGTATATGGTCAACATACCTTCAGAAAGTATTCAGACCCCTTGACTTTTTCCACATTTTGTTAGGTTACAGCCCCATTCTATAATTGGTTAACCCCCCCCCCAAAATGTACACACAACATCCCATAATGACAAAGCAAAAACAGGTTTAGACATTTTTTTCTAATAAAATAATAAAAAACTGAAATATCACATTTACATAAGTATTCAGACCCTTTACTCAGTACTTTGTTGAAGTACCATTGGCAGTGATTACAGCCTTGAGTCTACAAGGGTGTGACGCTACAAGCTTGGCACACCTGTATTTGGGGAGTTTCTCCCATTCTTCTCTGCAGATCCTCTCAAGCTCTGTCAGGTTGGATGGGGAGCATCGCTGCACAGCTATTTTTCAGGTCTCTCCTGAGATGTTTGATTGGGTTCAAGTCCGGGCTCTGGCTGGGCCACTCAGAGACTTGTCCCGAAGCCACTCCTGCATTGTCTTGGCTGAGTGCTTAGGGTTGGAAGGTGAACCTTTGCCCCAGGCTGAATCCCTGAGCAGGTTTTCATTAAGGTTCTCTCTGTACTTTGCTCCGTTCATCTTTGCCGCGATCCTGACTAGTCTCCAAGTCCCCGTCGCTGAAAAACATCCCCACAGCATAATCCTGCTTCACCATAGGGATGGTGGCAGGTTTCCTACAGACGTAACACTTGGAATTCAGGCTAAAGAGTTCAATCTTGGTTTCATCAGACCAGAGAGTCTTGTTTCTCATAGTCTGTGAGTCTTTAAGTGCCTGATGGCAAAATTCCAAGCGGGCCTCTACGGACAATTCCTTCGACCTCATGGCTTGGTTTTTGCTCTGTGCCTTTCCAAATCATGTCCAATCAATTGAATTTACCACAGCTGGCCTCCAATCAAGTTGTAGAAACATCTCAAGGATGATCAATGGAAACGGGATGCACCTGAGCTCAGTTTCAAGTCTCATAGCAAAGGGTCTGAATACTTATGTAAATAAGGCATTTCTGTTTATAATACATTTCTAAACACTCTAAAAAACTGTTTTTGCTTTGTCATTATGGGGTATGGCGTTTAGATTGCTGTGTAATTGTGTTTATTTAAATAGATTTTAGATTAAGAACAGTCCTTAGCTGTGGTATATTGACCATGTACCACACCTCCTTGTGCGTTATTGCTTAATTATAAATCAGGTAGTTTGGTTTAAAGCTGTGGTATATCAGACAATATACCACAGGTATGACACAAAACGTATTGTTTACTGTTGTAATTACATTAGTATCCCTTTTATAATAGCAATAAAGTACCTCAGGGGTTTGTGGTATATGGCCTACATACCACGGCTAAGGGCACTCCGCGTTGCGTTTTGCATAAGAACAGCCCTTAGCCGTGGTATGTTGACCATCTACACCCCACCAGGCCTTATTGTTTAAATAAAGTATGAAAGTCATCAAAATCAAGCCCGTCAACTGCACCTGGAAAGGACAGGTTATTGACTATACACATTAGAATAAATAATATCCCTGACCTGCTTGACAGCGATGCTGACTCGGACTGAGTTGATGGAGCCCTCGATAAGAACCTTCTCCTTGTCATTACGACTGATGATGACTGGCTGCAGCAGCAACTCTTTACTGCTCCTGAGGGGATAACATACACGTGCTAGGTCAAACACACTCTCCTGAGGGGGATCAAACACAAACTCTCCTGAGGGGGATAGCATACACGTGCTAGGTCAAACACACTCTCCTGAGGGGGATAGCATACACGTGCTAGGTCAAACACACTCTCCTGAGGGGGATAGCATACACGTGCTAGGTCAAACACACTCTCCTGAGGGGATAACATACACGTGCTAGGTCAAACACACTCTCCTGAGGGGGATAGCATACACATGTTAGGTCAAACACACTCTCCTGAGGGGGATAACATACACGTGCAAGGTCAAACACACTCTCCTGAGGGGGATAACATACACGTGCAAGGTCAAACACTCTCCTGAGGGGGATAGCATACACGTGCAAGGTCAAACACACTCTCCTGAGGGGGATAGCATACACGTGCTGGGTCAAACACACTCTCCTGGGGGGATAGCATACACATGCAAGGTCAAACACACTCTCCTGAGGGGGATAACATACACGTGCAAGGTCAAACACACTCTCACGCACACGAACAAACACTGACACTCACCGGACCTCCACCTCTGGCTTGTTGTGTCGCTCCACCACCTGAGAGGAGAAGTTCTCCAGACAGAGGGCGGCCTGCAGCGTGGCACGCACAGCGTTGAGGTACGGGCGCAGAGTCGCTGTCTGAGGGAGAGAGGAAAGGGAGTGGAGAAAGAAACGTTAGAAGAGGGAAGCCTCTACCCCTGCCGACCAAATACCGCCTCACGCCACCTATCCTCAAACTATTAGCTAAATGGCCCTTATCCCGACACCTCTTTACGAGAGGAAAGGTAAAAGTACTGTCAAGCATGCAGACCTAGGATTGTAGCTAGAATTCCTGGAATAATGTTTATTCCATAGCAAAGGCTCATGGCTGGGCTTGGGCTGCAGTGCAGATTTTACACTGATTTCACTATCACAGAAACTCACCAACACATTAGTCAGTAAAAGTTTAAAAAAGGCCCATCAACCCCATTCAAAAAAAATAAGCAAAATCATTGACTGCTGAACATTAGTGAAATCACCATTAAGATTATATACCCTGCAGCCCTCAAATGTAAAGAGGAAGTATATTGACCGCATGAGTACATACTGAAACCCCTAGAATATAACCTAGTCACGCTGAAGCCTTTCATGGTTTGAACAATTGCACCATTACATTCGTATGTGACTTTAAAAGTACACCACTGTTTCACATAGACTATAATAGATAAGGACAGTGGGCACACATTGGCTCAGGCCTAAGGCCTTACAGCTGTAGAATGCACTGCCACTATTTGCATTTTCAGGATGAAAATATCTAGCTACTTCAATCCAGTCTGCATCAGATTTGGGCCGAGAAAATATTTCAGTGGACAAGTTTGCAACCCTATGTGTGTTGAGTATAAGGAAGTGAAATCTAGACTCTGGACCTACTTACTGCAAAGCAAAAATAATTCAGGAAAGATGCAGGTGCATAGCTAGTTCTACAATGGACTAAAGGAGTCTAATGTTACTTCTTAATAGTCCAAGGACCTTACATGTTCTGTTTAAAGGCGAATTACCTCTGGAACGTGAATCAATTCTTATATCAAAATAATTTCAAATGCAAAATACACACTTACTGTAACCGGTTTTAACATTTGCAGTCAACAGTATTTTTCAGTGACAACATGTTTATGGTGTCTAGCTTCCATTTATACAGGTGTTAGGAGCAGAGGTCGACCGATTATGATTTTTCAACGCCGATGCCGATTATTGGAGGACCAAAAAGAAGCCGATACTGATTAAATCGGCCAATTTTTTAAATGCATTTGTAATAATGACAATTACAACAATACTGAATTAACACTTATTTTAACTTAATATAATACATCAAAATCAATTTAGCCTCAAATCAAATGAAACATGTTAAATTTGGTTTAAATAATGTAAAAACAAAGTGTTGGAGAAGAAAGTAAAAGTGTGTGCCATGTAAAAGTGTGTGCCAATAAGTGCCATGTAAAAGTGTGTGCCAATAAGTGCCATGTAAAAGTGTGTGCCAATAAGTGCCATGTAAAAGTGTGTGCCAATAAGTGCCATGTAAAAGTGTGTGCCAATAAGTGCCATGTAAAAGTGTGTGCCAATATGTGCCATGTAAAAAAGCTAGCATTAAAGTTCTTTGCTCAGAACATGAAAACATATGAAAGCTGGTGGTTCCTTTTAACAGGAGCCTTCAATATTCCCAGGTAAGAAGTTTTAGGTTGTAGTTATTTTAGGACAATTTCTCTCTATACGATTTGTATGTCATATACCTTTGGCTATTGGATGTTCTTATAGGCACTTTAGTATTGCCAGTGTAACAGTATAGCTTCCGTCCCTCTCCTCGCTCCTACCTGGGCTCGAACCAGGAACACATCGACAACAGCCACTCTCGAAACAGCGTTACCCATCGTGCCACAAAAGCCGCGGCCGCTAACTAGCTAGCCATTTCACATCGGTTAAACAGCTCAATGCTTGAAGCACAGCGACGAGCTGCTGGCAAAACGCACGAAAGTGCTGTTTGAATGAATGCTTACGAGCCTGCTGCTGCCTACCATCACTGTCAAGACTGCTCTATCAAATCATAGACTTAATTATAACATAACACACAGAAATACGAGCCTTAGGTCATTAATATGGTCAAAACTATCATCTCGAAAAAAAGATGTTTATTCTTACAGTGAAATACGGAATCGTTCCGTATTTTATCTAAACGGGTGGCATCTATAAGTCTAAATATTCCTGTTACATTGCACAATCTTCAATGTTATGTCATAATTACATAAAATTCTGGCAAATTAGGCGGCCCAAACTGTTGCATATATACTAACTGCGTGCAATAAACGCAAGAGAAGTGACACAATTTCACCTGGTTAATATTGCCTGCTAACCTGGATTTATTTTAGCTAAATATGCAGGTTTAAAAATATATACTTATGTGTATTGATTTTAAGAAAGGCGTTGATGTTTATGGTTAGGTACACATTGGAGCAAGACAGTCCTTTTTTGCGAATACGCACAGCATCGATTATATGCAACGCAGGACACGCTAGATAAACTAGTAATATCAACCATGTGTAGTTAACTAGTGATTATGATTGATTGTATTGTATAAGATAAGTTTAATGCTAGCTAGCAACATACCTTGGCTTACTGCATTCGCGTAACAGGCAGTCTGCTCGTGGAGTGCAATGTAATCAGGTGGTTAGAGCATTGGACTAGTTAACTGTAAGGTTGCAAGATTGAATCTCCGAGCTGACAAGGTACAAATCTGTCATTCTGCCCATGAACAGGCAGTTAACCCACCGTTCCTAGGCAGTCATTGAAAATAAGAATGTGTTCTTAACGGACTTGCCTAGTTAAATGAAGCATAAAGGTGTAAAAATCGGTGTCCAAAAATACAGATTTCTGATTGTTATGAAAACTTGAAATCGGCTCTAATTAAAAATCGGCCATTCCGATTAATCGGGCGACCACTAATTAGGAGACGCAGATACCTAATTAGCACAAGTAGTCGGCTGTCTTCATATTGTTCATAAACACGCACGTCAGCTGTGTAACAATATAACTGATTTTAGAAAATAATTTCCTGCTGATATGAATGTTTAGGTACTTATGCTTCCAAAGTGATGGGGGTTAATGTTCAGACCTAGCCCAGAGGCCGACAGGCGGCGATATTGAGGAGTTTCCATCCAAAACGTATTGTAGGCAGCCCCCATGGACCGGTTCGTACCGAAAGCATTCTCCATTCAGGGTGAAAAGGCGCCAATTTTTCCTTAACTAGATTTAAAAGGCAAAAATAAAGGAAAATATGCCTACTTCTTTTACAAAACACCCTTTTCAAACACCATGCTGAAGTGGCTAATGCCTAGGTATGATAGTTCCAGATGTTGTGTATCGCGTTCAGCCAATCAGGTTGCAGCAGTCTGTTTACCCCTAACTGAATGAAGGGCGCAACATCAAGTAGTAGCATTAGCATGGTGGTGGAAAAGTGGTGTTTCATAAAGTACGCATATTTCCACCGTCCGTCCCCCCCTCCTCGCCATTAATACATCTAGTTAAGGATGAAATTGATGCCTTTACAGCCTGGATGGAGAATGTTTTTGGTACGAACCAGTCCACGGGGATACGAGTGTATTGCAAGCTGCATACAATGCGTTTGGATGGTAAGATGAAACCCTCAATACCAAATCAATATCGCCATCTGCCGGCCTTTGGGCTAGTTCAGACCAAGCATCCGGGCTCTAACCAAAACACCCCCGTACAGAAGATGACTTATGTGGAATGTAATGGAACCTAGAGTCATGATCAGTGGCTAGTGCATAGTTAGCTGGGTCATTCCTACTATGCGATACACACACACTTGTTTTATTATTCTATCAGAAAAGGGACATGTTTGACTGGACAGTGCACGACAGAAAAACTAAATTGGTCAAGCTCAGGTACTTACAACATTTTTGGTGCATTTTCCAGTTTGTTAAGTGCACAATCCTAACAGGGTGGATGTGTTAAACCTAAATTAGCCATAGCGCTGAGTGAGCAAGATTGATCTAGCATAATTGTGAAAACTTGAACAGGACTTTATATGCTCTATCAAACATATTTTAACATTTTCATTAAAAACATTTTTTTTAGCTTAACAGGGTGGAAATGTGTGACTATGTGTGACATACAGACTAACATGAACAAATAGATACAACTGTTTTTATATAAAGAAGTGACACTTCCTGAATGTGGTGTCATTGTAGGAAGGGGTTGTTTTCTTAAGATGGAGATTTACAACAAACTAACAGGGTGGAAAGTATTTATAGCCTTTTGGAATCCACAGTTTACACCAAATTAAAACTGATATTTCCTGGGGCCAGAAATTTGGACAACATTTGCGGTCTTACATACCTAGGCTGGCTGCCTTACTTGCGAGATAGCAAGAACCCTAGCAAGATGGCAAACTACCCTCTTCTACCAGCTAGTGTTCGGTATATATTTCAATGGGGCATGGGAATATTTACTCATGGTATTCGTTTTGAATATACAATCTTGATAGTGACATCCCTGATGCACTACTACAGATACATTTTCGGGTAACTAGCTAAATTATGTTTATATTTATGAATACATTTGAAAGGATACTTTAGATTACAGTATTTGGCACTAGTTTAAAAAAACGTACCTTAGAGCTACATCACTAGCTAAAAACAGATTTCACATTTTGGGTGGGGATGCTAACTAACTAACGTTAGCTACCAAACCAAATCTAGCGATAAACATACGCATTAACGCAGACCTCGCGTAAACCACGAATAATGTCATATTCAATATACTGCTCATCGTATGACTGATGTCGAAATGTCTTTATTTTCATAGTAAACCACATATAATGATCTTACCATTTCTCTATATCCGCTGGGGAGGAGAAGACGGAAGTAGTACACTTGTCATGGCTCTTTCATGACCCTATGCACTAACCGGAACACACCATGTACAAGACTTTATAGGGGAGCCTATATCATTTGGACAAAGATGTTTCTATACAAGTAATGGATTGTATCTAGCAGACACGAACATTGAATACATTGGTTTTATTTATTTAAAAGTGTCATATTGTTAAATATGTGGTTTTCATTATTTGGTTACATAATTTCCCAATTTACAAGGATGAGAACATGTTGATGATATCCTTTACAGTTTCAAAATGTTTATGTAAAAGTACATTCTGACAATTTTTTGGGTGTTCTCATTCTTCATATGAGAAACATCATCAATCTCGAAATTGTTGAACTGATTGAGAGTGATTTTGTCTCATTATTTATATTAATGCAAAATGTGTGTGGCTGGTGATTTCTTCCTTATAAGGTAAAGGGAGCTCTCCACTATTATGCCAATGGGGAAGGGGGGGTGGACGACGTACAAATGTACAAAGTGGACGACGTACAAATGTCTTATAAATCCCTCACACTTGTGAAACTTTTTTTTATTTTTATGATTAGAGGTGATGTCTCTGAATGTCTGTTAATATCTCAATGCCTTGTCACATATTAGTGATGTCCTGAATTATTCTGATGTGTAATATTGTTATTATTGTTGCAATAAAAAATAAAACAAGATATATATATATATATATATTGTTATTGTGGACAAGCCAAATTAGAAGCCGATGCCCTGTTACAACAAATCCAGAACAAGAAGTTTTTATTCCTGTTAGTCATGTTTAGTAAATTGTTTCGTAAATTGTTTGACACTAGTGATTTTGCAAAAGCAGCTTTTCTACGTTCAGAGATAACTCAGGGGGAGAGTTTGATAAAGTTCTCAAGCTAACTGAAGAGATGATGATTAAGCATGATATTAGTAACTGGGATGTGAGTGCATCACAGCAGCAAAAACTGCCTGTAAAATTGGCAGACAGTGTAGTCACAACTTCATTAGGGAAAACATCCAGCATCAAGAGTGACAGTGACCTGAGGCAACTTTAGAACAATATTCTAGACAGACATACAGTTGAAGTCAGAAGTGTACATATAGTTAGGTTGGAGTCATTAAAACTTGTTTTTCAACCACTCCAAATTTCTTGTTAACTAATTATAGTTTTTTGCAAGTCGGTTAGGACATCTACTTTGTGCATGACACATGTCACGATCGTCGTACGAACTGGAAATATACTCAGACAATTGTGCAACGTGATTTGGGTTCCACATGTTTAATAAAGGAAACTCACGAAAACAATAACAGTCAACGAAACGTGAAGCTCAAGCAGTGCTCAACGGCAACTACACAGAAACAAGATCCCACAAAACACAGTGGGGAAACGGTTGCCAGAATATGATCCCAAATAAGAGACAACGATTAACAGCTGCCTCTGATTGGGAACCATACCAGGCCAACATAGAAATAAATGCACTAGATCACGCACCCTAGTCACACCCCGACCGAACCAAAATAGAGAACAAAAAGGCTCTCTATGGTCAGGGCGTGACAGTAACCCCCCCACCCCCCCAAAGGTGCGGACTCCGGCTGCAAAACCTGACTCTATAGGGGAGGGTCCGGGTGGGCGTCTAGCGTCGGTGGCAGCTCAGGTGCGGGGCGAAGTACCCACTCCGCTCGTGGACTTTGCCCCCCCCCCAGACTACGGGTCCGGGCATAGAGCCAGGTAGAATGCCATACCTGGGCCTTCGGCGCAGAGGGCCCCGGCCATGGAGCTGGGTTGTCCGCCGCACACGGACTAGGCACCGAAGAAGGCTCCGGCCATGGATCTGAGTTGACCGCTGTGCCTGGACTGGGCACCGGCGCAGAGGAAGGCTCCTGCCATGGAGAGGGACTGGACGCCGTGCCTGGACTGGACATCGGCGCAGAGGAAGGCTCCGGCCTTGGAGCGGGACTGGACGCCGTGCCTGGACATCGGCGCAGAGGAAGGCTCCTGCCATGGAGCGGGATTGGACGCCGTGCCTGGACTGGGGATCGGCGCAGAGAAGGGCTCCTGCCTTGGAGCTGGACTGGACGCCGTGCTTAGACTGGGCATCGGCGCAGGTTAAGGCTCCGGCCATGGAGCTGGAGGTTCCGGACCGTGGACCATCGCCTGAAGCTCCGGACCGGGGAACGTCGCCTGAAGCTCCGGACCGGGGAACGTGGCCTGAAGCTCCGGACCGGGGAACGTGGCCTGAAGCTCCGGACCGGGGAACGTCGCCTGAAGCTCCGGACCGGGGAACGTCGCCTGAAGCTCTGGACTGGGGAGGCGCACTGGAGGCCTGATGTGTGGGGCCGGCACAGGTGGCAGCGGACTGGTGACACGCACTTCAGGGAGAGTGCGAGGAGCAGGCACAGGACGTACCGGACTGGGGACATGCACTTCAGGAAGAGTGCGAGGAGCAGGACGTACTGGACTGTGGAGGCGCACTTGAGACCTGGTGCGTAGAGCTGGCACAGATGGTGACGGAATGATGACACACTCCGCACATTGAGTGCGGGGAGCTAGCACAGGATGTACTGGGCTGTGGAGGCGCACTGGAGACCTGCTGCGTAGAACCGGCACAAATTGTACTGGAACGGTGACACACACTTCAGGGCGAGTACATGGAGGAAACACAGGACATACCAGACTGGGGAGGCCCACTGGAGGAGAGATGCATGGTGCAGATGACACCGGACTCGTGTCACGCTCCTCAGCACGCCCGCTCTGCAGCACTCTCATCGCCACCACCTCTCTCCAGAATCTTTCGTCGAGTTCCTCCTTCGACTCCCTGACGGTCTCTGGCTCATTCCTGGGCTGTCTTTTGGGCTTACACTGTGGCCGCCAACCCCGGCGTCGTCACTGTCCTCCCTTTTCTCCCTGCGTCTGCTTCCACGGAAGGCATTCGTCTCCAGCCATAATTTCCTCCCAAGCCCATTTTATAGTACTACTGCCCGCCGCGGTATAAATTGTAACATCAAATATAGGCTTGTTTGCACATCAGATTAAAGTGCGTCTGAAGATGAGTTTTATGTGGTTGGCAAGTTGGTAACTGGTCTAAAGTTACTGTCTTATTTTAATATGCTGGGATATGTAATCATATGTATATGTAACGAGGTTGCTCCAAGTACTATGCACTAGTATAAAACAATTGTATTACGAAATAATATACTGTGCATGTTGCAAAATAAATTAAATAAGTAGAAAGAATGCCTATCCAAATTTTCTAGGCCGAACCCGCCCAAAAAAAAAAAAATCTGGCTATGCCCCTGGTATGTGACCAATAAAATTTGAGGGTGTCAGAGTTACCCGCTACTAACTAGAAATACTGTTGTTTTTTTACTACCTGTGAAGTTCGTGGGTGCCACAATTCCTAGAAGAAACTACAGGAGTGGTGTGAGGATGTGCGTCTCGGTGAGAGGTGTAGGAGTCAGGCGCAGGAAAACAGGTATGTCTGAGAAGCGTAATTTAATAATATAGTCCACCAATACAAAACGGTACAGACAAAAATCCCAAAACTACACTCCACATACTCGGAAACTTGTGCAACCGCACGGAGGAACAAAACACAGTACAGACACAAAAAAAAACACACGTGTAACTGTGAAAACAACAAACATCCAAAATACGAACGAGCACAATAACCACAAATCTAATCCCGCACGAACTACGGCAGGCAACAGGTTACCCTTATACAACACAGAATTAAACACAAATTAAACCAGGTGTGAAAGGATCACAGACAAAACAAACGGAAAGGGGGATCGGTGGCGGATACTAAACCGGCGACGCTGACCGCGGAGCGCCGCCCAACAGGGAGAGGAGTTACCTTCGGTAGAAGTCGTGACAAGTGGTCAAGACAGGAATGTTCATGCCCACTTGATTTTCTTTTCACAAGATGCCCGTGACTGAAGTCGACAATATGCAATGGCTGAAGGCTTTAAATCAGAATAAGCCACTAAACAATTTGTTTGTTAGCTCATTCCACTTCCTCAACAAGCAACACCGCTATCCGCAATTGTACGACCGACCCGTTATGAAGAACAGGAAGAAACTTGATAGTCTGTCCAGCGGAATCTGGATCAACAGTTAACTGTAGTAATGTTATAGCTACATTTTATAGTTCATGCATAAACAAGATGTGTTGTTACAGATTCCTGAATGCATGTGTGTCTGCCTGCCCCTTAGTATTAGTATTTATTAGGATCCCCAATTAGTTGCTGCCTGGGGTCCAAACAGGAATAAAACAATACATCATAATGTACATTTCTCCATATTTTCACATTTTATAATATTACAATAATGCAATATAGAGTGTGTCTCTTCACAGTCTGTGTTCTGCCGTAAGGAGTTGTTTTATCTGTTATCAGATGTTATTGCTTACTTGAGTTACCTAAGGTGGAAGAGTTCCATGTAGTCATGGCTTTATATAGTACTGTTCATTTCCCAGACTCTGTTGTGGACTTGCGGACTGTGATGAGACACCTTGTATCACAAAAAAAATAAAAATACATGTAAATCAATATGAAATTGTAAAGTGTGTGAGTGAGAGAGACTAAAAGATACATTGCATAATTTAAGTTCTTTGAACATTAATGTATGTGATGTGTCTGTATTCCAGTTCGTAATGATGATAAAACGACTAGAATTACCAGATGAAGATAGCACTGGTGGCAACAAACATCCCGATGCTCAGAACCAGCGGAAGGATCCAACCTTGGCAGACCACTCTTATGGAAAGAATGGTCTTAAGAACAGCACCTTACTGCATGAGTGCGGAGTGAAACTGAACATTCCTGCATTCACACACAAGGGAGGTCAACTCACAGGCAAAAGAGTGACTGGCCCAAGACGAGTGGCGAATGTCAGGATACATGTCGAGCGCACAATCAGATACTTGAAGGTATTCAAGATCCTGTCACAAATTATCCCAATCAGTCTGACACCAAAATTCAACAAAATCCTGAAAATCTTTGCTGGGATGGTGAACCTGAGAGGGAAACTGGTCAGCAACTAATCCCTTAACTTCTTGCGTCGAGCCATCCCGGATCCGGTATCGTGACTACAGCCTCAAGCTCATTACCATAACGCAACGTTAACTATTCATGAAAATCGCAAATGAAATGAAATTAATCTATTTGCTCTCAAGCTTAGCCTTTTGTTAACAACACTGTCATCTCAGATTTTCAAAATATGCTTCTCAACCATTGCAAAACAAGTATTTGTGTAACAGTATTGATGGCTAACGTAGCATTTAGCGTAGCATTTAGCGTTAGCATTCAGCAGGCAACATTTACACAAAAAAACAGAAAAGCATTCAAATGAAATCATTTACCTTTGAAGAACTTCGGATGTTTTCAATGAGGAGACTCTCAGATAGCAAATGTTCAGTTTTTCCTGAAAGATTATTTGTTTAGGACAAATCGCTCCGTTTTCTGCGTCACGTTTAGCTATGGAAAAAACCCTGTATCCAGGATTGTGTAAATCTATCCGCAAGCTCATTAGCATAACACAACGTTAACTATTCATGAAAATCGCAAATGAAATGAAATTAATCTATTTGCTCTCAAGCTTAGCCTTTTGTTAACAACACTGTCATCTCAGATTTTCAAAATATGCTTCTCAATCATTGCAAAACAAGCATTTGTGTAACAGTATTGATGGCTAACGTACCATTTAGCATTAGCATTCAGCATGCAACATTTACCACAAAAACCATAAAAGCATTCAAATAAAATCATTTACCTTTGAAGAACTTCAGATGTTTTCAATGAGGAGACTCTGTTAGATAGCAAATTTTCCTTTTTTACAAAAAATATTATTTGTGTCGACTAATCGCTCCGTTTTGTTCATCGCGTTTGGGTAAGGAAAATAATAAAATAATAAGTCATTAAAACACGAACTTTTTTCCAAATTAACTCCATAATATCGACAGAAACATGGCAAACGATGTTTAGAATCAATCCTCAAGGTGTTTTTCACATATCTATCGACGATAAAATCCATCGTGGCAGTTTACTTTCAATTCTGAAGAAATGGAACGCGCATGGACCTACAGATTACGCACACAGGACACCGGGCGGGACATCAAAGCTGGGACCGAGAGACTGAAAAACAGCTTCTATCTCAAGGCCATCAGACTGTTAAACAGCCACCACTAACATTGAGTGGCTGCTGCCAACACACTGTCATTGACACTGACCCAACTCCAGCCACTTTAATAATGGGAATTGATGGGAAATGATGTAAATATATCACTAGCCACTTTAAACAATGCTACCTTATATAATGTTACTTAACCTACATTATTCATCTCATATGCATATGTATATACTGTACTCTAGATCATCGACTGCATTCTTATGTCACTAGCCACTTTTTTCACTATGCCACTTTGTTTACTTTGTCTACATACTCATCTCATATGTATAGTACTGTACTTTGTGTACCATCTACTGTTATGCTGCTCTGTACCATCACTCATTCATATGTATGTCACTTATGTACGGAATTATTCTACATTTACATTTACATTTACCTTTATATCCCCTTACACTGTGTACAAGACAGTAGTTTTGGAATTGTTAGTTAGATTACTTGTTGGTTATCACTGCATTGTCGGAACTAGAAGCACAAGCATTTTGACTGGGCTAACACTCGCATTAACATCTGCTAACCATGTGTATGTGACAAATAAAATTTGATTTGATTTGATTTTGATTTGACACCAGGTAAATGTAGTCTCTTATGGTCAATCTTCCAATGATATGCCTACAAACACGTCACAATGCTGCAGACACCTTGGGGAATAGACAGAAATTGCAGGCTCATTCCTGGCGCATTCCACAGCCATATAAGGAGACATTGGAACACAGCGCCTTCAGAATCGGGCATTTCCTGGGATGAAACTTCATCTTGGTTTCAGCCTGTTGCATTAGTTCTGGGGCACGCACAGATAATATCTTTGCAGTTTTGGAGACGTCAGAGTTGTCTTTCCAAGGCTGTCAATTCCATGCATAGTCGAGCATTCCAAGCATGGGCCGCGCCGGAGATGCCCAACTCGGAGAGGGTGGAGAGGAGGATCTGATGGTTCACAGTATCGAAGTATTCTACTTCCGGCGCCGACAGAGATGGCCGCCTCGCTTCGCGTTCCTAGGAAACTATGCAGTTTTTTGTTTTTTTACGTGTTATTTCTTACATTAGTACCCCAGGTCATCTTAGGTTTCATTACATACAGTCGAGAAGAACTACTGAATATAAGATCAGCGTCAACTCACCATCAGTACGACCAAGAATATGTTTTCCGCGACGCGGATCCTGTGTTCTGCCTTACAAACAGGACAACGGAATGGATCGCATGCAGCGACCCAAGAAAACGACTCCGAAAAAGAGGGAAACGTAGCGGTCTTCTGGTCAGACTCCGGACAAGGGCACATCGCGCACCACTCCCCAGCATTCTTCTTGCCAATGTCCAGTCTCTTGACAACAAGGTTGATGAAATCCGAGCAAGGGTAGCATTCCAGAGGGACATCAGAGACTGTAAGGTTCTGTGCTTCACGGAAACATGGCTCACTGGAGAGACGCTATCCAAAGCGGTGCAGCCAACGGGTTTCTCCACGCATCGCGCCGACAGAAACAAACACCTTTCTGGTAAGAAGAGGGGCGGGGGCGTATGCCTCATGACTAACGAGACATGGTGTGATGAAGGAAACATACAGGAGCTCAAATCCTTCTGTTCACCTGATTTAGAATTCCTCACAATCAAATGTAGACCGCATTATCTTCCAAGAGAATTCTCTTCGATTATAATCACAGCCGTATATATCCCCCCCAAGCAGACACATCGATGGCTCTGAACGAACTTTATTTAACTTTTTGCAAACTGGAAACCATTTATCCGGAGGCTGCATTCATTGTAGCTGGGGATTTTAACAAAGCTAATCTGAAAACAAGACTCCCTAAATTTTATCAGCATATCGATTGCGCAACCAGGGGTGGTAAAACCTTGGATCATTGTTACTCTAACTTCCGCGACGCATATAAGGCCCTGCCCCGCCCCCCTTTCGGAAAAGCTGACCACGACTCCATTTTGTTGATCCCTGCCTACAGGCAGAAACTTAAACAAGAGGCTCCCACGCTGAGGTCTGTCCAACGCTGGTCAGACCAAGCTGACTCCACACTCCAAGACTGCTTCCATCACGTGGACTGGGACATGTTTCGTACAAGCGTCAGATAAAAATATTGACGAATACGCTGATTCGGTGTGCGAGTTCATTAGAACGTGCGTTGAAGATGTCGTTCCCATAGCAACGATAAAAACATTCCCTAACCAGAAACCGTGGATTGATGGCAGCATTCGCGTGAAACTGAAAGCGCGAACCACTGCTTTTAATCAGGGCAAGGTGTCTGGAAACATGACCGAATACAAACAGTGCAGCTATTCCCTCCGCAAGGCTATAAACAAGCTAAGCGTCAGTACAGAGACAAAGTAGAATCTCAATTCAACGGCTCAGACACAAGAGGCATGTGGCAGGGTCTACAGTCAATCACGGACTACAAGAAGAAACCCAGCCCAGTCACGGACCAGGATGTCTTGCTCCCAGGCAGACTAAATAACTTTTTTGCCCGCTTTGAGGACAATACAGTGCCACTGACACGGCCTGCAACGAAAACATGCGGTCTCTCCTTCACTGCAGCCGAGGTGAGTAAGACATTTAAACGTGTTAACCCTCGCAAGGCTGCAGGCCCAGACGGTATCCCCAGCCGCGCCCTCAGAGCATGCGCAGACCAGCTGGCCGGTGTGTTTACGGACATATTCAATTAATCCCTATACCAGTCTGCTGTTCCCACATGCTTCAAGAGGGCCACCATTGTTCCTGTTCCCAATAAAGCTAAGGTAACTGAGCTAAACGACTACCGCCCCGTAGCACTCACTTCCGTCATCATGAAGTGCTTTGAGAGACTAGTCAAGGACCATATCACCTCCACCCTACCTGACACCCTAGACCCACTCCAATTTGCTTACCGCCCAAATAGGTCCACAGACGATGCAATCTCAACCACACTGCACACTGCCCTAACCCACCTGGACAAGAGGAATACCTATGTGAGAATGCTGTTCATCGACTACAGCTCGGCATTCAACACCATAGTACCCTCCAAGCTCGTCATCAAGCTCGAGACCCTGGGTCTCGACCCCGCCCTGTGCAACTGGGTACTGGACTTCCTGACGGGCCGCCCCCAGGTGGTGAGGGTAGGCAACAACATCTCCTCCCCGCTGATCCTCAACACGGGGGCCCCACAAGGGTGCGTTCTGAGCCCTCTCCTGTACTCCCTGTTCACCCACGACTGCGTGGCCACGCACGCCTCCAACTCAATCATCAAGTTTGCGGACGACACAACAGTGGTAGGCTTGATTACCAACAACGACGAGACGGCCTACAGGGAGGAGGTGAGGGCCCTCGGAGTGTGGTGTCAGGAAAATAACCTCACACTCAACGTCAACAAAACTAAGGAGATGATTGTGGACTTCAGGAAACACCAGAGGGAACACCCCCCTATCCACATCGATGGAACAGTAGTGGAGAGGGTAGCAAGTTTTAAGTTCCTCGGCATACACATCACAGACAAACTGAATTGGTCCACTCACACTGACAGCGTCGTGAGCGCCTCTTCAACCTCAGGAGGCTGAAGAAATTCGGCTTGTCACCAAAAGCACTCACAAACTTCTACAGATGCACAATCGAGAGCATCCTGGCGGGCCGTATCACCGCCTGGTACGGCAACTGCTCCGCCCTCAACTGTAAGGCTCTCCAGAGGGTAGTGAGGTCTGCACAACGCATCACCGGGGGCAAACTACCTGCCCTCCAGGACACCTACACCACCCGATGTTACAGGAAGGCCATAAAGATCATCAAGGACATCAACCACCCGAACCACTGCCTGTTCACCCCGCTATCATCCAGAAGGCGAGGTCAGTACAGGTGCATCAATGCTGGGACCGAGAGACTGAAAAACAGCTTCTATCTCAAGGCCATCAGACTGTTAAACAGCCACCACTAACATTGAGTGGCTGCTGCCAACACACTGTCATTGACACTGACCCAACTCCAGCCACTTTAATAATGGGAATTGATGGGAAATGATGTAAATATATCACTAGCCACTTTAAACAATGCTACCTTATATAATGTTACTTACCCTACATTATTCATCTCATATGCATACGTATATACTGTACTCTACATAATCGACTGCATCCTTATGTAATACATGTATCACTAGCCACTTTAACTATGCCACTTTGTTTACTTTGTCTACATACTCATCTCATATGTATATACTGTACTCGATACCATCCAGATATATATCCTTATGTACATATTCTTTATCCCCTTACACTGTGTATAAGACAGTAGTTTTGGAATTGTTAGTTAGATTACTTGTTGGTTATCACTGCATTGTCGGAACTAGAAGCACAAGCATTTCGCTACACTCGCATTAACATCTGCTAACCATGTGTATGTGACAAATAAATTTGATTTGATTTGATTAAAGTGTGACTATTTATTTCACTCTGCTCTCCTGCACCTGACTTCACCTCCCTTACACACACCTAACAACTACTGTAAATATGTTTGTTTCCTCAATTGAAAATGTACATCTTTTTCTGATCCTGTGGGTCCTAATATTTCCTCAAATGAAAATGTTTTTTTATTTGTACAAGCATTTAAATGTAATTTATTTATTGAATGTGAGAAATGTGAAAATGTTACTTTCTACATCCACTTAGACAATGTAACATAGTAATAAGCACTACGATGTGAAAAAGATTAAACCGTTTCTTCATTGCTCTTTAATAAGTTTAATGTGAACATGCATATTATATTATGACATACACATGATAAAATACTGCGGTGTATTATCAGGGTGGATTGAAGACTGTGGAAGGAGATTTCCATGAATTAACAACTTTTAAAGCAGATTGTGTAATTTTACCCCATCTCACATCTATGGTGTCTAGCTCATGAGAATGTCTAGATATTTCTGTCATTGCTGCAGTCTGCCCTGTGGAAACTCACCTGCCAAGAAAGTAGCATATGTCCAAAGTAGAACTTTCAGAGCCGTTCTACTTGCTGCTGTGTGAATTTTTTGTCAAATGATATGTCCAGTATTATCTCTTCTGATGGGGACCTACATGTACATACTGTACCACCTCAATAAGCCTGACTAACAGGTGTCTGTATATGTCTGTATATAGCCTTGCTACTCTTTTTTCAAATGTTTTTTACTGTTGTTTTATTTCTTTACTTACCTACACACACACACATACCTTTTTTTCCGCACCATTGGATAGAGCCTGTAAGGAAGCATTTCACTGTAAGGTTGTATTCGGCGCACGTGACAAATAAACTTTGATTTGATTTGATTTGACCGACATGACAAACTTGGATGAGGTGGTTTTAGTGCAGTACATCCCCAACTGAATTTGTAAGTAGTTCCCCTTGGCCCATTTGGCTGCATCACAAATTCTCCCTTTCACAGTGACATCTCCTCTTCTCTCCTGTAGGGATTGGAAAAGTGAGTTGATCACTATACTCTTTATTTCCAGCAGCGCTGGAAGAGAGTGGGTTCGTAAATTCACTCTGGCTATCTACTCCAACTTCAGAGTACCCTCATCTGAGTGTGCTGCTCAACACGAATATGGCCGGTGTCGGTAAACATCAGCAAATTGATGCCAGCAGCACAGCTATAGTCACCAACACCCTGTATAACATGAAAACTGTGTAATCAGCTCTGCGAGGGCGAGTAAAATGGTCAGAGTGAGGTGTTCTCTCATTTGTATCTGGAAGAAGCTGGCAAGCTAGCCGACATTAGCCAGTTAGCTTTGATGCATGACTGCCATTATGAGGTCAGAACACTCATATCAACCCTACACTACTCCTCGGCCAGAGCGTCCAGTGTGCGCTCTGAATGCTCTTAGAGCGAACTGGTCTGAATTTACGAATGGATAATCTGACAAGGCTCTGAATTTACCAGTGGTGTAAACTACTTAAGTAAAAATACTTTAAAGTACTACTTAAGTAGTTTTTGGGGGGTATCTGTACTTTACTTTACTATTAATATTTTTGACTACTTTTACTTTTACTTCACTACATTCCTTAAAAACTTCTTATGGCTGAGATCCCGCTTAACGGGATCGATATGACAACAGCCAGTGAAAGTGCAGGGCGACAAATTCAAAACAACAGAAATCTCATAATTAAAATTCCTCAGACATACAAGTGTTTCACAACATTTTAAAGATACACTTCTTGTTAATCCCAACACAGTGACCGATTTCAAATAGGCTTTACGGCGAAAGCACCACAAACGATAATGTTAGGTCAGAGCCAAGTCACAGAAAAACACAGCCATTTTTCCAGCCAAAGAGAGGAGTCACAAAAATCAGAAATAGAGATAGAATTCATCACTAACCTTTGATGATCTTCAACAGATGACACTCATAGGACTTCATGTTACACAATACATGTATGTTTTGTTCAAGAAAGTTTATGTAAAAAAATCTCAGTATACATTGGCACGTTATGTTCAGTAGTTCCAAAAACATCCAGTGATTTTGCAGAGAGCCACATCAATTTACAGAAATACTCATTATAAATGTTGAGGAAAATACAAGTGTTATACATGGAAATTTAGATACACTTCTCCTTAACCTCTTACCTCTACCTGGGACGCTTGCGTCCCAACTAGAGCTCTGGAAATGCAAATGCGCTACGCTAAATGCTAATAGTATTAGTTAAAACTCAAAAGTTCATTAAAATACACATGCAGGGTATCAAATTAAAGCTACACTCGTTGTGAATCCAGGCAACAAGTCAGATTTTTTAAATGCTTTTCGGCGACAGCATGAGAAGCTATTATCTGATAGCATGCACCAATACACTACAACAGAAAAGCACAGCAGGGGACGTAAACAAAATAATTAGCATTTCGGCGTTACACAAACCGCACAATAAAATAGAAAACAGTCATTACCTTTCACCATCTTCTTTGTTGGCACTCCTAGATGTCCCATAAACACTATTGGGTCTTTATTTCGATTAAATCGGGCCATATAAAGCCAAGATATCGTTATATGTAGACTGTGTGATAAACGAAAAAAACAGCGATTTCACAACGTAACGTCATTTTTTTAAATTCAAAAAGTAGACGATAAACTTTCACAAAACACTTCGAAATACGTTTGTAATGCTACTTTAGGTATTAGTAAACGTTAATAAGCGATAAAAATCATCCGTAGGCGATGTACATTCATTTGCTGTCGTCTTGGAAAAAATTTCAGGAGAGAGCTCTTCCGGAATGATCTGGGCGGAGACCGGAGGTACGTCGTGCCCCTCTTTCGGTTCAACAAGAATCAAAGAGGATTAAATTCACAAGATACTCGACTGCATGGGGATGCTGTGGGAGTTGAATGCTCGGTCTTATCTAATTCGGCTCACTGTTAACAATTGCTGGAAGTGGCGCAAGGATATTTATTTCCATTTTCTGTGATCAGGTTTTCCTGCGCTTTCCGATGTAACGCACGTTATGTAATAGCCACAGTCGTGATTTAACCAGTTTTAAAAACGTCCGAGGGTTTCCTATACACACATTCTAACCATATGAACGTACTATATTCCTGGCATGAGTAGCAGGGCGCTGAAATGTTGCGCGATTTTTAACAAAATGTTCAAAAAAGTAGAGGGTAGGAGCAACTAGTTAATGCAACCGCTGTATTCAGATTTCAAAAAAGTTTTACGGATGCAATTGCAACCATGCAATAATCTGAGCACAGCGCTCAGAGACCAAACAAGCGAAAAAGATATCCGCCACATTGTGCAGTCAACAGAAGTCAGAAATAACATTATAAATATTCACTTACCTTTGATGATCTTCATCAGAATGCACTCCCAGGAATCCCAGTTCCACAATAAATGTTTGTTTTGTTCGATAATGTCCATCATTTATGTCCAAATTCCTCCTTGTTGTTAGCGCGTTCAGCCCAGTAATCCAACTTCATGACGCACGAGCAGACAAAAAGTCCAAAAGTTCCATTACAGTCCGTAGAAACATGTCAAACGAAGTATAGAATCAATCTTTAGGATGTTTTTAACGTAAATCTTCAAATAATGTTCCAACCGGAGAATTCCTTTCTCTGTAAGAATTGCGATGGAACAGAGCTCGCTCTCACGTGAATGAGTGTCACGAGCTCAAGGCATTCTGGAAGACCTCTGACTCATTCCCCTCTCATTCACCCCCACTTCACAGTAGAAGCATCAAACAAGGTTCTAAAGACTGTTGACATCTAGTGGAAGCCTTAGGAAGTGCAACATGACCAATATCCCACTGTATCTTCAGTAGGGAATGAGTTGAAAAACGACCAACCTCAGATTTCCCACTTCCTGTTTGGATTTTTTCTCAGGTTTTTGCCTGCCATATGAGTTCTGTTATACTCACAGACATCATTCAAACAGTTTTAGAAACTTCAGAGTGTTTTTTATCCAAATATAATAATAACATGCATATATTAGTAACTGGGACTGAGTAGCAGGCAGTTTACTCTGGGCACCTCTGGGCACCTTATTCATCCAAGCTACTCAATACTGCCCCCAGCCATAAGAAGTTTTAAGAAAATATTGTGCTTTTTACTCCATATATTTTCCTTGACACCCAAAAGTACTCGTTACATTTTGATAGCTTAGCAGGACAGGAAAATAGTCAAATTCCCGCACTTATCAACCAAACATCCCTGGTGATCCCTACTGCCTCTGAACTGGCGGACTCACTAAACACACATGCTTCGTTTGTAAATTAGGGTGCCCATGGCTTTTTGTAAATTAAAAAAAAAATGGTGCCATTTGGTTTGCTTAATATAAGGAATTTGAAATTATTTATACTTTTACTTTTGATACATTTATAATTTTACTCAAGTATAATTTTACTGGGTGACTTTTACTTTTACTTGAGTAATTTTCTATTTACTTTTACTTACGTATGATAGTTGGGAATTTTTCCACCACTGGAATTTATGAACACTCAGAACTCACTCTGGCTCTCCAGATTGAATTTACGAACACACCCTATAATGCCATCTGGAGTCTCTCTCATCCTATAATGCCGTCTGGCGTCTCTCTCGAATTCACGCAACAGACGTCATCAAAGCGTGCAACAGAACAGTGTACTGTTTACACTCGTTTGGTCCTTTTCATGAAATAGTTTTCATTAAGTTGTATTGCTATGGATCGCGCGACACGGTCAGCCTTTACGTTTAGGACCGCAAGTTTGTGTTCCGGATTCCTGTTATGTAGCTGTAAGATGGCCCCGTAGAGGATGGCTGTGCTATTTTGTTAGTTTTTTTTGCTTTGTTTTGCCTTATTTTGTAACACATTTTGTACATAATGTTGCTGCTACTGTCTCTTATGACCGAAAATAACTTCTGGACATCAGAACAGCGACAACTCAACACGAACTGGAGTAAGCTTTTTCCTTTTAAAGAGTCCGACGAGAAGCATATACTGCTTTCCCAGGAACAGGCCCAAATCCCCATCATTTGCGTGAAGAAAAGGCGGAGGAAAAGGGGGCACAGGTCAGGCTGACCTATATAATAAGCGGTGTCAGAAAGCCCATAACATTGTCAGAGACTCCAGTCACCAAAGTCATAGACTGCTTTCTCTGCTACCTTACGGCAAGCGGTACCTGAGTGCCAAGTCTAGGACCAAAAGGCTCCTTAACCTCTTCAACCTATGGGGGCGCTATGTCATTATTGGGTAAAAAGACGTGCCCATTTTAAGCGCAATATTTTGTCACGAAAAGATGCTCGACTATGCATGGAATTGACAGCCTTGGAAAGACAAAACTCTGACATTTCCAAAACTGCAAAGATATTATCTGTGAGTGCCCCAGAACTAATGCTACAGGCGAAACCAAGATGAAGTTTCATACAGGAAATGCCCCAGATTCTGAAGGCGCTGTGTTCCAATGTCTCCTTATATGGCTGTGAATGCGCCAGGAATGAGCCTGCGCTTTATGTTGTTTCCCCGAGGTTTCTGCAGCATTGTGACGTGTTTGTAGGCATATCATTGGAAGATTGACCATAAGAGACTACATTTACCTGGTGTCCCGCCCGGTGTCCTGTGTCGAAATTATTGCGTAATCTGTAGGTCCATGCGCGTTCCATTTCTTCAGAAGAGAAAGTCAACTGCCACGATGGATTTTTTCGTCGATAGATATGTGAAAAACACCTTGAGGATTGATTCTAAACATCGGTTTGCCATGTTTCTGTCGATATTATGGAGTTAATTTGGAAAAAAGTCCGCGTTTTAATGACTTAATATATATATATTTTTTTCCTTACCCAAACGTGATGAAGAAAACGGAGCGATTAGTCGACACAAATAATATTTTTTGTAAAAACGGAACATTTGCTATCTAACAGAGTCATCATTGAAAACATCTGAAGTTCTTCAAAGGTAAATGATTTTATTTGAATTCTTTTCTGGTTTTTGTGGAAAATGTTGCATGCTGAAAGAGGCATAATCCTATGCTAGGCTATCAATACTGTTACACAAATGCTTGTTTAGCTATGGTTCAAAAGCATATTTTGAAAATCTGAGATGACAGTGTTGTTAACAAAAGGCTAAGCTTGAGAGCAAATAGATTCATTTCATTTGCGATTTTCATGAATAGTTAACGTTGTGTTATGCTAATGAGCTTGCGGATAGATTTACACAATCCTGGATACAGGTTTTTTTTCGTAGCTAAACGTGACGCAGAAAACGGAGTGATTTGTCCTAAACAAATAATCTTTCAGGAAAAACTGAACATTTGCTATCTGAGAGTCTCCTCATTGAAAACATCCGAAGTTCTTCCAAGGTAAATGATTTTATTTGAATGCTTTTCTGGTTTTTGTGAAAATGTTGCCTGCTGAATGCTAACGCTAAATGCTACGTTAGCTATCAATACTGTTACACAAATGCTTGTTTTGCAATGGTTGAGAAGCATATTTTGAAAATCTGAGATGACAGTGTTGTTAAGGGCTTGAAAAGTAAGCACTTCACAGTAAGGTCTACATATGTTGTATTCGGTGCATGTGACAAATAAAGTTTGATTTGATTTGAGTTAGCTGCTAGACATCATGAAAACGGAGTAGGCTAACGCTGGCAGTGCTAGCCCACCGGTGTATTGATCAGGGGCTGGGCACAAATGCTTCAGGTGTGAGATGATTTCAACACAATCACAAGACAAAGATAAGGTGGAACTGGAATATGGACAGGGATTTGTCTGCCCTAAATGCACCAAGCAGCTAAGGGAAGAGATCCTCCGGCTGTTAGTTCTGCTGCGAGAACAATAACCTGCTTTCTAAGTACACCAACCTTCCTGTAACTGAAGGGGTTAAACCAAGGCCTCATACCTTTTAAAGGGTTAATAATTTATGTTATGAAAAACTGTAAGGTCTCCTCCCAGGAGAACTCTGTGTGTGTTAAAACCTGTTTTGAGTGTTGTGCCCTTCAGACACTATCAGAAGGCGGAATCCGCCTACGCTCATACTCTTCCTGTCTGGGCCCCACCGTGGCTGTCTGAGGTTCTGAGAATACGACTGTTTTTTTGAGAACACAAGGCTACCACAGGCCTGAGGAAAATAGCCACCTGTCAGAAGATGCTTAGACTCGTTCACCTTGTTATGACTCTATACTTATGATGAAAGGTTAAGTTTTGGTCAAACCCACTTCTGAGCTTTTAATTGCTGTCAAGATGGTTGCTGCTGTCAAGGGGAGGTTAGATTGATTAAAAGTCACGCAAGTGGGACTGGGGAGGCTACAGTGGGGAGAACAAGTATTTGATACACTGCCGATTTTGCAGGTTTTCCTACTTACAAAGCATGTAGAGAGAGGTCTGTAATTTTTATCATAGGTACACGTCAACTGTGAGAGACGGAATCTAAAACAAAAATCCAGAAAATCACATTGTGTGATATTTAAGTAATTAATTTGCATTTTATTGCATGACATAAGTATTTGATACATCAGAAAAGCAGAACTTAATATTTGGTACAGAAACTTGTTGTTTACAATTACAGAGATCATACGTTTCCTGTAGTTCTTGACCAGGTTTGCACACACTGCAGCAGGGATTTTGGCCCACTCCTCCATACAGACCTTCTCCAGATCCTTCAGGTTTCGGGGCTGTCGCTGGGCAATACGGACTTTCAGCTCCCTCCAAAGATTATCTATTGGGTTCAGGTCTGGAGACTGGCTAGGCCACTCCAGGACCTTGAGATGCTTCTTACGGAGCCACTCCTTAGTTGAAATAGCATATCTAACAATTCACAACAATACACACAAATCTAAAAGTAATAAATACATATTAGATAGAGCAATGTAGGAGTGGCATTGATTAAAACACAGTAGAATAAACACAGAATATACATACTGTATGAGATGAGGAAAGCAGTATGTAGACCTTTAAACGTGATTTGGGAAAGGCGTGCCGCTAGCGGGATACCTCGACAACATCCGGTGAAATTGCAGAGCGCGAAATTCAAACGACAGTATTATAAATATTTAACTTTCATAAAATCACAAGTGTAATAAATCAAAATAAAGTTGAACTTCTTGTTAATCCAGCCGCTGTGTCAGATTTCAAAAAGGCTTTAAGGCGAAAGCAAACCATGCGATTATCTGAGGACAGAGCCCCGCATACAAAACCATTGAAAACATATTTCAACCGGGCAGGTGCGACACGAAAGTCAGAAATAGCAATCTAATAAAAGCCTTACCTTTGATGATCTTCTTCTGTTGGCACTCCAAAAGTCGGCTGGGTAGCCTAGTGGTTAGAGCGTTGGACTAGTAACTGGAAGGATGCAATTTCAAATTCCCGAGCTGACAAGGTACAAATCTGTTGTTCTGCCCCTGAACAGGCAGTTAACCCACTGTTCCTAGGCCGTCATTGCAAATAAGAATTTGTTCTTAACTGACTTGCCAAGTTAAATAAAGGTAAAATAAAATAAAAAAGAGGTCCCAGTTCCATCACAAATGGTCCTTTTGTTAGATAATGTCCTTCTTTATATTCATAAAAACTCAGTTTAGCTGGTGCGCTTCTGTCAATAATCCACCCAATTTCCCTCCATCAAAATGCATACAAAATGAATCCCAAACGTTACTAATAAACTTTTCCAAACAAGTCAAACAATGTTTATAATCAAACCTTAGGTACCCTAATAGGTAAATAATTTATGCAATTTAAGAAGGAGAATCGTTATTGTCTTTACCGGAGAAAAATACCAAAGAACGCGATCTCTTCCACGCGCTTGGAAACACTACAGCTAAAATGGGAGCCACCTAGAAAAACTACAATTTCTGGCTCATTTTTCCAAAAACCAGCACAAAACTCTTTCTAATATCTGTTGACATCTAGTTGAATCCCTAGGAACTGCAATCTGGGAGGACTTCACCTTATAATAAAAGTGATTGCCATTGAAAATAGTGGTAAGCTGAATTTTTGTTTTTTTGGGATGGTTTGTCCTCTGGGTTTCGCCTGCCATATCAGTTCTGTTATACTCACAGACATAATTTTAACAGTTTTCGAAACTTCAGAGTATTTTCTATCCAAATCATATGCATATCCTAGCTTCTGGGACTGAGTAACAGGCAGTTTACTTTGGGCACCCTTTTCATCCGAACATCAAAATACTGCCCCCTATCCCAAACAAGTTTTAAAGTGGCCAAGGCTATTTATATAGAGCAGCAGCCTCTAAGGTACAGGGTTAGGAAACCAGCTGGAAGCCGGCTAGTGATGGCTATTTGACAGTCTGATGGCCTTCAACTTCAGCCCCCTGAGGTTGAAGCCCAGATTGTCTGTGATGTGTACACCGAGGAACTTGAAGCTTTCCACCTTGTCCACTGCGGTCCCGTCGATGTGGATAGGGGCGTGCTCTCTCTATTGTTTCCTGAAGTCCATGATCAACTCCTTTGTTTTGTTGATGTTGTAGGATGTGTAGTTCTCACATTAGTGGTAATTAGCATTTCATTTTTGGGGGGTAATTACAAGCTAAAAAAGTTACTTTGTCCGGGAGATATTTACGCGGTAATCAAAACGTCACGCCAGGGTGACTACATGAAACACAGACCTTATATGAAGTATGGAAAAATTAAGGATGGAAAAACGATTGGAACCATTTCCGGGTTTTACCGCTAGGTTTTATGGGTATTGTAGCTCATACTGGGGTACTCAATATGTAAAAACCGTAGCACCAAATAGAAGTGGGGGCGTCCACTTCAGGAGCAACTTACTTGAAAACTGCAAATTATTTGACAAAATAACTTCCTTCAAACCAACAGTGTAGAGTATGGCCAATTGAAATTAACCAATGCTTTTCCTTTTAAGTGAACTACCACTGCAATACAAAACGTTTAGTTCATGTAAACTAACACAGCAAATGCCCTCGCATGGCAGCCTATTAACAAGTCAGACCATATTGTGCCTCATCACATGGGGCCCTGATACTATTAGATAAGAATTCTCAAACATTCCTTACTTAATGCCCACAATTAAGCGAAATAGTTTAAGAAAAATATGTAACTCCAACTTCCAAGAAAGTAGCCATTAAAATATGATTGTAGGCCTATATGATGACTGGGGTTTTTAAAAGAGTACTTTAAAACATGCTATCAGTTAAACATGCTTTCCCCTATTAAACTTTATTTGAGTAGCAAAATGGAAATGACTAAATTCTGTCTTCATTGGGCAGCAGGTAGCCTAGTGGTTAACGTGTTGGACTAGTAACTAAAAGGTTGCAAGATCGAATCCCTGAGCTGACAAGGTAAAAATCGTTAGTTCTGTCCCTGAACAAGGCAGTTAACCCACTGTTCCTAGGCTGTCATTGATAATAATAATTTGTTCTTAACTGACTTGCCTAGTTAAATAAAGGTAAATAAAAAACGTTTTTTATTTGATTGAACCTTATTTAACTAGGCAAGTGAGTTCAGAATAAATTCTTATTTACAATGACAGCCTACCGGGGAACAGTGGGTTAACTGCCTTGTTCAGGGGCAGAACTAAAGACTTTTACCTTGTCAGCTCGAGGATTCAATCCAGCAACTGGTCCAATGCTCTAACCACTAGGCTACCTGCTGATGACATATTCTAAATAAATATATCCCATTAACTCCAGTGGCGTGTATTCATGGATGCCAAGGGAAGACAGGCTTCCCCAAATATTTGACCAATAAAACATGTCAAATAATTTATATTTAGTCTCTCTGTGTTTTCATAATTTTCTGTCAATTTCGCAGGTGGCTGAATCTCACCGGAGAAATAATCAGAGTGAGAGAAACAGCGTCCCTCTGTCTCAGAATGTGTAGCCCATGTATCTGATGCTGTCTGGACCAAATAAAGTATGACATTGCAACTGTAGCATTTGATTGTCAGCAAGTATCGTTTAAAAAATAATTAGCCAATGAGCGTTGAGCTGAGCTCAACTGTCCCCAAGGGAGGCCAGTTTGGATTTGGCTTCACACCAATCAAATCACATCCTAAGCAAATTTTCATTTTAATTTCTGGTCTGCTTGTGTTGATATCCTGCAGTAGGTTGCTTGCTAAATTGGCCCTTTCCTAAGCTATGGATGGAGATGGGGATTTGGACTTTTTGACTTAATTCTCTGTACAGGCCAATGATTAAGATGGCAATTCTGATCTAACCATAAATGTATATATTATGCCACTGCCTGATACGATTGAAGTTCAATAAGTATCCTAGATGTTGCCTATCCCTTTTAGGCTTACATTAACTAGCTAGCTAACTTAGCTGGTTCATTGTTGCCCATGCGAGGAAGTTAGGCTAGCAAGCATTTTAGCTAGGTAGCCTATGACAACAAAAACTAAAAGTGTATTGTATGACAGAGCCATAGACAGTATTGCCAACATGAAAAAGAAGAGGATGGCATTGACATTCAACTAGTCTACAAGTAGGGTGGGTCCAAATGTTTTACTTGTGCATGCACACACACAGAGAAATCAGTACCATGGACAGCCACATGATATTTAGTAACATTGATTAGACTAAATCATTTTTGGTATCTTTAACTTTGTTTTCAGTGTATTAAACTATATATTGCCTTGCGGATTTGATCATATCTAAGTTGAAATGGTGCTGAAATATAATGCTCCTGTTGTCTTTTTACTGACTTGCGTGTTTCTAAATCAGTAGTTTAGTAAACTGTCTAAAACATGGAACTTCCTTGACCATGTTGCAGGTCATAACGGTTTGTTACATGCAATATTTGCTTTGTAGATTTCACTGGACAGATGTTGCTCTCTGGTTTTGTGATGAAACAAATGTGGGTAATTTAATCTATTGCACCACTGTGTGACTTTTCTTTTGGTCACAGCCTTATTGTATATCATGCTGGCATGTGAACAAATGGGTTATAGAGCAAACACAATTACAGTAGTTTGTAATATGGATTTTTTACTGGCTTTGCTTCCTCAGTGATTTTATCCACACACCCACTGTTCAACTCACTCACCAGCATTTTAAAACACATGGCAGTAAAACAATCATACATTTTTTTATATTTAATTACTTTTTATTATCATTACTTTTGAAATCCCAATACTCAACAACTGAATTGGCATAGCACTGATTATTTCCTGAAGAAGAGGAGTAATACCAGGGCAAATCCTTGGACTGTTTCTTTGTGATTGATAGAAATAACATCCAATTCTTTAATCTCTCATCTTTTCCCCACTGTTCCTGTTATACCCACACTCAATAGTAGTACACAATCTGTTAAAAAGTCATATTAAGCACTTATTAACAAACTCTTGCCAACCTGAGCTACCAGCAGAAAGGAAGATACAGTATAGACAATACAGGCATAACAGTGGACAGATGTAGAGGAGCAGAGCTGTAATTCTAGTGTTGAAACACATTGTCTGACAAAGGAAAGGACATATAGAACATAGTAGTAGCAGTAGTTCTAGGACTATTAATATCTTAATAAGAACTTTCTCCATGTCTTCCATTGTGTTTGCGTCGTCAGCTTTTCTCTCTTCATCGCCTACTTATGAATATTTCCCCTGCAACATAAGCTACTAAACCAACCAATGCGCACTCCCAACAAAAGGGAGCCACCTGTGTATTTTTTTTTATAGCATCAACAGGCTTCCTGGGGGTAGTAGAGAAGGATGGTGGGAGCAGTATTGTTGTTAATGGCTTGTTGTCAGTCAAGCCCAAATAAGAGTTTAGAACAAAAAATATCAGTAAAACCACAGTGCAAAACCAAGTATAAGCTTCCGAATGGCTTAAGACTTAACATCGACAGCCAATACGAACAAAAAATTATAGTACAGCTAATTATTTGTCAACAGTAAGTTAGGCAATATAGAACTTCAAGTCAAAACAAAACAATTATGAAGAACAGAAAATACAGGGGATTAAATGTTTCAGGACAATGAGACAAAGATATCATCATCATAATCTCATGTCAAGAAGCTTCAGCCATCACTTTAGAGTTCTCCACTGCACTCCTAGGACATGGCTCCATCTGGACCCCCCAATGTGAGACAGAGAGGGGACACAGTCAGACAGGGTGGGCCAGGCTGTGGGTTCACTCATGGTATGGATTCAGGAACGGGCAGGAATAGTGGAGTCTACAGGGGTGTACCAATTCTTCTCTAACGGCATTGGATTCATCAAGATGTGTATGTGTGGGAGTGAATGAATGTGTGTTAAAGGTGTATGTATACACCCATCATGTGCAGTACATGTAAATAACTGGACACTCGTTGGGATTCTGGTGGGAGGGGAATGTGACATGGGTGCATGCAGAAACCAGAGAGGCTGTCCTTTCCTTTAGAAAGAGAGAAGGGGTTTGTTCCTGAAAGCCAGACAGAAGATAGTCCATGTTGTGCCTCAGCAGCTGCAGGCCTCTGCTGAAGGCTTTGCTCGATCATTCCTGTCCAGCTTTATGGGTTCCGGGAATTCATTATACAGCTCCACCTCAGTCTCCTGATAAAAATAAAAGAGGGAGAAACAATGAGAAATGGAGAAACTGGGATCTAAGTTTTGCTCTTCTACTTAAGTAGTCCTCTGAAAGAACAGTCAACAAAACCAAGGCCTGTCTCCCACTTGAATCTTCTCTTTATGCCAGACTGGGTTCAAATGCCTTCTGTTTCATTGTTCTGAATCTGCCTTCTGTTTCATTGTTCTGTATATAATTATTGTTTGGATAACCTTATTTAACATATGTGTTGATATTTATTGTTTAACTCTATGTGATGCGCACTAAATTATCACAGGGAATTATTGTAATGTTTGTTTATGTGTCAATTAATCCCATAAGGAATGGGTTGCCAACTGGCGATTTGACACAAAAATAAAATGTCATTCATTCACCAAAACCCCCAATTCCCTCCTGTGAGCTGCCATGATGATCCTGGCCCAACCCACCTGTTTGAGGGCATTGCGTGCGATGGTCTGGAAGGCCTGCTCTACGTTGATGGCCTCCTTAGCACTGGTCTCAAAGTAGGGGATGTTGTCCTTACTCTGACACCATGCCTGAGCTCGCTTGGTCGTCACCTGGGTGTGTAGGGAAATACATTCACAAACATCAGATGAGATCTATGAGGAGACTCCAATATTGGTGAAAAACACACATTAGATCGTACCCTGCTACTGAGAAACTTTGAATCATATGTATGGAAACTCCACTGCAGATGACATTAGCATTAGGGCCAATGACTGTAGTACTAGAGGTGGTAACATTAGATGTGGTAACGCCTATAGTCATCTGTCACCCACCTGTCTGTTCTCCAGGTCGATCTTGTTGCCTAGCACCACAAAGGGGAAGTTCTCGGGGTCCCTGGGACTGGCCTGGATGAGGAACTCGTCCCTCCAGCTGTCTAGAGTCTTGAAGGTGTTAGGAGCAGTCACATCAAACACCAGCACACAGCAGTCTGCCCCGCGGTAGAACGCCACACCCAGAGACTGGAACCTCTCCTGCCCTGCCGTGTCCCAGATCTGACCATGTGGACAGGTGGAGGGAGCGATGGAGGGAAGAAAGGAGGGAGGGAAAACGTGACAGAAGGAAAGAGGGTTAACTATTGCTGGGAAACATGTTGTTTTCTTCTGAACTAAGATCTTAAACTAATCACACTGTCATGTAATCAGACTTGTTTGGTTGCCACTTGAAGTTTGCATCAGTGTTACCAAAAGCGTACTTGATCCCCCATTGGTATGACAAGTTGTTTGCATTTCCTTAGTATGTAGCCTAAAGGTTAAGAGTGTTGGGCCAATAACCGAAAGGTTGCTGGTTCAAATCCCCGAGCTGACTAGGTGAAAAATATGTCAACGTGCAATTGAGCAAGGCACTTAACCCTGTAAGTCACTCTGGATAAGAACATCTGCTAAATGACTCAAATGTAAATCAGACAAAACAGGTGTACCCGTTTGGCACTTCTCAGCCTGAAAATGGTGTGTATCTTTGTAATTACAGGGCTCATTTTTAAAAAGTGACCTTGGTCTCAACATTACTCCCTGTCAAATTTAAGGGTATATATAAAAATCAAATGAAGTGCTCCAATGATATACTGTTTATTAGGGCTGACCTCATTTAGTCGACTGGTCGATTTTTTGGTCAATAGGCTGCTGGTTGACCAACATTTCTTTAGACCGACATTTCTTTAGACCGACATTTCTTTAACAATTTAGAATTTTTCTAATGGTGCACAAGATACCTGTCTGATTCGCACCTGTCTCAGTGGACTAATCCATTGCGGAGACCACGGGGATGGCATAGTCCATCACTCCATGTGATACTGAAATTGTATATGGTTATATTATACAAAAATAATGGTGCAACACTAATAAATGGAATATTATTTAGAACAAATGAACTTTCTCCCGTGTTGGATATGGTCGCTGTCCGCGGTTCTGAAAAATAATCTTCAGTATGCCATAGAACTGGTGCCTTTCCCCATGTTAATACGTGCATAATTGCAAAGTGAACCAGCATTTTGGGATTGAGAACAATGCAGCGGAGGCGGCAGCAGCATAGAAGAGGAAACAGCCCTTGCCTTAGCCTAACTGTCTAAGAAAATTAAGAGGAAACCCCAATTTAATTACAGTTGAAGTCGGAAGTTTACATACACTAGTTTTAATGACTCCAACCTAAGTGTTTCAACCACTCCACAAATTTCTTGTTAACAAAATAGTTTTGGCAAGTCGGTTAGGACATCTACTTCGTGCATGACAAGTAATTTTTCCAACAATTGTTTACAGACAGATTATTTTACTTATAATTCACTGGGCTAGAAGTTTACATACACTAAGTTGACTGTGCCTTTAAACAGATTGGAAAATTCCTGAAAATTATGTCATGGCTTTAGAAGCTTCTGATATGCTAATTCACATCATTTGAGTCAATTGGAGGTGTACCTGTGGATGTATTTCAAGGCCTACCTTCAAACTCACTGCCTCGTTCCTTGACATCATGGGAAAATCAAATGAAATCAGCCAGGACGTCAGAAAAAAATCATTGTAGACCTCCACAAGTCTGGTTCATCCTTGGGAGCAATTTCCAAACGCCTGAAGGTACCACACGTTCATCTGTACAAGCAATAGTACACAAGTATAAACACCATGGGACCACCCAGCCGTCATACCGCTCAGGAAGGAGACGCATTGTCTCCTAGAGATGAACATATTATGGTGCGAAAAGTGCAAATCAATCCCAGAACAACAGCAAAGGACCTTGTGAAGATGCTGGAGGAAACGGGTACAAAAGTATCTATATCCACAGTAAAACGAGTCCTATATCGACATAACCTAAAAGGCCGATCAGCAAGGAAGAAGCCACTGCTCCAAAACAACCATACGGTTTGCAACTGCACATGGAGACAAAGATCATACTTTTTGGAGAAATGTCCTCTGGTCTGATGAAACAAAAATAGAACTGTTTGGCCATAATGACCATCGTTATGTTTGGAGGAAAAGGGGGACGCTTGTAAGCCGAAGAACACCATCCCAACCGTGAAGCGCGGGGGTGGCATCATCATGTTGTGGGGGTGCTTTGCTTCAGGAGGGACTGGTGCACTTCACAAAATAGGTGGCATCACAAGGATATATGGATATATTGAAGCAACATCTCAAGACATCAGTCAGGAAGTTAAAGCTTGGTCGCAAATGGGTCTTCAAATGGACAATGACCCCAAGCATACTTCCAAAGTTGTGGCAAAATGGCTTAAGGACAACAAAATCAAGGTATTGGAGTGTCCATCACAAAGCATCATTCCTATAGAACATTTGTGGGCATAACTGAAAAAGTGTGTGTGAGCAAGGGGGCCTACAAACCTGACTCAGTTACACCAGCTCTGTCAGGAGGAATGGGCCAAAATTCACCCAACTTATTGTGGGAAGCTTGTGGAAGTCTTCCCCAAATGTTTGACCCAAGTTAAACAATTTAAAAGCAATGCTACCAAATACTAATTGAGTGTATGTAAACTTCTGACCCACTGGGAATGTGATGAAAGAAAGAAAAGCTGAAAGATATCATTCTCTCTACTATTATTCTGACATTTCACATTCTTAAAATAAAGTGGTGATCCTAACTGACCTAAGACAAGGAATTTTTACTAGGTTTAAATGTCAGGAATTGTGAAAAACCGAGTTTAAATGTACTTGGCTAAGGTGTATGTAAACCTCCGACTTCAACTGTATACATTCCTCTTGTCCAGATGGAATAAGGCAGTGTGCAGTACGATGGTGATTGCATCATCTGTGGATCTATTGTTATATTGTATTGCAGGTAAAAATGACTACGACAGAGGGCTGCCTCGCTTCTAGTTCTTAGGATTTTCTTGTTCAACAAGCATTTTGCTACACTTCTACACTCGTTAAATGCAAGAGAAAGGCCATAATATCTTATTCCAGCCCAGACACAATGTAGATGTTGGCCACTAGATGGCAGCAGTGTATGTGCAAAGTTTTAGACTTATCCAATGAACCATTGCATATCTGTTCAGAATGTGCCTAATTGGTTTAATAAAACTTTTTCAAGTTCATAATTGTGCACTCTCCTCAAACAATAGCATGCTATTCTTTCACTGTAATAGCTACTGTAAATTTGACAGTGCAGTTTGATAAACAAGAATTGAAGCTTTCTGCTCATATCAGATATGTCTATGTCCTGGGAACTTTTTTTGTTACTTAGCCTACATTAGCTCAACCGTCCACAGGGGAGACACCGATCCTGTGTAGGTTTACTAGCCTTTCAAAGCACTTCATGACACAAGTGAGTGGTAAGGGGCGGTAGTCATTTAGTTCAGTTACCTTTGCTTTATTGGGTACAGGAACAATGGTGGACATGTTGAAGCAAGTGGGGACAGCAGACTGAGATAGGGAGAGATTGAATATGTCCGTAAACACTCCAGCCAACTGGTCTGCGCACGCTCTAAGGATGCCGCCTGGGCTGGCTGCCTTGCAAAGGTTAATACACTTAAATGTCTTACTGTCGTCAGCCATGGAGAACGAGAGCTGACAGTCCTTGGGAGCGGACCATGTCAGCGACACTGTGTTATCCTCAAAGCTGGCGAAGGCTATCTTGTCCGGGAGCATTACATTGGTGTCTGAGAAGTGGCTGGTGTTCCCCTTCATAATCTGTGATTATCTTGGGTCTGTCACATACGCCTCGTGTCTGAGCTGTTGAATTGGGAATCCACTTTCTTTCTGTACTGACGTTTTGCCCGTTTGCCTTACGGAGGGCATATTTGGTCAAATTCCCAGTCACCTTGCCGTACTTAAATGTGGTGGTTCGCACTTTCAATTATCACGAATGCTGCCATCTATACAGGGTTTTTGGTTTGGATAGGTTTTAATGCTGCCATCAAATTCCCAGTCACCTTGCAGGGTGGTTTTTCAATTATCACGGTTCTATACAGGGTTTTTGGTTTGGATAGGTTTTAATCGCCACAATGGGAACAACATCCCCTATACACTTCCTGATGAACTCAGTCACTGTATCAATATATACAATGTTATTCTCAGAGGCAACCTGTAACATGTCCCAGTCCACGTGATCAAAACAGTCTTGAAGCATGGATTCCGATTGGTCAAACCAGCCTTGAATAGACCTTAGCATGGGTACTTCCTGTTTGAGTTTCTGCCTATAGGAAGAGAGGAGTAAAATGGAGTCGTGCTCTGATTTGCCAAAGGGAGGGTGGAGGAGGACCTTGTAGCCATCCCAGAAGGGAGAGTAACAATGGTTAAGAGTTTTTGAAGCACAAGTACTGCAGGCGATGTGTTGATATAACTTCGGTAGCATTTTCCTGATTTGCTTTACTGAAGTCCCCAGCTTTAATAAATGCGGCTTCAGGATAT
Source organism: Oncorhynchus nerka (assembly GCF_034236695.1). NCBI lineage: Eukaryota > Metazoa > Chordata > Actinopteri > Salmoniformes > Salmonidae > Oncorhynchus > Oncorhynchus nerka. Next base: position 65,890,504 of record NC_088397.1, on the reverse strand, counting down.
GCAGTTTACACAAGGTCCAGTGTAGTTCCTTGAGAGCTGTCGTGGTATCGAATTGAAGATATACACACGGCTGTGACGATAACCCGAAGAAAATTCTGTATGGAGGTAATGCGGTCGACATATGATTGTGACGTATTCCAGGCCGGGTGAACAAAAGAACTTAAGTTCCTGTACGTTACCACAATCACACCATGAGTCGTTAATCATGAAACATACACCTTCGCCTTTCTCGTTCCTGGAGTACTATATTCCTATCTGCATGATGTATTGAAAACCCAGCTGGCTGTATGGACGGGGACAGTATATCCAGAGAGCCATGATTCTGTGAAACAGAGTATGTTACAGTCCCTGATGTCTCTCTGGAAGTAGATTCTTTATTTTCTCCACAGACTGAACATTCGTGACTAGTATACTCGGAAGCGGTGGATAGTGTGCCCACCTCCTGAGTCGGACTAAAAGTCCACTCCGAATACCTCTTCTACGCCGGTGGCGTCTTGGAGCTGCCTCTGGGATAAGTTCAAATGCCTTGGATGGTACGAACAAAAGATACAATTCAGGAATGCTGGTGAGTTACCGCCTCTCTGATATCAAAAAGTTATTTCCGGCTGTATGTAATAATGCAAAGAAAGTTTTGGGCTAATAACGTGAGAAAGAACATTATAAAAACAAAATACTGCAAAGTTGCTTCGGAGCCTGAAACAAGGCGGCCATGTCTATCGGCGCCATCTTTATTATTGAATATTGTGGCTGTGATGGTGGTGCTGTAGCCACGTTTCTGTACCTGCATTGTGACGAGCCGATCGTCCACCATCACCTCCTTGGTCAGGAAGTCAGCTCCTATTGTGGCTTTGTACTGGTTACTGAACTTCCTATTCACATACTGGTTCATCAGGGAGGTCTTCCCAACTCTGAGAAGGAGAGAGATATGAAGGGAAAGAGAGGTGGACAACAAGCAGGGGAAAGAAAGGTGTTAAAGATAATTATTCATCTATTTACATGGCTGCATTATTCCATCTATCCATTCAGTCCTAACGATGAAAGAGGAACCATGGCCAATAGCTCATGAGCCAAACTCAATGAGGAGCAGAGAGAGATCAGACACCATTAAAACCCCATTAGAGGTGCTCTGATGCAATACTGTGGACACTCACCCTTTAAACCCCCTATGCTCCTTTGAGACCCTCTTTCAAAGTCACTGAGCGCTCTAATTCTAGCCATGTTAGCCAAAATAATGGGCAACTGGGCATTTGTATACATGACCGTAAGCATGACGGGATGTTTTAATTGCTTAATTAACTCAGGAACCACACCTGTGTGGAAGCACCTGCTTTCAATATACTTTGTACCCCTCACTTACTCTAGTGTTTTCTTTATTTTGGCAGTTATCTGTAGATGTGTGGCACAACCAAACAGCAGTCTGACTGTACAGGAAGACTGTAGTAGACTGCAGTTTCTAATGAATCTGGAATACCCAAACAGCAGTCTATTATCAAAGTGGAAAACGAAACACTGGTCAAACAGGAAGAGAACACAAATACTCGGTGACTAACCCAGAATCCCCAAGGATGATGACTTTCAGGAGCACTTTCTTCCTGGACGTCATTCTGTCGTGTCTGAGGAGAGACCACACACACAAAATCAGGGTTGAGTCTCAATCTCTCCTTCCTCGTGAACGAGTGCACACTTCAGTACTCCCTAAACATTTAAAAGCATTGTATTGATGTAGGCCAAGAGGGAGTTTCCATTTACCAGTCATTTCCTTTCAAATCCATACTTTGGGAGAAAGTTGATTATTTGGATGCAACCCAGGACTTGGACTATGCACTATGGGCGGTATCCAGACGCACACGAGATGATTTAATAAGGCCCGCCATGATGTCTTAGTTTAAAAATTATATATATTTTTTGTATAATTAGTTTCTTCCAAATGATTAAAACCAAATTGAAACTGTGTAGACATAATGTATCTTCAATGTGTCCAACTCGCTAACAATCATCAAAACTAAAGCTAGACAGTAAGGGAGCATCCGAAATTCCAGAAATGATGGATAGCGGATCATTATTTGCACATTTTGACGGCGAGGAAATAACACATTTTCAGTGTGGCCCTACCGGGGTCCAGACCATGGTGAAGACCAAACGGACCCCCGGGGGAAATAAGTTTGACACCCCTGCGCTACCTAAACACAAAAATATGCACACACCTGGAAAAAAGTAGTTCTTGCAAATATATTGACCTGATTTCTCTAGACATTTTATATTTTTCAAATAGTTTCAAACTGATCGCTGGGGTTGAAATCCATAGCTCCGCACCATGAGCGTCAGAAAATGCTATAATGTGTGTGATTTAGCACTGTGTGTACTGTAGAGTGAGTGCTATTCCACTGGGCATCAGACTTAAACTCTTCATTCCAGTCATGTGTTCCCTAATCTCTCTCACACACACACACACACACACACACACACACACACTCTGAGGACTAGATCGTGTTTCACATCAGAGGCGAAAGAACGACTTCCAGGGTGGCCGTTCCCAAACTCCAGTTTTAATAAGTGATTAGGCTTCAATACTAATGGCAAACATCCTAACTTTGAGGGCACATTCTCTCAATGGAGAAACCTAGGTGAGATCTCTCACCAAGGCACACACACCTGGTGCAGTGTCATGGGAAAGAACCCAGCACAGTCCTATCTGGCACTGACTGAGATAAAGGATAATAGAAAAGCCCCCCAATGTTATACTGAAACAATGACGAGAATGACCCATTCAAATCCATCTTGTGTTTATCATGGGAAACAACAATGTAACAGCCAGGCCAACAGTCAGATTAATGAGTACAACAGCCTTTGTCCGGCCTATTACCATCAAGATATATGTCCGTCTAAACAAAGAGAGTAACTTGCCAGTTAGTAATGAGGATAGGCCACCGCTACACAATCCCCAACATTCCCCTGTATGTACTATCCATTAGGCTTGGGCGGTATCCAGACTCTCATACCAACCTGGTGCCATGCCGGGATATTCGGTAATACTGGCACTGGACACAAGGGGCACTACTTTCAGACCACACAGCCTCGAATCCGAAGGTTAACAATGCTAACAAATACATATACAATCCCATAGAGAACTCTGGCTAAATGCTAACGAGGACAATGTGAACATTTCATACAGTCTCTGACAAACTATTTGCAAGTGAAATTGTCTTGACAACATTAATTTGCTTTGACTCTAGTGTTCCATTTGTACATGTGCACAACAAAAATGAAAACAAGTCAAACATCACACTGTTCTTTCCCCTAAATTCTCTTTCCCCTCTGTGTCTCATTCACTCACGTGTGCTGAGTACGCACACAAGCTTCCGTTCGGCCAACAGAAATAAATGCCTATAAAAACATATTTAACTAATGGGATACAGGAGCAACATTCCTTGCCAAAAAAACAAACAGTTTCATCACAAATTCAAAATGGGCTGGTTGATTGAAGTAGAAAATGTGTTCCAGCAACAAGCTGCGATTTTTGAATAATTGCATTCCATCTATTTTCCTCTTAAGCTACTTTGCAAACTGCTAGTGCCATCTAGAATTGGTTAGCCTAGGCAAATAACCCCCCTAAACATAGACCGGTTCCACACTAAAAATATGCAAAAACATTAGTTTGATAAAGACAGAGCATATTTTCATCAGAATCATTAAGCCTGGGCCTACTCACCAAGCAGATGTTGTGGCCGTAATTCATCCCCATGCAGTGTTCAATGTGGAATCGTTCATCCATATAGAACATTCCAAAGAACAGGCAGAAAACTAAATCGAATATCTGTATATTGAAAAGACAAATTTTGGTTTGTATCACTGAACAAAAATTGTCTTTCAACTCGCTAAATTGAGACCCGTTTTAAATGATCACAGAGAATAACTGTTCCAGGCATGAGATAAGCATCACTTTGCACTGGAAACGTTTTTTATTAGGAAAAATATTCTGGTCAATTTAATTCTGCTATATTACATCATATGTTTTTACTATAAAATAGCAGTGACTTGACTGTGACAAGGGCTCAGGAAAAAAACTAAATTAACAAAACAAGGCTATGCCACAGCACAGCCATAGTCCTCTACAAACAAGCGCCACTGCTGAGGTTGCTGCCTTTTTGAAGATAGTGTTCCACGATATACACTACCGGTCAAAAGATTTAGAACACCTACTCTTTCAAGGGTTTTTCTCTATTTTTACCATTTTCTACATTGTAGAAACTATAAAATAACACATATGGAATCATGTAGTAACCAAAAAAGTGTGAAACAAATCCAAATATATTTAATATTTGAGATTCTTCAAAAAGCCACCCTTTGCTTTGATGACAGCTTTGCACTCTTGGCATTCTCTCAACCAGCTTCACCTGGAATGCTTTTCCAACAGTCTTGAAGGAGTTCCCACATATGCTGAGGACTTGTTGGCTGCTTTTCCTTCACTCTGCGGTCCAACTCATCCCAAACCATTTCAATTGGCTTGAGGTCAGGTGATTGTGGAGGCCAGGTTATCTGATGGAGCACTCCATCACTCCCCATGGTCAAATAGCCCTTACACGGCCTGGAGGTGTGTTGGGTCATTGTCCTGTTGAAAAACATATGATATGGGATGGTGTGTCACTGCAGAATGCTGTGGGATGATGTGTCGCTGCAGAATGCTGTGGTAGCCATGCTGGTTAAGTGTGCCTTGAATTCTAAATAAATCAGTGTCACCAGCAAAGTACCCCTACACTATCACACCTCCTCCTCCATGCTTCCCGGTGGGAACCACACATGCGGGGCTCATCCGTTCACCTACTCTGCATCTCACAATTTACCAGATTGACTGACCTTCATGTCTTAAAGTAATGATGGACTGTCATTTCTTGCTTATTTGAGCTTTTCTTGCCATATTATAAACTTTGTCTTTTACCAAATAGGGCTATCTTCTGTATACCCCCTAACTTGTCACAACACAACTGATTGGCTCAAACACATTACGAAGGAAAGAAATTTCACAAAATAACTTAAGACACACCTGTTAATTAAAATGCATTCCAGGTGACTACCTCATGAAGCTGGTTGAGAGAATGCTAAGATGTAGAAAATATTAAAAATAAAGAAAAACCCGGAAATGAGTAGGTGTCCAAACTTTTGACTGGTACTGTATATGTATACTACCGTTCAAAAGTTTGGGGTCACTTAGAAATGTCCTTGTTTTCGAAAGAAAAGCATTTTTTTTGTCCATTAAAATATCAAATTGATCGGAAAGAGGATGTAGACATTCTTAATGTTGTAAATGACTATTGTAGCTGGAAACGGCAGATTTTTTATGGAATATCTACATAGGAGTACGGAGGCCCATTATCAGCAACCATCACCCCTGTGTTCCAATGGCATGTTGTGTTAGCTGATCCAAGTTTATAATTTTAAAAGGCTAATTGATCATTAGAAATCCCTTTTGGAAATATGTTAGCACAGCTGAAAACTGTTGTTCTGATTAAAGAAGCAATACAACTGGCCTTCTTTAGACTATTTGAATATCTGTAGCATCAGCATTTGTGGATTCGATTACAGGCTCAAAATGGCCAGAAACAAAAGACCTTTCTTCTGAAACTCATCAGTGTATTCTTGTTCTGAGAAATTAAGGCTATTCCATGCGAGAAATTGCCAAGAAACTGAAGATCTCGTACAGCGCTGTGTGCTACTCCCTTCACAGAACAGCGCAAAATGGCTCTAACCAGAATAGAAAGAGGAGTGGGAGGCCCCGGTGCACAACTGAGCAAGAGAACAAGTACATTAGAGTGCCTAATTTGCAAAACAGATGCATCACAAGTGCTCAACTGGCAGCTTTATTAAATAGTACCCGCAAAATATCAGCCTCAACAGTGAAGAGGCGACTCCGAGATGCTGGCCTTCTAAACGGTATACACCGGTATAATGCCCAAGCCTACCATCCATCCACAGCCCTCACTCCACTCACCCTTAATTAAGTGAAACACAGGGATGTCCCATCTGGCCAAAGCCTGACACTTCTCTCCATTTTCAGAGCTGATACTTGTAAAAAAAAAGGTTCCAAAATAACAACACTTACACAACCCCCTGGACAGTGGTCACTGTCTTTCTCTCTCTCTCTCTCTCTCTCTCTCTCTGTGTGCGTTGTCCCAGCTGTGGCTCTGTGGGGTCAGAGCCTAGAAACAGGGTAAGTGACCCTTCGTGTCCAGGCCCTGTGATCCACTCTTAGTCTCGGTCTGTGAACAAGCCATAGCCATTAACAAGCCATGTGTTTCTATTGATAAACTACTAACTAGGCCTCTGGATCTGTACTCAAAATACAACCCATAGGCGACCGCCAGCAGACATCTAACTACAGACAACTGCTCCACCTGTGAGACTTTTAAAGATTGTTTAGCCATACTCATAAATCCAACATTAATATGATAATGACAAATGGTGGCTATATTTACAAACAGTCTTAACTTACATCACTGCACAGACATCAGAGTTGGCCAAACACTCTAGTTCTCCTCTGAGTACAAGAACCCCTTCAGTGCTCCTGCTCTGCTCTCCATTAACTAGTGAAGTGTGGTGAGGTAGGGGCCATTTTTGAATACTGAAAATCCTCGCTTTCTGGCTTCTTTGAAAAACTCATTGGCTATCCAACACTTATGACCTGTGTTTCCCGAAGGAAACAAGGAATAAAGAGCAAACTTTTAAAGCATTCGAACAGGGCCAGTGTATTGACTCTGGAGCGTGGAGAACAGCCCTTCAGGATGGCCCACTGGGCATGCCAACACCATAGTCTCATACATGACTACCAGAGAAGACTACTGACCATTAACCTCCAACTCAGAGAGGCTAGGGGTCAGGTAGCCTGGAGTTCCAGTATGTATAGAGGTTCTCCATAACGTGAAGAATGGATTCCTAAAATACTGGGTTGATCGTCTGACTGTCATCACTAGACTAGGCAGTGAATCACGGTTATATTTCACATTTCATGGTCATTAATATAGTATGCATTGTTCTCTTGTGGGAGTAGCATGACATCATGCATAACATGATGACTCCAGCAAATCCCAAACAGTGTTCTTTGGTTATGGTCTGATGCCCTCTGTCCATGATGTTGGATTCTAAACACTGCACAGGGAGGGAGAGGTGGAGAGACAGCTGGGACCAGTCACTTCAATGATTTGTATGCATATACAGTGGGGCAAAAAAGTATACTTATTTTCCACCACAATTTGCAAATAAATTCATTAAAAATCCTTCAATGTGATTTTCTGGATTTTTTTCCCCTCATTTTGTCTGTTATAGTTGAAGTGTACCTATAATGACAATTACAGGCCTCTCATCTTTTTAAGTGGGAGAACTTGCACAATTGGTGGCTGACTAAATACTTTTTTGCCCCACTGTACACCCAGATACAGCGGCACATTCAGACACAAACAAAGTCTAAATATAGGCTAGATGTGTTGTGCATAAATAACCCTGATGAGATTAACTCATTTCCAAACATGTCACATACTTAACACCCTCAATGTTACCAGGTTGACAGCTGCACCTGAGTCCCTGCTAGTGTGACTCCCGCAGCTGGAGATACTGTGAGTGTGACTCTAACGAGGGGAAAGGTCATCTCTATGCTGACAAAATGTCTAGCTGGAAAGCACAGTATCATGCCTATGTTGTAGTGGAACTATAACCAACACTGTAACTGAATATAACCAACATACAAATGAATAGTTGTCATAATATAAACTAGTATAATTGTTAAATTGTATTTATAGGAATCCTACTGTAAAAAGTTAGTTGTTACTGTAACAACCCCAGTCCTCGCCTAATCTGCAACCCATGACACTGCGTTATAGAAGTCAGATCACATGGGAGAAAGATTTCCACAAGCTCAGGACCGACAAGACGTTTGTTTTACAATCGACTCACTGGGATCCTACGTGTGACATATCTAACAAACAATGCATGAATCAATCTTCTGTACAAAGAAATTATATGTAATGTTCCATAAAATGTTGTTTTGAAACATGGAAGCTTAGCTATTTGGAATGTCCTGAACCTTCAATTTGCGGCGTCGTTGTTGTTCAAACTATACTAAATATTTTCGGCCATGTCCACATTAGAACGCAATGTTCACTCCGTCGGAGCTGACAGGACAGGAGGCCCACGGCTACACCGTCCCCGACCTATTGCTCAATTCGTCTGCAAGAGGCCGCCCCACTGTGACGGTCGCCCATTTCTTGTATTCCCCCTGTAACGTTAGACCATGAACAAAAGCTTTCCCTATGAAATAATGTTATATTATGTCGCAGTCATTAGCTAGTTAATTACATCTCAGAGCTTACCTTTAACTTCCAACACACCAGACCGCTGTATCGACTCAGGTGAGCCTCTTGTTGAATTTGAATAACTGTCACGAGCAAAATAGATAGCTAGTTAATGCGTTAGCTAGATTACCCAGTTAAAATGTTAATGTATCAAGTTGGTTTCTGCAGCTTGAGATGCTTATCTCTCTTTGATATTCAGATTCCCCGATTAGTATTTTCAGATTCCCTTCACATTAGTGTAAATACGTATATTTAGCTATATAATTTTTGTTCAGATTTTGTTGTCTTGTCTTTTGCCCTGGTTTCTTTTCGCGACTGATTTTTTCTCTCTCACTTCCTCCAAAACAACTAGTCTTGCGTCACCGCGCTGTAACGTAATCACGCACAAACAGGATACACCACGCCCACTTACTGCACCAGAGATGGATCTATAGTAAGTTTGTAAAATCCTTGTTTTTTATTGTACAAATTAATCTATTCTTAGTTCTCCAAATTGCAATAGCACATTTGCCCTGATATAACATGCCAGGCTAAAGAACACCATGAGCAGTAGGAGAGAAGCAGACAGCACCTAAACATGTTTTTATGGAAGATACATTTTGTTTTGGAAAAAAGAACAGCATACCTGGCATGACTGTCTATGTTCCATAAAACAATGGCGTATTATGTTACCCAAAGCAGACTGTCTCGAAACATACCACACATTTGCAGTCTATAGTCCATAGCATAATATCTCCCCTAGCCTAATATCTGGAAGAGTATTTTGTTTTTTTAATGTTTTTTATGTTTTAATGTTTATGTAGCCTAATATCTGGAAGTGTATTTTGTTTTTTATGTAGGGCTGAAAATGTCATTTAGGATCGCTATTGGTTATTATCACATTTCTGTGATGAAGACAGCAAATATGAGCACCACTAGAGGGCAGTCTTCGTTAATTTCTGGAAGAAGCTCTGAATACTGGTGAAGAGGGCGTTCTTGTGCAGGCCAAAAATCATTTCCAGTACTGATTTTGGGGGGGGGCCTATTGAGAGAACTGATCAACTCATAATTACTATCTTGCCTGAGCATCATATTCACCACAGATGTTGAGGAGCTACTCTCTGTTGTATCTACTGTCTGCAGCTGAATGATTTGTATAATGAATCTCATAAGTCAAATATACAATTATATTCAATCAAGGCTCCATAATAGAACTCTGTGATTCTAACTCAAGGTTCTGTTCTGTGTCTTGTTTTTTATCTAGAATGCAGCTGCTCAGCCCTGTACTTCATCATCAAAGTGCTGTAGTGTCCAATCTTACCCGGATATTTTCTGAGATTCTGAACTCCCTGAAGACATTCAGTCCTCCATGCTTGTCTGTGCATTCAAAGAAGGGACACTGGGACAGGGATGATGGACTGCTCTCCATTCATTTACATTACATTTACATTTAAGTCATTTAGCAGACGCTCTTATCCAGAGCGACTTACAAATTGGTGCGTTCACCTTAAGACATCCAGTGGAACAGCCACTTTACAATAGTGCATCTAAATCTTTTAAGGGGGGAGGTGAGAAGGATTACTTTATCCTATCCTAGGTATTCCTGAAAGAGGTGGGGTTTCAGGTGTCTCCGGAAGGTGGTGATTGACTCCGCTGTCCTGGCGTTGTGAGGGAGTTTGTTCCACCATTGGGGGGCCAGAGCAGCGAACAGTTTTGACTGGGCTGCGCGGGAACTGTACTTCCTCAGTGGTAGGGAGGCGAGCAGGCCAGAGGTGGATGAACGCAGTGCCCTTGTTTGGGTGTAGGGCCTGATCAGAGCCTGGAGGTACTGAGGTGCCGTTCCCCTCACAGCTCCGTAGGCAAGCACCATGGTCTTGTAGCGGATGCGAGCTTCAACTGGAAGCCAGTGGAGAGAGCGGAGGAACAACCATTCCTGACTGACTGAACACGTACTGTCTGACAGTGAGAGGGAAAATGCCAAAGGGAATGTCTGGAAGTGTCTTTGCCCCTTGGCTGGGGGCAGACTGTGTGTCCGTGGGTGTGTATTCTGTTGATGCATCCATTTGGCACATCCTAATGAGCAGTGGTGGAAGAAGTACCCAATTGCCATACTTGAGTAAAAGTATAGATACCTTAATAGAAAGTTACTCAAGTAAAAGTGGAAGTTTTTCCTTGAAGTACTTCTTGAGTAAATGTCTAAAAGTATCAAAAGTAAATGTATAAATCATTTCAAATCACTTATATTTTAAGCAAAGCAGACGACACCATTTTCTTGTTTTTAAAAAGTACGTACAGCCAGGGACACACTCCAAAACTCAGACATATTTTACAAAAGATGCATTTGTGTTTAGTGAGTCTGCCAGGTCAGAGGCAGTAGGGATGACCAGGGATGTTCTCTTGATAAGTGTGTGAGTTGGACCATTTTCCTGTCCTGTTAAGCATTCAAAATGTAATGAGCACTTTTGGGTGTCAGGGAAAATGTAAGGAGTAAAAAGTACATTATTTTCTTTAGGAATGTAGTGAAGTAAAAGTAAAAGTTGCCCAAAATATAAATAGTAAAGTAAAGTACAGATACTCCCAAAAACGACTTCAGTAGTACTTTAAAGTATTTTTTACTTTAGTACTTTACACCACTGCTAAGGAGTCGGGATGGCCCTAGTGTTAATGGACGAATTCCTGACTGCTCTACACTATTGAGTGCCTAGTCTTTAAGACCTGGTAGGAACTCAGTTGGTAAACACGTCCAGCAATAAACTAAATGGGGGGAGGATATACAAGAGAGGGTAGTGCAAGAAAAGATTTGGCCTCTTGGAGGAAAAGCGTCTCAAATATACACATACACATTTTTCACACAGACACACGTTAACAGGGGAGAGTTAAAGGCAGGCACTGACTGTCAGAGGGAAAGAGAGAGGAAGAGAGAGAGAGAGAGAGAGAGAAAGAAAGAGAAAAAGAGAGAGGGAGGTAGGTAGGAGGGGGAGGAACATGTGACTTGAGCATGTGTGTGAGATAAGAGACAAATGGAGAGTCGAGTAAAAATCCAGTCTACTGAAAATGTCTGTTCATTTGAGATAGGGATGCAACTCTACAACAAGCTCCTCGAACACTCCTCTGGTTTCTGTGTCCATAAACTGTGGGAGAGAGGGAGAGTGAGAGAGTGAGAGAGGGAGAGTGAGAGTCAAAGAGAGAGAGGGAGAGAGAGAGAGAGTCAGAGAGAGAGTCAGAGAGAGAGAGAGAGAGGGGATTGGTCAAGGAGATGGATGGATTGTGTGTGACCATGTGTCTGTGCGTGTGTGTGTGTGTGAGAATCAGGAGGTGTGTGCATTAGTGCGTGCCAGACAGCAAAGAGAGGCGCAGTTATCTAGGATTTTGAGCCAAAAGAACCGCACTAACAGAAAGAGAGAGAGAAAGAGAAACAGAGGGAGAGAGAAAAAATAGGAAGAGAAGTCGAGAGGATGAAATAGGTATATAGATAGAAACAAAGATAGAAAGAGACATACACAGAGATCGGGATTACAGTAAGATTAGAGTAAAAAAAGAGATAGACATGGAGAGACAGAAAAAGATGAAGTTCACACAGAAATAGAAGAAGGTTATATGGGCAGAGAGTGGAGGGACACCATCCAAGGCTTCAAACAAAGCATCAAGCCGACAGACTCAGGAGTGGAGTAGAAACCCATCAAGTACAACAAAAAAGGAAAAAAAGGACAAGTGGCACCAAAGAGGTGTGGGCACCCAAATCCAAGAGGCTGGCAAGGCGGAACTGCTTTAAGGTGAAAACCGGTGTCGGGAGGCACAGTAAACGACGAAACTCAGAGGTGTCTGAGAGACTGAATTCTGCCAGCTTTTCAAATTCTTTTAGGAGTTTCCCATGATTCTACTGGGCTCAATCGGTGTGGTCCCACTACTGCTGTCCCTGTGTGTGGGGGCCGTGTTGTCCCCCCCAGACGCACCCCCAGTCTGTCCCCACGCCCCTTGCAGGGACAGTTTGGTGGCCGCTCCGCCTGCGAGGATAGGGTCAGGGGGGTGTGAGGGGAGCCCTGGGACAGCGGGCTGCAGGGTGGTGGTTGCCCCACTGGCTGCCTCCGACCCCCCTCTGAGGGAGGAACACAGACAAGAAGTCCGACAGGTCCAGCCCGAGGTGAGTGACATCACCAGGTCAATCTGAGGTCATTTCCTGTGCTTTTCCCAGTAGAATGAGTGAGGTATTGATATAACTAACTCAGGTATTGTACACACCAAACAATGAGTATTCTGAGCTGGGTGGCACAGAGGAAGGCCTGGACAATGTTTGCTCGGTAGTGGTGATTAGATCATGCTGGTGCAGAGTCTCTGAGTCTGACACACCATGTCCCTCTGGTTTGTGTGGCAGGGGTGTAAAGTTTAGGCCACTGAAACAGTGACTATGGACATAACGTCACTCAGCCAATTGAAATGGAATTGAGCCCAACTCTGTAGCATAGTGGCATAGACACCCACTGGGTACACATTGGTTGAATCAACGTTTCCACGTAATTTAAATGAAATTATGTTGAACCAACGTGAAATAGATGTTGAATTGACGTCTGTGCCCAGTGGGTAGTATCTGGTGTCGTAAGCATTAGTGTCAGTGGTATAGTATGTGGAGAGCGGGCAACAGGTCCCTACTCTGGGGATTAGGGGCACTCTTCACTTGGCACCACTTGACAGATGCTTTCCAGAGATAACAATCAAATTGGGAGTAAAATTAGGCTTGGGTTTATAAATGTCCTCATCATATGGCTTTGCTGAGCTCATGCAATGACAGGTGTTCCACTGACATGGCTAGGAGGGATGTAAGCGTGACTGAGTGATTGAGTCTGTGGCAGTCATCTACTTTGCATGCCTTAGTGTCGGTTTGTGTTTGTGTGATGTGACTGTAAATGCTGGTACATGCATGTGTGTGTGTGTCATGTCATGACTGTAATGCTGTGTGTGGTCTCTGCAGGCAGGCGATGTGTCGGAGCGTCTGTTCCAGTTGCAGCGATGTATGCATTCCTTCCAGGAGCCGGGGGCCCCCAGGGGCCAGGCAGGCCAGGGAGAGGACACGCTGGGGGCCATTCTGGCTCTGATGGCTGCAGTGCTGACAGAGTGTGACCTTCACTGTCACAGCCAGGCCCTCAGGGCTATGGCCAGACGACTGGGTGAGGAGCATGGCGAACACCCACACATACACACACACAGATGCACACATTGTTACTACCTATCTTCTCTCTTTCTGTGTATCCTCCTGTTCATTCTCTTGATCCCTCTCCACACAATGACGGTGTCTCTCCTATCTCTTAAGAGGGCCACACACACTCACAGTTAACAAAGCCGTAGTGAGGCCTGGTCTGTGTCGGTCAGAGGTGAGTGCACAGGAATGCAGGGCTCTGTGTGGGATGAGTAAGGCAGATAGATAGTTCACTGGTATCTCACAACCCAGTGCACAACTCTTTAACCTTCACAAAACCACCATATAACTTATACAACAGATCAGAAGATAACTGCTATATGTAACTACAGTGGGATGGGTCCTCAATCTCACACAACCTCTTCTTGTTTTATGTGTTTAGAGGGGGCAGCGGTTGGGAGAGAGGGAGAGAAAGACTTGCTACTACTATTGAGAAGCATCACACAACACCCTCCAACAGGTGAGAGCAGTGTGTGTGTGTGTGTGTGTGTGTGTGTGTGTGTGTGTGTGTGTGTGTGTGTGTGTGTGTGTGTGTGTATGTGTGCATGTTTACTTGAGTGCATGTGTGCGCATGTGCGTACAAAATATACAGATGTAAGAGCGCAAGTGTGTGTGTGTGTGTGTGTGTGTGTGTGTGTGTGTGTGTGTGTGTGTGTGTGTGTGTGTGTGTGTGTATGTGTGCATGTTTACTTGAGTGCATGTGTGCGCATGTGCGTACAAAATATACAGATGTAAGAGCGCAAGTGTGTGTGTGTGTGTGTGTGTGTGTGTGTGTGTGTGTGTGTGTGTGTGTGTGTGTGTGTGTGCAGTTGCCCCCTCAGTGAGGCTGCATCCTCAGGACTGTGCTGAGATCTATCGTTTGGGGATCCGAGAGAACGGAATCTACACCATCCAGCCTGACCCACACAGACCTGCAGTCGAGGTACCACATAATACTTACACACACAAAATGCAAACCACCTGTTTGCTGTATGTGTGTTATGCACCATCTGTAGAGCTTGGAGGGGAACATGCAGTGAGAAAAAACAGACAAGGAGGGAGCTGATGTTACAGATTACAGTAGTACAGTAGCCTTGTTTGTGCAAGCCAGAACGGCTCACAGGAGCAGGAGCCCATCTCCTGTTTCTGTAGCATAAGGCAGCTTGATGTACAAGTACACCCTCTGGACAGGATGCTAGTCTATCACAGGGCCTTACCCCAAATATATCTCCTTACTGCTGAGTGCTAAGCAGAGATGCACCGTGTTCCATTTTTACAATCTTTGGTATGACTCAGCTGGGGATGGAACTCCCAACCTTCCAATCTCATGGCAGACACTCAAACCACAAGGCCACTGATTACAGAAAAATGTCTCAATGCGTTACATACTGTATCTCAATAATCACCCCGTATATTCTCTCTACTATTGGCAATGGTCAGGGAAACGTCATCATTATTGTGTCGGATGTCCAAGAGTTGTTACCTTTGCCCCTCCCCAGGCAGAGTGTGACATGGAGACGGCAGGCGGAGGGTGGACGATGTTCCAGCGTCGGAGAGATGGCTCGGTGGACTTCAATCGGACGTGGCAGGAGTATCGCGAGGGTTTTGGTTCCCCACAGGGAGAACACTGGCTGGGGAACGCAGCGCTGCATGCTCTCACCAACACTGGTCAACACCTACTGCGTATTCAACTGGAGGACTGGCACAAGCAGAAACGCCAAGCCACCTACAACACCTTTAGAGTGGCAACAGAGACACAGAAGTAATGGAAACACACAGATAGATAGGAAGACTAAGATGTACAGTGTATATTATACACAAATTAAAGAAATTGTTTGCCTCAAAATCAAAGATGACCAAATATATATATATATTTTTTTTTATACAAAAGTG
The DNA here is from genome assembly GCF_034236695.1 of Oncorhynchus nerka. Classification (NCBI taxonomy): domain Eukaryota; kingdom Metazoa; phylum Chordata; class Actinopteri; order Salmoniformes; family Salmonidae; genus Oncorhynchus; species Oncorhynchus nerka. The sequence continues at coordinate 65,875,123 of NC_088397.1, read as the reverse complement.
GGATAATGTCAAGATCAGTTCAGGTCCCACGGCATCTGAATGTGAAATTAGACAGTGCCTATCTTTAATGCATGTATCTGGATCTGCACAACTGATGGAGTATGACGTGGACTCATCTCAACATAAGACCTCTTTGGAAGTCAGTAAACATCTGACAAACTTTGATTTTGGAGTGAACATATCTCTTTAACATATAATAAACTAATACACTCATGGTGTTATGCTGTGTTCATAACCAAGTGGGAATGTGGCAATTTCCAGTTGTGAAGTAATAAATATGAGTTGGATGCATTCACATGCTTTAAACTCATTGAGATTGGCTAATGGCAAACAAGTTGCGGCAACTATCAACTAAAAGTACAGCTGTCGTGCTCGCAAACAAATTCTATTGTTCAAAAACACTTAATAGATAGCTTTTTATAAATTGTATTTTGTTGTTGGATGTAACTGCCGAAAATACTGTTATTGAGGTAATTTCCTTAGTAGGTGACATCAGGGGTCAGTATGTGGGAGAAGACAGAGATCAGGGATGATAGACGAGTGTCCCACTAGTAATTACCAGTTGGAGGGGCGTTCAAGTGTATTTTCCTAGTCGTATGTGGTAAATACCACCTTCCCACTTGGTTATGAACGCTGAGTAAATGTTGTCTCTCCTTCTCCCAGGTACCGTCTGACAGCACGGGAGTACTCTGGTGACGCGGGAAATGCCCTGAGCTACAGCAAACGCTACAACCACGACGGCCGAGCGTTCAGCACCAACGACCGTGATCATGACCGCTACACCTCGGGGAACTGTGCGCAGTACTACGGTGCGGGCTGGTGGTTCGATGCCTGCCTGGCGGCTAACCTGAATGGACGGTACTACCGCGGGCGCTACAGCGGGCTGACCAACGGCATTTACTGGGGCACCTGGTACATCCTGACAGACAGCCGCAGTGGAGAGCGCTACTCCTTTAAGAGTGTGGAGATGAAGACACGCCCACGCAACTTCTAATAATGAATGACTTGGGAACAGATTGAAATGGGACAGTTAATGTGAAGTAGCAATCTATAAAATGTAGGCCTACTACATACTCTGAGTCAGGTTCTGTATACATAAATCTAGCCTGGTCCCAGATCTGTTTGTGATGTGCTCCAGCCAGGGAAACCCTCATCTGGTTGCAGAGTATGTGAAGGTTATTGTTAACCAGCTGATGACTGGATGTTTGATTCACTGGATGATGTTGGGATAGTGAGCCACTAAATCACTTCTTCCAGGTGTAAATATAGTGCTAAATGGAAAAGTGGTTAGATGTCTCTGTCCTGATTTATAATTCAAGTATGTATTGAAGAAGTTGAATTACACCATTAACCAGCAGAATATGTGATCATAAAGGCTCATGGGTTCCTCACCCCTGCTTCATTTTTATTATCCATCATTTGCCATGTACTTTGCCACCCCGCATCTTTTTTTGTTGTGATATTTAAACGGCAGTAAAGTTTTCATACAGTATGTTATGCAAATCTTTCCACAAATTTGTAATGTAGAAATGTACATTGACAATCATGGCTTTAGTATAGAGAAATGATTATTGAAATACATTTCTATAACATTTGTAACCATTGACTTGACTTATTGTGTCTCTGAATATGGTTTACCAGTATTGTTTTGGGTAAATAAGATATGTCAACATATAAAACACAAAAGATGAACAGATTCTGCCTGAAAATCAGTTTAAAGTTATGTAAGAAAGGTACTTGACATCCAGGTGTCCTGTTAGGTCCATACGTATGACATTCTACACAGGTTTAATTCAATCACCCAAACAAGCATATTCATTTCAACCATCTGATAATCTCTTAAGGTGTCCATATTAGGAATGCCTCAGTCTCAGCAGGAGTTGTCAATAGATCTAAACCAGGGAGAATTAGCTGACCACGAACCTAAGTAAAGACCCCTCACCCTAAACCTGCATCATGTAGCAAATTACATTTTACAGAGTATGTGACAGTACCTGTCAGTTGAGTACAGTACTTTAGCAAAGCACCTCTTCATTTTTCAGGTCTGTAGTTTCACAAAAAATTCTAAGTTACACTATAAAATTTAAATAGTCAGAGTTTCATGGTGGCTGCTTCTCCTGTTCCCTCCCCCCTGGATATAGGCTCAGCTGGTGCCAGGTTCATGCAGAGGGGGGTCAGTTATCAGTTGGGTGATACTCAGACCCCTCAAAGCCATGGCCCGATAACATGCTAACGTGCTAATGTACAACAGAGGGGCAGCCGACAGCCAACTCAGCGCTCTCTACCCCTAGGTCTCCAGGCCCCTGTGTTCTGACTCCAGCTGTGGGATTGCTCAGCCAAACCCTAACTGTCTTTTCGTTTGAAATGATGCTATGACAGTCTACAGAGAAGAGCTCAGTTTTGGTAAAGGGCCTCCCCTTCTCCTACCACAAATAACCTGTAACAGCTTTCACACTGTCCCATACCAAAGTCCCACACAATGATGGCATTAGGAGCTCACACACTTTCTGACACACAGAGAGAGAAAGACACACACACATACTCAAATATTCACACACACACACACACACACACACACACACACACACACACACACACACACACACACACACACACACACACACACACACACACACTGACCCCCGGCTGGCCTTTGGAGTTGGCGTCAGACGGGCGGCTCCCTCTGGCTGTGGTTTACAGAGCTTTTTTGGGAGTTTAGAGTGTGTGTGTGAGCAGTGTGTGTGTGGGGGGGTGTACAGGGTGTGTGCGGGGATGTGAGTGTGTGTACGGGGGATGGTGAGGCTATGTGGTGGTGGTGGGTGAGGGGGTGTGTTAACTGCTTTGCCCGTTTTAGCAGTGTTCGCGAAGAGCTGCCAGTCTGAGTGGCTAATAATAACAACGAGGTGGGTTAGACGGACGGACATACCGCAGGTAGGCAGGCTCTCAACTAGCCACAGTATTTCACACACACTACCTATACACACAAACCAACAAGCACAAACACATACTGCCTGCAGCAAAGCAAACACAAACACTGTCATCAGCATAGCAGACACTATATGCGGTGCAGTTCTTAAATACGCAAACTTGACCACACAGTACTTCTGCATAAACACTACTTCCAGAAAAGCACACACACATTCATGCTCATGCACGTACATACAAACATCCACGCGCATGCACACACACGAATGGGAGGTGCATGATGTGCTTGGCTTAATAAAGACAAGCCTTTATTAGAGATGAAAAGGCTTCAAGCTGGCTTCTCCCCTCACAGACATGGTTTGATCATACCGCCTCAGTTATCATTATCTCTCTCTCTATCTATCTATATATCTCTCACACACACATACCCACACACACACTCCTGTGATGTCTCTTTTGCCATGTCATTGATTGACAGTTCTGGCTTTAATGTAACTTGATGTGGGATAAGAGACAATCTGCCCCCTTGTGTTTGGAGAACTGTTGATCACTGATACCTGGGTTGAGTTAGAAATAGTAAAACCAAACCAGGCATATTGTTCTCTATGAGGTTCATTAGCTATTAGTACTGACAAACTCAGACCTGAAAATATTTAGTTAGGATCAAAACCTGACAAGTTCACTGCCACTGATACAATCAACATTACATGACGTCAACGGAAATGTAGTATAATGGAGTTACAGTAATATTCAAGGGCAATGTTTTGTGGGCCTGCAAGAATCGCTGAACTGAGTTGAACATGTAGAAATTGAGAGGACTATCTCAGAACATATGAACATATGACAATGGAATATTGGATCACTACACACAATTAAGATGCCCACATTGATGATTAAAAACACTTGTCACTCAGTAACTCCTCATACCTGTAAGCATCTCTCTCCCCTTCTCCTCACCTCCCATCAGTGTTGCTTCTTTTGTGACCAATTGATTTATTTATGCATTTTTTTCATTGAGGGGGCTTACAGGTTGAATATACAAATTCATATAGTTTCATATTTAGTTCACATCATATCTCCACCCCCAACCTCCCATCCCATCCCCCCCCCTCAAACTAATCCAACCAACATGTTGTCTTCAATGAGGGGCAGTCGTTTACGAGATGCCAAGGTCATATTTTTTCCATATTCTGTTCCAGTTAAATGGTTGTTCAGATTCACTTACATTTGTGGTCCATACTTTGTTAATGGCTAGCTGAGAATATGAGCTTTCCAAAAGGTGTTTATATATTATAGAAATTTGTCCTTTCGGTAGCCCAGATAATTTGTTTATGAATCCCATCATTGGATGGTTTGGTAGTTGGGTTTCCAAAGGGACTCCATAGACCAGCATAGCTGACCTAAGTTGTAAATATAGAAAAAAAGGAGTTGTCTGGTAATGTTTGTATCTTTCAAATCTTGTGAATGTTCTCAAAAATGACTCTCCATGATATTGGCAAGGGTATGGATTCCACATTCTGACCATTTGGGGGATGCAAGGCATTACTGAGTGATATATATACACGTTTACAAACATTTCTAAAAACCTGTTTTTGCTTTTTTATTATGGGGTATTGTGTGTAGATTGATGAGGGGGAAAAAATCATTTAATACATTTTAGAATAATTCTGTAATGTAACAAAATGTTGAAAAAGTCAAGGGGTCTGAATACTTTCGGAATGCACTGTACCTGGTAAAATAATGGTTAATAAACAGCTCTAAGAGGGGCCCTATAAAATATGTGATTTTTCCCAAATTATGTTTCATATTTTCCTAAATGATGTTTTCTTGTTTATATATTTTCTCAATAGCCAGAAGGGGGCGACATGGGAAACATTGAACAGAAATTCAACCATAAACATATTCATTTGGACAACAGATATTCTGCCGGTTAAAGGAACTGGAATGTTTGTCCATCTATTGAGGTTGAGTTTCATTGATTTGAGCGCTCTGTTAAAGTTTCTGCCAATGATTTTACCTAAGGGAGGAAATATATCTACTCCCAAAGATTTAAACGAAACTATTGGGATTCCATAAGTAGAGATGAGTCCTCCATTGGGGGTCTTGAGGGACAGTAGGGCTAATTTGAGATGAATCTGAATTTATCCTATGATCTTCAAAGCATTTTGGAGAAATTGAGATACATTGCCCAGAAAAAGACAAATAATGTCAATGTATAGTGAGATGAAAGGATCAGTATATTTAAGGGAAATGTGTGTTATTTCCTTTGATTGACAAATTGCCTGGGCCAGGGGTTCCATGAATAATAAAAATAGTAAAGGAGAAATCGGATCGCAGTCTGCTGCTTCTAATGATTCTAAACAGAGCAGAGCAGATATTGCCTGTTATAACTATGGATGAGGGATTGGCATATAGTATTTTAATCATATTAATGGAATTGGAGCCAATTTCCCATATTCAGTCTTGTTGACATGGGAGGAACCGAGGACCCAGGGCTGTGTCACCACAGTATCCTGGCACGGTGTCTGGAGTGGGATGATAGTGGGGGTGCTGGAGGGCGAGAGGGGCACCTGTGGGCTGAGCTGCCCAAAGGCCGGAAGCCCAGCCTGGGCAGCGGTTAGCCAGCAACATCCCCCCTGAGAACCGCCATATGTTGCTGGGGGAAGTGGCACATGTGACCCGCGCCGTTTCAACAGCTCTGGAGCACAGAGTACACAGTGTTACGAACAACAACCTGCCTCACCTCACTTCGACACTGGTACTAGATAGACATTGGGCTACAGTGACCATGAGAGTCAGCAGACAGGCGCTCTCACAACCCACTCTCTTCTGGTTCTGTGCCAACATTACCATGGTAACCTCAATGCACTACTGGTGATGTTCAAGAGCAATATATGATCAAGAGGGACTCAGTGTTTCTCTTTTTCTGATGTTCTTGTATTAGATAGAACCTTTTGGGTACACGTGATATAAGCCTACATTCAGTTGGCCTGTTTAGTTGTGTAAAGTCCAATACATACTGAAATACTGTCAAATAGAGCGAATGTTATACAAAGACACCCAACACAATGAAACTCATCCTGACCCAAACAAGATTTGAAGCATGATTGTATATCCAGCCTTCCTTGGAGCTGTATTCTGACACACCCAGCAGATCTGAACACACTAACCCCCCCCCCAAGAGCAGATCTCAACACCAGATGGCAGTGTTGCTTGGGGATGACGCTTGAAGTCAAGAGAAGGTTCTGGAAAAAATATAATCTCTTTCTGATTTGTACCAAAAAATGAATCTGGGAAAAAACTAGCCAAAAGGCCTAAAAGGCTCATGCGAATACATAGAGGCACAGTGCCGCTACGTGCAGAGGCACAATGTGTAAGAGAGGTCTCCGTCACCAGACAATAGAAATGGTGTTTTGTAGGAAAATAAACAGTAAGGGAACATACAGTGCACACACAAAACGGCAGTGTGTATAAGAAACACATTGTGGCGGAGCAGAGTGGACGGCGACAGGGGACATGATCAGTGCCTCTCTATTGGAATAAGAGGCTGTTCCCACCACACTGGGTCTTGACGTCGTGAGAACTCTGTCCTTATGGTTCTCTGGCTGTATCATAGCCACAGTGGACGATCAGCTAAATATGATACCATCCTATGGCTATTGTACAGAGATTTGAAGAGTATTTGGGGAAAGTACATTCCAAACCTTTTAGTGCTGGGAATGACACACCCAATAATCGTGTGACCCTCTAAATAATCGGTATGTCAGAATGCAGTTCAACCACGACACACCAGTGGGTCCTAATGCGATCTTTAGGAACTGTTGAAAGTATGTAAATTCATGAATATTGAATAGCCATGAGAAAGTCATATGATAATAGCTGAGGTTGGCATTCCCACATCCAATCCTGTAGATATAGAATTTAGACTATCTTGCCTATGCCGTTCTGTACCATCACTCATTAATATATCTTTATGTACATATTCTTCATCCCTTTACACTTGTGTGTATAAGGTAGTAGTTGTGGAATTGTTAGGTTAGATTACTCGTTGGTTATTACTGCATTGTCGGAACTAGAAGCACAAGCATTTCGCTACACTCGCATTAACATCTGCTAACCATGTGTATGTGACAAATAAATTTGATTTGATTTGAAGCTTCTGCTGACATGAGTCATGCTAAACCTCATCTCAACACTTGGGGCACTAGACCCTGGCCTAAGGGTCATGAGGAGCGCATAGAGTGAGGGGATGGTAAGAGAGAGTGGTGACGTGATTCAGAGTCCCTGGGCCTCAAACCCTTATTGTCCTAAGCTGAGAAATGAAGCCTTGGCTCTCAGCTACAGAGGCAGAAGAGGAGTTGTGAACAGAAGAGATTAGAAAAGGGAATACAGAGAAAAGCGAAAAGAGAGCTCAGTATGTGAGAAGCAGCAGTTTCTCTTTTTCCCTTTTAAGATCTTTACTGTGTAAAGATCCGTATGAAGGGATGCAATGCACTCTGGGCCGCAAGCAAGATGAGGTGAGTGAATTTGGGGAGGGAAGGAATGTGAGTGTGTTGTGTTGTGTGTCGGGGGGAGGGGTGGGGGTGTTAGTAAGGTGGTGGGGGGTTAAGAGTCCGTTAGGGGTGCCTCTCCCTGACCACCAGCCCACTGAGAGGGGACGGATGTGTCTGCTAATAATACCGGGCCTGCGGCAAACCAGAGCAAGGCAGCATTCCGTTAGAAACCGGATCCCACCAGAACAAGTGTATCCTGATGTGGTGAGTAGAGGGGGTAGGGGAGGGAGGGAAGGAGAGGACAGGGGCGCCATATGGCTGGCATCACTCTCCTTCTTTCTCTGTTTCTATCGCTCTCTCTGCATTCACAGAGGTGGCAGATGGGTGGAGTGAAAGAGGGGAGAGGTGTGGTGGAAGTAGAGGGGCTTTTTTGCGGAATGGGGGTTGTTTTGTTGTGTAATTGGTCGGTAACATCGAGTAAAACCTTCTCAAATCAAATGTGTGCAGTGTATCTCCAACCACAAACTCCACAGCAGGCCTTCGTTTATGAGTGCTTCATCTGGTGAGCTTGAACCAAATCCATGAACAGAGTTGTTCTCACACACTGGAAATGACTGCTAGCCAAATGAATGATGACACATACACACACATACACACACACCACAGGAGGTTGGTGGCTACTTAATTTGGGAGGACAGGCTCGTGGTAATGGCTGGAGCGGAATAGGTGGACTGGTATTAAATACATTAAACACATGGTTTCCATGTGTTTGATGCCATTCTATTCGCTTCGTTCCAGCCATTATTATGAGCCGTCCTCCCCTCAGCAGCCTCCACTGACACACACATACTGTATATGAAGACAAGACTAGATGTCGTAAATGTTGTGAGCACTGATAGGGTGAAAGGAAAGAGTTTATTAGAATGTGCTGCTTTTCTCGCTAATAATCCAGTGCTCAACTGTCGTCTGTCACCTTTACAAGAGAGAGAGGAGGAAAGGGAGAAAAGGAGAGGGTAGGATGAGGATGAGGCTAAATTTAATCCTTATATCAAAGTGATGTTTTGCCTTAATAAAACTGCTTAGCCTGCCCTGAAAGACACAAACACACAGGGACTGTTGGCAATGGCACTCACTGCTAAATGGAAGGCACAGAAAATACACTCAAATGAAAAAGAGTACATAAAAACACCACCATTTTACACACATTTTAAACATGATTAACATGGGGGTGGTCAACATGATCAACCCTTAACAAATGTAATCATATACACAACATTCTAGTATCAAAACATTGCACTTTACTCACCACACACACAGATAGATTTGGTGTATCTGACCCAGCCAGGTCACCTGTGATACAAGTCAATATTTGACATCCATCCATGTCTGAGGATGTCAGAAGATGATGGAGAAACCAGCCACTAGAGGCAACAGTGAGCTGTTGCAGTGCTTTTGACTGCTGTGCGACACGGGACCCTGTCTGCCTCTGATTCCTAAGGTTGCAAGTTCAAATCCAGAGCTAGAAAGTTGCTTTGCAGATTTTTGTTTTAAGTCTATCCCAAACCTTAACCATTACCTTAACCACTGGGGGTTAATGCCTAACCTTAAGACTTCGTTGTTAATGCCTGAACTTGACCTTAAACACTTTGATATGTGACGTTCGCAACAACTACGAAATTTGAGGTTTGAGAAACATGGATAAACTTCTAATTCTGATGTGAGACTGTAAGAGTTAGTTGCCTACATCACCACTAGGGGTCAGGAGTAGCTCAGAGGAATCAGAATAAGAGACAGGTAGATGGATTATATGGAATGCATTGCACCGGCAAAGCATGACCTTTTTCAATAATCATCCACAGACCAATCAACACCACCTTCTTCAGTGACAGTAGCCCCCAGACCACTCCCCTTGTCTTTCCCCACCAGCATGTATGTGCAGGTGTGTATGTTGGGGAGGGACGGAGAGAGAGGTGGAGGATGAAGGATGTGGTAAAGTAGCACAATGGCCAACTGTGTCTCTCTCTCTTGCACCTGCAGGGCCTGGGTTGGCTGTGGCTAAAAGAAAACAGACAGAGAGTCAGAGAGAGAGAGAGAGAGAGTCACACACACACACACACACACACACACACACAAAACACACACATACAAACACAAACACACACACACACTGAGTGGGAGAAAGACTCACTGACTGACTGATACAGTAACTTCAAACAGAGGAGAGGATTTAGGTGAGGAGAGAGAGCGACATACCGTGGCAAAGAGAGGAGAAATAGATGTATGCTGAAGAAGGTGGGCGAGGGAGGGAACAAACTTTGTGTGTGTGTGTGTGTGTGTGTGTGTGTGTGTGTGTGTGTGTGTGTGAGAGAGTGAGAGAGAGAGAGAGAGAGAGAGAGAGTGAGTGAGTGAGTGAGTGAGTGAGTGAGTGAGTGAGTGAGTAAAAAATAAAGTTGATAATTTATTTAGATGCTTATGTAAAAGACCAGCTTTAGCTTAACTTCAATCATAATCTCACACACACACACATAAATAACCACCCTTTCTCCTCACGCACACACACACACACACACACACACACACACACACACACACACACACACACACACACACACACACACACACACACACACACACACACACACACTCACACAGATCTGCATCTTATTTACTCCCTGTCTGCATGTGTATAGAGTGAATATGACAGGCAGGACCAGTTGTTGCTGGTGAATCAGCTTAAGAAGCAGACAGACAGTCACAGTTCCCTGCAGGAGGACGACAGTCTGCTGGGGATTTAAGTCTTACCATCAACCAAGATCTACTGACAGACCAGACATAAAGATATACAACACTTTACAAACACCCTCAATTCTCAGGTCAATTCACTTTAAAATCAAACTTTGTCATGCATGTTCAGACTTCAAAAGTGGTTGAATGTTGAGATGAATCCATGACCAAGGCCATCAGTTGTTGCAAATCTCTCTCTCTCTCTCTCTCTCTCTCTCTCTCTCTCTGGCAAGTTACAGTTTTTTCCAACTGCTTACACACAAAATCTTTTCATGTCACATGATTTTTGAAACCTCTCACTCAAAATGCAAAACTACACACCAAATATCCAAAACCATAAGCTATTTCTCAGCGTTTGACTCAGTTGTCAATTGCATAAAACACTTTTTTCAAAACACTACACACAATTATCTACCTAAAACACAAAAATCGAACAGGAAGTGACTTGCTTTCCTTTTCCAAACACAACCAATCAAAATGCTACACTTATTCACCAGGTCACACACACACTCCTCACATGTGCAAACACTAATAGCTTAACTGATCACTAACCAATCACTGCTTTACTGTAGAATAGGCCTATAAATAGGTCAAAGGTTGGATTACCTGTTTTGAACAATGGATGCCAACAATGGACAGAGAGCAAGAGGAGTATGAGGGAGAGGAAGAGGACGAGGGCAAAGAAGAGAAGGAAGGAGAGCCATCTCTGATGAGATTAGGGCAAAACTTGTTGATCATGTGATCAACCACGGTTTGACCATGAGAGAGGCTGGACTGAGAGTCCAGCCCAACTTGAGTCGATTTACAGTGGCGTCCATAATTCAAACCTTCAGAAATGAGAACAGGTATGCAACTATCTAATGACTATTTTAGCATTACAGCAATGTACTGTAAAATACGTACGACTGCATAGTATTGCATAAACATTTGTAACTCTCAGCCATCCATTTACTGCACTGCATTGAATGAATGAGGTTGGTTATCATGCTGTACTATATTTTTTTGTACAGTATGCTGAACACATACTGTGTTTGAATTCTGTACAGTGGAAAGGCAAAGACATCATGGAGGATGAGGACGCTTGTTTACAGATGTACAAGAGACTGCAATTATAATTATGGTCTATGTGGGGACATAGAGGTTGCCTCTGTCCAAGGTTGGATACGCCATGCTAGGAGATACTTCCCTCAATGTTTGGCAAGAGAAAACATATCCTGTGATGTGGACGAAGTATTGTGGCCAGAAGCGATGAAGCGTAGCTTAGCACTGGTGACTGCCCCCCCCCCCCCCCCCCCCCTACCAATTCCTGGACTGACCCCCCCGGGACCCCACACACACAAATTGTGTTCTTTACTCTATTCTAAAGAATATACTTTTGGTTTACATAAATATTTTCTGTTTCTACATTGCATTGGTGTTTACAGTGTACTTGTTACGCCGCTCAGCAGATGACTTTCACTGTAGAACATTGTATTGAGATGTAGATATAAGCCTATGAAAGACCAAAGAGCTTTAGATTTAGAACAACAGTGTTTACATGGTATATCCAGAAATGTACTATTATGAAAGCAGTGTTCACCTTTGATGCAAATGCTTCATTCTGACATGTGTTTATGGCATTTTGAATGCAGTGTTACATTTTGAAGGAGATGTGAGGCATTTTGCATTTTGTGTGTGCAGTTTTGGGAATTGTGTGTAGAGTTTTGAAAAAAAGGAGACAGTTTTGAAAACTTGTGTAAGCAGTTGGAAAAAACTGTAAATGGCAAGTTAAATGACTTACATTGTCAAAGTACACATAAAACAACAAAGGTGGGACCAACAGCAATAAGTCATCAATAATAGTAGTAGTAGTATTACCATTAACAGCGAAAACAATATTAATGAGAATAATAATAAATGAAAGGAATAGTAGCAGGCCAGTCTCAACATGACTGAAAAGCTACATGGCATGGTATGAAAGCCAAAACAAAAAAGCAAATATTATTGACGTTACATTGTACTTTTCACTCCTTCGCCCTCCATTTGTCAAATCTGACCATAATTCTATCCTCCTGATTCCTGCTTACAAGCAAAAATGAAAGCAGGAAGCACCAGTGACTTGGTTGAAAAAAGTGGTCTGATGAAGCAGATGCCAAACTACAGGACTGTTTTGCTACCACAGACTGGAATATGTTCCGGGATTCTTCCGATGGCATTGAGGAGTACACCACATCAGTCACTGGCTTAATTAATAAGTGCATCGATGACGTCGTCCCCAAAGTGACTGTACGTACATACCCCAACCAGAAGCCATGGATTACAGGCAACATTCGCATTGAGATAAAGGGTAGAACTGACACTTTCAAGGAGCGGGACTCTAACCCGGAAACTTATAAGAAATCCTGCTATGCCCTCCGACGAACCATCAAGCAGGCAAAGCGTCGATACAGGACTAAGATCGAATCGTTCCACACCGGCTCAGACACTCGTCGGATGTGGCAGGACTTGTAAACTATTACAGACTACAAAGGGAAGCACAGCCGAGAGTTGCCCAGTGACACGAGCCTACCAGACGAGCTAAATAACTTCTATGCTCGCTTCGAGGCAAGTAACACTGAAACATGCATGAGAGCATCAGCTGTTCTGGACGACTGTGTGATCTCTCTCTTCACAGCTGGTCAACATTCACAAACAGGTCAACATTCACAAGGCCGCAGAGCCAGACGGATTACCAGGACGTGTACACCGAGCATGTGCTGACCAACTGGCAATTGTCTTTATTAAGATTTTCCCTGATTAATTTTCCCTGATTCTTCAAAGTAACCACCCTTTGCCTTGATGACAATACGCAAAGCTGTCATCAAGGCAAAGGGTGGCTACTTTGAAGAATCTCAAATATAAAATATATTTTGATTTGTTCAACACTTTTTTGGTTACTACATGATTCCATATGTGTTATTTCATCGTTTTGATGTCTTCACTGTTATTCTACAATGTAGAAAATAGTCAAATTAAAGAAAAACCCTTGAATGAGTAGGTGTGTCCAAACTTTTGACTGGTACTGTAACTCCATGGCACCCTGTGTTGTTTGGCACCACACCTTTCTCGTTTTGTGTCAAGGGAAAGTTTATTCTCCTGAACAAACTTCGCATCAACAGGACGATACGATGTAAGCCAGTGTGTCTTCCGGACTGGAGGTGGTAGAGTGGAGGCTGGTGGGTATTGGAGCTAGGGTGGGGCTGGTCTTTGCCGGCGCTACGGTCAGTGGGATGCTGTTTTGTGAGCTGAGGGGAGGGGAGGCATGCAGCAGGCAGGGCTGGGGATGCCTGGATGGGGTGGGCTCCTCTGCCGTGTGAGGGCAGTGCACAGAGTGGTGATCTAGCTGCTCCTGCAGTCTGCCCTCTGTTATCTTTCTCTCCTGCAACTCCTTTCTTAGTGTGGTCAGCTTGTTATTACTGCTTTCCCTGTCTTTATGTAGCTCTGTCACCTCCTTTGCTCTCTCCTTAATCTGCCTTTTACGTTCAGATTCCATCCATTACAGATTCCCTCTTTTTTTATGGATGGGTAGTGATAGCAGACTGCTGAGCACCATGCAAATGGCTGGTCAGTGAGAAACATGAGATTAGACACATCACCGTTTTTGTAGAGTTTCTGGCCTCCCCTTTAGTAGTTTCTGTTTGTGTCATTTTTTGAATTTGTGGGGTAGAGAATGGACTCAGTGCTGAGATGCCTGTGGGCTCTGCTGCTTCTGCTTTGTTCTGCCACAGATAAACCAATGAGCCAGATATTTTACTGGATGTATAAGTGGGAAGCATCCGGTTGGCGTTTCCACTCACTACCAAAAATCGTGATCAAAGGAAGCCCAGTGGCCTGCAAGTAGGAAAAGATGGAGCAAGATGGATTTTGTCTGACATTCTGCTAATTTTCTCATCAATGATACATTTGATCTCAGTACAGTTTCTGTTCCCAAAACTAGAATCTGTTATGTACAAAGTCGACTAAGTTTTGTAGATTTAGTGTTAGTGTTTATCTAATTTGAGTAACAACTTCTCTCTCTTTCTCTCTCTCTCTGTATGATGGGCTTGTTGGGAGGATGGGGCACTTCCTATCGGCTGCTGATTGTGGCCTGTGTCTCCCAGGGCACCCAAATTCCTCTGAAACAATGATAGGAAACTAGAACTGTCGGACTGATGGAGCGATATGGAGAGAGAGAGAAGGAGAGAGAAAGAGAGAGAGGTTGTTAATCAACCACTTTTCATTCATCACCTTTGTTCTGAACCATCCAATACAATCCTTGCCCTATTTTCCTGTTTGGTCTGGACTCTCTCTCTCTCTCTCCCCCCCACCCCTCTCTCCCCCCCCCCTCTCCCCCCCTCTCTCTTTCTCATACCCTCTGTCTCTGCACCTTACTAACTAACGTATCTCTGCACAACCCCACCTTCATTATTATGGATACTGTTAGGTGAGGTGAGAGAGGGAATGTGAAACTTGGTACATTCAGTACTTGCAATGAGGATGAGGAGATAGGGAAAATACAGGGAAATATGGAGAGACAGAGTGTGTGATCTCAATTCGATTTCAATTCAAAGCGCTGTATTGGCATGGGAAACATATGTTTACATTGCCAAAGCAAGATAATAAACAAAATTGAAATAAAAATCAGAAACGAAGAGTAAACATTTCACTCACAAAAGTTTCAAAAGAATACAGACATTTCAAATGTTATATTATGGCTATGTACACTGTTGTAACAATGATCCCTCTCTCTCTCAGCCCTCTACCCTACCGCTACATACTTCCTTTATGGACTCCACATACTTCCTGGCCAGCCGCTGGGCGTTAAGTCTAGAACATTTTTGCACGTTGTTACAATGAATGGACCGTGCAAACACACACACACACACACACACACACACACACATACATACATACATACATACATACATACATACATACATACATACCCATGAATTTTGTTATTTTTCGTTTTTTAAACAACTAATTGACCAAAGTCGGTTCAATTATTTTTTAAATCCATTTCATTCTGTTTTTTTCTGTGAGCTCTATGTGAACATTGCACATTGCACATCTCTAGAGATAAATCAAATCAAGCCCAAACTGTGCAATGTAGTAGGGAGTTGTATTTTCCAACAGGCCAATATTGTCACGACTTCCCCCGAAGTCGTTTCCTCTCCTTGTTCGGGCGGTGTTCGGCAGTCGGCGTCGCCGGTCTTCTAGCCACCGTTGATCCATTTTTCATTTTCCATTTGTTTTGTCTTGTTTTCCTACACACCTGGTTTCAATTTCCCTCATTTATTGTTGTGTATTTAACCCTCTGTTCCCCCCATGTCTTTGTGTGGAATTGTTTGTTGTAAGTGCTTGTGCACATGTTACTGGTGCGCGTCGGGTTTTGTACCCATGTTTGTTTATTTCGTTATGCCGTTGGTTTTACAATTAAACTGCTTCTTCTGTGACTGACTTCCCTGCCACCAGTTACGCACTCCTTACAAATATTCTACATAGTTTAGGACAGAAACATAATGGACTATAATCCATTGCGCGCCTACTTGTCCATCTGTGTTTCTTTTATGCTACTTAAGGAGTCAGATGAATTCAAAAGAGACAGAAGAATGTTGATCAAGAGGGACAGAGAGCAGCTGCTTTGCAAGGTGTCTCTACCTGAAAATACATGACCTAAGTGATTGATAGTTGGTATTCAGCAGTCATAAAGTATGCCTCATTTACTTTGAAAAACTACTAAAATAGTGATTTTGTCAGACAGCTTTAAGCAGCAGCTCTTTTGAGATGAGATGATGACTTGGGATGAAATAATAAAGTCATCAAATAAAACAAATGTAATGACAACAGAAATTAAAGTAAAGTAATATTTAAAGTAAGTATTTATTAAAGTAAAGTAATGTGAATAAGTTATGGTTAATACGTGATAAGCAGTAATGGGCAGTCACTACCATCATGGGACTTTTATTAATGGATTTATTCTGTATTGTTTCAGCATTCAACCACATAATGCATAGTGCATTTCTTGTTGAATAATTATTGAAACTGAAATTGAAAACCTTGATAATTGTCCAATAATGAAACTGAACTGGCCTCAAAAACCAATAATCTAATTGTTCAGCACTAATACGAACACTGGTAGTGATAGCAGTGTCACTCCACGAAATGAGTGCCTTTTGTGAAATCAGATTTTTCATATGCATAAAGGCTTCAGCATTTTGACATGTCCCCCCTTCAACCTGTGTCACTTCTCTGAAGATTTCAACCCACTTAATCCCAAAATATCTCCAAGTTTCACCATCATTTTAAAGGCCTAGTTACTTTGCTGCTATGACAGTCATTTCTGAAGATGATTATTTATATTCACGTGATTAGTGATGCATTTACGTCTGTCCCTCATTTGAAGGCCAACCCTGTTATGCAAACAATTTGCCCCTTTAAAATAATGGACCATTCCACTAAGTTAAATGATTCACAGCAGGTGACATTGTTTGGGTCCTCTGAACAGCATGGTGGAGAAGGAAGGAAGTCTTCTCTCCCTTTTTGCTCAATTTGATTTATAATTGTTTAACCATCTTTGACTGAGGGGGTCGTGGTCAACAGTCAATCCTGTTCAACATTCATTTAAAGGAAAACTTGAATTGATTTAACTTTGCGTGGAAAATATGTATAGTTCCTAATTTAATGAACACCTTGTGGTCCCATGCTCTTTCACCACATGAGGAGTAATGGCTGATCGTCACCTAAAACCTTAACTCTGTTATCGTCAACCCTGTTAAAGGCCCAATGGTAACTTTATCAGTTATACTTGATCAATTATAAAATATTGGATTTATCTCAAACATGCTTTTAAATAATAGTTTGGCAGTTACATAAGTGTCTGTAACAGGGTTGACAGACAGTGTGGTACAAGTGCAGATAAAATGCTTTTATTTCATAGGATTTTAATGCCTGAGATGGGAAAAGGTGTTTTCCCGTAGGCTTAACATGTACTCCATTCAAGTGAATGTTAAAAGAAGACATATTTCAAAGTTAATTTCTTAAAAGTTTGCCTGTCGTGGAACGTCCCAGCAACATGAACACAAGTTGTATAGAGGTATGTGGTAACCAAGAGGGGACAGATAGACAGACTGACAGACTGACAGACAGACAGACAGACAGACAGACAGACAGACAGACAGACAGACAGACAGACAGACAGACAGACAGACGAAAGCTAACAGGCTGAGTTACATTTTGGAATTCTCCAACTCCCTAGATATGGTCTGTGAAAGCCAGTGTGATTGACAGGTTGTCAGTGACGAGATGCTGTAAACGCAGACTTCCTGTTGCACTGTGGGAAGGAAGTGAACTCCTGACCCCTAATGAATTAGCACAGCCACTTCTCATGGCACCTCACACTGTTATGGGGAAAGGGGGATGGAGAAGGAGGGATAGAGATATTTGAATGTTAAAGACCCTGTGCAGTCAAAAACGTGAATGTCCTTTGTTTTATATACACTGCTCAAAAAAATAAAGGGAACACTAAAATAACACATCCTAGATCTGAATGAATGAAATATTCTTATTAAATACTTTTTTCTTTACATAGTTGAATGTGCTGACAACAAAATCACACAAAAATGATCAATGGAAATCAAATTTATCAACCCATGGAGGTCTGGATTTGGAGTCACACTCAAAATTAAAGTGGAAAACCACACTACAGGCTGATCCAACTTTGATGTAATGTCCTTAAAACAAGTCAAAATGAGGTTCAGTAGTATGTGTGGCCTCCACGTGCCTGTATGACCTCCCTACCATGCCTGGGCATGCTCCTGATGAGGTGGCGGATGGTCTCCTGACGGTTCTCCTCCCAGAACTGGACTAAAGCATCTGCCAACTCCTGGACAGTCTGTGGTGCAACGTGGCGTTGGTGGATGGAGCGAGTCATGATGTCCCAGATGTGCTCAATTGGATTCAGGTCTGGGGAACGGGCGGGCCAGTCCATAGCATCAATGCCTTCCTCTTGCAGGAACTGCTGACACACTCCAGCCACATGAGGTCTAGCATTGTCTTGCATTAGGAGGAAACCAGGGCCAACCGCACCAGCATATGGTCTGAGGATCTCATCTCGGTACCTAATGGCAGTCAGGCTACCTCTGGCGAGCACATGGAGGGCTGTGCGGCCCCCAAAGAAATGCCACCCCACACCATGACTGACCCACCACCAAACCGGTCATGCTGGAGGATGTTGCAGGCAGCAGAACGTTCTCCACGGCATCTCCAGACTCTGTCACGTCTGTCACATGTGCTCAGTATGAACCTGCTTTCATCTGTGAAGAGAACAGGGCGCCAGTGGCGAATTTTCCAATCTTGGTGTTCTCTGGCAAATGCCAAACGTCCTGCACGGTGTTGGGCTGTAAGCACAACCCCCACCTGTGGACATCGGGCCCTCATACCACCCTCATGGAGTCTGTTTCTGACCGTTTGAGCAGACACATGCACATTTGTGGCCTGCTGGAGGTCATTTTGCAGGGCTCTGGCAGTGCTCCTCCTGCTCCTCCTTGCACAAAGGCGGAGGTAGCGGTCCTGCTGCTGGTTTGTTGCCCTCCTACGGACTCCTCCCCGTCTCCTGATGTACTGGCCTGTCTCCTGGTAGCGCCTCCATGCTCTGGACACTACGCTGACAGATACAGCAAACCTTCTTGCCACAGCTCGCATTGATGTGCCATCCTGGATGAGCTGCACTACGTGAGCCACTTGTGTGGTTTGTAGACTCCGTCTCATGCTACCACTAGAGTGAAAGCACCGCCAGCATTCAAAAGTGACCAAAACATCAGCCAGGAATCATAGGAACTGAGAAGTGGTCTGTGGTCACCACCTGCAGAACCACTCCTTTATTGGGGGTGTCTTGCTAATTGCCTATAATTTCCACCTGTTGTCTATTCCATTTGCACAACAGCATCTGAAATGTATTGTCAATCATTGTTGCTTCCTAAGTGAACAGTTTGATTTCACAGAAGTGTGATTGACTTGGAGTTACATTGTGTTGTTTAAGTGTTCCCTTTATTTTTTTGAGCAGTGTATTATATAACCACTCTTTGAGGTTGGAATAATACTGTGAAACTGTGAAAGTACGATAATGCCATTTTAGTGTACGAGCTGTTTAAAAAGACGCCTGACATTTCAGCCTGTTTTGGTGGGATGGAGTTTTGGCCTGCCTGGTGATGGCAGGTGTGGACTGGAACAAAAATTCAACCCTGGCATTTCAGAAGCTGGCCTCCCCAGCTTCTCCTTTACCCAAATCCAGATAACAGATGTTCTGAAAGAGCTGCAAAACCTGGACCCGTACAAATCAGCTGGGCTTGACAATCTGGACCCTCTATTTCTGAAACTATCCGCCGCCATTGTCGCAACCCCTATTACCAGCCTGTTCAACTTCTCTTTCATATCGTCTGAGATCCCCAACGATTGGAAAGCTGCCGCAGTCATCCCCCTCTTCAAAGGGGGAGACACCCTGGACCCAAACTGTTACAGACCTATATCCATCCTGCCCTGCCTATCTAAGGTCTTCGAAAGCCAAGTCAACAAACAGATCACTGACCATCTCGAATCCCACCGTACCTTCTCCGCTGTGCAATCGGGTTTCCGAGCCAGTCACGGGTGCACCTCAGCCACGCTCAAGGTACTAAACGATAACATAACTGCCATCGATAAAAGACTACTGTGCAGCTGTCTTCATTGACCTGGCCAAGGCTTTCGACTCTGTCAATCACCATATTCTTATCGGCAGACTCAGTAGCCTCGGTTGTTCTAATGACTGCCTTGCCTGGTTCACCAACAACTTTGCAGACAGAGTTCATTGTGTCAAATCGGAGGGCATGTTGTCCGGTCCTCTGGCAGTCTCTATGGGGGTGCCACAAGGTTCAATTCTCGGGCCGACTCTTTTCTTTGTATATATCAATGATGTTGCTCTTGCTGCGGGCGATTCCCTGATCCACTTCTACGCAGACGACACCATTCTGTATACTTCTGGCCCTTCCTTGGACACTGTGCTATCTAACCTCCAAACGAGCTTCAATGCCATACAACACTCCTTCCGTGGCCTCCAACTGCTCTTAAACGCTAGTAAAACCAAATGCATGCTTTTCAACCGTTCGCTGCCTGCACCCGCACACCCGACTAGCATCACCACCCTGGATGGTTCCGACCTAGAATATGTGGACATCTATAAGTACCTAGGTGTCTTGCTAGACTGTAAACTCTCCTTCCAGACTCATATCAAACATCTCCAATCTAAAATCAAATCTAGAGTCGCTTTCTATTCCGCAACAAAGCCTCCTTCACTCACGCCGCCAAACTTACCCTAGTAAAACTGACCAACTGACCTAGTAAAACCCAGCAGCACTGCAGCCGTAAGACCGCTATAGTCAATTAATGGTACCCAAACCAGCTGCCCCTACTCTATCTTGTGTTGACCCTACCCACACTGACTATAATTGATATACATACTATATACTCACTCACACACACTACTCACACATTTACAAATACTGCATATGCACACACACACACACACACACACACACACATAACACACACACGCAATCCGACACAACCCAAACTAACATACATGCACACACACTTTTACACTCATCATTTGCTGCTGCTACTCTGTTCTTTATTTTACTCTTATTATTATCTATCCGGGTTGCCTAGTCACTTTACCCTGCCTTCATGTACATATCTACCTTAAATACCTCTTACCTCTGCACATTGATCTGGTACTGGTACTCCCTGTATATATCTCCATTCTTGTGTATTTTATTTTATTCTTTGTGTTAGTTACTATTTTATTTTGTATTATTATTTTTAAACTCTGCATCATTGGGAAAGGTTCATAAGCAAGCATTTCACTGTACGTTCCACACCAGTTGTATTTGGCGCATGTGATAAATACTATTTGATTAGATTTGTTAGTTCTTGACACACTCAAACCGGTGCGCCTGGCACCTGCTACCATACCTCGTTCAAAGGCACTTAAATATTTTGTCTTGCCCATTCACCCTCTGAATGGCACATATACACAATCCATGTCTCAATTGTCTCAAGGCTTAAAAATCCATCATTAACCTGTCTCCACCCCTTCATCTACACTGATTGAAGTGAATTTAACAATTGATATCAATAAGGGATCATAGCTTTCACCTCTCATTGAAAGAGCAGGGATTCCTAATGTTTTGTACACTCAGTGTATAATATAAAGCCACTATCAAGAAACTGCCAATACGTGTGTCAGTCTCTCTCTCTCTCTCTCTCTCTCTCTCTCTCTCTGTTTTCTGCCTACGTCCACTACACTTCACCGCTGCAGCAACAGCTGAGATGTCCTAGCATCACTTGGACCAGAAGACCAGGGGACCACACTGCCTGTGCTGGGCCCAGCAGTAACACTTTATTTTAAGGGTCCATAATAAACCATTTATAAGGCATTTATAAACCGTTTGCTCACCATTTATGAATCATTACTCACACATTTGTAAATGTTAGTAAGCTACAATAGTTATTCACACATGTATATATTTCCTTAAACATCTTCTGTTGTGTGCTTGTTCTTGTTCCAGGCACAGCAGGAATGTCTACCAATTGCATACCCATCTTTTGTGAGAAATTACACTGGTCACTCAAGACATAAAGTATTTATGAAGTACAAATAGCACTCACTTTAGATTAGAGACTGCAAAAATACTTTACTAATGATTAGTAGATGGTTTATTAATGTGGGGGTAATGATTCATAAATGGTGAACACACAATTTTAAATGCCTTATGAATGGTTTATTAATTGACCCTTAAAATAAAGTGTTACCCCATTGGCTGGTATATAATAACAGAACAGCCTACTACACATTTCAAAGAAGTGCATTTCAAGTGTTCCCCCTGCCCACTTTAGAAAAGTGTTTAAATATTGTGCTAAATATAATTCAATAGAAGAAAACAGAGCAGAGTAGAGAGAGACAGCCAGTCCCTTAATGCTTTGGCTGTAGCCAATGGCTATATTAAGGAACAAGCAGTTTCTCTCTCCCCCGCTCTGTTTTCTTCAATTTAATTCAATATACAACCTTATGTGTTCGTCAAAGAACGATGCAGGGATTAGTTTATATGGATGCGGATACATTTCCAGCGTTGTGATTCGTTTGACAGTGCCATGCGTGTTTGCATTTCTTTCTTGCAAGAAGTGACTGGCCTTTCAGTGAGATTGAAATAAACGGGAGATAGGTGGGACTTTCCAGCCTTCAGTGCAGTGGCTATGTAATGTAATCCCACACCAGAGTCACTTGTTACGACAGCTCATAAACTCACTAGCTGGGCTGAAGAGACTGAGATACAGAAGCGAATACACATTGGTAAACCATTAAAATACACAGAAAGTCTGCAAAAGGATCTTTATTGTAATACATGATGTCTTGTGTTATGTAAAAAGCACTGTATACATGTCTAGTAGCTGGCTATTGCCTTACCCAGGCCTGGGCAACTCCACTCCTTGTGGCCTGATTGGTGTCACACTTTTGCCCCAGTTCACACACCTGAATCCAATAATGAACTAATCATGATCTTCAGTTAAAAATGCAATTAGTTTAAATCAGGTGTGTTAGCTAGGGGTGGGGGAAAAGTGTGACACCAATCTGGCCCCAGAGGACTGGAGTTGCCCAGGCCTGGGTAAGGCAATAACACGGGGTTCCCTCAGGGGTGTCGTGCTTAGTACCCCCCTGTACTCCCTGTGCACCCAGTTTGCTGACGACACAACGGTGGTAGGCCTGATCACTGACAACAATGAGACAGCCTATAGGGAGGAGGTCAGATACCTGGCAGTGTGGTGCCAGGACAACAACCTCTCCCTCAAGGAGATGAACGTGGACTACAAGAAAAGGAGGGCAGAGCACGCCCCCATTCACATCGACGGGGATGTAGTGGAGCAGGTCATTCGTTTCAAGTTCCTTGGTGTCCACATCACCAACAAACTATCATGGTCCAAACACACCCAGAAAGTTGTGAAGAGGGCACGACAACACCTTTTCCCCCTCAGGAGACTGAAAAGATTTAGCATGGGTTCCCAGATCCTCAAAAAGTTATACAGCTACACAATTGAGAGCATCCTGACGGGTTGCATCACCGCCTGGTATTGCAACTGCTCGGCATCTGACCGCAAAGGCACTACAGAGGGTAGTGTCATCAAAGTCTGGCATTCTCTGGATTTATGGTGCTATCAAGAGAACTGGGAACTCTGAAAAACACATGGTTGAATCATGACGTCGGTGATCTTCAGGTTGGAGCTCTAGAAAGAGGCCGAAAGAGGTCTTGGAATTCCAAGTTGGATGACCGTTCAATTTTCCCAGTTGGAGCTTGTTTTTTCCCCGAGTTCCCAGTTGTCTTGAACTCACCGAAGTCTGAGATTTCCCAGTTCCAAGTTTCCAGTTGTTTTGAACGCGACAGAAGTCATGCTGGATTGACAGCATGGCCAATGTATTCAACCTTTTATGGCCTATGGCATGTGAATGTTTATCCTTTAATGCTTGAAAAAGAGTCCCATGAACCCAGACTTGGACCACACACCTACTCCACTGAATAGCAGGCTAATGATTGCGTTGCAATGCTTGCAATTAGCCACTGATTCCTTCCAAACCACTCATTGTTGAATTTGCGGTTTCCAACTCGTTGTCTAATGTTTGTGTCCATTGGCCGATGAGCACCGATACGTTTTATGTATAATTTATCTTCGTATGGAAAGGATGGGAAAATATTTGCCAGTAGATTGTCAAAGTGCTTCATGATGATGACTGCTTCTCTAGCTTGCTAGCTAAGAATTTGAAAATATTATGCTGACATGATCAATCCAATCAAAGCTACAGTAGATATAACGTGGTGATTTGAAATAATTTTATCTGTGGCCAATGACCGTGACCCTTCTTGGATGGACACCTCTAATGTAACTCTATGGCAGCAGCCAAGGGGCTTGAATTTTCGAGCTCTCCCAGTGGATTTTGCAGTGAGGTAGTGAGTCCATAAGTGACAGAATGCTGAGCCGATCACGGCGCAACTACAGAACATTACCAACCCCTACGCTTCGTATTTTCCGCTGGCTGCCCCACCACCATAGAAATAACTGAGCTAGGCTGAAACACCTGTATTTTGGAGCTGCCTTACTCAAGAAAGCAAAATTATATGTGATACATATTAATGCCAAAATAACATGCAAAACAGGCAAAAATAAATACATAAATAAATATTATTATTATTATTTCAACAACAAAAATGCTTAAAAGGTGGGGCTCAAAACAGGCTGGGCTCTGCCCCACCTTATCTAAATGACAGATTGCCACTGTGCGCTACACATTATGGTTTGGGGGGTGCGAATGTGAAACATGGCCTTTAAAGTTTGAACACTATTCTGTCATACTAAAAGCAACCCAGGCAAATACAATTGAGCAATTGAGCCGTGGAATGGATCAACCAATTGAGTGTTAAATACCAACCACATATGTTTGCTTGTCACCCCCTCATTATCATGTTGGAGGAAGAAATACATAAATAAAATAAATGAAGAAATAATATAAATGAATCAAATGAAAGAAAGTGAGATTAATTATTTAAATATGTATCTATTTATGTGTGCATTCATGCATCCATTGATGCATTTATCTATTTATGTGTATATTTATTTATTTTATATTTGATTTCTAATTATGGCAGGTTTGGTCCTCCATAGACACAGCACTCGGACCAGCAGAACCAGGACCTTTAGCAAATCAATCTGTTAATTTCACACATTTAGCATTATCGGCCTAAAGACCCCTTTTTGGTCTCTCACTTTTCCAGCACCACTTCCGTTTTTATGCTGAGTGACTGACAGAGTCAGAGTGGGTCTTACTCGCTCTGATGATGTGTGTTTGATTTTGAATGTGAATTTGCACCACCTCAGCTCAGCCAATCAGAAAACCGAGCCGGCCCATCTTGGTAGTGGGACAGGCCGCTGCCCACTAAGTCAGCCAAATGCTCAATATAGATGATTATGACAACAGAGAAATCGTGCAAAAGTCATTAAAAAAACAGGCTCATGGCCCATCGGCCGTGTCCATTATTTATTTACTTTTATAAATATATTATTTTATGTTGGTCAAGTTCGACCACCCCACACCAATAAAAGATGGTCTGGCCATTCTGGCCTTTGCCAGAA
Organism: Oncorhynchus nerka; assembly: GCF_034236695.1. Taxonomy (NCBI): domain Eukaryota; kingdom Metazoa; phylum Chordata; class Actinopteri; order Salmoniformes; family Salmonidae; genus Oncorhynchus; species Oncorhynchus nerka. Next base: position 65,849,711 of record NC_088397.1, on the reverse strand, counting down.
CTGTCAGAGGGCCAATATGCCCTAAATTTGTTAATAGACCAATAAGAGAGTTCCAAACCTCTCATGGTTGAGAACTTATTGTTTGCTAAGAAGCATTTGTTTCTTATTTTTTGCCATTTTAATGGAAAACCATAACCGTAGCGTACTTAATTGTTATCCAGAATATTTGATATTGAGATAAAAAAGGGCTGCATTGGACCTTTCAGTGAAAAGACAGGCTGTATAGAGTGCATGAGGCCTGTACAAATTGAATTTCTAATCAGAATTGCAACTCGGCTTAACCTCTACTAATTATCCCTGAACCGCTGGTGGTAGGACTGTCTGTCTTGTATATATATATAAAAAATATATACAATTGAATCATTCAAAAAGCTTTCCTGTGATTTCGATATGAGAGAGAAGGAAGATGGAAAGGGGAGCCGAAGAGAGTGAGAAAAGAGAAAAAGAGGGGAAGTGAGAGTAAAGAGAAATGGAGGAGGGAGAATTCCCCCTGGTATGACCTCTCTAACTTTCTACAATAACAAACATGAGGTCCATAACCCGTGTCCCCAAGGGCTATGGACTACAATCCTCCAGTCTCCACTTTCTGACACCAGCAGGATCATATCACATCGAACCTAAACCTTCTACTGCTCGGATAGGAAATACTCTAAATAATCTTTAGACAGAAGGGTTTTCACCATAACCCTGTTGAGTTACATAACATCGCCCCATCAACGGACAAAACAACATGCTTCATTTGAAATAGTGAGTTAAACAGTACGCAAAATGTTGTGTTGGCCACATCCTCTCCACTGGGTGTCACTGTCCGTCAGTTTATAACCATATCTCCTCAAGCACTGCCTGGCACGCACACACTTTCGCACCATAATCATATAAACGGGAATAATGCATTTCTCAATGCCGCCATTGGGATAATGACACACACCTTGGCGCGTGTTTTTATTTGTTAAATCTTTATTACATGCGCTGAAGCCGTGAGAAGAGCTGTTTCGGGTCACAGTGATTATCTCAAAGGAACTTAACAAGGGTCTTTAAATTATATTAAAACAGAATGATGAGAGGATGAAGAAAATAATTTGCACTATCAAGTGTAGGGATGGAAGAATACTTGAGGTTTCATGACTTTGTTTGACCTTTCCCGGAAGGAGAGCCAACCCCGGAATATAATAGATTCTGGCTACGATATGGAAAATGTCTGGAACGTTATCAGTGTTACCCGGGAGACCATCAGCGCGCAGATGCCTAGTTAGTTATTAAGCACCGACTATGTTTATATTGAAAAATGCCACTTTTCTCATAGGGTATCACTCACAGACACTCATACATAATGTTGCAAGAGCGATAATAAGTGGATGCCTCTTTTTCATGCCCTCACATAAGTCATCGTGACATGCACGCGTTTCGTTTTTACAGAGTGCCTGAAGAATGTAGGCCTACATTTCTAGAGCGGAAATATGGAGGACTCATTTTTCATTACTTAATTAAGCTACTTTTCGTATTTGAAAGACTTTCACAGGAAATACTATTCCCACTTGGCACAAACGTCAATTCAAAGTCTATTCTACGTTGGCTCAACGTATTTTCATTCAACTGACGTGGAAACGATGTTGATTGAACCGGTGGGATGGTTAGATCGTGACCATTGGGCATGGACAGTGGTTGGAGAAGGACCCAAATGTCGAACTTAGGTCAAATCAAAGATACCTTAAAAGAAAATGACTCAAGTAAAATTGAAAGTCACGCAGTAAAATACTATAAATATACTTAAGTATAAAAAGTAAATGTAATTACTAAAATATACTTAAATATCAAAAGTGAAAGGATAAATAATTTCAAATTCCTTATATTAAGCAAACCAGACGGCAACATTTTCTTCTTTTTTTAATGGTAGCCAGGGGCTAAGCATTTGTGTTTAGAAAGAACTAAATAAAGGTTCAAATAAAATAATATAATAATAAATAACTAAGCATTTGTGTTTAGTGAGTCTGCCAGATCAGAGGCAGTAGGGATGATCAGGGATGTTCTCTTGATAAGTGTGTGAATTGGACCATTTTCATGTCCTGCTAAGCATTCAATGTAATTTTTGGGTGTGTAATTTTTGGGTGTGCGGGAATTTATAAGGAGTAAAAAGTAATACAATAAAATAAAAAATGTAGGACTGTAGAGGAGTAAATAGTAAAGTAAAGTACAGATACCCCCCAAAACGACTAAAGTAGTACTTTAAAGTATTTTTGCTTAAGTTCTTTACACCACTGGGCATGGGGTGGGCTTCACAGGACATACAGTTGAAGTTGGAAGTTTACATACACTTCAGTTGGAGTCATTAAAACTAGTTTTTCAACCACTCCACAAATTTCTTGTAAACAAACTATAGTTTCGGCAAGTCGGTTAGGACATCTACTTTGTGCATGACACAAGTTTTTCCAACAATTGTTTACAGACAGATTATTTCACTTATAATTCACTGTATCACAATTCCAGTGGGTCAGAAGTTTACATACACTAAGTTGACTGTGCCTTTAAACAGCTTGGAAAATTCCTGAAAATTATGTCATGGCTTTAGAAGTCAGTTGGAGGTGTACCCCTGGATGTATTTCAAGGCCTACCTTCAAACTCAGTGCCACTTTACTTGACATCATGGGAAAATCCAAATAAATCAGCCAAGACCTCAGGAAAACAAATTGTAGACCTCCACAAGTCTGGTTCATCCTTGGGAACAATATCCAAACGCCTGAAGGTGCCACGTTCATCTGTACAAACAATAGTACGCAAGTATAAACACCATGGGACCATGCAGCCATCATACTGCTCAGGAAGGAGACGCATTTTGTCTCCTAGAGATGAACGTACTTTGGTGCGAAAAGTGCAAATCTCAAGACATCAGTCAGGAAGTTAAAGCTTGGTGGCAAATGGGTCTTCCAAATGGACAATGACCCCACGCATACTTCCAAAGTTGTGGCAAAATGGCTTAAGGACAACAAAGTCAAGGTATTGGAGTGGCCATCACAAAGCCCTGACCTCAATCCTATAGAACATTTGTGGGCATAAAAGTGTGTGCGAGCGAGGAGGCCTGCAAACCTGACTCAGTTACACCAGCTCTGTCAGGAGGAATGGGCCAAGATTTATCCAACTTATTATGGGAAGCTTGTGGAAGGCTACCCGAAACGTTTGACCCAAGTTAAACAATTTAAAGACAATGCTACCAAATACTAATTGAGTGTATGTAAACTTCTGACCCACTGGGAATGTGATGAAAGAAATAAAAGCTGAAATAAATCATTCTCTCTACTATTATTCTGACATTTCACATTCTTAAAATAAAGATCCTAACTGACCTAAGACATGGAATTTTTACTAGGATTAAATGTCAGGAATTGTGAAAAACAGAGTTTAAATGTATTTGGCTAAGGCGTATGTAATCATCCGACTTCAACTGTATCATCTTGGCCAGCTTATTATTGCAGAAAGCAAATTACTTAATTAATGGAAAGGTGATCACTGGCCCAACCTGGTCTCAGAGCATTTAGTTTTATTCTGTACGTAAATTTGAGACACTCCAATTAATATGATGTTTTACATTTGCTATGGTTACATAAGAAAGAGTGTTGCTTAATTAAGGAAAAAACTAAGGGATGGTGGTTAGGTGGTTAGGTGGGTGTATAATGCGAATGTCTTGCAACCCGAAGGTTGTGAGTTTGAATCTCATCACGGACAATATTAGCTAATTAAGCAACTTTTCATCTACTTACTAATTTTTAGCTACTTTGCAACTAATTATCATGTTAGCTAACCCTTACCCTAACCCTAACCCTTTTAGCTAGCTGTTCCCTAACCCTAATCTTAACCCTTTAACCTAACTCCTAAACTTAACCCTAACCCTTTACCCCTGGCCTAGCTAACGTTATGCACCTAGCTAGAATTCGTAACGTATCATATGTTTTGCAAATTCATAACAAATAATGCGAATTATAATTCCTAACATACACTGCATGGCCAGAAGTATGTGGACACCCCTTCAAAGTAGTGAATTTGGCTATTTCAGCCACACCTGTTACTGACAGGTTTATAAAATTGACCACACAGACTTGCAATCTCTCAGTGACTTTAATCATTGCACTGTCATAGGATGCCACCATTCCAACAAGTCAGTTAGTCAAATTTCTGCCCTGATAGATCTGCCCCAGTCAACTGTAAGTGCTGTTATTGTGATGAGGAAATGGCTAAGAGCAACAACTGCTCAGCCGCGTAGTGGTAGGCCACACAAGCTTACAGAACAGGACCATCGAGTGCTGAAATGGGAAACGCATAAAAGTTGTCTGTCCTCGGTTGCAACACTCACTACCTAGTTCCAAACTGCCTCTGGAAGCAACGACAGCACAAGAACTGTTCGTCGGGAGCTTCATGAAATGGGTTTCCATGGCAGAGCAGCCGCACACAAGCCTAAGATCGCCATGCGAATTGCCAAGCGTCAGCTGGAGTGGTGAATCACGCTTCACCATCCATACAGAAATGGATTTTAGAGATCAGTCTGGAAGAATTTGACTGGCCTGCACAGAGCCCTGACCTCAACCCCATCGAACATCTTTGGAATTAAGTGGAACACAGACTGCGAATCAGGCCTAACTGACCAACGTCCAGTGCCCGACCTAAGTAATGCTCTTGAGGCTGAATGGAAGCAAGTCCCCGCAGCAATGTTCCAACATCTAATGAAATAGTTCCCAGAAGAGTGGAGGCTGTCATAGCAGCAAAGGGGGGACCAACTCCATATTAATGTCCATGATTTTGGAATGCGATGTTTGATGAGCAGGTGTCCACATACTTGTGGTCATGTAGCATATCATACGAAATTAGTGATAGACATTCACAAATTAAGACATACCATACGACAAGTAACATATGGAGTATCTCGGCTTTACTTACAGAACAACTCTGAGACCAGGTTGACTGGCCACACCAGAGCGTTCATAGAGCAGGTGTGGGTGGCACACCTCCATACTCTGAAATGAGAACATCACAGCACATGGCTGTGATTCGGGGAAATCACCAACCAAAAGTAGGGTACCATGTTATGCAAAAGGCCTTTGAAGGTGTATGGGTTCTGGATTCTCAGATTGAAAAATTAAAAACCTTTTGGGTTTCATGGTGGTGCATGACACAGAGTTGAGTAGCCTGTAGCCTATTCACTCATTCATCCAAGTTCATTATTCTGATATTATACCATGGCATTAATGAATACTTGCTTCTGATTGGCTTGAAGGACTTCTAGGGTGTGTATTATTTAAGCAATAACGCCCGAGGGGTTGGGGTATATGGCCAATATACCACGGCTAAGGACTGTTCATAGGCATGATGCAACAGTGCCTGGACACAGTCTGGGTGGTTCAAGCCCTGAATGAGGATTATTTTGCATTAGATTTGTGTGTATTGTTGTGATATGTTAGATATTACTGAACTTTTGAAGCTTGGAATACAAGCATTTCCCTACATCCGCAATAACATCTGCTAAATGTGTGTATGCGACCAATAAGATTTGATTTGATAGACGTGGTATATCAGACCATATAACATAGGTATGACAAAAAAGTATTCTTACTGTTCCAATTATGTTGGTAAGGGTGTTGTGGTATATGGCCAATATAGCACGGCTAATGGCTGTTTCCAGGCACTCCGCATTGAGTCTGCTTGAGAACAGCCTTTAGTCATGGTATATTGTCCATATATTACACCCCCTAACGCACAGTATATCAGCAATGCGAATTCAATGGCTATAGTTCATTCTTACATGTGCTATGTTTGAGCTCCTTTTGAAACAATAATCGAATTGAAAACATTATTGGCATCGTTGAATTCGAGTTTCATAATAGCAAGCTAGGACTGATGGTTTGGTTAACTAAACTAGCAAGTCTGTTTGTTTGGTTACCAAGGAAACCAAGGCTATCTAGTAAACTTGCTAGCTACTTCAGTGGATGTTGAACACGTTTCTACCTATAAATGAACCAATTTCTAGCGGCAAATGTTAAATTATAGCCATGGTATAAAAGGGATCATCAACTACGTAGGTGCTCTATGCGTCCTCTGTAAAATAATGCAACTCTCAGTTCAACTTGTGGAACACACCTTCAACGTCGTTCATTATTTTCCATAGAACGCCCCTCGTTGATTATCTCTTGCTTAACAAGAACTTAAGTCAATAAGAAGAAGTAAACAGTGGGCTACATGACATTATAACAGAACACCCTATTGGCCCCTAAATATGCATCCCTCTGGGCACAAAAACTGGTTGAATCAACATTGTTTCCACTTAATTTAAACCAAAAAATGAAATGTGATGACGTTGAATCAACATGAGGGAATTTCACCTAACTTTTATCCTAAATCCGATGATATGATGACATTTTTTGTTGATTTCACGTTGAATTCACATTAGTTGACAACTCAACCAAAACTAGACGTTGAACTGACATAGGCCTATGTGCCCAGTGGGATCTTATTTTATTAACGAAATGAATTATTAACGAAATTACATTTAAAACAATGCTAATTCTAATCGAAAAGTTTTTTTTTGTTTTTTATTGATTTTGTAACATGTTTTAGCATGTTAGCATAGGAAACTGAAAAGTTTCAGAAAAAACCCCGAATGTGATTATTGTTCAATTTCTTTCATCCATGGGATGTGAAAACGGTTATCCAGTGAAATCCAACATCAAATAATGAACTAGTGTGCAATACCACAACGAAGACCATGGTGCTCAGAATTCTTAAGATACAATCTATAGACCTATTTCAAATTGAATAGAATATGATTGTAAGTCATTGAAATATATAGGCTATCCAAATACACTGAAAACAATATAAATATAGGCCCTATAAGCCTTTGCACACGCAGTTTGTTAAACTTGTAAATCCCCACCCCATCCCCCCCTCACACACCCCACCCCACCCCGCTATGTCTATCATTCGCAGAAATCTCCTCGGGTAAATGATGCATTCGATGCATTGGATGTATTTGTCGTGAGAGTTTGAAAAGGCGGTGATAATCTGGGAGAGGGAGATAAGAAATGCCATTTATTCCGCGGTACTTTGGAGCCTATTTCCCGGGCCGATCAGTCCCTTTCTCCTGACACCTCCAGCAGCTTGCTGATAACGATTAGGCTATTTATTATCTTCACAAGGAACAAAGATTAGCTAGCACCGATGAAAAATTACCCCGGGATGGGTTATAATCAAAAGAAGGAGGACCCAATGAGCATATTTACACACACGCACACGAACACACACACACACACACACACACACACACACACACACATCAGCCTTGAAATCTCAGTTTCTTCTTCCTATTAATCAAACATTGCCTGTCGCTCACAGTATATTGCATAAGGGGTGTCTCCTATCCGCTGCACGGGACAAATTAATGGGAGCAAAACAGACATCTTGAATTTATTTGAATTGGATTAAGACCAGGCATAATAATAATATAATTGCACCAAACTTTAAATAACATTATTAGTGTTGTAATTTACTGCATAAATTATTACCTCTCCCTCTTTCTTCTCCTCTTGTTGTTAGTTTGAATGGAATTACTCATGTCACTGTGGCAAAAGGCAGTGTTTGTATGTGCGCCTGTGTGTGTTTAGGAGAGAGAGACAGAGAGAGAGAGAGAGGGAGAGAGAGAGAGAGAGAGAGAGAGAGAGAGAGAGAGAGACGAGTGTGGAGAAGGAGAAAGAGAAAGAGAAAGGGGTGAGTGTGGAGGGATTAATTAAAAAAGTGAGATGGAAATGGATGTTCGCCACTGATAAGGTTTTATCGCGTGCGCATCAAGAGCGCTCCGGTTCTGCCCACCACACCAGATCAAAAGGGCTCTCGCTAAACGCCCATCGCAGCCAACATTGATAGCTCCACATTATCATGCTGATTAGTTTAATATTTGGCACACTTAAATATGTTGGCTGGGTATTGTATCCAAGAATTCACTGCGCACAATGCTGTCACTTGTTCATGCACGATTTCATTTGTGACATTGAGGTTCTCTTCTTTCCTGTCTTTTAAACAGGATTATTTTGGGAGCTGTGGTGGCAGTACCTGATAAGGCCCAACCGAAATATTTCACCGTCATCCGTTCTAACAAGATTACCTGCGTTCAGTCCTATTGTGATTAAGTCGACCAAGTGACATGGACCTCAGGCTTCCAGACTCCACATTGACAACCTAACCTAACCAATGTCTAACATTTGTAAATTGAGTCAGACTAACCTAACCTGATACAAAAACACACCAGAGAAGGAACAACGTTAGCTTTTAATCATTGTTCAATTAATTTTGATTATTGAGAATAATGCTCCAAAACATAGCATAATAATAATTTTCCTTGAAAAAAAATATGTAGCCCTTCATTATTATCAATGTAAATTGTGATTTTTACCCTTATCATTAGAATATTCAAGACTATACTCCCTCCTCATAATAGTAATAATAATAATCGTTATTATAAACCAATTGTTCAGATAATCATGCGAACAAGTAGGCTAAAGCTCTGTCGTGCTATAGCGGATATGAGCCTCTTTGAAAGACGAACGGCTGAAATGGGCTCCCTTTCGTTAAAAATGAAAGTCGAGACACACGGACCGCTCACTTGGCCAGTGCACAAAAGAAGAAGCACAATGCCACACGCTTGTACAGATATTGTAATGATGCACATGAAGACGAAAGGACGAGCGGTGTCATTATTCTCATAAATACACAACTGGCACAATGCACCCAGCTTGCGAGAGATAGCTGCCACATAGCAACAGAGAACCGTGGCAACGTTCTCTCTCTCTCTCTCTCTCTCTCTTGCTTTCTCTCAAGAAGGCGGGTCAGAATGACGGAGTAGGCACGCTTCTAAACAATCGTTTTTATTGTACAGGGATAACACACACACACCGGCAAGACCATTTTAAGCGGTAATGGTGAGAAGAATCTCAATTCTGATGAGGAGCACGAGTAAGATACATTTAAATGGTTATTAGGATAGGCTATACCCCTATGATCATTAACAAAATCTCAACATTCTAAATGATTCTGAATAGCATTCTTCTTTGCAATGATCATGCAGCTCACATCCAACTCCAAATCCACCCAACCACAAGACGAAGGTAAATGAGGGGCCCTTTAGGCAATTGTGTGAAGGAGATGAATGGAGGAGTAAATGGTGTATTTTATAATCACAATAACCAAGGAGGGGAAGTAACTTCAAAGAAGTCCTGATCCCAAAATTAAGCAAGGTCACCTGCATCACCTGATTGGGCAGAATTTGTTAAGTCAAAGTCCTCTCTCATCCATCCATAGGCTACAGTAAAATGAGAAGATACAATAATCTAAATACCGTCAGGTCAGCCTTGGTCAGTCAGGTTTATGGTTCTGATAGCCAAGAGATAGGCCTATAGCTAATGGTCTCTCAAACTTGCACCTGCTCACCTGACACCACAGTTTCAGTGATCTGTCAAAATTGTCGATAAATGCAGCTTGACCAACTATGTTATGTTAGAAAAACATTTTTCCAAAATAATATCAAAATTGGCCTCATATCCTTTCCAACGGTTTGTGCAGAGTTGAACTATCCAGAATACCAGTGGTTTCTCTGCTGTTGTCCTTGCGTTCAGGCTCTTGAGTGTCTCGTGCGTGTAAAATATGACTCCCCACGAGCACCCGGGTTTGCTCTCTCACAACAGGGACTTGCGCCTTTGCAATCAGTCTCTCTATCCCTCAAAGTGCAGCCTGCTTTCCAGCTTTCCCCGGAATGTATCATACCCTGATGTCACATACCCTGACCCGGAAGACAGAGGGTAGGGGTGAAGTAGGTTGGGTTATCTGAAGAGCCTATTGTAGGCTATTAGTTTCAAAATACCTGAAATCCAGCTTCTGGTCTGAATGAAAAGAGAGAGAGCATTTTTCCGTTAATAATGATGATTGCTTTATAACAATAAAACAATGACGAAACAATAACATAAGTCTAGTGGGCTATTGTGTGCGTATATAGGCTAGTTTATATGACAATAATCAAATAATAATAATAGCCTAATAATAATTTACTTTGACTTTGAAAAGTTTCATTTGTTTAACCTAATTCAAAATAATTTGATTCCACAAGCATCACACAAGTCCTCTGAAACGGTGCCACCTTCCCGTGGCTGGGCTAGAAACTGTCTGGGCCCTGTTGTGCAGGACCTGCTGCCTCTCTCGCCTCTTCAATCCGGGCAAATTACCAATGACCAGGGACCATCTCTCTGCTGAGCGAACTCACACCGTGGCGCTCTATCTGCCGCGCGCCCCACATGGACAATGGGAGAGCGATGAAGCGCGGTGGGAACAAACAGGTTAGCAGCGCAAATCCATGTCGCGACATTTGCTCATTATCAGTGTGATTACTCCTGCTCTGAATGCCTTTTTTGTTTCCCAAAGGTACCTATCCCATCTTTACGAAGACCCTTTGCTATAATATAGCACAGAGCACAGCGGGAAAATAACTATTGTCTAGTAGCCTAGTGACAATGTCATCAAAATAGTAGGCCTTATGTCTCAGAACATACACACATACTCTGGATATAGGCTAATCAATTTATTTATATTTCCTGCTACTTATAACATTGTAATAACTGGTAGAGAGGGAACTGATGATAGCACTTTGCCCTCCATCCAATCAAGAATGATGTTCACAGCAAGAGTGCATTAAACAGATATTTTTCAGCTACGTGGTGCTCCCCCAGGCTGTGTACACTCCTTGGTCCATCAGACTGCAGTTCTGCGCTTTATTGATTGCGTTTCAAATTAGACCCAAAGTGTTCTCTGGGGTCAAATCAAATCCCTAGTCGGGCTAATGTGACCAAATCTCGGTTTCGCTGTCTTCTGTCGCCACTGGATCTATGTAGACACATTTCTAAACCACATCAAAGGTCAAAAGACTGTACTTTATTCATTATTAATGCCACTATAGTGAATATCTATTGCAGTCCTCCCAATAGAGAGTGTCTTTGAATGTGTTCCTCGAGTTCATCCTTTGGGACGTAAGCAGATCTCGTGCTCCCCCATCTCCCTACTTGAACTATTATTAAAAGTTAATTTCCTGATGATTCTTGGCGTCAGATAGGCGGCTAGTCGAGCTCCCTCGTCACAAAGTTCCCTGTCATTCATATTCACTCTCCCGCCTTGCTCTGCTATAGACTGCACACACCGCTGGATTGTAGTCCGCAGGGTTAGTCACTGAATGATCCACTGTTATCAAGTGTTTCTGCAGGACGCAAGCGACCAGGAAGTGGCGAAGAGCCTATTACAAATCTATTTGGAGGAGCTATGACACATATTACATACCAGCTGCAATGTGCTACCCCGACTCCAAAATCAAACAGTTTCTCAACAAACACGCACCATTCTCTCATGTGAGTACTCAGGTTAAATAGGTGCGACAACATTTTTGTAAAGCTTTACCCGCAGGATACTCCTCTCTCACAGCCATCACAGACCGGTGGCGACACTGTGTCTTTGCGCCCGTGGCTGGGCTGCTGGGTTCTTTGGGGTAGTTTTTATTGTGACCACATAGCCTACTAAACAAATCCCATTTAGTGGCCCTCTATGGCTGTGGACCTCTATGGCTGGTACTTACCCCCTGTGCTCTGCTGACCCGCCAGTCAAAGGAAGCATTAAGATGTAAAGCAGCGTGTGATCGCCCCTGATTCACAAACAAAAAACACGTTTATGACATTACTGGAAATTAAACACAATTAGGCAAAGACTTAAGACAGACAGAAATCCACAGACGTCACACTGGCCTACACCACAGCGTCACTGTCCGAAAAGCTATCTAATTTGCGTAATTCATAGACTGAACAACATTAATAAAATATACATTGAAGTAGCCCATACTATTTATATTATTACGCACTTTTACGCATGTGATTAAAAATCTGGCACATAGTTTAATTTAGCCTAAATACAAACTAGAAATACTCATGAGTAGCCTATTTATGGAAAAAACGTTTTTTATTCAAATATATAGTGATCATTACACTTGGCATCAACAAATAAATGTTTCCCTTGGTTGAGAAAGCATTGATGTGTGGGCGGTAGCCCGAGGCTGCATATTTAATAAGGTGATTAATACGCCCTGGGATCAGTGGGATGAGACCAGTAAGGCCTACACTCAGGGACCATGACTGTTTTCTCGCTGGTGCTTGGGCTGGAGAAGGTGAATGGCATGGAGATTCCGCGAAAGGAGTTGCCAGAATCAGGGAAGGCAGAATCCAATTGGATGTTGCGGTGTCAACGCTAAATCTAAGACCCTGCCCTTGCACATATGATATTGAATTCACTGGCACCCGTGCTGACAGTTAGTTCAGCTGTATGTTGCTAAAGCTCTATCAGTCTCCAACGGAGTTTACCCAGACGATAACCCTAAACCAAAACCAAGGAAAACAGACCAAAGATATTTTGCCAAAGATATTCCGCATAAATTGAGTCAATACAGGAAAGGAAAATACATTTGCTAACTGAAGGAAAATGATCTCAAAGGGGCTTGAAACCTGAGAAAGTCAAGGTATTTACATGAAATCTGTATTATTTCTTTTCCAAATTGTGTATGAAAATGTATGACTTCTTACTATGTAAGAATGTTAACTGTTTGTTCTGAGTTGGCTACTGACGATTATTAGTTTACTAGCTAGCCCATGACGTGTAGGCATGGGTTCAAAACTATAGCCTACTTATCTGCGCGCGTAACGGTGAGGATGGGTCGGTGATTTCAGGTTCCTCTGAATGGGAGTGGTTGGGGACGAGTGACTCGATGTCTTTATGTCTTATGTTGCATATTCACATGCATCACTTACAAAACGCACCTAAAAAGGAGCAGCCTTCCCGAGTTCTTCTCTTAGGACTAGACGACCACACAGAGATAACCACGCAACACCTTGTAAATGCCTCTGAAATATTAACATCCTATTGTTGGTCGTATTACAGTTATAAGTCCAGTTTTAAACACGACTCGATGCCTGTTGAAGAAGGAGAGTGACAAGAGGAAGTCATCGGACTACGAGTGAGGACCGACGGATTGGAGACTAGCGCAACTTCTTAACACATTTATGCTTTGTTTTCCACAATAGGACATTTTTATCAGGAGAGGGAGACGCGTTTTTTTCTGAAAGATAACGCGAAGAGAGGACGGTTCAGGAACACACTGTCCTCTCCCTTGAGAGGCTCCTCTTCTCTTTTCAACCTGTTTGCCCCACACGGAAAGACTCACGCAGACATGGATGTAGGGGCTGATCCGTCTCGGTGGATGCACCACCATGCCGTACTAAACGGCCAACACCCGGACTCGCACCACCCCGGCCTTTCGCACAACTACATGGAGCCCACCGCACAGCTTCTGCCTCCGGACGAGGTGGATGTTTTCTTTAACCATCTTGACTCGCAGGGAAACCCGTACTACCACAACTCCGCTCATGCGCGGGCCAGAGTGTCCTACAGCCAAGCTCACGGTAAGACCTAAAATGCACTTTGCTAAGTGACTTACATTTCAGGATAAAGCGGGAATTATTGTGGGCCTATATTCATTGAATATTTTCTTCAAAATTGTCAGAGCGGATTGGAGCCTATTTTTCTAAAATCAATAAAACAATCTTAAAGGCTTCTTCTGCAAAATAGGTCCTGCATGTTCCAATGCATTTACTAGACCAGATATCTGTATTTGTCATTGACTATAAATAAATAAAACATTTAAAAAACGATGACCCAACACCAGAACAAACATTTCTGGGGTTATCATTTCACTGTTTTTGTCTGAATACCTGCGAACTGTGTATTTTGTGCCCCTCACGAATCGAATAATACCTTGCACAATGATGGATTATTGTCGGATTATTGTCACCCTGCATCAACAGGTGTAGGACTGGTGTACCAACTTTCTCTAATCCTATGACATCACATCATCAAGAGGGCAATGAGAGTTGTAATGGCCATATAATTAGTATGTTTGTGTAGGCCTATGTATTCGATCTAAAAAAACAGATCGTTCTTCTCTTCTTACAGCTCGCCTAGCTGGGGGTCAGGTCTGCCGGCCACATCTCATCCATAGCCCGGGAATTTCATGGCTAGAGCCGGGCAAAGCAGCCCTCTCAGCGGCCCACCATCACAACGCATGGGCTGTCAGTCACTTCAGCAAGACCGGGCTGCATTCCTCAGGCTCTGGGGCTTCAGGCGGCCTATATCCCTGCAGCAGCAACGCCAGCACGGCCTCCGCCTCCTCGTTAACGCCCGCATCCCATTCGAGTCCACATCTTTACAGTTTCCCCCCTACCCCGCCGAAAGACGTCTCCCCAGACCCCGGGGCCGCCTCTCCCTTGTCCTCTACCCCGAGAATGGACGAGAAGGAGTCTATCAAGTACCAAATGTCCCTTTCTGACGGAATGAAGATGGAGGGTTCCAGTCCTCTCCGAAGCAGCCTGGCATCAATAAGCGCCCAGACCCCCTCCACGCACCACCCCATACCGACCTACCCCACGTACTCTCTCCCGGCAGCGCATGACTACGGGGGCAGTCTGTTCCACCCTGGCAGCCTACTCGGAGGATCGTCCTCCAGCTTCACCCCGAAATGTAAAAGCAAAACTCGGTCGTGCTCAGGTGAGTCTCCTCTCATCTCGAAAATGTGGCATTTAAAATGTTTGTACTACAGAATAAAATGATGATGACATAGCCTAATGATGATGGCAATATTTTATGTATTATTATTTTTATCATCATCATTATTAATATAATTATTATTTTGACACAACACACCGAAATTACTTTATTGGACTAGTCTTATGCGCTAGGTATATTTAGGCTGTTTTAGCATTATCACAGGTTTGTTGTATCTAAACCCATTATTGAGTTAAAAACAAATAGCATATCTTAAAACATGAATAATATGAAATATTATGGAACACCGTTTAAACTAAAAACAGAAACTAAGGCACATTTTAGACCAAAGCTACTTATGTAGGTATAAATATATATAGCCTATAAAAATATATATATAACAGTTAGCCTAGAATTAATATATTATTTTATATAATACTCTATATATTAACGCCTATGTTTATTTTACATGCATGAGAACATTTCCCCTAATATACTACTGTTCTATAAGACTGGTCCTTTGTGACAAATATCCTGAATAAAACTGAATTAAACTCCAGTTTAATGCAATTTGATTTACTCAGTTAGCCAACTTTCCATTAACGTCCTTAGAAAAGGGTGACAATATCATTACAATAAGCCTCGACGTGTGGTTTGCAGAAGATAATTGGGATGAGGTTACATCTTATCTGGGTGCATGTTGTTAGCAACTCCTTTCATAGCTATTTTCAAACACACCCGTTTCTTTCGTCGCCAAAAGTAAACGCAATCCGCTTCAAAGAACCAGTAGGAAGCTGTAGGCCTCTACACACATACACATAAAGCAGTGTCACATATCCACATAATAGTAATCCTGTATGTGAATTGCTTTGCATAGCCTATTGATGAAGAAGGATATCTCAATCTTTTCATCCCCATGAGGACAAAAGCAGATATTATGGTTAACTATAAGAAATATACTAATTACATATAAAAAGGCCATTCATAACTGTTTATTTGTTATGGGGGGGACAGATACAACAATAAGAGGTGGTGTGAGGTTATGATATACAGTGTCTTCTTCGTCGATTTTGTCTGGCCTTATTTATGTAGCCACGTTTTTAAACAGTAGGCCTACTCCCTATAGGTCTACCGTTTCCTCTTTATTAGGCCAATTGATCATATCAAATCTGCATATTTTTTAAATAATACAAATCAGTAATATCAACAGATGTAATATAATTATAATGATAGTCTCTGTCTAATAATGATAAGAAACCTTGCTTATTGTAAGCTGTGAAGACACAACGTTCCCAGTGTCCCAGTGACACAACTTTGCCAGTGTCCCAGGTCTGAGAAATGTAGGGCCTAGCCCCAGAGGAATCATTTGCTTAGGCCTATTTGGTTGCAAGGGACAGGTAAAGCATACTGCCACGCCTCGAGCACCGCACACACCCAATACCTGTCGTTCGGCTGAGCGTGGGCGCGCTTTGGCTGACACGTTTATTATCCTCTTTTGCAAACCGTGACTCAATTACGCTCGAGCTGCCTTGCCCTTAAGAATGACAAACTAGATACAGCCACAGAGATGTGAAAAGAAGATCTGCTAGAGTATATAGCCAAAACGAGACATTTCTTTGTTACATAATATAGAATTGTCAAGACTTACATTTGGCAACTATAGGCTGAGCTGATTTCCTTGAAGCAGCCCCCTATCTTATAAACCGTCTCCCTTATACTGAGCACCAGTATTCATTTGTTAGAGAAAGAAAGCACCAACAAAAAAACAAATTCACCATATTTCATAAATAGGGATTAGATGTCTCAACATAAACCCTAAGAGTATTCTTAAAAATACAAATAAAAACATCTGTCGCAGTGGTATTACGGTCATTCTCAGACAAAGACACAACTTCCATCAGGAAGACCTAGCTAGGTGTTTGGTAGTGAATCCTCCTCCCTGATAGATTTGTGTGTTAGGGGCGCTCCCTGACATCATGCAGGAATAGTCTGTCCTGTTTCTAGGAGCCTATCTCTGTGGGGATGTCCATTACTGGTGGCTTGCAGGACCATAGAACACTATAGTGTCACACTATTATGGTGAAGTCCCTGATCATGCATACCTTAGAGGTACTTCCTGTTTGACTAAACCTAATTCAGGCCCCCTTCCTCTCTCTCCTCTCAGTCTCCCCAGTTTTTTCTCTCCCTCCTTCTCTGGCTGTCCATACTCAGCATTATCTGGAGCCACCAACAGAGGCAAAGGCCCACAAGCACACTAGTATTACCTCTACTAATCTAGACTGAGAATCTGATCCACATTATAAGCAGCACAAACCTGTAAAAATGGTTCCCTTAAACATTTTTATCTTGAGCAAATTTAAGGTCTGCTTAGTGCAAACTTTGTGAAACATTGTGAACTCTGTGAAAATTCTGTTAAACTTCTGCTGCTCGTTTACTGTGAACACTGAGGCTGTACCCGCTTTAAGTTACAGTTTTAACAATGGCCAAGTAGACTACTGTGGCTATTTGATCATAATGTAGGCCTACTAGAGTGGCCTACCATCAAAAACAATGGAGAAAAATGCATCCCATAACATTTTAACATGGAAATATAATTCAACATACAGTAGCAGCCAATGTGTGGTGGTCAATATAGGCCAACATTCCATGAGACTATTGAAAAATACATGCAGGGTTTGACATTAACCTGTTTATCCACTTGTCCTTCAGACAAGGTGACTGAGAATGTTGTCTTGTTTGTTGTCTTGTTTGATGGAAGAAACCACTTTACAAAATAATAACAATAACATTCATTATTATTCCCATACCATTATTCCAGAAATGATGCTACCCTCTGCCTATTGTCTACTTAGCTTCTTAAAGACAACTGAAAATACAACACTGTTCCTTTAAGACATAAAAAAAATCTCTTTACCTGACTTGCTTTTTCAAAGATGTCTCGAAATGCACACATTTTGTGCTCTTGTAGGAAGCAACCACTCCCCCATTGTTATCTATAAATTAGCTATAACTGGGCTAATAACTCATTAACTATCAAATAATATAAACAAATGTGCACAGGTGGCTACATGCAGCTCTTGCATCTACGTGTGACTACTCATATGGTAAACACAGTTCAGTTCAATGTGAATGGCAATATGGCATGAAATATGGCAATGGATATTTGCATATAGGCCCATTGCAGCTCTGATTGGTTATGGTACACAGGTCTGTGTAGAGGATGGTCCTGAGTCGTGCTAGTCAATGTAGTTGTATCCTACTCCAATGCGCTCTGCCTACAAGAAAATGTCTTGCATAGTTTGTTTTGTTTCAGTATGTTATATTGGAAGTGGCTAATATTGCGTTGATTCGAGCACAATTCCCACCTTAGAGTGAAATGTTGATAGAGTGAACTAAAGGGGAAAACTCTAGAAAGTTGAGTGAAGTTTAATCTTGTGTTTCTCTGCACGCGTTGATATTTATTCTGCCCGGCAGTTCAAGGGGAGCTGTGCTTCCACGCACAGTTTAGTGGGAACATTGATTGCAATCACAGCAAAATGAGCAGAAACGTAAGAGCTGACCCAAAACTGACAGGGAGGAACTTAACCAGATCAAACAGAACAAAGCCTTTTGTTATTCCAAGAGTCTGCAGAGGGTTAAACACACACTTTCTTGCTCTCACACAAACTTCACACCAAAAACACTCAGCTTTCTCATACTAGAGATTAGAACTTAGTAACTCAAATTAATTCTCAAAACTTTTCCCATGCTTTGGTGAACCTAGTATAAAAATATGCAGTCCAGACTTACTTACATGACATTTTACTAAATTGTAAATTTCACTGCTACAGGTTACAGAGTTTTTGCGTATGATAAATGTGTCAGAGTTGACAGGTTAATTTTATAAATGTCCCTGTGCTCTCCCTCCACCTGCATGCTGCTCAGAGGGGCGTGAGTGTGTCAACTGTGGAGCCACCTCTACCCCACTGTGGCGAAGGGATGGTACGGGCCACTACCTGTGTAACGCCTGCGGCCTGTACCACAAGATGAACGGTCAGAACCGACCCCTCATCAAGCCCAAACGTAGACTGGTAAGTACCACGGACCCCCCCCCAACACACTCACACACACACACACACACACACACACACACACGCACACACACACACACGCACACGCACACACACACACACACACACACACACACACACACACACACACACACTCACCCACTCACCCACACACACACACACACACACACACACACACACACACACACACACACACACACACGCACACACACAGATCATGGAGTGCAGAGGTAAATAAGAGCACAAGGTGGGGGGGAGAGGGCAAGAAGGGCACAATTCCAGGAAAGTTATATTTTCCCAATCAGTTTCCGGGAATTGTGTTTCCCACTCACCCCTGTGCTCCTGTACACAGGCTGTTAGCTGAGTGGAGCTAACTTAGTTGTTTCTGCTATCATTATTGCTGCTACTTCTGATACTGTTACTGATATCAGGGCCAGTGCAGGCCTCTCTCTAGTCAGACAGCAGTTCAATGGACTATGTCAATGTTGTAATTACTGAAAACAGTCGTTTTAGACTTAATGTGCTGGTAACTCCATTGATTGCATTTAAAAAAAATTGTTGGGTTAAAATGAAAAGCTATTTTTGACATGTTACAGTATCTATAGCCCTGAGCTAACCAGACTTTAAAACACCTGGTCTCAACAATAACATATGCGCAATGAAGAATGCACATATATGAAACTCTGCGATGGAGGGAATTGATATGATGACCCAATGAGATGTAGAAACCAGAAGATATAAATAAGAACAGAACATCAGTTGTGATTTAGATAATATTATATTGCGTGATGGCCAGTCGGATTTGCATCAAATACAAAAAACAAAGAAATACCTTTCTCCATGGCCTGTTGAAAGATAAATGAGCAACCAAAAAATGATATGCATAAATGACAAAATAACTATATTCAAGATATGATCTGAATATTTCCTGTATTTATAACATTTTAAATAGCCCACAGCTACTGTTCGCGGGCCTAAACCTATTTGCATGTAGACTAATAAATCAATAGCACAATAATAAGAATAATATAAATAATGTAAATAGCATATAATAATAACCATAAACGTATTTCACTGAGATATAATTTCACTAGGCCCATAACCTCTCGATAATTGATTTATTCTGGCAACTCGTGGTTGATTTTTGCAAGAGCATTTTTTCCACGCCCCTCTTGAATACATTGGGATTTTGCAGAAATAGAGAAATGACTATAAAACAAACTGAGCCATTATAAGTGGGAGATCCATCTATAGAAATGAAATACATATGGCTTATAATTTCTGGTAATTCATATCTGAAATGCGGATGTATGCCTAATTAGGGTATGCCTATTCAAATGATTTACGAATTGGTTCCCAAACGTCTCAGGATGCATAATAGGATTATTAATATATTAATCAAAGGGTAAGGATACTAGTATTGAAAAGCATTTATGGTTGAGACACACATAGGTTATTTAACATACAGTATTTCATGTCGACTGCGTTTTTTAAAGGACCATCCTAAAGATCATATAATCCTGTGAACGTCTTAATAAGAGAATGGTCGTTTTCACAAGGTCTCTGCCGACGGCACTGAGCCAGACAATGCTGGCTATACAAAAGGCATCACCGCCGAGACTATTTAGAGACCCATTTTTAGATCACTTTTGAAACATTTGAACACTATCGTGACTTGAGCTGCTTAACATTGTGCGCATCAACGCCATAGGCCTAGGCTATGAATATTTGTGCCTTGAGAAATAATAGAAGTCCAAAGGATATTCCTGGACCACAATCAATATAGCCTAAACGTGCACGAAAAGCATAATAACGTTTAATAATTGTCACTTTGGTCCTAATGACTGAAAAATCAATTCACATTTTTTTCCATACGAGTCGGTGCCTGGTGAGTTTGTAGATACTTTTCTGCTCGCGTGTTTTCAGTGCTCGCGCAGGGGCCTTCCAGTTGTTTCCTATATCCGGATATCTGCGGGTACGGATAAGGAAGCGGGGGCAGCGCATGTTTCCGTCCGTGGCGCGCTAACTACACATACTTTTCTATAGCAGTGGTCAAGTCGGTCAGTCCTCATCTCATAGCATATAGTAAAGCGGACTGGCACAACATTTCAGGCCCGGTTATGTGCACAAAAAAAGCGAGGGCTATCGAGATGCAAGCAGGGCGCACGGGGAGATAAAATACATGGATTTATGCGCTGCTGCCTGTCGGGCCAAGGTTAGGGCTCGAGCCTAGACTTATTTACTTGGAGAGATGTTTATGTAGGGCCAGGTTTACACAAATTGGTGCGTTCCTATTTGACATAATAGAGGTAATTTGCACTAATCCATGTTTTAAAATGATCCGTAGCTGTATAGGGCCATGCACTATTCTGACTGAGGGTTCAGATTACCATATTTAGCTATAGGGGTATACTTGTAAATGTCTCATATTATTAAGTGTGAAGAAACCATCTGTAATAGCAGGGGATCGCACAGACAGCCCGGACACTGGAGGGCCTATAGCCCCCCTCGCTACCTAATCTCCATTCAATAGCGATGCTTTGCATCTGACAGGAAGACCTTTGATAGTGAGTGTTCATCACTACTGTGTCTGTGAAATGAAAACGATTTCTCATGCTGGGAAAAAACTGTAGCCTATATAGACAACCCATTACTTTCTTATATGATCTATTCAGCATTACTTTTATAGTAACATATTGTTTATTGTAGGTTAATACCATCTAGCCAACAGTCGGAGCGCACAGCGCTTCACACGCAGTGAAAGAGAGATGCGTGCTGGCGGCCAAAGATAAATAACACATTTCGATCATGGATAATTACAAAATAATAGTCCTGTCATTATCTTTTTCGGAAAATGATCCATATCTGTTAAGATGCTCGTTTTGTGCGAGTACTCTGGCACACTCCTTGTTAATAGAGACCAATTCATTCACACGTTAACAACTATTTAGTGTTTTGATAAATATTCTGTCTGGGAATGTAAAGACCTGACACATTTGTATTGCATACTTCATTCAGTATTTCATAGCATTTACAATGAACTATCAAACTGTCACGCAATATGAATAAATTACTGAAATTATATGCAAATCTATAACTATGATGAACAACTTTGATCTTAAACAGCATGGAATATTATATGTCCTCTCCGCTCCTGGCAGTCAATATGCAAATAGTATCTACACACCTTCCAGCTCTAAAGTAACCCCCAACCTATTCTTTCATGTGTTATGTGTCCGTTATGTTGTGGTCTAATAAATGCTTTCTTCATGTTTCCATCCAGTCTGCGGCCAGACGAGCCGGCACCTGTTGTGCTAACTGTCAGACCACCACCACCACACTGTGGAGGCGCAACGGCAATGGAGACCCCGTGTGCAACGCCTGCGGCCTGTACTACAAGCTGCACAACGTAAGTCTTTCACTGCTAACCGCCTGGCCTGACCGACCACCAGCCCTGCCCACACTCAGCCAGCCAGGTCAAGTATATGGACAGGTTGCATTGATTAGAACAGCATAAGAAAGAGGGATCGGGAGGGAAGGAGGGAGGGAGACAGGGATCCAGAGCTTGGCCCCTCAGACACACTGGGCCCCGTTGGTGTTTTCTTTCTTTGTGCTTTATTGTTTCCATGGTAGGCGTCATCCCCTTGAGACTCACAATGGTGGGACTGTTATTCCGTCAGACCAACTGCGTCTGTTCAAATGAGGCACAACTGTTCAATGTTCAGCCTTGGTGTATTGCCATGTATTAAATTGAATATGGCCTAGTTTTAGGGAATAAGCTGCATACTGTTTCTGCATGTTCTTTTTTTTTTTTTTTTTTTTTTTTGAAAAATTGGCAAATGACTGTGTCTAGAGTTCTCATAATAAATAATATGGTTTTCAGATAATATACAGTACGTTATTTCTGCACATACTCCATTAAGCTCAAACATATTGAGTTGATTAAAAACCCTTACCACCATCTCAACCCGGTCACTCATCTCTCCCTCCAACCCCCGTCTCCCTACAGGTAAACCGGCCTTTGACCATGAAGAAGGAAGGCATCCAGACACGCAACCGCAAGATGTCCAACAAGTCCAAGAAGGGCAGGCGGGGCAGTGATGGTTATGAGGAGCTGTCCAAGTGTATGCACGACAAGTCTTCTCCTTTCAGTGCTGCCTCCCTGGCCGGACACATGACCCACATGGGCCACCTGCCACCCTTCAGTCACTCCGGACACATGTTGCCCACCCCCACACCCATACACCCCTCCTTCGGCCACCCCCACCACTCCAACATGGTCACAGCCATGGGCTGAGCTGGGGAGGACAGGGAGGCACAGGGGAAGTGAAGGTTGTTCAGTTTTCTAATCGGGGTTGAGGGTCAGATAGGCCTCTGGCTTGAGGACAATGTATAAAATGTTAAAGACATGCATTTGGTGTGTCTGTGTTGATTGTCTTGTTGTATTCATGCATTCCACATTGCGCCACAATATTATTTTGAATGTTCGTTTTAGGACTATGCCCAACTGAGCATAATACTCAATGCATCTTCATTGGGAGTTGATGAAGATTTGGTTTATAGTGCATTACTGTGGCTTGAAAACGCGATGACATTTCTAAAGAAGGCAAATAATTAGTAGGAAAACCATCTGTCATCATTTTGATGTCGCGAGATTGACTTTAGAGTATAACGCTAGCTAGCTAGCTAAGATTGAGGGGAGACCTCCAGATTTTTAGCTAGATAACGTTAGCATTGCTAGCTATTTTTTACAAACTTTGCTAGCAAATTACAACATTGCCATCTGTCTAAAGTACATTTGATAACATAATGATGAGGGCAAAGTTGTTTTCTACTAAATATGTGAATACTTTAGCAATGTCATCATATTCCCAAGCCCCTATAGTGTAATTTAGACACAAAAAATCATGAGCCCCGTTCTACATTTGAGCATCAATATGGCTGTGGCGTCTGTAGATTGTTGATAACAATGACAGTGTGTGACGGAGTGACTGAGGTGCAATCTATGAATAGAGAGGCTGTAAAGGGTACAGTGGGTATATGGGGAACCAGGCAGCATCCACAGCATCCACTGATGGGTGGATGGGAGGGGGTCATTTTCCTTTCTACTAGGTACCCGCTTAGACCAGATACTGTATAGACTACACCTACACCCATCCCCATGCATTTACCATCTCCTCCCACCTCTCCCCCGTCCTGTTGCAGTGGTACTGTATGTGCCGAGCAGGTCTCTAGTAACTGTGAATAATGTAAATGTGTGATATACTGGGGTGGTGAAGACAGAGCAATTCCCTTCACACTGTTTAATAAACATATGCTGGATTTCTGCTCAATGACTTCTACTATTTTTAATGGACATTACAAAGAAAAAATAAACCAGCAAAGAAAAAAAGTTTATAAAGCTTCATTTGAAACAGTTTATTATTGTTGTTGTTGTTATCATACTTATTGTTATTATTATTGTCATTCAGATAATTTATTTTATTTTTTCTTTCACCTGAACTATTATGGATAATGTTATCACCATTTCTATCATTATGAATATATTTTTCAGCTGAAGCGCTTTCTCTGAGCTGTTAAATTTTTTTCTCTTCATGAAAATAAAGAAATCAAGTTTAATTCGGCCAATTGCTCCCTCTTTAAATGATCCCCACAGGACTGTGTGTTAAAATCCTTCAAGGAGACAGAGAGAGATACACAGAGCATAGAAATTGATTGAATAAAACAGATGCCCTTGCCATTTCAGCTGCCATATTAGATACGTCGTACAGAAACTGACGCTATTGTTGGAATAATAAGGTAATTTACACTTTAACACGAAGCAACAATCTGTTCTATCCATCCTATTTCTACGTTTGGGACAGCCTTATTGACCCGTCTTGTTCTATGTTACCTAGGCTTCTCCTGTTTTGTCAGCTTTGCCATGGTGATGGGCAGAACCTGTACCTCTCTGTTTCTCTGCGGTGTGTGTCTCTGTGTCACAGCACAGCTTTGATTTGCTTCCACTCAACCTAACAGATATAAAAACACAGACCTGTTCACTATTACCTGTTCAGAACCATTATAACCTGACAATCTGGATGCCATTGCATACTGATGATAATAAAGAAACCTTGTAAAAATGAATGAGACTTCTTTTCCCCGTGAGAGAATCAGGACTCAACACACACACACACACACACACACACACACACACACACACACACACACACACACACACCTTATACTGTAGCATACACTATGAATGGGAATGGGAGAGTAATTATAACACTAGCAACATGTCACTGCAGTATGGGATATATACTGAACAAAAATATAAACGCAACATGCAACAATTTCAAAGATTTTACTAAGTTACAGTTTATATAAGAAATCAGTCAATTGAAATAAATTAATTAGGTCCTAATCTATGGATTTCACATGACTGAGAATACAGATATGCATCTGTTGGTCACAGATACCTACAAAAAAAGGTAGGGGCGTGGATCAGAAAACCTGTCAGTATCTGGTGTGACCACCATTTGCCTCATGCAGCATGACACATCTCCTTCACATTGAGTTGATCAGGCTGTTGATTGTGGCCTGTGGAATGTTGTCCCACTCCTCTTCAATGGCTGTGTGAAGTTGCTGGATAATGTTGGGAACTGAAACATGCTGTCGTACACGTCTATCCAGAGCATCCCAAACATGCTCAATGGGTGACATGTCTGACATTTTTTCAGCTTTCAGGATTTGTGTACAGATCCTTGCAACACGGGGCCATGCATTATCATGCTGAAACATGAGGTGATGGCGGAAGGTGAATGGCATGACAATGGGCCTCAAGATCTCATTACGGTATCTCTGTGCATTTAAATTGCTATTGATAAAATGCAATTGTTCGTTGTCTGTAGCTTATGTCTTATGTCTTGCATATAATACCATAACCCCACCATGGGTCACTATGTTCACAATGTTGACATCAGCAAACCGCTTGCCCACACAATGCCTTACACATGGTCTGTGGTTGTGAGGCCGGTTGGACGTTGTGCCAAATTCTCTAAAATGACATTGGAGGCAGCTTATGGTAGAGAAATTAACATTAAATTATCTAGCAACAGCTCTGGTGGACATTCCTTCAGTCAGCATGTCAATTGCACGCTCCCTCAAAACTTGAGACATCTGTGACAAGGTTGTGTGACAAAACTGCACATTTTAGAGTGGCTTTTTATTGTCCCCAGCTCAAGGTGCACCTGTGTAATGATCATGCTGTTTAATCAGCTTCTTGATATGCCACACCTGTCAGGTGGATGGATTATCTTGGCAAAGGAGAAATGCTTACTAACACGGGTGTAAACCAATTTGTGCACACATTTGAGAGAAATAAGCTTTTTGTGCATGTGGAACATTTCTGGGATCTTTTATTTCAGCTCATGAAACATGGGACCGACACTTTACATGTTGCAATTACATTTTTGTTCAGTGTACATACTCATTCTCTCTCACAGCTCTTTACACCTTGCATTAACATGTACATTAATGCCATAAGATCGGATGTGAAAAATCGGGCAAATCCAAAGACCAAACCTGACACAGAAGACCTACCACTGATCTCCTTCTACCTGGATAGATGTATGCAACGTGTCATAACACATGCATAACACATCCAAAGAGCGTTCTCATGTACCTGCTTGAGATTTCTCTCCAAAGAGAGACATGTTTCTTAGAGAACACTAAGTCCTGATCCTCAGTGGATCATAGTCTCAGCCTACAGTAGTGTTACCTTAACCCCTCCCGGCATCAAATTATATCCATTCTCTAATTGACTTGCTGTGCTCCAAACATTTGGGACACTCAATGTTGACAGAATCGGAGAGGTTTGAACCACATGTTACATCTGCACTGTTACTCAACCGGCAGCATCTGTTCAGTGAAAAGACTCACTAAACTCACTGTGTAATACGGGTCCTCTCTGCTCAGATGCCATCTTGGCCCTGTTCCTGGGAGTCATGTTGGTTCAGCCTTGCAGTCGACACACAGAAAAATAATGAAAATGTGTCTGTGAGGATGAGGATCCTTATCAAAGCCACATGGGCCACAGATGGATGGGCTACAGGACCAGGGTCTCAGACAGCACACCGCAGGGGTCAACCTGAGTGCGAGCCCCTGAATCACCCTCCCTCCCTCCCCTCCCAACCTCCTTGACCTCTCACCTTGGAAGCACTTACACTGTCACTCTGCCAGACCCTCCCACTCTCCACACACAGACATATTTACTGATCCTTTTAAAATGTCACGACTCCCCGCAAAAATATGACGCGGCAAAACAGACAAGCAATCGTAAAGAAGGAGAGATGAAAAGCATAGCGATAAAGGAAGAGTCGACTGGCAGGGTGATTCCCTGGGAGGGCCGGAGAGGGGAGGTTGGAGGGGGGTTGGTGGGCCTCCTAAATACGTGGCCTTCGAGGTTTACAAGACCTCCTCCCCTCCGCTCCCCTACATACCTCCTCCTCCATATGTTTTTCCACCAAACTCAATTAATGGAATCAAAAGCCAGGCCAGGCTGGACTTCAGAGGGACCAGTTAAAGGAGAGATGGAGATAAAGAAGATGAAAGAGGATTAGCTTGGTTCAGTTCAGCCCATGGTCCCTTTTGGTGGGATGGGGTTGAGGTGGGTGGGGGTGTCCATTTAGAGATGCCAACATTTGGCAAAACAAAAGAAGTAAAGGAGAAGCATCATCAAAGAGCATCCACAGAAATACAGACAAACCACAGGCAATAACTCATAGTAAATGAGTGTTTCTAAGCTGTACGTTTTCCAAACCATTCTAGCTCATAGATTAGTATTCAGTGGGTATCCAGACTTATGTACCAAGCTGGACGTAGAAAGGAGGAACAACAGCATAGTAGAGCAGCGTGTAGATGAATGCATGACCTCCACTGTTAAACTAATGTTAAGTCATTAAATACACTAGAGCGGCATCAGCTGGGTGGCACAGCTACAGCACATGGTCAGAGGTCAAGGTTTAAGGGGCAGGGTGGTAGGCTATCTGAGGTCAGGATTAGGAAAGTACTGACTTGTGACTTGTTAACTCCTATCATAACTTTGTGTTCTGGTGTCCCAATGATCCGATCTGGGACATGAACTATAAGGCCTAAGTCGGATATAGGTCTCTACTAGAATCTCACATACAAAAACACCCAGAGAGATTGTTACTATTTTAGATGAGCCAATCTGCAATAGAATCTCAGCACCCCAGAGGAGTTGGAAAAGAAAGTATCATGCACGCACACCACACCAACACACACACAGGCACACACCAACACACACACACAGACTGTGGAGTTATGATCATAGGGAGTCAGACACAATACAAATTCTGGGATTTTCATGTAAAGCTGCTTGTTTTTCATGAGCCATGCAGGTAGCTTTGTCTTCTCTCCATGTAGCATTACAGTCCCCAATCTGGAACAAAACAGGAAGAGAAAGACATAACAGGAAACACTTATGGGGATTTATTATGAGCAAAGGGAGAATATCTGGCACACATACACACTTGTGCGTACGCACGCACGCACACAGACACACACACACACACACTCGGACACACACATACACGTGCACGCACACACACACACACACACACACATGTGCGCTGACGCACACCCAGCTATGCACACACTTACACACCTATTTCACCACATTTGTACCACTGGTTAAATAGTAGAAAGGCTGTGGTGGCAGAAGAACTTGCTGACACACAGTTCATTCTCTGTGAAAAGTGGGACGCACTGCAAACCCCAACCACCACCCATGACAGCTCCCATTCAAGACCCTTTCTCCTCCTGTCTGAAGCAGACAAATTCTTCCCTCTTGTCTTCAAACAATCAATCCCTTTTTTCAGCTCGTGGCTCAAGAGAGAGAGAGAGAGAGAGAGAGAGAGAGAGAGAGATAGATGGATGAGGAGAGCTGCTGTTCACACACGGTGAGGCAGATCCATGCACTAGGCTAATGCTAGCGCTGTATCGTCCTGTGTATGTGAGGGCCCCTGGGATTGGGCCCCACTATCCTATGACACGCCTGACAAAAGGACGACGGCTTGACTCCAAGGAAACATGAGAGTGGGGGAATCTAGGGCGGAAGGGAGGGAGTGATGCACAGAGGGACGAAAGAAGAGGTGCAGGTGTGTCACTGATGCTACATTGGCCCACAAACACCTAAGAAAGTGGGTTAACACCTTCCCACATCTCTCCACTGAGACATGCGAGCTGCTCATCACTGGTCTGAACACTCAGGCAGCACATAGAACTGATATACTGTTTACCATGTGGTAAACACACAGCCTGGGGGGGGCACCATTAATGGCCACCATTGGAAGGTCATGGGCAAATCTAGGGTTCAGACAGCCTTCTGCCCTGGTGTTAGATCCAGTGGTTCCACCAGAGGCCATGTCCCCCATCCTCTCACCCCAGACAGGAGGATTGAATCTGGGCCAGAGCCACTAGGCCTGCTGGGGCTTGTCTATATCCTCAATGGCTCTGGGCAGACTGCAGGCGCCCACAGATAAGGCTGTCTCTTTTTTCACAGACGATGCCGCCCTGTGTTGTGTCTGCAGTTCCACCTCCCCCACCTGCCCTTACCCCTCTGCCTACCCCCTGCCCTCCCTCTTACCTCCATCTCCCCCAGTGTCTGCTGCTCCTCAGGGGCATCCGCCCACAGCACACTGGGACCTTCCAGGAATGCTCCTAGTGGCAC
This sequence comes from Oncorhynchus nerka, assembly GCF_034236695.1. Lineage (NCBI taxonomy): Eukaryota > Metazoa > Chordata > Actinopteri > Salmoniformes > Salmonidae > Oncorhynchus > Oncorhynchus nerka. The sequence continues at coordinate 65,820,257 of NC_088397.1, read as the reverse complement.
AACGACAAGACACACAGATGCACAGACAGACACACAGACAGACGCATACAGAAGCACACACAGATACACACACACTTGAGCTGGTTTCTGATGCCCCACGTGCCAATCTGACCAAACTCCCCACACACTCTCCTCATCTCGCTCATTGTGCGTGTGTGAGGGGAGATTGGTGTGATAGCACCGATCTGACACGGATCTATGTGGCTATCTGAAGGCCTCTGTCTGCCGGCCTGTTGTTGTTGCATCTTGTCAGGGGATTTAGCCCGGTCCACTGAAATAAAACATGTTATCACTGCATCTGTCTATGGAGACTTCTCACTCCTTCTCCTTCTTTCCCTCACTCTCTCTCGCCCTTTCTCGCTATCACTTCATCACTATAATACACCCAGCAGGCTACAAACCACTCACCGTTACCACCTCAGAAATGTTTACCTAAGGCCTCTGTTTATTTGTATTCTATTCTGCTGGTGTTCTGTCATTCAGCAGTGTTTTGTCAGGGTAATCACATAGAAAGATGTGAAACATATTTACACCGAGTGCTTTTCTATGGGAGACCAGAGGGATCTGTTCTAGTACCACAGCTAGTACCACAGAAAGTGTGAGCGAGAGAGAGAGAGAGAGAGAGAGAGAGAGAGAGAGAGAGAGAGAGAGAGAGAGAGAGAGATTTAGAATGTACTGTTTAGAAAAAATAATGCAGTAAACAACAAATATCAACATACTAGGCTCATTCTAATGAGAATGTGTCATCTAATGCGCAATTGCAGTAAATCCTGCTTTTTGTTAATTTTGGTACAGAGCATCCCCTCAGCTGATTATCAGCTGTTGTCAAACACATGGGTCTCGGAAGATGATTCTCTTTCTCAATAGTGTGCAGCGAATTCTAGTTGATGAAAAGCCAAAATTAGTATGACATCCTGACATTTAAAGCATACTCAGTTTTCATAAACTATAAAATGTTATTTTTTTGCATACCCAAAATGCCTACTACTTAGAACGCAAGTACAGGTATTCGGACACAGCCAATGTTTGCTTTGTGTGGAAATAGGTGTGTATGTTGTGTATGTTCCATGTTGCAGGATCTCTTTATGTCCGATACTCAAATGGCCGAATATCATCTACATTTTATGTTTCTCACATTGTTTGATAAATGGTATTCAACATTTGTCACTCAGTCTTGCCTTCTCTTCCCCACAACCTCACATCCACACACTTCTCTCTCTCTCTCTCTCTGCATGCTGGGAGTGTTTGCTGCATGCTGGGAATTGTATGAGTGAAGGAGTGCGTGTGTTGTGTAGAGTTAGATATTCAGAACTTTCTTTCGGTTTTCTATTTCTTGGTGGCATTTTTTGGTTTTCTTCTGTGCATGATTAAGGTTATTATTTTTGTTGTGGTAGAATTAAGTATTTTGTTTATCGTATCGAAATTACCCTGATTTTGACGGGGAAGGCATCCCGAATGGGGATGCCATCCCTGTCACTTCGGCACGACTTTAGGTGTGTTACTGAAGCTACTGTCACAGTGGAGGAGTTTCTGGTCGCCGTAGGAGAGAAGGTAGGCTATGAGAATGTTGCTTATGCATCCCGGATGAATAAAGCGGTGGTGGTATTTCTTAAAGAAGAGTGTCTTGTAGATCGTATGGTTGAGCATGGCGTACTTCTTAAAGAAGAGCGCCTTGTAGATTGTATGGTTGAGCATGGCGTACTTCTTAAAGAAGAGTGTCTGGTTGATCGTATGGTTGAGCATGGCGTACTTCTTAAAGAAGAGTGTCTGGTTGATCGTATGGTTGAGCATGGCATACTTCTTAAAGAAGAGTGTCTGGTTGATCGTATGGTTAAGCATGGCGTACTTCTTAAAGAAGAGTGTCTTGTTGATCGTATGGTTGAGCATGGCGTACTTCTTAAAGAAGAGTGTCTGGTTGATCGTATGGTTGAGCATGGCGTACTTCTTAAAGAAGAGTGTCTGGTTGATCGTATGGTTGAGCATGGCGTACTTCTTAAAGAAGAGTGTCTGGTTGATCGTATGGTTGAGCATGGCGTACTTCTTAAAGAAAAGTGTCTGGTTGATCGTATGGTTGAGCATGGCGTACTTCTTAAAGAAGAGTGTCTGGTTGATCGGATGGTTGAGCATGGCGTACTTCTTAAAGGAATGTTTATTGAAGTTACGCCGCTTTTTTCTCCGTCAACAAGGGTAACGATTTCAAATGTCCCGCCGTTTATTCCAAATGAGCTATTGGAGCGCGAGTTATTGCGCTTTGGGAAGTTCGCCAGTTCAATTAAGGTTGTCCCTTTGGGTTGCAAACACCCGGCGTTGAAACAGGTTATGTCATTTCGACGACAGGTGTTTATGTTTTTTGGACTCACCGGAGCAGACTTTAGAGTTATCCTTTAAAATCGAGTATGACAATAGACTGTATTTGGCTTATACTAGTACGGTTAGTCAACGGTGTTTTGAGCGTGGGGATGTTGGTCATAAGCGACATGCTTGCCCGAAAAGGGAGAAGGCCGAGGGAGGGGCGCAGGTGGTCATCGTAACGCCTGGGCCCACTGATGTAGGGAGAGGTGGACCGACAGCGGTAGAGCAGCCACAAGCACCTGTTGCTGAGGAACAAGTTATCAGTGTTGAGGGCACGGAGTTGCAACTCCGGAGTTGCAACTATTAGAGGGAAATGTTATGCAGCAGAAAAGTATTGTTGTAGAAGGTAAGGATGTATCTGAAGAGCCAGTTCCTCAGTCTGGTGAGCAGGTGCCCAGAACGAGTGCTGGGGTAAAGGAGGGGGTTCATGTGGAGCTAGGCTCCCAGGTAGTGGAGGAGGTGCCCAGTACGAGTGCTGGGGTAAAGGAGGGGGTTCATGTGGAGCTAGGCTCCCAGGTAGTGGAGGAGGTGCCCAGTACGAGTGCTGGGGTAAAGGAGGGGGTTCATGTGGAGCTAGGCTCCCAGGTAGTGGAGGAGGTGCCCAGTACAAGTGCTGGGGTAAAGGAGGGGGTTCATGTGGAGCTAGGCTCCCAGGTAGTGGAGGAGATGCCCACTACGAGTGCTGGGGTTCATGTGGAGCTAGGCTTCCAGGTAGTGGAGGAGATGCCCACTACGAGTGCTGGGGTTCATGTGGAGCTAGGCTCCCAGGTAGTGGAGGAGATGCCCACTACGAGTGCTGGGATTCATGTGGAGCTAGGCTTCCAGGTAGTGGAGGAGATGCCCACTACGAGTAATGAGGTTCAGGTGGGGCTAGTCTCCCAGGTAGTGGAGGAGATGCCTGGTACGAGTGATGGGGTGCAAGTGGGGAGTGTTGGAAGGGATGTGGTAGAGGGGAGTTAGTTGTCTGTGGCCTCAGCTGAGGAGGATCAGGAGAAGGATATGGATATCTCTTTTGATATGATAGCAGCTGGTGAGGACTCAATTTACGATCTAGAGGAGGTAAATGGGTTTCTGGATCAGACTTTTGGGAAATCTGTCAAATTGGAAGATTATTTTGATGTTGATAAGTATGTGAGGTCAGCTGTGATGTTACAGAAGATGGTGGGGTTAGACCAATTGAGTGAGAAGAAGCGGTTTCACTTGAGGAAATGTATTACTGCTGTTGCAGCAGCAAAAGGTGGTGGGAAACGTGGTCAGGTTAAGAGAAGATTAAAACGATGATGATCATGCTTCATAGGGTGTCTTTTTTCTGTTTGGTTTCTCTGTGGTTTCTTCTGTTTTCTTTTCTCTTTTCTATATGGAGGTACTAAGGGTAGGTCTCTCAATATTAATGGGGGAAGGGACAGGAATAAGAAGGCTTGGGTATTAGAAGTAATAAAACAGAAAAGGCTTAATGTAGTTTTCCTACAGGAGACACATAGTGATGAGGAAAATGAGGTTGACTGGGGTATGTGGTGGGAGGGGCAGCATGTACTCAGTCGTGGTACTAATTTCAGTGCTGGGGTGGCAATCTTGTTTTCCTCAGGATTAGGGGTGACTGTGGTATCTACAACAGAGATTGTCAAGGGTCGGGTTTTATTGGTCAAGGTGGATGTTATGTTTTTTTTCTTTCTTTTGAATGTTTGTGCTCCCAATGAGGGTACAGAGCGTATTGCTGTATTTGATCAAATAAAGGAAACCTTAAAAGACAGTGTGACCAAGAGGGGTGTATGGTTTTAGGGAGTGACTGGAACTGTACAGTGGATTTTACTGTTAATCGCACCGCTGAAGAACCTCACCTGCGGTCAGCCACTTGCCTGTCTGGCCTATTAACTGAGTTTGAGCTTTCTGATGTGTGCAGAGTAAGGAATGCAAAAGTTAGGCAGCACACATGGCTAAAAATTAATGAAGGTTGTGTCAGTGCAGCAAGGTTAGACAGGTTGTATATATCTGAGCAATACTGTAGTAGGGTTGGAAGGTGTGACAGAGCAGTATACTGTTGACAAAATACTCGTATTTGGGCCTTCCCAACCTCCCACCATTGTCTCAAGGACTCAAAATTCCCTTTTGTAACCCTCCATTTTTCACAAAACAACAAAAACCTTTCACAAAACATGACATCATGTAACAATTTAACATTAAAATACCAGTAAGGTGATGACCTTCATGGACATGACAAGTGAATATCAACAGTAACAATATGATGATCAGAGAAACCCACAGGAGTAATGTCACACCTTCCAACCCTACTGTGGGTTTCTCTGATCATCATATTGTTACTGTTGATATTCACTTGTCATGTCCACGAAGGTCATCACCTTACTGGTATTTTAATGTTAAATTGTTACATGATGTCATGTTTTGTGAAAACATGGAGCGATTTGTCCTAAACAAATAATCTTTCAGGAAAAACTGAACATTTGCTATCTGAGAGTCTCCTCATTGAAAACATCCGAAGTTCTTCAAAGGTAAATTATTTTATTTGAATGCTTTTCTGGTTTTTGTGAAAATGTTGCCTGCTGAATGCTAACGCTAAATGCTACGCTAAATGCTACGTTAGCTATCAATACTGTTACACAAATGCTTGTTTTGCAATGGTTGAGAAGCATATTTTGAAAATCTGAGATGACAGTGTTGTTAACAAAAGGCTAAGCTTGAGAGCAAATAGATTAATTTCATTTCATTTGCGATTTTCATGAATAGTTAACGTTGCGTTATGGTAATGAGCTTGAGGCTGTAGTCACGATACCGGATCCGGGATGGCTCGACGCAAGAAGTTAACCAGGTAGGCAAGTTGAGAACAAGTTCTCATTTACAATTGTGACCTGGCCAAGATAAAGCAAAGCAGTTTGACACATACAACGACACAGAGTTACAGATGGAGTAAAACAAACATACAGTCAATAATACAGTATAAACAAGTCTATATACGATGTGAGAAAATGAGGTGAGATAAGGGAGGTAAAGGCAAAAAGAAGGCAATGGTGGCAAAGTAAATACAATACAGCAAGTAAAACACTGGAATGGTAGATTTGCAATGGAAGAATGTGCAAAGTAGAAATAAAAATAATGGGGTGCAAAGGAGCAAAATAAATAAATAATTAAATACAGTAGGGAAAGAGGTAGTTGTTTGGGCTAAATTATAGGTGGGCTATGTACAGGTGCAGTAATCTGTGAGCTGCTCTGACAGGTGCTTAAAGCTAGTGAGGGAGATAAGTGTTTCCAGTTTCAGAGATTTTTGTAGTTCGTTCCAGTCATTGGCAGCAGAGAACTGGAAGGAGAGGCGGCCAAAGAAAGATGCATCTGGTACACCTGGACCCTACTATTGGGGAGGGGTGTCCATTCTGTGCTGAGTCTGAATCTCTGGCACATCTGTTTTTACTGTGTCCCAGGTTGGTCGGGATGATTGACCTGATCACTAATTGGTTCTCAACGTTGGGAGAGGTTTTCTCTTCCCAACTGTATATATTTGGGCCAAAGTACAGGTTCAGTCAAAAGGGTGTAGTTGTGTTGCTTAATTTTGTGTTAGGGGCAGCCAAATTAGCGATATGGAAGACCCGAAAGAACAGTATTCGGGGACAGGGGTCTGTGGATGTCGTGGGAATGCTGGAGGGAATGTTGGCAGCGAGAATAGGGGTTGAGTTTGCCTATTAAAAACTTGTCAACAATATTGATCTGTTTTTGAGTATATGGGGTATTCAGAGGCTGTTGTGTTTACTTACTGTGGAGGAGGAATTGGAGTTGTGTTTTTAATTGATGTGTAACTGTGGTTTTGTATGAGTATTTATTGTGTGGTGGGCCCCCAGACCCAATAAATATTATTTAAAACTCAAACTATCTCTCTCTCTCTAATTTAAGCTGAATGCCATTCTGATGACTGCTCCTCTTATCATCCTCCTCCATCTTGCTTCTCTTTCATTTCCTCTCCTCTTTATTGCTTTTCTTTTTAACATTTCGGAGCTGTGCAACTTTAACCCTTCGACCACCTGGCTGGGCGCTAACATCGCTTCTGACATCACACACACGCTGACCCCTCGTGACCTCCCATGGATCAACAGGGCGTTGTTCCCAGTGTCATCGCTGTTATCATTAGTTGCCATCTCTGTCGTTACTTACAATATCGCTACAGGCAATACCACTAATAACAAGTATCTAACACTCACAGCCTCTGCTGCATGTCCCCCCCCCCCCCCCCCACACACACACAGTCTGATAAAAGATGGAAAGCTTGTAACGTCTTGTAGCGTGACGTTTTGATAACCGTGTAAATCTCTCTCGGGCAAGGTGACTTTTATCAATATAGTCACCTGTATTTACCCCCCCAAATGAAATGCTAATTAGCTGCTAACGTGGCTATCATACAAAACTACAAATGGCTGTCTCAAGCTTCACTTAATCACCAGGGCCATGACGATCTGGACGAGATCAAATGTAAGAATCTCTGGATTAACTATCTAATGTGAACTAAATTTAGTAATTCATAAATTGGCAACATTTGTTTGAATTGAACTGTCTTGGGCAAGTTTTTAATGGAAGATGCCTGTTATCTAGCTAGCTAGCTCATGGTTAGCTAGTTAGCCACATTAGCCTGGCTAAATTGCTAGTAGTTTGTTGGTTTATCATTTGTGTCAACTATGAATTCAAGCCACAGATTAAATTCCTCAATTTTGTACTTGACCTTTATAGATGCAGACCTGAAGACATTCAAGCGGCACTTTGAGAACAAGCATCCCAAGTCTCCAATGGTCCCAGTACTGGTTGATGTGCAGGCCTAAGTGACCACACAAGCTCAAACGGAGTTCTGTTTTTCCCGTGATTTACTCCTCCCGTGTATGATAGTTTTTGCCTGCCTCACTAACAACACCTTTTGCCTTTTCCCTGCCTGTACTGTTGCCCTTTTGGGCACCCTGTGTATGACCTTCTGCCTGCCCCTGTGCCCAGCTACCTGCCTCCTCCTGTGGTCCTATGCAATAAACACCTGCTGCGCCCTCCGCTTGAAACCAGCACTCTGTCTCCCCTCGTGTACATTACATATGCCTTTTATGCCCCATGGTCCCTCAACTTCGGAACTCTCCATCTTATCTCTATAAACCCACCCTACCTTCACCCATTGTCCAATCCATCTCCTCCTGATTTGATCACATCTAGACTCGTTTACACGTTTGAAAGTGGAGTACTGTTTTTGTGAGTACTGAGAGAAAAAGAGGGAAAGAAAGAAAGGCAGTGATATACAAAGATCATCATATTCTGCAGTTTGAAGTACAGATGCCACTGACACTGTGCAGTACATGACACATAAATAATCGCCCCTTCTCCTCACACACACACACACACACACACACACACACACACACACACACACACACACACACACACACACACACACACACACACACACACACACACACACACACACACACACACACACTCCCTGCCACTGCCTCCTTACATCTTTAATTTTCAAATCAAATCAAATCAAATTGGATTTGATTTGATTTGATTTGACACACACTCCCTGCCACTGCCTCCTTACATCTTTAATTTTACGCATATTGTTACCGTGGCCACAGCCTTGTGATGTATTGTCCTTTATAATACTCCACATAATTATTATGTTTTATCAACAGCTGAAAATACATTGTGTTTGGACAGAAAATCACTTCTGCCATTTACCACAGCAGCAATTCAATGAGCCTTTAGGTAATATACACACTCGCCCAAACGCTTTAACCTTTAACCACACTGCACTCATAAATGTCAATTCAAGCCAAAGTAGTAACAATGTGAAGGGCCAGACCACATGACTTGACCAGGAAAACTTCAAGTTAGTCACTATAAAAGTTACTACACTTGCTATAGTTAACATCAATGACGGATTTATATAGGATATGCGTTTCTGTGGAAAATGAATGACAGGTGTGTGTACCAGGAGGCAGTAGCAGATGTCAGGGGTCAGCTGAGACCCAGACATCCAACGCCATAACTGGAACCCATAGCACTACTCCCCATGTAAAAACTCATTCCCCAGTGACCTGCTGTGTTTAGACTTCAGAACTGCGTGAAGAGGAAAAACCTCCTCATCTCTGTCTGGGATAGTCCTTCCTCAACTGCCACGGTCACCATGGTGACTGACATTACAGGTCATCCTAGTGACATCAGAGTGAATTGAGGTGAAATGGATAGAGATTTGTATTTGTATTATATTAGGGATTCCCATGAGCTGCCAAGTCAGCAGCTACTCTTCCAGGGGTCCAAACACATTAAGACACTTATATTACACATAAAACACAAGATAAAACAGTACATCATATACAAATGTCACACCACCACATATCCACAACACAAAACGTATGATACCACTATACAACAATATTACAATGTACGTGTGTGTAGAGCGTGTGTGCTAAGGCCTGTGTGCGTATGCGTGGGTCTGTACCTGTGTGTGTGTCTCTTCACAGTCTCCGCTGTTCCATAAGGTGTATTTGTATCTGTTTTTTAAATATGATTCTACTGCTTGCATCACCTACCTGATGTGGAACGGAGTTCCATGTAGTCATGGCTCTATGTAGTACTGTGCGCCTCCCATAGTCTGTTCTGGACTTGGGGATTGTGTAGAGACCTCTGGTGGCATGTCTTGTGGGGTATACATGGGTGTCCGAACTGTGACCTAGTAGTTTAAACACACAGCTTGGTGCATTCAACATGTCAGCACTTCTTACAAAAACTGGTAGCGATGAAGTCAATCTCTCCTCCACTTTGAGCCATGAGTGATTGACATGCAAATCATTAATGTTAGCTCTCTGTGTACATTTTAGGACCAGCAGCGTTGCCCTGATCTGAGCCAATTGCAATTTTCCTAAGTCCCTCTTTGTGGCACCTGACCACACAACTGAACAGTTGTCTAGGTGCTACAAAACCAGGGCATATAGGACCTGCCTTATTGACAGTGTTGTCAAGAAGGCAGAGCAGCTTCCTGAGGCACTGCATTGCTTGAGGCGGGACTACAGACCCAGGTTTGATCCCAGGCAGTGACTGGGCGTCCCATCTTGCGGCGCATAATTGCCCCAGTGTCGTCCGGATTAGGGGAGGAATTGGCCGGGGGGGCATTACTTGGCTCATCGCACTCTAGTGTCTTCTTGCAGTAGGCTACATGCCTACAGGCTGACTTTGGTCGTCAGTTGAACGGTGTTTCCTCCAACACATTGGTGCTTCCGGGTTAAGCGGGCGGGTGTTAATGAGCACGGTTTGGTGGGTCATGTTTCGGAGGACGCATCACTTGACCTTCACCTCTCCCTAGTCCGTTGGGAAGTTGCAGCGATGGGACAAGATCATCATTGGATATCACGGATTGGGGAGAATAAAAAAGAAGGCAGAGCAGTGCTTTATTATGGACTGTTGTATCAACATGTTTTGACCATGACAGTTTATAATCCAAGGTTACTCTAATCAGTTTAGTCACTCAACTTGCTCAATTGAAGCATTATTCATGACAAGATTCAGTTGAGGTTTAGGGTTTAGTTAATGATTTGTCCCAAATACAAAGCTTTTAGTTTTTGAAATATTTAGGACTAACTTATTCTTTGCCACACATTCTGAAACCAACTTCAGCTCTTTATTAAGTGTTGCAGTCATTTCAGTCGCTGAAATAGCTGACATGCATAGTGTTGACTCATCCACATACATAAACACACTGGCTTTACACATGTCATTAGTAAAGATTTTAAAAATGAAGGGGCCTAAACAGCTGTCCTGGGGTATTCCTGATTCTACCTGGATTATGTTGGAGAGGCTTCCATTAAAGAACCCCCTCTGTGTTCTGTTAGACAGGTATCTCTTTACCCACAATATAGCTGGGGGTGTAAAGCTATAACACATACTTTTTCCAGCAGCATACTATGATCGATAATGTCAAAAGCCACACTGAAATCTAACAAATCTGCCCCCACAATCCTTTTATCATCAATTTCTCTCTGCCAATCATCAGTAATTTGTGTTAGTGCTGTGCTTGTTGAATTTCCTTCCCCATAACAGTGCTGAAAGTCTGTTGTCAATTTATAGTAAAATAACCTTGTATCTGGTCAAACACCATTTTTTCCAAAAGTTCACTAAGTGTTGGTAAAAGGCTATTTGGTTGGATAGTAAAGGGGGCTTTAATATTTTTGGGTTGCGGAATTGCTTTTGTTTCCCTCCAGGCCTGAGGCCAAGCACTTTCTAGTAGGCGCCATCTGTATAACATGGCACTGAAGAACATGGCTGATGTTTTACATTCTCCCAACCAATTGTGCTATTTTTTTTTTTTTTTTGCATTTTGTTTAAAACTTGTTTTTTTACTTAATGTGTACATAATGTTGCTCCTACCGTCTCTTATGAACTAAAATAACTTCTGGACATCAGAAAAGCAATTACTCACCGCGGACTGGAAGAAACTTTTTCCTTTAACTTCTTGACGCTACCCATCTATTTAGCGGATTACTTGTCATCAACAACCGCTAAATAGTATAGCGCCACATTCAAATAATATTACTAAAAATATTTATATTCATGAAATCACAAGTGCAATATAGCAATCCACCTGTCATGTCAGATTTAGAAAATATGCTTTACAGCGAAAGCAATCCAAGCATTTGTGTAAGCTTATCGATCGCTCGACAAAACATTATGAACACCTAGCATCAAGTAGCTTGGTCACAAAAATCAGAAAAGCAATCAAATTAATCATTTACCTTTGATGATCTTCGGATGTTTTCACTCACGAGACTCCCAGTTAGACAATAAATGTTCATTTTGTTCAAAAAATATTATTTTTATATCCATAATACTTCTGTTTGTTTGGCGTGTTATGTTCAGAATTCCACAGGAAAGAGCGGTCACGACAACGCAGACAAATTCCAAATAGTATCCGTAATGTCCACAGAAACATGTCAAACGTTTTTTATAATCAATCTCAGGTTGTTTTAAAAATATATAATCGATAGTATATCAACCGCAACTGTCTTTTTCAGTAGGAAAGGGAAAGGCAATGGCTGCCCAAACTCTGTTGCGCCAAGCAAAACGCTGCTGGCACCCGGCCATACAATGACGCAATGTTATCTTTCTCGCTCATTTTTCAAAATAAAAGCCTGAAACTATGTCTAAAGACTGTTGACACCTTGAGGAAGGGATAGGAAAAGGAATCTGGTTGACATCCCTTTAAATGGAGCAAAGGCAGGCTATGGAACATAGAGTTTTCAAAATAGAAGCCACTTCCTGGTTTGATTTTCCTCAGTGTTTCACCTGCAATATCAGTTCTGTTATACTCACAGACAATATTTTGACAGTTTTGGAAACTTTAGAGTGTTTTCTATCCTAATCTGTAAATTATATGCATATTCTAGCATCTGGTCCTGAGAAATAGACCGTTTACTTTGGGAACGTTATTTTCCAAACATAAAAATAGTGCCCCTAGCTTCAAGAGGTTAACGGGTCCGACAAGAAGGATATCCTGGTTTCACTGGAACAGGCCCAGATTGGTCGCAGATTGGGCACCCTTCTGAGAATCCGGAAGCTAGTGAGTAAACTCCCATTGCCTTCCATTCTTCTTGCTAATATGCCATCATTGGGAAATAAAATTGATGACCTATGATTAAGATTATCCTACCAACGGGACATTAAAAACTGTAACATCATTTCACCGAGACGTGGCTAAACGAAGATACTGACAATATAGAGCTAGTGGGATTTTCCATGCACCGGCAGAACAGAGACGCTACCTCTGGTAAGACAAGTGGTGGGGGTGTGTGTCTTTTTGTCAAAAACAGCTTGTGCGCGATGTCTAATATTAAAGAAGTCTCGAAGTCCAGAAGCGGCGTTCCAAGTGGCCGCAGACTTTAATGCAGGCAAACTTAAATCCGTTTTACCAAATGTTTACCAGCAAATTGTGACCAAATTTGTCACATGTGCAGCCAGGGGAAAATAAATCCTAGACCTCCTTTACTTCACACACAGAGATGCATACAAAGCTCTCCCCTGCCCTCCATTTGGCAAATCTGACCATAATTCTATCCTCCTGATTCCTGCTTACAAGCAAAAACAAAAGCAGGAATTACCAGTGACTCGCTCAATACAGAAGTGGTCAGATGATGCAGATGCTACACAACAGGACTGTTTTGCTAGCACAGACTGGAAAATGTTCCAGGATTCATCCAATGGCATTGAGGAATACACCACCTTAGTCATGGGCTTCATCAATAAGTGCATCGATGACATCATACCCACCGGGACTGTATGTACATATCCCAGCCAGAAGCCATGGATTACAGGCAACATCCGCATCGAGCTAAAGGCTAGAGCTGCCACTTTCAAGGAGTGGGAGACTAATCCAGAAGCTGCCCAGTGACGTGAGCCTACCAGATGAGCTAAATGCCTTTTATGTTCGCTTCGAGGCAAGCAACACTGAAGCATGCAAGAGAGCACCAGCTGTTCTGGATGACTGTGTGATAACGCCGACGTGAACAAAAGCTTTAAACAGGTAACCTGCCTAAATTATTACCGTCCCGTGGCACTCACGTCGAGTGCCATGAAGTGCTATGAAATGCTGGTCATGGCTCACATCAACAGCATCCTCCCGGACACCCTAGACCCACTCCAACTCGCATACTTCCCCAACAGATCCACAGATGACACAATCTCAATCGCACTCCACACTGCCCTTTCTCACCTGGACAAAAGGAGCATCTATGTGAGAATGCTGTCCATTGACTACAGCTCAGCGTTCAACACCATAGTGCCCACAAAGCTCATCAGTAAGCTAAGGACCCGGGGACTAAACACCTCCCTCTGCAACTGGATCCTGGACTTCCTGACGGGATGTCCCCAGGTGGTAAGGGTAGGCAACAACACATCTGCAACACAGGGTTCAGCACGGTGTTCCCTCAGGGGTGCGTGCTTACTACCTTCCTGTAGGAGGTCAGAGAACTGGCAGTGTGGTGTCAGGACAACAAACTCTCCCTCAAGGAAATTATCGTGGACTACAGGAAAAGGAGGGCAGAACACGCCCCCATTCACATCGACTGGGCTGTAGTGGAGCAAGTCATTCGTTTCAAGTTCCTTGGTGTCCACATCACCAACAAACTATCATGGTCAAAACATACCAAGACAGTCATGAAGATGGCACAATAAAACCTTTTCTCCCTCAGGAGACTGAAAATATTTGGCATGGGTCCCCAGATCTCCAAAAGGTCCTACAGCTGTACCATTGAGAGCATCCTGACCGTTTGCATCATCGCCTGTTATGGCAACTGCTCGGCCTCTGACTTTGATATGACCACCCTGCTCGCGTCATGTGCGCGAACGTTGCAAAATAAATTTACACATACATTTTATTCAATCATTGCACCCACACTGCTCGCGCACGACTGCGTGGCCAGGTGCTAAAACAGAAGTTGGTTCTATTCCTAATTGGTTTTTAGAAGAATATACCCACGTGCATCACCTCATTGGTTTTTAGGAGCATATGCCCACGTGGGTGACTGAAAGATGAACTGACATCCACACTCCAGTCGGTTGTAGTAATGCAAGTCGGTTGCCAAGGAGGGGAGATGACGACAAACTAATTTGGTTTACCGTTTTATCTGTGGATTAATTGTCGGAGTAGAGGACCTTGTTCATTTCAGGTAAAATAGCAACCCAATGTTTATATCCCAGGACAAATTAGTTCGCAACAGCAAGCTAGCTAGCTAAATTGACATAAATGTTTAATGCTTTTCGACCTGTCCACAAATTAATATAATTGGTTCAGAGTTTGTTATGATATTATAACCATGGTTGTCATGATCGCTTCTGGTGTGGGAGAACAAAATCAATGTGCTCGCAATGGCGCACATGTTTTGGTCAGCATGTTAGATTGAGATATGACAAATAGGAGTAATAATGTATGTGGAGGGGTATATGGAAATAAAGTAGGGAACATAGTGAGTGGAAGAGAGAGACAGTTAAAGAGAGGGATATTCGATAAGTTCCCTTGGCAGGCAGTCAGACACGACTGATATCCCTGTGGAATGCTGGAAAACAGAGATCTAAAATACTGTACAAATGTATGTACATTTACGGCAAAACTCTTACAGTTAGCTACTGGAATTCTATATTACAGTACAGTACTGTAAGGAGCAATGCATTATGGGGGTTCAGTGCAATTTTACAATAAGATTTTTCAATAAAGTACTGTATTACTGTTTTTCTATATACGTATTTACTGCAGCATAGTGTAAATGATGGTGCCTTGTGAGATGTTATGGGTGGGGAAAGAATTGTTGGCTCATTAACATATTTTGAGGCGTGCCTTTTAAGAGGCTATATTTGCCCCTGCTAGTGAGAGCGCTGTACCAATTTAACTGATATGTGGCCCCAGTATTTGTATGTGTACAGGGGAAAGATTGGAGTAGAAGCAAGTCTTAAACCTTCAATGCTGGAATATTTTGCCATGTCCTTTTAGTCTGTTTTGCCCTGAAGTCACTGCCAGTTTGAAAGACGTGGCAGTTTCACCATTACGGATTTCAGTTTTAATTAATTGCAATTAAACTAGAATTTAGTCTATTTTACAGTATTGTACAGTGTGTCATTGTGAATGTAATAATATCTTACTTGCTACTGTATTCAGGTGTTCATGTAATATGTTGTAAATGTGTGTTACAGTGAAGGTCCTGTAACTATACAGTAATAACTGGCTATGGTGCTGCCAGTAATTTATTGTAACAATTACAGGATTTATTTTCACAGTAAGAGAGAGTAAAAATAAAGAGAGAGAGTGAGTGTGAGAGAAAATATGCCTATATGTGGAGAACAACAGTACAGAAATATACCTCTCTCTCATTCTCTCTCTCTGCAACCCATTTCTCTGTAGATTTGTCTCTCTTTAACTCAGTTTCAGGCTACTTCTCATGACCTGCTGATCAGTGGAGATAGCCTCCCCCTTCTTCCCCTCTCCATGCCATGTCACCAAACTATGAACAGAGAAGGGGTAGGGGTGAGGTGGTGAGGGGGGAAGTGTGGAGCACAATGTGTTTACTGTGTAACCATCAGACTTTAGTCACGATGGCAGCTCAGCAGGCCTCAATGTGGGCAGGACCAGTCCAGGCTCAGCCAATCATATAGCACCAAGCCAGCCAGGTCAGCCTTACCTCTGCCATCTTACCCAGCTGTCCACACGCCTACAGTTAGCGCAACATAATCATTAGGGCTCAGTGTGTGATTGAGAGAGTGTACCAGTGGAGAAGATGGCATGAGAACACACTGTCTGACTAACAGTGGCTCTGTGTAACCATACCTCTTCAAAGAGTATTTGAAATAATCCCACAGCACCCTCTCGCCCACACCCTTGCCTTTTGTGAACTAACACTCACACTTGACTTTTTCCTACTAGCACTGACTTTGCTGATAGTTACTTTATTGAGGAAAAATGTACTTACTATGACTGAAATGTGTGGTTGTCTCACCTATTTTAAGATGAAGTCACTCTGTTAGCTAAGTGACTAAAATGTAAATTAACACAGGGATCCACAGCAGCAAACTTATACAACTATTAAATACATTTGTATAACACAGCTGACTACTTGATTTTTTTTGTCATTTAAGAAAATCCTTTCTTTAGAGAACCACAGCCTCAGGGCACACTGGGTAGTGCTCAGATCGCCGTGACAACGACCCAGGGCAGAGGCACAATCGCACTGGATTTAGTGACACTGAGGGTTATTAGTCCATGTACTGAAACCTCACCCTCCTCACCAGCCTCACCCCTCTCCTCCCCTCTCTGTTACACTTTGTACTGTACCACACTTCAGTTACAGTTACGCCTCCACCACCATTAGTACTTGAACTACACTTACACACTTACACACTTATACACACACACACACACACACACACACACACACACACACACACACACACACACACACACACACACACACACACAC
This sequence comes from Oncorhynchus nerka, assembly GCF_034236695.1. Lineage (NCBI taxonomy): Eukaryota > Metazoa > Chordata > Actinopteri > Salmoniformes > Salmonidae > Oncorhynchus > Oncorhynchus nerka. Next base: position 65,803,917 of record NC_088397.1, on the reverse strand, counting down.
ACACACACACACACACACACACACACACACACACACACACACACACACACACACACACACACACACACAGGTCAGCTGCACTTTGTCTCTACAGAGTTCAAATTAAGACAGTGCGAGATTTTTTTTAAAGGTATTTCAGTGGTTGATATTGTAGACCTACTGTATATGTCATGTCTAGACTGAGCATGAGCAGATCATTATATAGTACTGTTGCCAAAGTGAAGCTGCGTGTATGGAGTCCTGCCTGTTTCTAGTCAGTAAACTATCAAGGAGCTTATTCTTGCATCAAGTCTGCATTATCCAAACAGGTGTCCTGAAGAGACTATAAACCTTCCACACAGTTTATTATAGAGTACTACATTACCTCCTATATAATTATGTTGTAAACACAAAAATGTTTTAACTATAGAAAATACTACAGTATTTAATTTGCATATACCCTACCCATTCCCCTCACCCATTTCCCAATTTCTGCCACCCGTAAGTGGGAAACCTACATGCCAAGTATAGACCATATATTGTGTTCCCTATGGTTCTAGAAAAGAGCTGAAGTGCTGACCACGCCATTAAGAACCCAGTCTTACCTACAATTTGTTCTTTCAGTATTTCACCAGTAGGTTTCGTCAAGGAGAAAGCCCCCCCACTTCTACAGTACAGTCAGCAAAAACACTACAATAAATACTAGTCTGCAAAAAACACTAAACTGTAAATAATACAGTATACTACAGTAAATTAAATACTACAGTAAAGTCTGCAAAACCACTACAGAAAGTGCAATAGTATTCCTACCATAGTATACAGTACATTCAGAAAGTATTCAGGCCCCTTCCCCTTTTCAACATTTTTTGTTATTCTAAAATTCATTCAATATTTTTTTCCCTCATCAATCTACACACAATAATGACAAAAGCAACCAATGACAAAGCAAAAACAGGTTTCTAGAAATGTTTAAAAACAGAAATGCCTTATTGACATAAATATTCAGACCCTTTGCTATGAGACTCGAAATTGAGCTCAGGTGCATCCTGTTTCCTTTTCTACAACTTGACTGGAGTCCACCTGTGGTAAATGAAATTTATTGGACATGATTTGGAAAAGCACACACCTGTCTATGTAAGGTCCCACAGTTGACAGTGCACGTCAGCATAAAAACCAAGTCATGAGGTTGAAGGAATTGTCGAGCTCCGAGACATGATTGTGTCGAGGCACAGATCGGAGGAAGGGTACCAACAACTTTATGCAGCATTGAAGGTCCCCAAGAACACAGTTGCCTCAATCTTCCTTAATTGGAAGAAGTTCGGAACCTCTAAGACTCTTTCTAGAGCTGGCTGACTACCAAACTGAGCAATCCGGGGAGAAGGGCCTTGGTCATTGAGGTGACCAAGAACCCAATGGTCACTCTGACAGATCTCCAGAGTTCCTCTGTGGGGATAGGAGAACCTTACAGAAGGACAACCATCTCTGCAGCAATCCACCAATCAAGCCTTTATGATAGAGTGGCCAGGCGGAAGCCACTCCTCAGTAAAAGGCAATTGACAGCCCACTTGGAGTTTGTGGAGTTTGCCAAAATGCACCTAAAGGACTCTCAGACCATGAGAAACAAGATTCTCTGGTCTGATGAAACCAAGATTGAACTCTTTGGCCTGAATGTCAAAATGTCAAGTGTCACATCTGGAGGAAACCTGACACCAACCATACGGTGAAGCATGGTGGTGACAGCATCATGCTATGGGGATGTTTTTCAGTGGCAGGGACTGGGATACTAGTCATGGATCGAGGGAAATATGAACAGAGCAAAGTACAGAGATCCTTGATGAAAACCTGCTCCAGAGCGCTCAGGACCTCAGACTGGGGTGAATGTTCACCTTCCAACAGGACAACAACCCTAAGCACACAGCCAAGACAATGCAGGAGTGGCTTCGGGACAAGTCTCTGAATGTCCTTGAGTGGCCCAGCCAGAGCCCGGACTTGATCCTGATCGAACATCTCTGGAGAGACCTGAAAATAGCAGTGCAGCAACACTCCCCATCCAACCTGACAGAGCTTGAGAGGATCTGCAGACATGAATGGGAGAAACTCCCCAAATACAGGTGTGCCAAGCTTGTAGTTTCATACCCAAAATGATTTGAGGCTGTAATCGCTGCCAAACGTGCTTCAACAAAGTGCTGAGTGAAGGGTCTGAATACTTATGTAAATGTGATATTTCTGTTATTAATTTTTTGTACATTTGCAAAAGTGTCTAAAAACCTGTTTTTGCTTCGTCATTATGGGGTATTGTGTGTAGATTGATGAGGGAAAAAACAATTGAATGAGTTTTAGAATATGGCTGTAATGTAACAAAATGTGGAAAATGTCAAGGGGTCTGAATACTTTCTGAATGCACTGTACTTCCGCTTTTCTCCTCTCCTTCTCCAATGCATTCTGTTTTCTATGTTCATTAAGTTTTTACCCTCTAGACATGGCTCTGAACCCTGCTTTTAACACAAAGGCTACGCCTTCAGCATTGTAGCAGTGTAGGCTGCTCCTTTACCATTGCAGCGATATAGGCTACTCCTTCACCATTGTAGCAGTGTAGGCTACTCCTTTGCCATTGCAGCGATATAGGCGACTCCTTCACCATTGTAGCAGTGTAGGCTACTCCTTTGCCATTGCAGCGATATAGGCGACTCCTTCACCATTGTAGCAGTGTAGGCTACTCCTTCACCATTGTAGCAGTGTAGGCTACTCCTTTACCATTGCAGCGGTATAGGCTACTCCTTTACCATTGCAGCGGTATAGGCTACTCCTTTACCATTGCAGCGGTATAGGCTACTCCTTTACCATTGCAGCGGTATAGGCTACTCCTTTACCATTGTAGCAGTGTAGGCTACTCCTTTACCATTGCAGCGGTATAGGCTACTCCTTCACCATTGTAGCAGAGTTTGGCTACTCCTTTACCATTGCAGCAGTATAGGCTACTCCTTCACCATTGTAGCAGAGTTTGGCTACTCCTTTACCATTGCAGCGGTATAGGCTACTCCTTTACCATTGCAGCGGTATAGGCTACTCCTTCACCATTGCAGCAGTATAGGCTACTCCTTTACCATTACAGCAGTATAGGCTACTCCTTTACCATTGCAGCAGTACAGGCTACTCCTTCACCATTGCAGCAGTATAGGCTACTCCTTTACCATTGCAGCGATATAGGCTACTCCTTCACCATTGCAGCGGTATAGGCTACTCCTTTACCATTGCAGCGGTATAGGCTACTCCTTCACCATTGCAGCAGTATAGGCTACTCCTTTACCATTACAGCAGTATAGGCTACTCCTTTACCATTGCAGCAGTATAGGCTACTCCTTCACCATTGTAGCAGAGTTTGGCTACTCCTTTACCATTGCAGCAGTATAGGCTACTCCTTCACCATTGTAGCAGAGTTTGGCTACTCCTTCACCATTGTAGCAGTGTAGGCTACTCCTTTACCATTGCAGCAGTATAGGCTACTCCTTCACCATTGTAGCAGAGTTTGGCTACTCCTTTACCATTGCAGCAGTATAGGCTAATACTTCACCATTGTAGCAGAGTTTGGCTACTCCTTTACCATTGCAGCAGTATAGGCTACTCCTTTACCATTGCAGCAGTATAGGCTACTCTTTTACTATTGTAGCAGTATAGGCTACTCCTTTACCATTGCAGCAATATAGGCTACTCCTTCACCATTGTAGCAGAGTTTGGCTACTCCTTTACCATTGCAGCAGTATAGGCTACACCTTCACCATTGTAGCAGAGTTGGGCTACTCCTTTACCATTGCAGCAGTATAGGCTACTCCTTCACCATTGTAGCAGAGTTTGGCTACTCCTTCACCATGGCAGCAGTATAGGATACTCCTTCACCATTGTAGCAGAGTTTGGCTACTCCTTTACCATTGCAGCAGTATAGGCTACTCCTTCACCATTGTAGCAGAGTTTGGCTACTCCTTCACCATTGCAGCAGTGTAGCCTACTCCTTCACCATTGTAGCAGAGTTTGGCTACTCCTTTACCATTGCAGCTGTATAGGCTACTCCTTCACCATTGTAGCAGAGTTTGGCTACTCCTTTACCATTGCAGCAGTATAGGCTCCTCCTTCACCATTGTAGCAGAGTTTGGCTACTCCTTCACCATTGCAGCAGTATAGGCTACTCCTTCACCATTGTAGCAGAGTTTGGCTACTCCTTTACCATTGCAGCAGTATAGGCTCCTCCTTCACCATTGTAGCAGAGTTTGGCTACTCCTTCACCATTGCAGCAGTATAGGCTACTCCTTCACCATTGTAGCAGAGTTTGGCTACTCCTTTACCATTGCAGCAGTATAGGCTACTCCTTTACCATTGCAGCAGTATAGGCTACTCTTTTACTATTGTAGCAGTATAGGCTACTCCTTTACCATTGCAGCAATATAGGCTACTCCTTCACCATTGTAGCAGAGTTTGGCTACTCCTTTACCATTGCAGCAGTATAGGCTACACCTTCACCATTGTAGCAGAGTTTGGCTACTCCTTTACCATTGCAGCAGTATAGGCTACTCCTTCACCATTGTAGCAGAGTTTGGCTACTCCTTCACCATTGCAGCAGTATAGGATACTCCTTCACCATTGTAGCAGAGTTTGGCTACTCCTTTACCATTGCAGCAGTATAGGCTACTCCTTCACCATTGTAGCAGAGTTTGGCTACTCCTTCACCATTGCAGCAGTGTAGCCTACTCCTTCACCATTGTAGCAGAGTTTGGCTACTCCTTTACCATTGCAGCTGTATAGGCTACTCCTTCACCATTGTAGCAGAGTTTGGCTACTCCTTTACCATTGCAGCAGTATAGGCTCCTCCTTCACCATTGTAGCAGAGTTTGGCTACTCCTTCACCATTGCAGCAGTATAGGCTACTCCTTCACCATTGTAGCAGAGTTTGGCTACTCCTTTACCATTGCAGCAGTATAGGCTACTCCTTCACCATTGTAGCAGAGTTTGGCTACTCCTTCACCATTGCAGCAGTGTAGCCTACTCTTTTACTGTTGTAGCTCCATTTGCGCTGGCTTGCGTGCGGACCTTATTGTGTGAACAAGTGACACCTAACCACAAACACACACACACTTGTGTCACACACACTTGCGCACATACACATACAAACAAACACACACAGATACTTTCCTACAGACACCTCTAGGGTGGTTATGGGACATTTTGGTGGTGGTGGTATGGGGGGCATGGTTCCATAAGTTTCCATAACTGGAAGTGAGGCCCACACCAAGGATGCTGGTATGCTGGAGGCCAGGCTAGGCACAGACCGTGGTAGAGAGGAAAAAGGTACAAGCTAGGGGACTACTTACATTTACATTAGACTGTACTGCATTTACTGGATTCAACTGTTCAATCTAACATATAACCTCTACTGATTAAGTGAGCAGAGAACGGCTAGCTTTGGCCAATGGGTCAAGCTTTAAGACCCTGAAGTTAGAGTCATTGGTTGAGGGATGTTTGACTGACAGAAGGCACGTGTCCATGATTTACACAGCAGTGAAAGTGTACCCCCTCCTCCACCTCTACCTCCACTCAACCTGTCAGCTTCACTCAATCAACCAACTAATCCCATAATGACCGACCTCTGAGAGAGGGAGGGGGAGAGAGCTGGGGAGCAAGGGAGAGGGAGGGCAAAAGAGGCTACACAAAGCAGAAGACAGAGAAAAATAGAGAGCAAAAGAGAGGGAACTGTCCCAGAGGACTGATGAAAAACGAATTAGTCAAATTTCCCATGTCTGTAGAGACCAATTGAAAATGGTTGTCCGTCAAATGAGAGGTCTCTCTGAGCAGAGTGATGGTGATGATGAGGAGGATGGTGGTGATGACAGTGAGGAGGGAGTGGAGGAGGGTGGTGGTGGTGATGATGAGGAGGAGGATGGTGGATATGATGATGAGGAGGATGGTGGAGGATGGCAGTGATGATGATGATGAGGAAGAGGAGGATGGTGGATATGATGAGGAGGAGGAGGAGGAGGATGGTGGTGGTGATATGATGATGATGAGGAGGAGGAGGTGGAGGAGGATGGTGGTGGTGACAATGATGATGATTGATGATGATGATGAAAATTGATGAGGATGATGATGATGATCCTTTGGCTGTGCTAGGCAGGTCTGGACTGGAATGGAAAGGGTTGGGGGCTGTGGCCCCAGGTGCAGTTCAACCTCTCAGGAATTGAACAATTCTAACCGTGGTGTTTTTCCATCAGCCTTCAGCTCAGGCAGCTGAACACTACCACTAGATACAGACAGAGAGAAGGAAGCATGGAGAAAATACAGGGATGAAAGGAGAGAGACAAATTAGAGCAATAGAGTGAGGAAGAGGAAGCGAGGAAAAGATTGAGATAAGTGTGTGTTGTGTGAACTGCTCAGAGGTAGCGTGTATGATCTAATTGAGGGTTGTGTCCCATGGTTGATATTGAAAGTGTTTAATGTGTGTGTGTGTGTGTGTGTTAAGATGTTTAATACTGTTGTGTGAATAGAGCAGGAGAGCTGCGGGAGTCAGACTGAAGCAGCCTGGCGCCTACACGCTTATCAGGGGTCACCCAGGGGTCGTCATGTGGCTACTGTGCCCACTGCCAAATATATAAACACACACACACACACACACACACACACACACACACACACACACACACACACACACACACACACACACACACACACACACTAAATAACGTACACACAGGCATAAACACACACATACATAATCACACAGGATATAACATACACACAATCACAGGGGCATGAACTCTCACATGAACAGAAAAGTATTCACACAGACATATACACACTTGAGCGATTGATTTCATAAAACTGGAAAATCAGAACATTATTACCTAATAACATCTCATTATGCTTCTTTCCCCTCCTCCTCCCGCTTTTCTCTTCTATTGCAGCCCTTGCTTCTCCTCGTTTCCTCTACTGCCCCCATGTTCTTCTCTCCTAGTGTCCCTGTCCTTTAATTCTATTTTTCCTTTCTTGCCCCCCCCTTTTCTCCCACCTCTCTCCCAGGTCATGTAAAATGAGAAGTCACTATTCTGTTCTTTCTGCTAAATATCCCCAGCCATTAGTGACATCAAATCAGTACAGATGCAGTGGGAGGGGGAAGAAGAGGGGGAGGGGAGGGACAGCGGGATGGAGTATAGAGGGACAGGATGATAAGGACAGAGCAGAATGGGAACAGCAGAGAGAGAGAGAGAGGGAGAAGGATAGAAGGAAAGAAAGGAGAGGGAGATGAAGATGGGATGGAGAGAGAGAGAGTGAATGAAATGGAACGATGGAGTGCAAATTGAGGTCTAATGGCAAAGGGGGGGCAGGGAGATAATGATAGAGGGGACAGAGGAAAGAGGGGGAGAAGTAGATCTGGTTTCAGTGTGTTTTCATGCTCCCTCTCCATTACAGTAATGTGCTGGGTCCATTTAACTAATGCATAAAAGCACCATGATACCCACAATAAACAGCATTACATGATGAATTAGGGGAGAGAGAGAGAGAGAGAGAGAGAGAGAGAGAGAGAGAGAGAGAGAGAGAGAGAGAGAGAGAGAGAGAGGCACTGAAACATATCCCACAAACACACACATACAGTACAGGAAAGCTGGAAGAAGTGAGATTAACTTGATTAACTTGATTACCCAGACCATTCCTCTTAGTGAGAGGAGAGAATTTAAACCCAATTACCACACCAGAGCCAAATTAAAAGCTTTTTCTCTCAATGGTTGCAATCAGTCTGCTGTCATACGAACAGTGCTACGTTCATCTGTGTTAATGGTGCCTTTCCCTGCCCCGAAACGCCAACATCCTTATTCACAATGACTCACCTCCTTTCAAACAACATTTAAAACCAACAGTTTGACACCATGATATTGCAATGTCCCCGCACCCATACACCCATGACCATGGGACTCAATACGTGCATTACAAACTTTTACATAACAAGCTTCTCCCATTCAAAGTGCACTAGAACAAATTCCTCACAATGATACATTTTATAAGCATGTTTTCGTATATACCTCAGTATTCTCCATCCTTCTCCCTCTTCCATCTCCCCGTCCTCTCCTCCTCTTCTTCATCTCCTCTTCTCCCTCTCCTCAGCACACTAATCCAGTTCTAATGTAAACAGGCTCAGGCCTTCATTCCTGTCTAAACTGTATACAATGTATGAAAGCTGAGCTCTGTGCTGGCCTATGCTGTTGGGACTCCAGAGAGGTCAGATTTGAGCCAGCAGGCATCTCAACCCAGCAACCCAGAGATAGAGAGAGGGGAGCTGGGTAGGAGGCTGCCCGACGCTGGGTGTCTGGATGAGCCATCCTGGAGTTGTAGTAGATGTGGGGTCTACTCAGTGTAAATAATGTACAGTTGAAGTCGGAAGTTTAAATACACTTAGGATGGAGTCATTAAAACTCGTTTTTCAACCACTCCACAAATGTCTTGTTAACAAACTATAGTTTTAGCAAGTCGGTCAGGACATCTACTTTGTGCATGACACAAGTCATTTCTCCAAGAATTGTTTACAGACAGATTATTTCACTTATAATTCACTCTATCACTATTCCAGTGGGTCAGAAGTTTACATACACTAAGTTGACTGTGCCTTTAAACAGCTTGGAAAATTCCTGGAAATTATGTCATGACTTTAGAAGCTTCTGATAGGCTAATTAGGTCAATTGTATGTGTACCTGTGGATGTGTTTCAAGGGCGACCTTCAAACTCAGTGCCTCTTTGTTTGACATCATGGGAAAAACAAAAGAAATCAGCCAAGATCTCAGAAAAATAATTGTAGACCTCCACAAGTCTGGCTCATCCTTGGGAGGAATTTCTAAATGTCTGAAGGTACCACGTTCATCTGTTCAAACAATAGTACGCAAGTAAAAGCACCATGGGACCACACAGCCGTCATACCGCTCAGGAAGGAGAAGCGTTCTGTCTCCTAGAGGTGAACATACCTTTTTGCAAAAAGTGCAAATCAATCCCAGAACAACAGCAAAGTACATTGTGAAGATGCTGGAGGAAACAGGTACAAAAGTATCTATATCCACAGTAAAACGAGTCCTATATCAACATAACCTGAAAGGCCGATCAGCAAGGAAGAAGCCACTGCTCCAAAACCTCCATAAAAAAGGCCAGACTACGGTTTGCAACTGCACATGGGGACAAAGATCGTACTTTTTGGAGAAATGTCCTCTGGTCTGATGAAAAAAAAATAGAACTGTTTGGCCATCGTTATGTTTGGAGGAAAAAGGGGGAGGCTTTCAAGCCGAAGAACACCATCCCAACCATGAAGCACGGGGGTGGCAGCATCATGTTGTGGGGGTGCTTTGCTGCAGGAGGGGCTGGTGCACTTCACAAAATAGATGGCATCATGGGGGAGGAAAAGTATGTGGCTATATTGAATCAACATCTCAAGACATCAGTCAGGAAGTTAAAGCTTGGTGGAAAATGGGTCTTCCAAATGGACAATGATCCCAAGCATACTTCCAAAGTTGTGGCAAAGGACAACAAAGTCAAGGTATTGGAGTGGCCATCACAAAGCCCTGACCTCAAGCCTGTAGGACATTTGTGGGCAGAACTGAAAAAAGTGTGTGAGAGCAAGGAGGCCTACAAACCTGACTCAGTTACACCAGCTCTGTCAGAAATAACTTGTTGTGGGAAGCTTGTGGAAGTCTTCCCCAAATGTTTGACCCAAGTTAAACAATTTAAAGGCAATGCTACCAAATACTAATTGAGTGTATGTAAACTTCTGACCCACTGGGAATGTGATGAAAGAAATAAAAGTTGAAATAAATCATTCTCTCTACTATTATTCTGACATTTCACATTCTTAAATAAGGTGGTGATCCTAACTGACTTAAAGACAGGGAATTTTTACTAGGATTAAATGTCAGGAATGGTGAAAAACTGAGTTTAAATGTATTTGGCTAAGGTGTATGTGAACTCCTGACTTCAACTGTATTACTGTGCATACTTTTGGTGCTGTTCATGTACACATATAACTACAGCAACATAATTTTACACGTTAGGGTTGTTAAAGTTCACAGTGGGACTACATCTGAGCCTGGAAATCATTTCAACCCATGACAATAAGATATTCTGAATAATACATTACATTTGTAGAGCGTTTTTCATTTAGAGCGACCCACAGAAGCAACTAGGATCAACGCCCTGCCCAAGGGCACGTCCACAGATCTCCCTATAGGCCTCTGGCCCAAGCTCCCAGTTCGAAGAAGTGTTTCTTGAGCTCAGACTTAAAGGTGGTGGTCTGGGGCATGCAGAGGTGGGGGGGGGGGGGGGGCTCGTTCCAGAGCTGGGGGCCAAGACAGCAGAATGTTCAGTCACCCATTGTTTTTAGTCGCGTCTTTGAGACTGCAAGGAGTCTTTCATAATTTGACCAGAGTGAACTTGAAGACTGTTTGGGACTGAGGCGTTCACTGAACTATTTGGGACCGCAGGCATTGAGGGTTTTGAAGAATAACAGGAGGATTTTGAAGTTGATTCTGAATTGAATGGGTGGCCAGTGGAGGGAGAGTAGAATGGGGGTGAATTGGGCAGATCTCTGGGTTCCTGTGAGGACCAAGGCAGCACGCTTCTGCACAAGCTGCAGCCTGGGGATGCCTTTTGAGGGGAGATCACCAAGGAGGGCATTGCAGTAATTAAGTTGGTAGGTGACGAGGGAGTTGACCAGATCAGATTGGAGAGAACAAGACAGAACCGGGTGATGTTTCTCAGGTGAAATAAAAATACATTTGCAGGCAGATTTTATGTGGACGGAGAAATTGAGGGAGGGGTCCAGTAACACTCCAAGGTTGGAGACCGAGGAGGACCATGGGATGGAGTGGCCGCCAAGGGTAAGGGTGGTGATGAGACTGGTTTTGGTGTGATGGGGAGTGCCGATGAGGAATGCTTCTGTTTTAGTATTGTTGAGTTGTAGGAAATTGTCTGACATCCAGGCCTTGAGGTCATCCTGACAACTGGTGAATTTATTGGAGAGAGTCCAGGGTTGTTTTTTATATAGATCTGTGTGTCTTCAGAATAGCAGTGGAATTGGATGCTGTGTTTCCTGATTAGGAGACCAAGGGGGAGCATGTAGATGATGCATAAGATGGGGCCTATGACAGAGCCTTGAGGGACACCACAGGTGATCGTGGTGAGTTCTGACTTGGCATTCTCTATGGCAACATTTTGTGGCTGGCGTTCTGGATCAGAGGACCAGGCATTTATGATTCAGTTGGTTTTACTCTACTATTGTATTATATATTTTACAGTATTATCTATAAATAGGGCTGTCACTCAGACGGTGAGATCAATATGAACCCACTGTGAGAATAGGGCAGATATGTGGATCTCAGACACACAGGTGACCCCCCCTACACATAGTCCTGCCCTGTCCTATAGCCTGCCCCTCTCTGTCCTGTCCTGCCTGTCCTATCCCAGCCACACAGCGTGAGAATGGGCCACAGCACCTCCTCCCAGACCCCTGCATAACCCTCTCGAGACCAACAGCATCATCCCCCATCATTTACATTCAGTATACAGCCTTGCACAGGACTTACTAGTTCTATTAATGAGCGGCAAAGGACCAACATGTTTAACACACACACGTACACACACGTACACACACAGACACACACACGTACACACGTACACACGTACACACACACACACACACACACACACACACACACACACACACACACACACACACACACACACACACACACACACACACACACACACACACACTGCCACGCCCATGTCTCCTGTAACCCCCAGCCCATCACTCTGTCTCAGTCACCCAGTCAATATGGTCCCTCTCTGGGAAGAGTGTTTTATCTGATCCCCCACCACTCTCTGGGGAGACATCCCTGTTACCCTGTTACCCTGTTCCCTGTTCTCCTCCTCCTCCCAGACCAAGCCAAGCCTCAGGACCCCTCACAATCAACACACATGCCCTTACTTGTAATTTCACACGTTCCAAAATGTCCTCATTATGGGGTACTGTCCGTTTTGTGACATTTTCACCTTCTTACTCAAAGTTTCACAGCCTTGCCTACAAAATACTGACTGTATGCCGACAAAAAAATGAAATACATTTGAAACCCATCTTTAACTCCATCGTTCTGTTGTACGTGTCTCTGTCTGTCTGTCTGTCTGTCTGTCTGTCCGTCTGTCCGTCTGTCCGTCCGTCCGTCCGTCCGTCTGTCCGTCCGTCCCTCTGACCAGAACCCACAGCAGATTTACTGTAACCCACTAATGTGTTTTAGTCTAATTGGTGGCCATCAAAACTTAATTGCACTCTGTAATTAATATTCATGCTTATCGGCAGGAGATCTGATGTTGTGTGACGGGGTAGGTGCTTGTTAATCTAATAAGGTGAATTTCTAACTGATAGAGGAGGCTTTCAGACAGCAAGGTTATCTCTGTCTCTATGTGACACTGTCACTTACTGGAGCTCCCACCAGATACCATCACACGGACACACTTTTCCCGCTACATTTACCTTTCTCTCCCTCTCACAAATGGAAAATTCTCCCCTTTCCTCGCATGAAATGTTGTGTTCCAAGGGAGGGGAGGGTAAGCCAGTTAGCTCATCAATCATTGTAACAAGTGAGTGTGTTGTGCAAAGACAAAGTAAGTCTCCCAAACCCCTTCACATTTAATTCCCTTCCTGTCAGTCATTCAGGTTAGATTACTCCAACACATGACAAGATTATTAGTTCTTTAAAAGTTGCAGTGGAACTTCCAAAGATTCAGGTGAGCCATTCTAATGATCAACACTGACAGTTTGTTGCGTCTGACCGTTTCCACGTGGAACACGCTCTGAACATCAATAAACAGGTGTCACACAGTATTTAGTAGAGAACCACAATGGAACAGAAAACAGGACAGGACAATAGGACAATATATTTAGTATATTTCTGCCAAATATCTGAGTAGAAAACCAAAGTCACACAGTTGCCAAATACTAAAGTCTCTGCTTTAACTGATATGCTTACAATGACACAAACCCTTAGAACCAACCAATGCCACTCTCTGGTAAGTCATGTGACCCCTTCAGATCTCCATCTCCCTGTCCTCTCATGGATGGTTATCAGGCTGAGGTCAGAGGGAAAAGGGCACATAATTTCAAAGACTTTATCACCAATCAATTGTGGCTGAGTGAGTTTGGATTGGGCTGTATGGACCGTTGTTTCCCAGACTACAGGTAATACTCATTACATTACCCACCCCGGTCCAAGGGCCATGTATGTTGGGCCACATGTCTGTCTGTCTGTCTGTCTGTCTGTCTGTCTGTCTGTTCTAATCATGTTAGAAACAACCAAACACACCCCAGGGGAACAGAAGAAGGGGATATATAACTTAACTCTCTCTCTCTCTTTTCCACCCCCACTCACTTTGTCTCTCTCTCTCTCTCCCCCTTTTCCACCCCACTCACTTTGTCTCTCTCTCCCCCCTTTTCCACCCCACTCACTTTGTTTCTCTCTCTCTCTCTCCCTCTTTTCCACCCCCACTCACTTTGTCTCTCTCTCTCTCCCTCTTTTCCACCCCCCACTCACGTTGTCTCTCTCTCTCTTTTTACACCCCCACTCACTCACTTTCTCTCTCTCTCCCTCTTTTACACCCCCACTCACTCACTTTCTCGCTCTCTCCCTCTTTTCCACCCCCACTCACTTTGTCTCTCTCTCCCTCTTTTCCACCCCCACTCACTCACTTTCTCTCTCTCTCCCTCTTTTACACCCCCACTCACTCACTTTCTCTCTCTCTCCCTCTTTTCCACCCCCACTCACTTTGTCTCTCTCTCTCTCTTTTACACCCCACTCACTCACTTTCTCTCTCTCTCCCTCTTTTTCCACCCCCACTCACTTTGTCTCTCTCTCTCTCCTCTTTTCCACCCCCACTCACTTTGTCTCTCTCTCTCCCTCTTTTCCACCCCCACTCACTTTGTCTCTCTCTCTCTCCCCCTTTCCACCCCACTCACTTTGTCTCTCTCTCTCTCCCTCTTTCCACCCCCACTCACTTTGTCTCTCTCTCCCCCTTTTCCACCCCCACTCACTTTGTCTCTCTCTCTCTCTCCCTCTTTTCCACCCCCACTCACTTTGTCTCTCTCTCTCTCCCTCTTTTCCACCCCACTCACTTTGTCTCTCTCTCTCTCCCTCTTTTCCACCCCCACTCACTTTCTCTCTCTCTCCCTCTTTCCACCCCACTCACTTTGTCTCTCTCTCTCTCTTTTTCCACCCCCACTCACTTTCTCTCTCTCTCTCTCTCCCTTTTCCACCCCCACTCACTTTCTCTCTCTCTCCCTCTTTCCACCCCCACTCACTTTCTCTCTCTCTCCCTCTTTTCCACCCCCACTCACTTTGTCTCTCTCTCTCTCCCTCTTTTCCACCCCCACTCACTTTCTCTCTCTCTCTCCCTCTTTTCCACCCCCACTCACTTTGTCTCTCTCTCTCTTTTCCACCCCACTCACTTTCTCTCTCTCTCTCTCTCCCCCTTTTCCACCCCACTCACTTTGTCTCTCTCTCTCTCCCTCTTTTCCACCCCACTCACTTTGTCTCTCTCTCTCCCGCTTTTCCACCCCACTCACGTTGTCTCTCTCTCTCTTTTCCACCCCCACTCACTTTCTCTCTCTCTCTCTCTTTTTTCCACCCCCACTCACTTTCTCTCTCTCTCTCCCCCTTTTCCACCCCACTCACTTTGTCTCTCTCTCTCCCCTCTTTTCCACCCCCACTCACTTTGTCTCTCTCTCTCCCCCCTTTTCCACCCCACTCACTTTGTCTCTCTCTCTCTCCCTCTCTTTCCACCCCCACTCACTTTGTCTCTCTCTCCCCCTTTTCCACCCCCACTCACTTTGTCTCTCTCTCTCTCCCTCTTTTCCACCCCCACTCACTTTGTCTCTCTCTCTCCCTCTTTTCCACCCCACTCACTTTGTCTCTCTCTCTCCCCTTTTTCCACCCCCACTCACTTTCTCTCTCTCTCCCTCTTTTCCACCCCCACTCACTTTGTCTCTCTCTCTCTCTCTTTTCCACCCCCACTCACATTCTCTCTCTCTCTCTCTCCTCTTTTCCACCCCCACTCACTTTGTCTCTCTCTCTCTCTCTTTTCCACCCCCACTCACTTTCTCTCTCTCTCTCCCTTTTCCACCCCACTCACTTTGTCTCTCTCTCTCCCCCCTTTTCCACCCCACTCACTTTGTCTCTCTCTCTCTCCCTCTTTTCCACCCCCACTCACTTTGTCTCTCTCTCCCCCTTTTCCACCCCCACTCACTTTGTCTCTCTCTCTCCCCCTTTTCCACCCCCACTCACTTTGTCTCTTTCTCTCTCTCCTCTTTTCCACCCCCACTCACTTTGTCTCTCTCTCTCCCTCTTTTCCACCCCCACTCACTTTGTCTCTCTCTCTCTCCCTCTTTTCCATTGGGAAACCTTCATACTGTTCAATAACAAACATAAGAAAAACTTTAGTTACAAACATGAAGTAGTATGTATTTAATTTTCGTGTAAAATTGCCAGTTGGTGGCCTATCCCTCACGGGATCAATTGACACATTAAAACAAAATTACAATGATTCTCACAATGAGTCCTCCAGTGTACTGCGCAGTACACACCACATACCAAGAATGAACAAATATCAACATGAGAATAGATAAAGTTATCCAAGCACTAACAATAACCTTCAGGCACTAACAATAACTTTCAAGCACTAACAATAACATTCAAGCTGTAACAATAACTTTCAAGCTGTAACAATAACTTTTAAGCACGAACAATAACCTTCAAGCTGTAACAATAACCTTCAAGCTGTAACAATAACCTTCAAGCTGTAACAATAACTTTCAAGCACTAACAATAACCTTCAAGCTGTAACAATAACCTTCAAGCTGTAACAATAACCTTCAAGCTGTAACAATAACCTTCAAGCAGTAACAATAACCTATAACCTTCAAGCAGTAACAATAACCTTCAAGCTGTAACAATAACCTTCAAGCTGTAACAATAACCTTCAAGCTGTAACAATAACCTTCAAGCTGTACCAATAACATTCAAGCTGTAACAATAACCTTCAAGCACCAACAATAACCTTCAAGCACTAACAATAACCTTCAAGCTGTAACAATAACCTTCAAGCACTAAGAATAACCTCCAAGCTGTAACAATAACCTTCAAGCACTAACAATAACCTTCAAGCAGTAACAATAACCTTCAAGCTGTAACAATAACCTTCAGGCTGTAACAATAACCTTCAAGCAGTAACAATAACCTTCAAGCAGTAACAATAACCTTCAAGCTGTAACAATAACCTTCAAGCTGTAACAATAACCTTCAAGCTGTACCAATAACCTTCAAGCTGTAACAATAACCTTCAAGCACCAACAATAACCTCCAAGCTGTAACAATAACCTTCAAGCACTAACAATATCCTTAAAGCACTAACAATAACCTTCAAGCTGTAACAATAACCTTCAAGCTGTAACAATAACCTTCAAGCTGTAACAATATCCTTCAAGCACTAAGAATAACCTCCAAGCTGTAACAATAACCTTCAAGCACTAAGAATAACCTCCAAGCTGTAACAATAACCTTCAAGCACCAACAATAACCTTCAAGCACTAACAATAACCTTCAAGCTGTAACAATAACCTTCAAGCACTAAGAATAACCTCCAAGCTGGAACAATAACCTTCAAGCACTAACAATAACCTTCAAGCAGTAACAATAACCTTCAAGCTGTAACAATAACTTTCAAGCACTAACAATAACCTTCAAGCTGTAACAATAACCTTCAAGCTGTAACAATAACCTTCAAGCTGTAACAATAACCTTCAAGCAGTAACAATAACCTATAACCTTCAAGCAGTAACAATAACCTTCAAGCTGTAACAATAACCTTCAAGCTGTAACAATAACCTTCAAGCTGTAACAATAACCTTCAAGCTGTACCAATAACATTCAAGCTGTAACAATAACCTTCAAGCACCAACAATAACCTTCAAGCACTAACAATAACCTTCAAGCTGTAACAATAACCTTCAAGCACTAAGAATAACCTCCAAGCTGTAACAATAACCTTCAAGCACTAACAATAACCTTCAAGCAGTAACAATAACCTTCAAGCTGTAACAATAACCTTCAGGCTGTAACAATAACCTTCAAGCAGTAACAATAACCTTCAAGCAGTAACAATAACCTTCAAGCTGTAACAATAACCTTCAAGCTGTAACAATAACCTTCAAGCTGTAACAATAACCTTCAAGCTGTACCAATAACCTTCAAGCTGTAACAATAACCTTCAAGCACCAACAATAACCTCCAAGCTGTAACAATAACCTTCAAGCACTAACAATATCCTTAAAGCACTAACAATAACCTTCAAGCTGTAACAATAACCTTCAAGCTGTAACAATAACCTTCAAGCTGTAACAATATCCTTCAAGCACTAAGAATAACCTCCAAGCTGTAACAATAACCTTCAAGCACTAAGAATAACCTCCAAGCTGTAACAATAACCTTCAAGCACCAACAATAACCTTCAAGCACTAACAATAACCTTCAAGCTGTAACAATAACCTTCAAGCACTAAGAATAACCTCCAAGCTGGAACAATAACCTTCAAGCACTAACAATAACCTTCAAGCAGTAACAATAACCTTCAAGCAGTAACAATAACCTTCAAGCAGTAACAATAACCTTCAAGCTGTAACAATAACCTTCAAGCTGTAACAATAACCTTCAAGCTGTAACAATAACCTTCAAGCTGTACCAATAACCTTCAAGCTGTAACAATAACCTTCAAGCACCAACAATAACCTTCAAGCACTAACAATAACCTTCAAGCTGTAACAATAACCTTCAAGCACTAAGAATAACCTCCAAGCTGTAACAATAACCTTCAAGCACTAACAATATCCTTAAAGCACTAACAATAACCTTCAAGCTGTAACAATAACCTTCAAGCTGTAACAATAACCTTCAAGCTGTAACAATAACCTTCAAGCACCAACAATAACCTTCAAGCACTAACAATAACCTTCAAGCTGTAACAATAACCTTCAAGCACTAAGAATAACCTCCAAGCTGTAACAATAACCTTCAAGCACTAACAATATCCTTAAAGCACTAACAATAACCTTCAAGCTGTAACAATAACCTTCAAGCTGTAACAATAACCTTCAAGCTGTAACAATATCCTTCAAGCACTAAGAATAACCTCAAGCTGTAACAATAACCTTCAAGCACTAAGAATAACCTCCAAGCTGTAACAATAACCTTCAAGCACTAAGAATAACTTTCAAGCACTAACAATATCCTTAAAGCACTAACAATAACCTTCAAGCACTAACAATAACTTTCAAGCTGTAACACTAACCTTCAAGCACTAACAAAACCTTCAAGCACTAACAATAACCTTCAAGCTGTAACAATAACCTTCAAGCACTAACAATAACCTTCAAGCTGTAACAATAACCTTCAAGCTGTAACAATAACCTTCAAGCACTAAGAATAACCTCCAAGCTGTAACAATAACCTTCAAGCACTAACAATATCCTTAAAGCACTAACAATAACCTTATTGCACTAACAATAACCTTCAAGCACTAACAATATCCTTCAAGCACTAACAATATCCTTCAAGCACTAACAATATCCTTCAAGCACTAACAATAACCTTCAAGCACTAACAATATCCTTCAAGCACTAACAATAACCTTCAAGCACTAACAATATCCTTCAAGCACTAACAATAACCTTCAGGCACTAACAATAACTTTCAAGCACTAACAATAACATTCAAGCTGTAACAATAACTTTTAAGCACGAACAATAACCTTCAAGCTGTAACAATAACCTTCAAGCTGTAACAATAACCTTCAAGCTGTAACAATAACTTTCAAGCACTAACAATAACCTTCAAGCTGTAACAATAACCTTCAAGCTGTAACAATAACCTTCAAGCTGTAACAATAACCTTCAAGCAGTAACAATAACCTATAACCTTCAAGCAGTAACAATAACCTTCAAGCTGTAACAATAACCTTCAAGCTGTAACAATAACCTTCAAGCTGTAACAATAACCTTCAAGCTGTACCAATAACATTCAAGCTGTAACAATAACCTTCAAGCACCAACAATAACCTTCAAGCACTAACAATAACCTTCAAGCTGTAACAATAACCTTCAAGCACTAAGAATAACCTCCAAGCTGTAACAATAACCTTCAAGCACTAACAATAACCTTCAAGCAGTAACAATAACCTTCAAGCTGTAACAATAACCTTCAGGCTGTAACAATAACCTTCAAGCAGTAACAATAACCTTCAAGCAGTAACAATAACCTTCAAGCTGTAACAATAACCTTCAAGCTGTAACAATAACCTTCAAGCTGTACCAATAACCTTCAAGCTGTAACAATAACCTTCAAGCACCAACAATAACCTCCAAGCTGTAACAATAACCTTCAAGCACTAACAATATCCTTAAAGCACTAACAATAACCTTCAAGCTGTAACAATAACCTTCAAGCTGTAACAATAACCTTCAAGCTGTAACAATATCCTTCAAGCACTAAGAATAACCTCCAAGCTGTAACAATAACCTTCAAGCACTAAGAATAACCTCCAAGCTGTAACAATAACCTTCAAGCACCAACAATAACCTTCAAGCACTAACAATAACCTTCAAGCTGTAACAATAACCTTCAAGCACTAAGAATAACCTCCAAGCTGGAACAATAACCTTCAAGCACTAACAATAACCTTCAAGCAGTAACAATAACCTTCAAGCTGTAACAATAACTTTCAAGCACTAACAATAACCTTCAAGCTGTAACAATAACCTTCAAGCTGTAACAATAACCTTCAAGCTGTAACAATAACCTTCAAGCAGTAACAATAACCTATAACCTTCAAGCAGTAACAATAACCTTCAAGCTGTAACAATAACCTTCAAGCTGTAACAATAACCTTCAAGCTGTAACAATAACCTTCAAGCTGTACCAATAACATTCAAGCTGTAACAATAACCTTCAAGCACCAACAATAACCTTCAAGCACTAACAATAACCTTCAAGCTGTAACAATAACCTTCAAGCACTAAGAATAACCTCCAAGCTGTAACAATAACCTTCAAGCACTAACAATAACCTTCAAGCAGTAACAATAACCTTCAAGCTGTAACAATAACCTTCAGGCTGTAACAATAACCTTCAAGCAGTAACAATAACCTTCAAGCAGTAACAATAACCTTCAAGCTGTAACAATAACCTTCAAGCTGTAACAATAACCTTCAAGCTGTAACAATAACCTTCAAGCTGTACCAATAACCTTCAAGCTGTAACAATAACCTTCAAGCACCAACAATAACCTCCAAGCTGTAACAATAACCTTCAAGCACTAACAATATCCTTAAAGCACTAACAATAACCTTCAAGCTGTAACAATAACCTTCAAGCTGTAACAATAACCTTCAAGCTGTAACAATATCCTTCAAGCACTAAGAATAACCTCAAGCTGTAACAATAACCTTCAAGCACTAAGAATAACCTCCAAGCTGTAACAATAACCTTCAAGCACCAACAATAACCTTCAAGCACTAACAATAACCTTCAAGCTGTAACAATAACCTTCAAGCACTAAGAATAACCTCCAAGCTGGAACAATAACCTTCAAGCACTAACAATAACCTTCAAGCAGTAACAATAACCTTCAAGCAGTAACAATAACCTTCAAGCAGTAACAATAACCTTCAAGCTGTAACAATAACCTTCAAGCTGTAACAATAACCTTCAAGCTGTAACAATAACCTTCAAGCTGTACCAATAACCTTCAAGCTGTAACAATAACCTTCAAGCACCAACAATAACCTTCAAGCACTAACAATAACCTTCAAGCTGTAACAATAACCTTCAAGCACTAAGAATAACCTCCAAGCTGTAACAATAACCTTCAAGCACTAACAATATCCTTAAAGCACTAACAATAACCTTCAAGCTGTAACAATAACCTTCAAGCTGTAACAATAACCTTCAAGCTGTAACAATAACCTTCAAGCACCAACAATAACCTTCAAGCACTAACAATAACCTTCAAGCTGTAACAATAACCTTCAAGCACTAAGAATAACCTCCAAGCTGTAACAATAACCTTCAAGCACTAACAATATCCTTAAAGCACTAACAATAACCTTCAAGCTGTAACAATAACCTTCAAGCTGTAACAATAACCTTCAAGCTGTAACAATATCCTTCAAGCACTAAGAATAACCTCCAAGCTGTAACAATAACCTTCAAGCACTAAGAATAACCTCCAAGCTGTAACAATAACCTTCAAGCACTAAGAATAACTTTCAAGCACTAACAATATCCTTAAAGCACTAACAATAACCTTCAAGCACTAACAATAACCTTCAAGCTGTAACACTAACCTTCAAGCACTAACAAAACCTTCAAGCACTAACAATAACCTTCAAGCTGTAACAATAACCTTCAAGCACTAACAATAACCTTCAAGCTGTAACAATAACCTTCAAGCTGTAACAATAACCTTCAAGCACTAAGAATAACCTCCAAGCTGTAACAATAACCTTCAAGCACTAACAATATCCTTAAAGCACTAACAATAACCTTATTGCACTAACAATAACCTTCAAGCACTAACAATATCCTTCAAGCACTAACAATATCCTTCAAGCACTAACAATATCCTTCAAGCACTAACAATAACCTTCAAGCACTAACAATATCCTTCAAGCACTAACAATAACATTCAAGCACTAACAATAACATTCAAGCTGTAACAATAACCTTCAAGCTGTAACAATAACCTTCAAGCTGTAACAATAACCTTCAAGCTGTAACAATAACCTTCAAGCTGTAACAATAACCTTCAAGCTGTAACAATAACCTTCAAGCAGCAAAAACAAAAATAAATAAATAAATACAGATGAGTAAATATAATAAATGAAGCGGAAGAAGGCATTTCAACTTGCTCCGGCATCAAGAAAGTGTGAATCCATAGGTATCTTCACTTTGATATGCAGTTGAAGTCAGGAGTTTACATACATCTTAGTCAAATACTTTTAAACTCAGTTTTTCACAATTGCAGACATTTAATCCTAGTAAGAATTCCCTGTCAGGTCAGTTAGGATCGCCACTTTATTTTAAGAATGTGAAATGTCAGAATAATAGTAGAGAGAATGATTTATTTCAGCTTTTGTTTCATTCATCACATTCCCAGTGGGTCAGAAGTTTACATACACTCAATTAGTATTTGGTAGCATTGCCTTTAAATTGTTTAAATTGGGTCAAACGTTTCGGTTGCCTTCCACAAGCTTCCCACAATAAGTTGGGGGAATTTTGGTCCATTCCTCCTGACAGAGCTGGTGTAACTGAGTCAGGTTTGTCAGCCTCCCTGCTCTTACACACTTTTTTCAGTTCTGCCCACAAATGTCCTACAGGATTGAGGTCAGGGCTTTATGATGGCCACTCCAATACCTTGACTTTGTTATCCTTAAGCCATTTTGCCACAACTTTGGAAATATGCTTGGGATCATAGTCCATTTGGAAGACACACTTGCGACCAAGCTTTAACTTCCCGACTGATGTCTTCAGATGTTACTTCAATATATCCACATAATTTTCCTCTCTATGATGCCATCTATTTTGTGAAGTGCACCAGTCCCTCCTGCAGCAAAGCACCCCCAACAACATGATGCTGCCACCCCCATGCTTCACGGTTGGGATGGTGTTCTTCAGCTTGCAAGCCTCCCCCTTCTTCCTCGAAACATAACGATGGTCATTATGGCCAAACAGTTCTATTTTTATTTCATCAGACCAGAGGACATTTCTCCAAAAAGTACGATCTTTGTCCCCATGTGCAGTTGCAAACTGTAGTCTGGCCTTTTTATGGTGGTTTTGGAGCAGTGGCTTCTTCCTTGCTGAGTGGCCTTTCAGGTTATGTCGATATAGGACTTGTTTTACTGTGGATGTAGATACTTTTGTACCCGTTTCCTCCAGCATCTTCACAAGGTCCTTTGCAGTTGTTCTGGGATTGATTTGCACTTTTTGCACCAAAGTATGTTCATCTCCAGGACACAGAACACGTCTCCTTCCTGAGCTGTATGACGGCTGCGTGGTCCCATGGTGTTTATACTTGCATACTATTGTTTGAACAGATGCACGTGGTACCGTCAGGAGTTTGGAAATTGCTCCCAAGGATGAATCAGACTTGTGGAGGTCTACAATTTCTTTTCTGAGGTCTTGGCTAATTTATTTTGATTTTCCCATGATGGTGACAAATACATGTGACAAATACAACTTGATTTTATTTAATTGTGTGAAATGCTTGATAATGTATGTGATATCAACAGAGAGGTATATTTTCTGGGTGATTTAAGTATAGACTGTCTTTTTGAGCTGCCCACTCAAGAAACAGCTTCAAACTGTAACCAGTGCCTGCAACCTGGTCCAGGGTATCATTCAAACTACCAGGGTAGTTACAAACACAGGAATGAAATCATCAACATGTATTGATCACATCTTTACTAATGCTGCAGAAATTTGCTTGAAACCAGTATCAAGATCCATCGGATGTAGTGATCACAATATAATAGTAATATGTTGGAAAACCAAAGTTCCAAAGGCTGGGCCTAATATAGTGTTTAATAAGTCATACAACAAGTTTTGTAGTGATTCCTATGTTGTTGATGTAAAGGGTATTTGTTGGTCCGTGGTGTGTAATGAGGAGCAACCAGACACTGCACTTGACACATTTATGAAATTGCTTATTCCAGTTACTAATAAGCATGCACCCATTAAGAAAATGACTGTAATTGTGGATTGATGAGGAATTGCAAAATTGTATGGTTGAGAGGGATGAGGCAAAAGGAATGGCAAATAAGTCTGGTTTCACAAACGATTCTCAGCATATTGCAAATTGAGAAATCATGTGACTAAACTGAATAAAAATAAGAAGAAACTACACTATGAAACAAAGATAAATGACATAAGGAATGATACTAAAAAGCTTTGGAGCACTTTAAATGAAATTTTGGAAAAAAGGCAAACTCAGCTCCATCATTCATCGAATCAGATGACTCATTCATTACAAAATCAACTGAATCAACTGAAAGTCCCTCTTCGCCATGCAAATTAACTGAATCCCCCAAAAACATTTCCACTGCATTTCAGCCCTGCCACAAAAGGACCAGCTGACATGTCAGTGATTCTCTCGTTAACACAGGTGTGAGTGTTGACGAGGACAAGGCTGGAGATCACTCTGTCATGCTGATTGAGTTTGAATAACAGACTGGAAGCTTCAAAAGGAGGGTGGTGCTTGGAATCATTGTTCTTCCTCTGTCAACCATGGTTACCTGCAAGGAAACACGTGCCGTCTTCATTGTTTGCACAAAAAGGGCTTCACAGGCAAGGATATTGCTGCCAGTAAGATTGCACCTAAATCAACCATTTATCGGATCATCAAGAACTTCAAGGAGAGCGGTTCAATTGTTGTGAAGAAGGCTTCATGGTGCCCAAGAGCTTGCTCAGGAATGGCAGCAGGCAGGAGTGAGGGCATCTGCACGCACAGTGAGGTGAAGACTTTTGAAGGATGGCCTGGTGTCAAGAAGGGCAGCAAAGAAGCCACTTCTCTCCAGGAAAAACATCAGGGACAGATTGATATTCTGCAAAAGGACTGGGGTAAAATCATTTTCTCTGATGAATCCCCTTTCCGATTGTTTGGGGCATCCAGAAAAAAGCTTGCCCGGAGAAGACAAGGTGAGCGCTACCATCTGTCCTGTGTCATGCCAACAGTAAAGCATCCTGAGACCATTCATGTGTGGGGTTGCTTCTCAGCCAGGGGAGTGGGCTCACTCACAACTTTGCCTAAGAACACAGCCATGAATAAAGAATGGTACCAACACATCCTCAGAGAGCAACTTCTCCCAACCATCCAGGAACAGTTTGGTGATGAACAATGCCTTTTCCAGCACGATGGAGCACCTTACCATAAGGCAAAAGTGATAACTAAGTGGCTCGGGGAACAAAACATCGATATTTTGGGTCCATGGCCAGGAAACTCCCCAGACCTTAATCCCATTGAGAATTTGTGGTCAATCCTCAAGAGGCGGGTGGACAAACAAAAACCCACATATTCTGACAGACTCCAAGCATTGATTATGCAAGAATGGGCTGCCATCAGTCAGGCTGTGGCCCAGAAGGTCACACTGCAAATATTGACTCTTTGCATCAACTTCATGTAATTGTCAATGAAAGCCTTTTGACACTTATGAAATGCATGTAATTATACTTCAGCATTCCATAGTAACATCTGACAAAAATATCTAAAGAAACTGAAGCAGCAAACTGTGGAAATTAATATTTGTGTCATTCTCAAAACTTTTCACATTATCGATCATAGTCTGCTACTGGAAAAACATATGTGTTATGGCTTTACACCCCCTGCTATATTGAAATTGAGCAAGTTGACGTGACTAAACTGCTTGGAGTTACCCTGGATTGTAAAATGTCATGGTCAAAACATATTGATACAGCAGTAGCTAAAATGGGGAGAAGTCTGTCCATAATAATGCTCTACTCTACCTTCTTAACAGCACTATCAACAAGGCAGGTCCTACAGGCACTAGTTTCTACCTTCTTAACAGCACTATCAACAAGGCAGGTCCTACAGGCACTAGTTTCTACCTTCTTAACAGCACTATCAACAAGGCAGGTCCTACAGGCACTAGTTTCTACCTTCTTAACAGCACTATCAACAAGGCAGGTCCTACAGGCACTAGTTTCTACCTTCTTAACAGCACTATCAACAAGGCAGGTCCTACAGGCACTAGTTTCTTCCTTCTTAACAGCACTATCAACAAGGCAGGTCCTATAGGCACTAGTTTCTACCTTCTTAACAGCACTATCAACAAGGCAGGTCTTACAGGCACTAGTCTTGTCGCACCTGGACTACTGTTCAGTCATGTGGTCAGGTGCCACAAAAAGGGACTTTTGCAATTGTCTCAGAACAGGGCAGCACGGCTGGCCCTTGGATGTACACAGAGAGCTATTATTAATAATATGCATGTCAAGCTGCCTGTTTGAATTACTGTGACTGTGAAGCAACACAAACATAGGCACAGACTCATGCATACACACACACGATAACATATGCACTATACACACATGTACACATGGAGTTTGTACAGTAGACATGTGGTGGTGGAGTAGGGGCCTGAAGGTACACCGTGTGTTGTGAAATCTGTGAATGTATTGTAAAGTTTTTAAATCTGCCTTAATTTTGCTGGATCCCAGGAAGATAAGCTAATTTGGATCCCTAATAAATGTCCTCCCTCCCTTCCTCCCCACCCCTCACCCCTACCCCTCTGCTCTCTCCCTTGGGTATAGCTTGAACAGAACTCTGTAGCATTTGTGTGTATGGTGTTTATTCAAAATGACTAATGGAGAGAGATGGTGTAGACCATACAACACCTATCACACCTCCATTACATTCATCAGTCCATACACAGCTCCTTCAGAAACAAGGGTCTTTGAACACTCACAACTAACTCACATCTAAGTTGAGTAACTTAATGCCACAATACGTGCAGAATATACAATGATGCCAAACAATGAACAGCCTGTAAACAACACACAAAGATGCAACAAAACAGCGATGTAGCACCACACAGTAGAGCAGTGTTTCTCAATTCTAGTGAGTTGAGTCTGATGAGCTTGGAGGACTGGAGTTAGGAAACACCGCAGTAGTGCACACCTGCGTGACACCAGAGGTTTCTACTTAACCTTTCAACTCTGGCAAAGAAAAGAGGGTGAGGATGGAGGACGAAAAGGAGGAGGATCGACCCAAGAAAAGAGATGAGGAAAGGTGACGGTGGAGAGAGGACGGACGTATAGGTCAGAACGAAGGAGCAGATAGAAAGAGTGCGCCGAGAACAAATGGAGAGATGGAGGGAGAGTGCCTTACACAAACGCCTGTCTTTGTGCTTGTATATAGGGGAGCAGGTTGGTATATGCAACTGTATGGAGTGTCATTTGAGTGCTCGCTTAGGTCTTTGTCATGCCAACAAAGCCACAGAGTTCTAGTGGGTAATCTGAGCTGCTTGGTAGTGGCTGTCGAGGTTGGGTGTTGACTGTAATGGGGCACAGATACAGTGGATAGGGAGATGGAACCTATATTACCTCAGAGGGAACCCTTTTCTGTGTTATGCCACCACATGCTCTGTTTTCAGTGATTGGCACAGACTCATGCATACACACACGATAACATATGCACTATACACAAATATGCTCTCGAATTTTGTACAGTAGACATGTGGTGGTGGAGTAGGGGCCTGAAGGTACACAGTGTGTTGTGAAATCTGTGAATGTATTGTAACGTTTTTAAAACTGCCTTAATTTTGCTGGACCCCCCTCCACTACCCCTCTCTTTCCACCTCCACCACCCCTCCTCTCTCCCCCTTACCCCCTCTACCACCCCTCCTCACTCTCCCTTACCCCCTCCACCGCCCTTCTTCTCTCCCTCTCTCCCTCTCTCCCTCTTACGCCCCCACCACCCCTCCTCTCTCGTTCTCTCCCCTTACCCCCTCCACCACCCCTCCTCTCTCCCTCTCTCCCCTTACCCCCTCTACCACCCCTTCTCACTCTCCCTTACCCCCCCTCCTCTCTCCCTCTCTCCCTCTCTCCCCCTTACCCCCTCCACCACCCTTCTTCTCTCCCTCTCTCCCCCTTACCCCCTCCACCACCCTTCCTCTCTCCTTCTCTCCCCTTAACCCCCTCCACCATCCCTCCTCTCTCCCTCTCTCCCCCATTACCCCTCCACCACCCCTCCTTTCTCCCTCTCTCCCCTTACCCCCCTCCACCACCCTTCTTCTCTCCCTCACCCCCTCCACCACCCCTCCTCTCTCCCTCTCTCCCCTTACCCCTTCCACCACCCCTCCTCTTTCCCTCTCTCCCCCTTACCCCCTCCACCCCTCCTCTCTCCCTCTCCCCCCTTACCCCCTCCACCACCCCTCCTCTCTCCCTCTCTCCAACTTACCCCCTCCACCACCCCTCTTCTCTCCTTCTCTCCCCCTTACCCCCTCCACCACCCCTCCTATCTCCCCCTTACCCCCTCCACCACCCCTCCTCTCTCCTTCTCTCCCCTTACCCCCTCCATCACCCATCCACCACCCCTCCTCTCTTCCCTTCCTGTCTCCAATTTACCCCCTCCACCACCCCTCCTCTCTCCCTCTTTCCCACTTACCCCCCTCCACCACCCCTCCACTCTCCCCCTTACCCCCTCCACCACCCTTCTTCTCTCCCGCTCTCTCCTTACCTCCCTCCACCACCCCACCGCTCCTCTCTCCTTCTCCCCCTTTCCCCCTCCACCACCCTCCTCTCTCCTCTCATTCCCTCTCCCCTCCCTACCCCACCACTCTTCCCCATTACCCTCTTTCCCCACTCATCGACTCTCCCTCTCACCCTCCCCTCCTCCCCCACCCATCCACTCTCCCTCTCACTCTCCCCCTCCTCCCCACCCCTCCACTATCTCTCTCTCCCACTCTCCCTTTCTCTTCATCCTGTCCTTCCTTGGCTTTGAGATAAGCAGGCTGAGTAATCTCCCGCTCTCTCATTCCATCTCTCTCCCTCTCCCTCTCTGCTTCATCTCTGTTGTTCTCTTCTTCCATCATCCATCTCCACCCAGCAGGCCACAGACAGACCTGTATAAGGGCAATACCTCTACCCTGCATGTACCACTCTCACCACAATCATGTGACCTGAGGAAGCCATGCATTGCTGTAACACTGCAAATCAGTGGATACGGCCCAAGTACAGTGCCTTGCAAAAGTATTCATCCCCTTTTGCGTTTTCCCTATTTTGTTACTTTACAACCTGTAATTTAAATAGATTTTTTATTTGGATTTACATGTAATGGACATACACAAAATAGTCCAAATTGATGAAGTGAAATGAAAAAAATAACTTGTTTCCAAAAAACAAAACAAACAACAACTGAAAAGTGGTGCGTGCGTATGTATTCACCCCTTTGCTGTGAAGCCCCTAAATATGATCTGGTGCAACCAATTACCTTCACAAATCACAAATTAGTTTAATAAAGTCCACTTGTGTGCAACCTAAGTGCCACATGATCTGTCACATGATCTCAGTATATATACTTGTCACGCCCTGACCTTAGAGAGACGTTTTATTTCTCTATTTGGTTAGGTCAGGGTGTGATGTGGGGTGGAAATTCTATGTTCTATTTTCTATGTTTTGTATTTCTTTGTTTTGGCCGGGTATGGTTCTCAATCAGGGACAGCTGTCTATCATTGTCTCTGATTGGGAACCATACTTAGGCAGCCCTTTTTCCCACCTGTCTTTGTGGGTAGTTAACTTTGTTTGTGGCACTTAGCCCTGTTGAGCGTCATGGTTGTGTTCTTGTTTTGTTGGCGACGTTTATCTCAAATAAAAAGAAATGTACGCTCACCACGCTGCACCTTGGTCCTCTTCTTCAGACGCCCTTGACAATACACCTGTTCTGAAAGGCCCCAGAGTCTGCAACACCACTAAGCAAGGGGTACCCCCAAGCAAGCAGCATCATGAAGACCACGGAGCAAACAGGTCAGGGACAAAGCTGTGGAGAAGTACAGATCAGGCTTGGGTTATAGAAAAATATAAGAAACGTTGAACATCACACAGAGCACCATTAAATCCTTTATTAAAAAAATGAAAGAATATGGCACCACAACAAACCTGAAACCCTGAGAACACTATCCCCACAGTGAAACATGGTGGCGTCAGCATCATGCTGCGGGGATGTTTTTCATCGGCAGGGGCTGGGAAACGGGTCAGATTTGAAGATATGATGGATGGCGCTAAATACAGGGAAATTCTGGACGGAAACCTGTTTCATTCTTCCAGAGATTTGAGACTGGGACGGAGCTTCACCTTCCAGCAGGACAATGGCCCTAAGCATACTGCTAAAGCAAGACTTGAGTGGTTTAAAGGGACACATTTAAATGTATTGGAATGGCCTTGTCAATGCCTATACCTCAATCCAATTGAGAATCTCTCATTCAACTTGAAGGAGCTGGAGCAGTTTTTCCTTGAAGAATGGGCAAAAGTCCCAGTGGATAGATGTGCCAAGCTTATAGAGACATACCCCAAGAGACTTGCAGTTGTAATTGCTGCAAAAGGTGGCTCGACAAAGTATTGACTTTGGGGGGTGAATAGTTATGCACACTTAAGTTTTCTATGTTGTGTAAATCAAATGATACAACCCCCTCCCAAAATCCATTTTAATTCCAGGTTGTAAGGCAACAAAATAGGAATAATGCCAAGGGGGGTGAATATTTTCGCACACCACTGTAGCAAACCCCTAGGCACTTGGTTGGTTCTGAAGGGATAGGATAGGTATAAGCAATGTGGCTGAAATGTCACCAATCCTATAAGAGGACGAGTTAAAGCTACTGCCATGTTGTTACACTATTCAATTATTTCAGATCTACATGAAGTGCCTAGAGCGGTAAGGGGTAATATCTAGGGGGTAGGGTCTAGGGGTTGTTTCTTGACCAGGCTCTTACGTCTAGGTTAAACCACCCTAACAGTGGGGCCAGTGGCCCTGTCAGGGCAGTACTGCAGCAGAGCTGCTGGGTGTGGAAGAGTAAACTGTAGTGAGGCTGAGGTCTGTATAGAGGGTGCGTGTGACTCCTTTGTCTGCCCGCTATAGGAAGAGGTGTAAGAAGAGGAGAGATATGTATGGCTTTGTCACAGCAACACGATGCAGCCAGAGGAGATCAGCAGAGGGATAGAGAGAGAAGTGGGAAAGAAATGGGAAGGAATATAGGTTCTGATTTTATATTTGTACTTGAGATGCGTGTATGTTACGGTAAATGTGTAAAAACGGTTCATCCACCAATTTTCCCGGAAATGTATAGTTTTACAATGTTTACACATTTACTGTTAAATACAGTATACGGTAGTATATGTTGTGATAAGATAAAAGTGATGGAAAATAATTTTATCATTATTTTAAATTATTTAATCTTATCTTTTATTATATTAGCTGTTATTGCAGATCTTTGAAGACTAAAATCACTCTGGACTGCAGCACTGAATGAGTCATTGGCTTTCATTTTTTATGAACAAAGTGATTCTCACAGGTCAATGGTAAAAGAACAGAAGGATGTTGGAGGTATCTTCCTTCCCTTGAATCCTAACAGATACCGCTGATACAGAGACTTCCTCAGCTCGTCCCTCTCTCCTTGCCTCGCCACTCACGATCTGAAACAAATCCTTCCACCAACCACACAACTGATCTAACACTGTGACCCCTGACTTGGCAGGACCGCCACACACCAGGAGTCAGCCAAGGATACGTAAAGAGACGGGGGGCAGAGAGAGAGAGAGAGAGAGAGAGAGAGAGAGAGAGAGAGAGAGAGAGAGAGAGAGAGAGAGAGAGAGAGAGAGAGGGAGAGAGAGAGAGAGAGAGAGAGAGAGAGAGAGAGAGAGAGAGAGAGAGAGGGCAAGGGATAAAGAGATAGCCTAGATATCCGCCTTCTTTAATTCCTCTTACATTTAATCAGAGTAGTGTGTCACCATTATCAGTGTGTGTTAATTCTGACAGTGATTATCGCTTTAGGGATCGTACCCTCCTCTGTGTTCTCTGTTCGGTCACGTTAACCCTCTGCTCATTACCTCAGAGGCACACACTCCAAATGAAATCACAGGATGGAGTTTGCCATGGAGAACAGAGAGCGTATCAGTCACTAGGTATCTATTCTTCACAAAAGAGAGGGGTGAGATCTCTCTCTTTCTGTATCTCCTCTTTTCTTTTTCTCATTGACGCTCTCTATCTCGTGTTCTGTGTGTCTTTGTGTGGTGCAGGCCTGGTGCTGTTCTCAGAGCTGTGACCTCACTGTGGTCTCTTCTACTGTGCAACAGACGAGGAACAGGGTTTCAATACAAATGAACCCCAGTGAAAGAAAAAGTCATTACTATCTCTTTTTTTAAGCCCTCTGTGTGCTTAAAGTCAGAGATTTAACCTCTCTTAGCTCATCTCACCTTTGTTGTGTGTGTGTGTGTATGTTCAGTCTTAGGTGTAGTCATAATCAGGATGGAGTGTAAAAGGATCAAGCTTCTGTCTTTCACGGATCAGGATAACAGGTTTAATGAATCCAATCTCTCTCTTAAGTCTCTCTCTAAAACCAAGGAGAAAAAGAAGAATTTATGTAGGTCGTCTTTCCAGTTAAGAAAAGGTAAGGACGAGGGACAAACTGGGGGTGAGTCAAAGGAAGAGTAGGGGAGTGGAGGAAAGAGGGAGATAGAGAAAGGAAGGCGTCTGGGATTAAAGTCTCGAACTATTCCCTACCTTCATTCAGGAGAATTAATGCAGGAGGAAGGAGAGAGAGAGAGAGAGAGAGAGAGGCTGATAGTTTTAAGTGTTTCAAAGGAGCCCAGATAAGGAGCAGAAGGGAGGAGGGTGGATGGGGGTATGGATGGGGGAGGAGAGGAGAAGTTAATTACCTGTGCAGAGGGCATGGAGAGAGAGGTGATTGGAACGAGGGAGGAGAGAGAGATATCACACAGAGTTTCCCCTCCAGAGCCCCTGACGCATACAGAAACAGATTTGGGATGGAGGAGGAGGTGGTGTCGGGGGCCTATGGGGCTATGGTGATGTGTAAGTGGACTCACGCTCCTCTTGAGACCCCCATACAACACTGGAATATTAAACAGGAACCAATGGGAGCCACAGCGTCTCTTAGCTATCTCTTACCACAGAGTTACAGACCTACAGAGACAGCCAGGGTGGAAGTCTAGGCCAATACCCAATCTGTTTACTGAGTTACAACTTTGTGAAGTCAATCATGCAAAAGAGATGAGTGTTATGTGTGACCTCCACCTCTGACAAAAGGTCTGATCTCCAACGCTGGGAGAAGCCCTTACAGAGACGAGAGAGAGGCAATGGAGGGATGAAGGGAGGGATGAAGGGAGGATAAAAGGAAAGGGAGGAAAGAGGAAACACAGAGGACAGAGTAATGGGTCAAACTTCAGAGCCAAATTACTGAGGCGCCGGCAAGATATGGATCAGGGCAAAGCCACACACGAGTCTGTTAGAGCAGCACTCAGTGCATTAACATCCTATCATTACCCACCTTATCATTAACATTATCATCATGCAGGAGGAATCAGCTTATATAAATAAAAAACTGTAATGGTCTTTATTCATGCTTCCCTGGTTAGAGGTGAGCTTTCAGACCGGTCCAAGTCCCCACGACACAGGGGTACAGTGGTGGAACCGGCTGGAGCTCAGCACTTAGGGACCATGATCCCCGCTCGCAAGTGAAAAGTGGTACAGCCTAGACCCTCCGTGATTGGTCCCTGCAGACCAGCCCTGCGGCCCATTCGCTGGCCGGACAGCTAATTTTGTTAAGGGAGAGGGTTGCTTCCTGTGCTGGCTAAACAGATCTGTGTAAATGAAGTTTGGGATGCCTGGGGCGTGCAGGGGTTGGGAGGGGGGTAATGAAGCCGAGAGGACAGAGTACCACAGGGAGACAGAGAGGGGAGGCGGGAGAGGAAGTTGAGGAGAGAAGGAAAGGAGGGGGCACGGTAATAAAGGTTAAAAGAGAGGGGGAGTAGCACGAGAGAGAGAGAAATATGACTACATCAAACCTGCATTAACGTTGATTAACAGGCCTGGTTTGAGTTACTGACTTTCTTATGTTTCCAGAAGTCAAACACAGTTGACCTGACGGGCTGTGAGCCATGCTATAACTGACCCTCGGGTCACTGACAACCTAATGACTCTTAACCAGCACAACCATAACAAACAGACCTCCGACAGAACTCAGCAGGAATCTAACACCATTACACCATCACCTTTCACACTGAGGTGTCCTAATGGACCATGTCATTCACACACTGTCCTGGAGTACTGAGTACTGGAGGAATATTCATATTGTTTTCACATCCACTACTCTGTCTATCTGGTTTCATTGTAGTACTACTGAAAGTATGAGTAGTAAATCACTCCTGGGAGTTTTGGAATGATTATGGTAATAGTTAAGAGACTTACGTAGACAGAGGGAGACAGATGGAGTGACAAAGAGGGGTAGAGAGGGAGAGAGAGATGGAGAGAGAGAGTGTGGGTTCTGTCACCTGGCCATTCCATTTGCTAATAGGCAGCGGTGATCTGATCACTTCCCTGCTAAAGAGCCTGGCTGGAGAGTAGGATGGTGGCCACTCTACCCCACGGCGCTCTCCATATTACATTACACACTAACAGTGACAGTTAGCATCCAAAAAGGCAGGTACCCTCCACCCCCAACCTCCCCACCTCCCGAGGGCTATTTGACCCCACTCTCCCTCTTTCCTCCCAGCTCACCCCCTGCCCTCCCTCCCAGACCTCTCTCAGGGCTGTTATTAGATTGGCCGGCAGCTAATAGCATTATGGTTGAGCAGTCAGCCACTTGATATTTCCAAGTTGTTGGCAGTAATTTGCTCCTATTAGCAGTTTTTACTGGGACCAAGGGTCATGGTGTAAACAAGACAACTAAGTGAGGTTTCACTGGCCAGCGAGCGAGCGAACACGTGTGCGTGTGTTTAAGGGTGCTTGTTTCAGTGAAAGATTCAATTGGAGGAGTAAAATCAAATCAGGGAGCTGGAGTTTAGCAGGACTGTGCCAGTTCCAGAGGGTGTCTGGGGGCCAGGAGGGCCTGGGGTGCTCTGGTTACCCCGTAGGGGATGAGTGGAAGTGGGTAAAGTAAAGGGACAGGGAGGCTGATGGACATTATATCCAGGGCTGGGGAGGTGGAGTGGGAGGGTTGGAGGTGTCATCGCAACACACTAACACAGGAAGTTAGGATGATGATGTGTGTATGTGTGTGCTCACTTTGCCAAGATCAGGTGACTAAGCAAGAAGACAGAATGCTCATCCCACAGGATGCTTTTTATTGGAACATTTAATACTTCATACCTCTGGAGCCTCAGAAGTATCTTGTACAAAACAGATAGAAACTCACTCACGCACACACACACCCACGAACATGCAAGCACGCACACGCACAAACACGCACGTACACGTACACACACACGCACACAGATACACAAAGACCATGTGACAGAAAGGGCATGGGAGTTGTTTGTCACAAACAAAAAACAAACACTCACACTTCTTACAGATGACTGTTGTATACAGGGAAAATTTGTTTATTTTCTGCCCGTTGGCCCAGAAAAAATTAATGGTCATTATTTGCAGTTTTATTAGTTCCTTTGGGGCAACTTGTATGCAAATATAGTTGAATGGTGATGAATCATATACATGGCTTTATACAGGTGCCGGGTTATTCCTTGAGTTCAATACCCATATGGAAAAGAATACATTTAAAATATATTTTTAGATACATTTTTTGGGATACAATTGAAATATTTAAAATTGGCCAAATAATGTACAATGCCTTCAGAATGTATTCATAGTCCTTGACTTACAGTATTCCACATGCTATTGTGTTACAGTCTGATTTCAAAATGGTTTAAATATGCATTTTTTCAAAACCATTTACACACAATACTCCACTATGACAAAGTGAAAACATGTTTTTTTAAATATTGGCAAATTTATTGAAAAAAACCCTGAGTCAATACATGGCAGCGATTACAGCTGTGAGTATTTCTGAGTAAGTCTACGAGCTTTGCACACCTGTATATATATATGTGTGTATGGTATATGTCTGATATACCACGGCTTTCAGCCAATCAGCAGTCAGGGCTCGAACCACTCGGTTTACAATTGATCTTGTGTTTTATTGTGCTGCTGAATTTGCCTGTTGGATAGCAGACTGAACCAGGTTTTCCTCTGAGATTTTGCCTGTGCTCAGCTCTATTCTGTTTATTTTGATCCTAAAAAACTCCATAGTCCTTGACGATGACAAGCACATCCATAACATGATGCAGCCACCACCATGCATGAAAATATGAAGAGTGGTTCTCAGTGATATGTTGTGTTCGATTTGCCCCAAACATAACTCTTGTATTCAGGACATAAAGTACATTTCTTTGACACATTTTTGCAGTTTAACTTTAGTTCCTTAATGCAAACAGGATCCATGCTTCTCCCTCTATCATTTAAGTTAGTATTGTGTAGTAACTACAATGTTGTTGATCCATCCTCAGTTTTCTCCTATCACAGCCATTAAACTCTGCAACTGTTTTAAAGTCACCATTGGCCTCATGGTGAAATCCCTGAGCGGTTTCCGTCCTTCCTGTCAACTGAGTTAGGAATGACAGCTGTATCTTTGTAGTGACTGGGTGTATTGATACACCATCCAAAGTGTAATTAATAACTTCACCATGTTCAAAGGGAATTCAATGTCTGCTTTTTGTTATTTTTTACCCATCTACCAATTGCGGGGCATTGGAAAACCTCCAGGGTCTTTGTGGTTGAATCTGTGTTTGGATTCCACTGCTGGACTAAGGGACCTTCCAGATAATTGTATGTGTGGGGTACAGAGATGAGGTAGTCATTCATAAATCTTGTTAAACACTATTATTGCACACAGAGAGAGTCCATGCAATGTATTATGTGACTTGTTAAGTGCATTTTTCCTCCTATACTTATTTAAGCTTGTCGTACAAGGGGGTTGAATACTAAGTGACTCAAGACATTTCAGCTTTTCATTTTTTATTAATTCATTTTTAGACATTTCTAAAAACATAATTACACTTTGACATTCTGGGTTATTGTGTGTAGGCCAGTGACACAAAATCTAAATTTAATTCATTTTAAATTCAGGCTGTAATGCAATAAAAAGTCAAGGGGTGTGAATACATTCTGAAAGCACTGTATTATTATTTTTTAAATATATTTTAAATACATTCCCAACATATATTAAAGAATGTATTTCAAATGTATATAAACCGAGTGTACAGTCGTGGCCAAATGTTTTGAGAATGACACAAATATTCATTTCCACAAAGTTCACTGTCTCAGTGTCTTTAGATATTTTTGTCAGATGTTACTATGGAATACTGAAGTATAATGACAAGCATTTCATAAGTGTCAAAGGCTTTTATTGACAATTACATGAAGTTGATGCAAAGAGTCAACATTTGCAGTGTTGACCCTACTTTTTCCAAGACCTCTGCAATCTGCCCTGGTATGCTGTCAAATAAATTCTGGGCCACAGCCTGACTGATGGCAGCCTATTCTTGCATAATCAATGCTTGGAATTTGTCAGAATTTGTGGGTTTTTGTTTGTCCACCCGCCTCTTGAGGATTGACCACAAGTTCTCAATGGGATTAAGGTCTGGGTAGTTTCCTGGCCATGGACCCAAAATATAGATGTTTTGTTCCCCGAGCCACTTACTTGTCACTTTTGCCTTATGGCAAGGTGCTCCATCGTGCTGGAAAAGGCATTGTTCGTCACCAAACTGTTCCTGGATGGTTGGGAGAAGTTGCTCTCGGGGGTTGGTACCGTTCTTTATTCATGGCTGTGTTCTTAGGCAAAATTGTGAGTGAGCCCATTCCCTTGGCTGAGAAGCTACCCCACACATGAATGGTCTCAGGATGCTTTACTGTTGGCATGACACAGGACTGATGGTAGCGCTCAACTTGTCTTCTCCGGACAAGCTTTTTTCCGGATGTTCCAAACAATTGGAAAGGGGATTCATCAGAGAAAATGACTTTACCCCAGTCCTCAGCAGTCCAAACCCTGTACCTTTTGCAGAATATCAGTCTGTCCCTGATGTTTTTCCTGGAGAGAAGTGGCTTCTTTGCTGCCCTTCTTGACACCAGGCCATCCTCCAAAAGTCTTCACCTCACTGTGCGTGCAGATGCCCTCACACCTGCCTGCTGCCATTCCTGAGCAAGCTCTGTACTGGTGGTGCCCCGATCCCGCAACTGAATCAACTTTAGGAGACGGTCCTGGCGCTTGCTGGACTTTTTTGGGCGCCCTGAAGCCGATAAATGGTTGATTTAGGTGCAATCTTACTTGCAGCAATATCCTTGCCTGTGAAGCCCTTTTTGTGCAAAGCAATGATGACGGCATGTGTTTCCTTGCAAGTAACCGTGTTTGACAGAGGAAGAACAATGATTCCAAGCACCACCCTCCTTCTGAAGCTTCCAGTCTGTTATTTAAACTCAATCAGCATGACAGAGTGATCTCCTCGTCAACACTCACACCTGTGTTAATGAGAGAATCACTGACATGATGTCAGCTGGTCCTTTTGAGGCAGGGCTGAAATGCAGTGAAAATGTTTTTGGGGGATTCAGTTCATTTGCATGGCAAAGAGGGACTTTGCAATTAATTGCAATTCATCTGATCACTCTTCATAACATTCTGGAGTATATGCAAATTGCCATCATACAAATTGAGGCAGCAGACTTTGTGAAAATTAATATGTGTGTCATTCTCAAAACTTTTGGCCAGGACTGTGCAAAAAAAAATAAGGACACATTCCTAATACTGAGTTGCACCCCCTTTCCCCTCAGAACAGCCTCAATTCATCAGACCATGGACTCTTCAAGGTGTCGAAAGCATTCCACAGGGATGCAGGCCCATTTTGACTCCAATGCTTTCCACAGTTGTGTCAAGTTGGCTGGATGTCCTTTGGGTGGTGAACCATTCTTGATACACATAGGAAACTGTTGAGTGTGAAAAATCCAGCAGCAGTGCAGTTCTTGACTCAAACCCGTGCGCCTGCTTCCTGGTTCCAAGCACTCTCCGCTGCCAACATGCGGAAATCCACTGCATAGTCTACCACATTGTGGGAGTCCTGCCAAAGCTGGACTAGTGTCCGGGCAGCTTCTCTCCCGGAGGCGCATCAAAAACTTTCTTCACCTCTCCCACGAACCCCTCCAGGCTAACGCATATGGCCGGCTGTTGTTCTTATACAGCAGTAGCCCAGGTGGGAGCCCTCCCGGACATCAGCGTGATGAGGTAGGCTACCTTGGAGCGATCCGAGAGGAAGGAGAAGGGCTGAAGCTCGAAGATGAGGGCACACTGAGCCAGAAACGCCCGACAGGTGCTCTGCTCTCCATTGACGCGTTCCGGGGGAGGTAAGCGGGGCCCCCTAGAAGGTGGAGTGACTGATGAGACGGCGCTGCTAGCTGAGTTACTGAGGGGCTGTGGGGTTACCACCATGGTAGAATGCCTCCCAGCAACTGACAGAATTGCTCCAGCGAAGTGTCCAACGCCCTGTAATCATTTGAACACCCTCCATAAGGCCACGAAGCAATTACTCGTGCCTACCAATGGTGGGTCCTTGGAAGGAGAGGGCATTGCTCAGCTGACCTGGGTCTGCTGGGTCAGTCATGGCCAGTTTGTACTATCACATTTCAGGTAAGACCCAGATGCAAACAACGTCAAAGTAACAACAGTTTATTAATCCAACAAGAGCAGGCAAAAGATTGGTCAAGGGGCAGGCAGAATTGTCAACAACGGGAAAACAAGAAAACAGGAACAATCGAGAGACAGGAGCAGAGGGAAAAACGCTGGTAGTCTTGACGTAATAAAACGAACTGGCAACAGACAAACAGAGAACACAGGTATAAATACACAGGGGACAATGGGGAAGATGGGTGACAACTGGAGGGGGTTGAAGACAATCAGAAAGACAGGTGAGACAGATCAGGGTGTGACAATATTAATGTTTTATTTTTTCTCGTTTTTTTCTCACTTTGTGTACATCTTTGACCAAAAAATGACAATTAATCCACTTGGTAAAGCAACAAAATGTTTTTCAAAAAGGGGTGGGAATACTTTCTGAATGCACTGTAGTTTTTGTTTAAATCGCTGAAAAAATTTGAAAGAAATAAAATCTAAACATGAAAACATGTTTTAAATTAAGTCGAACCTGTGCTCTTTAAGGCAGAATGCTAAAATTAGGTGAAATCTAATGATGATCCTTTTTTACTCACAATCACAAGTTAAATTATATAACTGCCAAAGGTTTGGCTTGGTGGCCCAAAAAAAGATCTCCATTGATCAACATGTAAAGACTAATTTAAGAAGCAAAATTAGGAACCACTTTGGCCACCCTGTAGACTAGATGTCATAGCCATGCATTTCCAGAATATTGTCAGGCATTACATGTATTTTAGCAAAGACGTAAATGTATTTGAAATGAATTTTACATTACATTAAATAAAGATGAAGTCGGAAGTTTACATACACTCTGTTTTTCACAATTCCTTCCAAGTAACAATTCCCTGCCTTAGGTCAGTTAGGATCACCACTTTTTTTGAAGAATGTGAAATGTCAGAATAATAGTAGAGAGAATGATTTATTTCAGCTTTTATTTCTTTCATCTCGTTCCCAGTGGGTCAGAAGTTTACATACACTTAATTAGTATTTGGTAGCATTGCCTTTAAATTGTTTAACTTGGTTCAAAAGTTTCAGGTAGCCTTCCACAAGCTTCCCACAATAAGTTGGGTGAATTTTGGCCCATTCCTCCTGACAGAGCTGGTGTAACTGAGTCAGGTTTGTAGGCCTCCTTGATCGCACACACTTTTTCAGTTCTGCCCACAAATCTTCTATAGGATTGACGTCAGGGCTTTGTGATGGCCACTCCAATACCTTGACTTTGTTGTCCTTAAGCCATTTTGCCACAACTTTGGAAGTATGCTTGGGATCATTGTCCATTTGGATGACCCATTTGCGACCAAGCTTTAACTTCATGACTGATGTCTTGAGATGTTGCTTCAATACATCCACATAATTTCCCTCCCTCAGGATGCCATCTATTTTGTGATGTGCACCAGTCCATCTGGCAGCAAAGCACCCTCAACAACATGATGCTGCCACCCCGTGCTTCTCGTTTGGGATGGTGTTCTTCGGCTTGGATCTTTGTCCCCATGTGCAGTTGCAAACTGTAGATGAACGTGGTACCGTCAGGCATTTGGAAATTGCTCCCAAGGATGAACCAGACTTGTGGAGGTCTACAATCTTTTTCTGAGGTCTTGGCTGATTTCTTTTGATTTCCCCATGATGTCATGCAAAGAGGCACTGAGTGTGAAGGTATGCCTTGAAGTACATCCACAGGTACACCTCCAATTGACTCAAATGATGTCAATTTGCCTATCAGAAACTTCTAAAGCCATGACATCATTTTCTGGAATTTTCCAAGCTGTTTAACCTTCCTTGGGTAGGGGGCAGTATTTTCACGTCTGGATGAAAAGCGTGCCCAAAATAAACTGCCTGTTACTCATGTCTGTGAGTATAACATAACTGATATGGCAGGCGAAACCCCTGAGGAGAAACCATCCCCTCCAAAAAATAATTCAGACTTTTTTGGGAGGCTTTGTCCTCTGTGTTTATCTGCCATATCAGTTCTGTTATACTCACAGACATTATTGTAACAGTTCTAGAAACGTTAGAGAGTTTTCTATCCAAATCTACCAATTACAGTAACAGGCAGTTTACTTTGGGCACGCATTTCATCCGGACATGAAAATCCTGCCCCCTACCTCAAAGAGGTTTTAACAAGAAATTTATGGAGTGGTTGAAAAACGAGTTTTAATGACTCCAACCTCAGTGAATGTAATCTTCCGACTTCAAATGTATATTTCAAAAATAAAACATTTACATATGGGTATAGGTGATAAAAAGACTTATCTTGTAGTAAACATAAACAGTATCAAACTGAGAGTGGACAGATCCTAAACCTTCAAGGCTAATCAGCTAACTGGCGATAACAATCAGAGAGGTGGACAGAGAGAAAGAAAGAGTGAGTGAGTGAGTGAGTGGGTGAGTGAGAGAGAGAGATGGAGAGAGTAAGAGAGAGAGAGAGAGAGAGAGAGAGAGAGAGGAGAGAGAAAGAGAGAGAGAGAGAGAGAGAGAGAGAGAGGATAGAGAAAGAGAGAGAGAGAGAGAGAGAGAGAGAGAGAGAG
This sequence comes from Oncorhynchus nerka, assembly GCF_034236695.1. Classification (NCBI taxonomy): domain Eukaryota; kingdom Metazoa; phylum Chordata; class Actinopteri; order Salmoniformes; family Salmonidae; genus Oncorhynchus; species Oncorhynchus nerka. The sequence goes on along the minus strand of NC_088397.1, from coordinate 65,762,025 downwards.
GAGAGAGAAAGAGAGAGAGAGAGAGAGGCAGGGGTGCCATGATAGGGGGTGTACAGGTAGGTAGAGAAATGGAGTCTATTTCTTAGACAACATTATTGTAGATGTGTTCCCTCTCAACAAAAGACAGGTGACTTCGTCCCGAAACGGATTGGAAAAGGATAGTCCTTCTAGGGAATAGGTAAGGATTAGGTAATGTGACGGCCCTGATAGTCCATCCACAGGGAAATGGGAATACCATGGAATACCGAGGCACATGTGACAGATTTGAGAATGGACCCTAAACCCAATAAATCAGACAGAGAAGGAGACAAATACTGAGCAGAAGAATCAAAGGAAATGCCTGGCCTCTCGTTCCCATGTTAAATAACCCCCTTTCGCCTTTTCTCTCCCTCTCTCCCTTTCTCTCTCCCAATTTGGAGAGGAGAGGATAGCCGTTTCCTGTTATTCATGTGGAGGAAAAGTCGAGAGTGAGGGATAGCAAGACTGGAAGAAAGAAAGGGAGAGTGAAGAGAGAGAGACTGAGACAGACAAACAGAGAGGTAAATAGAGGAAAATAAGAAGAATGGTTACGCAGGCCATTGTGAGAGAGAGACGGTGAGGTGGGATGAGGAGAGAGAGACACAGACAGAGACAAAGACAGAGACAAACAGGTGGATGGACTAACAGATGGACATAGAGAGAGACGGGTGGACGGACTAACGGATGGACATAGAGACAGACTCGTGGACGGACTAACGGATGGACATAGAGACAGACGCGTGGACGGACTAACGGATGGACATAGAGACAGACGCGTGGACGGACTAACGGATGGACATAGAGACAGACGCGTGGACGGACTAACAGATGGACATAGAGACAGACGGGTGGACGGACTAACGGATGGACATAGAGACAGACGCGTGGACGGACTAACGGATGGACATAGAGACAGACGCGTGGACGGACTAACAGATGGACATAGAGACAGATGGGTGGACGGACTAACGGATGGACATAGAGACAGACGCGTGGACGGACTAACGGATGGACATAGAGACAGACGCGTGGACGGACTAACAGATGGACATAGAGAGAGACGGGTGGACGGACTAACAGATGGACATAGAGACAGATGGGTGGACGGACTAACGGATGGACATAGAGACAGACGCGTGGACGGACTAACGGATGGACATAGAGACAGACGCATGGACGGACTAACGGATGGACATAGAGACAGACGCGTGGACGGACTAACGGATGGACATAGAGACAGACGGGTGGACGGACTAACAGATGGACATAGAGACAGATGGACATAGAAACCAACAGACGTAGGCAGAGAAAGAAAGGATGAGAGGGTTTGAGGGGGAGTGTGCCTATCTGTCTGTCTGTCTGTCTGTCTGTCCCAGGCCACATTCCAGCAGAGTAATCCCACTGACAAAGCCTGGTGACAGGGCCAGGAACTGACCTAGGGTCTGTCCATCAGCAGCTGATCGCTCTGATATCACCGACATGGGGAGTGTAACCTATACTCTCATATTCACAGACACACAGGCACGTACATACTAAACGCATACAGGAACATACCTGAATGAACACACATATAATCTCAGACATTTAGAGTACACCTGTACATTGCACTGTACTGACAAAAGTAGCTGTACCTGAACATCATTGAAGATCCTAGTATGCTCCTCATTCACAATCATATCCTCTCCTCCCTCATTCCTCCTCACCTCCAAACATCCTTCTCAGATTATTTTATCATATTCCTCTTTCTGTCACCCCCCCAACCTCTCCAGCCCACACCCCCACTATGAGCAGAGGCAGTGTAGCATTTCAGTTGTTAACAGAGTGGAGGGGGGATTGTATGAGAGGTGGGATTGGGGGGTGTAGAGGAGATGAGGGGGGATCATGAATGGGTCTCATTCTCCCGGACCAGACTTCAAACAGACCTGCATCAGTCAGCCAGGTGGAGTACCGCCGGCCCACGATGCCCGGCGGCAACCCAAAGGTTTCAGATTTACCGAGCACGCTCTCATACACACGACATACAGACTTCCACACTAATCCATGGAATGAGCCGTCCGTACCTTCAGGCAGACACACACAAACACACACTCACACATAGACTGGTACTTGATGAGCCAGTAGACTTCAGTAGTGTCTCTGGCCAGCAGATCCTGGCTGTGTGTGTGTGAGAGAGAGACAGAGAGAGAGAGAGAGAGAGAGAGAGAGAGAGAGAGAGAGAGAGAGAGAGAGAGAGAGAGAGAGAGAGAGAGAGAGAGAGAGAGAGAGAGAGAGAGAGAGTTGTTGTTAATGGTAATCCCATGTCCACTACTACTATTATTATTGCTGTTGGTCCCACCATTTATTTATATATGAATATATATATATTTTATATATATATATATATATATTATTTTATTTTTATTTTTTCGATATGTATACTTTGACAATCTAAGTAATAATGAACTTGCCATGTCAATAAAGTCAATTGAATTGAATTGAGAGAGAGAGCGAGAGAGAGAGAGAGAGAGGGAGAGAGAGAGAATGAGAGAGAGAGAGAGAGAGAGAGAGAATGAGAGAGAGAGAAAGAGAAAGAGAAAGAGAGAGAATAACTGCTCTAGAACCGTGGCACCACAAACCAGCCATGGACGCCAGGGCTGGAGCATGGTCTACCGCAAGGTACACACACACACACACTATTTCCTTTTGGGGACCGGTGAAATGTCCCCACTTGTCCAAATTTTCCTTGTTTTACTATCCTTGTGAAGACTTCTGGTCCCAATAAGGATAGTAAAACCAAAAACACACACAAACACTCACACCACGCACGCACGCACGCACGCACGCACGCACGCACGCACGCACGCACGCACGCACGCACGCACGCACGCACGCACGCACGCACACACGCACGCACACACACACACACACACACACACACACACACACACACACACACACACACACACACACACACACACACACACACACACACACACACACACACACACACACACACACGTCTTCTCTCTTGCTCTCCCCCCTCTGCACATACATAGTTTATAGTGAGCGTCCTCCCCTGTCGATGAGAACATGTTCAGAAAACTCCTCTTTGGGATACAAGGCTGAATTACAGCTGCTGGAGGTAGGAGAGGAAAGGGAGTGATGATACACAGAATATCTCTTTCTCTCATTCTAAAGCCTTGTTCACACCGGCAGTTTGAAGTGGCTCAAATCAAATTATTTTGCATATCCGATTCAAATATGTTATTTTTCCTGCATACTAAACAGCCAAAAAGCTCATGGAATCAGATATTTCAAGCCATTTCAAACCACCTTCATAGCTGGTGCATGTATCAAATCTGATTTCTGGACATGAGGCTTGTGTCTGAACAGTCAAATTTGATTTATTTGCCCTCAAATAGTTTTTAGACTGTTATTTGACATATCTTGTTGCTTGCTAGCTACTCTGTTGACAGTTTAACAAGAACATGTGGAACCTAACTAGCTTTTTATTTGTTCACAAACAGATTAGTGAATGTGCTAGAACGTTAAACAGCTAGCTAGCTTATTGACTTATTCAGCTAGCCAAAAATGACTCGTTTTCAAAGTTGGATCACCTTATCCTTTGAGGATTTAAAAGTGTTCATACACTGTGATTTTGAACATTCAAAGCAACTGGGAAACGTCAATTGCAGGCAATGTTGTCACTTAGCTTGCTAAATAACTTCTGAGTGATAGGTAGCACGAGCTCCATCACCGGCCATTACTTGGACAACTTATGTAGCCATGTCAGCAAATGACTGCTGTCTGAACACACACAAATCTGGTTTGGTCACTTGTAACTTGCTATTTGGACAGTCAGTATTCCAAAATGGATTTCAATCAAATTTCAATCAAATGTATTTATAAGCCCTTCTTACAGCTGCTGTCACAAAGTGCTGTACAGAAACCCAGCCTAAAACCCCAAACAGCAAGCAAGGCAGGTGTAGAAGCAGGGTGGCTAGGAAAAACTCCTTAGAAAGGCCAGAACCTGCGAAGAAACCTAGAGATAAACCCGGCTATGAGGTGTGGCCAGTCCTCTTCTGGCTGTGCCGGGTGGAGATTATAACAGAACATGGCCAAGATGTTCAAATGTTCATAGATGACCAGCATGGTCAAATAATAATAATCACAGTGGATGTCGAGGGTGCAACAGGTCAGCACCTCAGGAGTAAATGTCAGTTGGTTATTCATAGCCGATCATTCAGAGTATCTCTACCGCTCCTGCTGTCTCTAGAGAGTTAAAAACAGCAGGGCTGGGACAGGTAGCACGTCCCGTGAACAGGTCAGGGTTCCATAGCCGCAGGCAGAACAGTTGAAACTGGAGCAGCAGCACAGCCAGGTGGACTGGGGACAGCGAGGAGTCATCAGGCCAGGTAGTCCTGAGGCATGGTCCTAGGGCTCAGGTCCCCCGAGAGAGAGAGAAAGAGAGAGAATTAGAGAGAGCATACTTAAATTCACACAGGACACCGTATTAAACAGGAGAAGTACTCCAGATATAACAGACTGACCCTAGCCCCCGACACATAAACTACTGCAGCATAAATACTGGAGGCTGAGACAAGAGTGGTCGGGAGACACTGTGGCCCCGTCCGACGATACCCCAGGACAGGGCCAAACAGGCAGGATATAACCCCACCCACTTTGCCAAAGCACAGCCCCCACACCACTAGAGGGATATATTCAACCACCAACTTACCATCCTGAGACAGGGCTGAGTATAGCCCACAAATATCTCCGCCACGGCATAACTCGAGGGGGGGGGGGGGGCAACCCGTACATGGAAGATCACGTCAGTGACTCAACCCACTCAAGTGACGCACCCCTCCTAGGGACGGCATGGAAGAGCACAAGTAAGCCAGTGACTCAGCCCCTGTAATAGGGTTAGAGGCAGAGAGTCCCAGTGGTGAGAGGGGAACCGGCCAGGCAGAGACAGCTAGGACGGTTTGTTGCTCCAGTGATTTTTCGTTCACCTTCACACTCCTGGGCCAGACTTCACTCAATCATATGACCCACTGAAGAGATGAGTCTTCAGTAAAGATTAAATGTTGAGATCTAGTCTCTCACATGGGTAGGCAAACCATTCCATAAAAATGGAGCTCTATAGGAGAAAAAAGATTTGAGCGTGAAGGCCTGCTGTGTGATAAAAAGGCTTAACACACACACACACACACACACACACACACACACACACACACACACACACACCTGCAGTGCTCCATATTCTATCTAACATTCCTCACATAAAACCCCCCTTTCCTCCACCTCTCCTCCACAGGCACCTCTGCTTTAAACAGTGATCCATCAGAGCTGTGTGTGTCTCTGGGTGGCTTTGGCCAACCAATCGGGCATTACATACTAATCCAACCATCACACTGATATCAAGAAAAATAAAATATGAGCTTTTACCCCCGAGATATTATGAAAAAAAACATCCTTGCATACTTTGTCTACATGAGTTTAGACACATACAAACTGTCCCATAAAAAACGTTTGTACATCGACTGTTCTAAATGCACTGTTTTAGACTGGTGAAAAAGAACATGAAGTAAGACTCTGAAGAAAGACTGAATTTTCTCCAACTGAAAAATAAAAACAGAATGAACTAAGCACACACAGAAAGCCAACAAACACATGCTCCCGAGTGGCACAGTGGTCTAAGGTACTGCATCTCAGTGCAAGAGGTGTCACTGCAGTCCCTTGTTCAAATCCAGGCTGCATCACATTTGGTCGTGATTGGGAGTCCCATAGGGTGGTGCACAATTGGCCCAGCGTCGTTGGGTTTGGCCGGGGTAGGCCGCCATTATAAATAAGAGTTTGTTCTTAATGGACTTGTAAAATAAATACATGATCAACATTAGGGCTTATTGGCCTAAAAGTACATGTCTCATAAAGCAATGTTTACATACATGTACAAAACACTGAGACATACACTTATTTCTGGATATAGGAATTCACATTCAGATGGATTCGTAAAGTAATGGCGCTCTATTCTATGCATTGACTGAATATGACTGCTGCTCTCCTACTTAATAGAAGAGAGATGTACTAGAGAGCCACAGTAGAAATAGACAGTACCGCAGGAATGCATTTACAGTCCACAGACATACTGGTTTCTATTACACAGCTACTGCTGCTGCACAATGGATTCAGTTGGCAGTAAAGACTCATTGACATCCAATAGCTGAGTATACAAATCCATATGCTCTTTTCAATGAAATGAAATGGCAACTGAGTGGTGAATGCAGTGTATGGACACCTCAGGCCAATAGACTGTAATATGAGTATTACTGGATGCAGACTCTCCTCTGTGGGTGTCTATGGCTCAGATAAGCAGGCAGCTGTGTAGTACAAGAGAAAGTGGATGTAGAGCCGTCTAGAGAGCTATAGAAAGACAGGGATGCAAATGGACAGAATTGACAGATTCACACACTGATCTGTGCTCCCATAGCCCACAAACACTCTCTCTACCTCTCCCCTCCATCTCCATGGGAAACAAGGCTGCCACTTCCTGTGCCCACGGGCCTCAACCAATCACCATCAGATAAGAGGTAAGCCAGCCCCCCTCCAATCGGAGCCAGGCGGGGGCAGTCACATAACTGGCGCGCCAATCTTGATAAGGGGAGTGCTGTATCCACCCGCTTCTGAAATGTCCCCTTTTATCCAACAGCCTTTCCCCTGGCCCTGCCTGGCCTCTCATGTCCCGGTCGTTGCACCCCTAGGCCTGGCTGTGGTGGTGTGGTGGGGCTGTAGCAGGCTCTGGTGTGGAGTCTCTCTCTCGCTCCCTCTCTCTCACGCTTTGTGGGCTGGGCTTTGTGTTTGTGCTGCAATTATGCCTCTCTCTCATCCACCCCTGCTCCCCTGTGACCTCTGGCTAGGGGTCACACCCCTGGACCCCCCCCCCCCCACCCCCCACCACACACAATGGACCTCCATTCATGGGTCTGGAGAGGAGAAAGAGAGGAGGAGAAGGAGACTAGAGGAGTGGAAGCCATATCTCACCATTACATCTCTCCATTCCGTCTGTCTGACCAGTGTTAGCCCCCTTAGCTTCCGCCCACATCTGTCTAGCCATAGCCCCCTCGTCTAGCGGCCGGCCTCGTCTCTGCCGTCGCCCATCGCCCACTCAACCGCCATCCTCCTGTTCCTACCTCCCCATGTCAGACCCTAGATCCAGTGGTGAGCTGCCCCATCCTTGCACTCCCTTTCTAGGGTTGGATTCTGTGTCTATAGCCACCTGGGGAGCTCTGGTGTAACTGGTCTAAAAATGGCAGCTTTCTCACATAGGTTCTACCCTTTCTATCCAATCTGCCACTAGCTGGACCATTGTCTCTTTAGATAAAACCCCATCATTCTGAGGACTCATTCCATAAACCCACAGCACATCATCTCACCAAATTTCTAAAAGCTTTATCAGCACACATTTCATACTGGATGTGGATAGCTGATGTATCACCTGCTGTCACCTATAGAGTAATGCTGAAGTCCCAGTTGAAACCTGTGACTGTTGGTTTCAGTCAGAGAGGGACGGGGACTTTCCCCAGAGGGCCGGGCGGAGACATTAGGGGGCATCAGGGGGTGGGTGTAGGGGGGTACAGTGCTGGTGTTGATGGGTGGGCGAGTAGGCAGGGCAGGCTGGGATTTAAATGGAGATTGAGCCCCTAGGGTAACCTGGCAACAGGCAGGAGCTGCTGTCAGATTAGAATCTGAGAGAGAGAGATAACCAGTTTACTGCCCCCTGGATGGATGAGAGGGGGAGGAGGAGGAGGAAGATGAGGAGAGGAGGAGGGGTGCAATGTGTGTGTGTCAGTGTGTATTTAACCCGCAGTGCTACATGGCAGAAGGCAGCTGCAGAGGCCTTTTCTAAAGGAGCGATGGGGCTGTTAAAGCAGCATGGTTAGAATACCACACACAACACACTATACAGAGCACACACACACACACAGCACATCCATCACTGACTGCTTGCAGCACAGACAGACAGATTCACACACTCTGTGAAACACAGACAGACACACACACAGAGAGAGAGAGAGAAACATACATATAGAAATACAAACAGATACACACACAGAGCAACACAGTCAAACAAATTGATAGACATATGCACACACAAAAAACAAACACTGAGACAAAAGGAAATGACACACGTGTGTTGTACCACTGCTTTGTTCCTGGGTGATCAGTCAGAACTTGAGACACACGTTTATACAATATGTTCATTTTGCACGAGGAAGACTTGCTGGTCTGTGTTTGAAACCAACACTAACACCACTGACCAGCATCATTCAGACCCTATGGTCACCTCAACTCTATATAGTATCTGCTCAAAAAGGACCTATACACACACATATGGGTACACATCTGGTAAAAACAACTACACTGAACAAAATATAAACACAACATGCAACCACTTCTAAGATTTTACTGAGTTACAGTTCATAAGGAAATCAGTCAATTGAAATAAATTCATTAGGCCCTAATCTATGGATTTCACATGACTTGGAATAGAGATATATATCGGTTGGTCACAGATACTTTTAAAACAGTATGGGCGTGGATGAGAAAACCAAACACATCTCCTTCACATTGATTTGATCAGGCTGTTGATTGTGGAATGTGGAATGTTGTCCCACTCCTCTTCAATGGCTGTGCAAAGTTTCTTGATATTGGCGGGAAATGGAACACGATGTCGTACACGTCAATACAGAGCATCCTAAACATGCTCAATGGGTGACATGTCTGGTGAGTATGCAGGCCATGGAAGAACTAGGACATGTTCAGCTTCCAGGAATTGCAAAGAATCTTGCGACATGGGGCTGTGCATTATCATGCTGAAACATGAGGTGATGGCGGTGGATGAATGGCACGACAATGGGCCTCAGGATCTCATCACGATGTCTCTGTGCATTCAAATTGCCATCAACAAAAAGTAATTATGTTCCTTGTCCATAGCCTATGCCTGCCCATACCATAACCCCACCATGGGGTGTTGTGAACAACGTTGATATCAGTAAACCACTCGCCCACACAATGCCATACACGTGCCTGGGGTTGTGAGGCCGGTTGAACGTACTGCCAAATTCTTTAAAACTACATTGTAGGCGGCTTATTCTCTGGCAACAGCTCTGGTGGACATTCCTGCAGTCAGCATGCCAACTGCCCACTCCCTCAAAACTTGAGACATATGTGGCCTTTTATTGTCCCCAGTACAAGGTGCACCTGTGTAATGATCATGCTGTTTAATCAGTGTCTTGATATGCCACACCTGTCGCTAACAGGGATGTAAACAAATTTGTGCACAACACTTGAGAGAAATAAGCATTTTGTGCGTAACGACCATTTGTGAGATTTTTTTATTTCAGCTCACTTTACATGTTAACTGTATACTTTGTTCAGTGTATTTGACAACTTCAGTGTATTTTACAACTTCAGTGTATTTTACAACTTAAAAAATGGCTTCTAACTGTTATATAAAGAAATATTTGCGTGGAAAATGAATACAGGGATGTGTGGAGTTTTGGTACTTGAAATCACTCTAACTGGACTTATTTTATGAAGTTGCATTTTTAGCATGAGACTGATAAATGGCTTTTCAATCAAATCTGTGTATTTTGACTATGTTATCTAACAAGACACTTTGGCTAAGAAGTCCCATTGAATCCACTCTGACACGTTCACCCACATTACTGAAGATTTCACCCACATGACTGAAGATTTCAGTCTAATTTACTGAACCATGTCCAATACGTTGCAGGAAGGAAAACAATTTAAACAAGTATTGAGGAAAGTAATTGATTGATTCATAGATAGAATGATCTACCTGATAAATTGATTGATTGTTTGATTGATTGATTGAGAGTTAACGACGGCCTAAACAGAGAATTGATGGAAGTAACAAACAACCTCCTTGGTTTACAAAGAACACAGCTACAGTATCTGATGTCCAATACACTAACCTTAGATGGAAAAAGGGTTATGTACTGTTTGTTGCTCCCACAAGCTTTAAGTGAAACAAAAAGTGTATTTTTATCCAACTACAACACATTAGGCCTAACCTTTGTTTTGTTTAAACCTCTGTTTTTCTCTTCACAGAAATGATTGTAAACTTAATTTTCTTGTGAATCAAGAGAACACAGCTGCAGTCATAAAAAGACAGTCCTGTTACACACATAAGTACAGGGACTGTTTGAATCTATGGATGAAACACACACATCATATAAACTGTTTCAATCTATGGATAAAATCAACGCACACACACGGCCTGCTGGCTGTCTGGTGGAAGAGGGGGTGTGTGGGGAGGCCGGCGAGCAGGTCGTTGCGGAGCCCCCCGTCGGCTGTATTGGTGTAGTGACAGGAGAGGACGGGGGCTCTCAGAAAACGAGGTAGGGGTACTATAGAGATGGGTTCACACAAAGAGAGGGGGGGCGCTGCTGGAAAAGAAGAGCAAGTAAATTTTCGCCACAGGGAAGAGAGGGACAGAGAAATGAAGTAGGGCTAGAGGAGGGGATAGGGGTGAAGTCTGAAACAATGACTTCTCTTTTTTGCAGGTGTGTGTGTGTGTGTGTGTTTGTGTATGTATGTGTGTGTGTGTATGTGTGTGCGTGTGTGTGTGTGTGTGTGTGTGTGTGTGTGTGTGCGTGCGTGCGTGCGTGCGTGCGTGCGTGCGTGCGTGCGTGCGTGCGTGCGTGCGTATGTGCGTGTCCCTTGCGGTAGACCATACTCAGGGTTAATGGAATTAACCAAATAAGCTGAGCATGGATCTGCTTTCTCCCCTTGTTAACTTTCTGATGATTTGCATGTGACCTTTATCAGCTACAGACCTGCATCGGTGTGTGTGTGCGTCAATAAAATGAAACAAACAAAAGAACATGTATGAAAGACTTTGCATGTTCTTTGGTTTGAATAATCTCTTCTCATTCAGTTTGAACATTTGAAATGTTTCTCATTGGATCCAAGCTGGGATCCGTATCTGTATCTCCTAAACCTCTCAGTTAGGTTCACATCACAAGTGTGTGCATACATTTGATCATTAACTACATGAAAAACAAACAAGAGATAGGACTATAAACCTGTGAGGAGGATTCTCAGTCCATCTGAAAGAGATCATGACTTCTTTACTGGAAGACTATAAAACACATTTATATTAACTATAAACTGGGATGACCACATCAGAGGTATGAAGGTGGTCTGAACATCTTCAAAGGAAAGTCAATGATGGTTTAAGAGTGCTTGGATATTTATAGTTATACAGTATATACCCTGAGTGTACAAACATTAAGAACACGTTTCTAATATTGAGTTGCGCACCCCCCAAGTGACACCAATAAGGGATCATAGCTTTCACCTGGATTCACCCAGTCAGTCTATATCATGGAAAGAGCAGGTGTTCTTAATGTTTTCTACACTCAGTGTGTGTGTGTGTGTGTGTGTGTGTGTGTGTGTGTGTGTGTGTGTGTGTGTGTGTGTGTGTGTGTGTGTGTGTGTGTGTGTGTGTGTGTGTGTGTGTGTGTAAAGTTGTGTGTAAAGTTGTAAAGATGTAAAGATGTCAGATTAATACTTAATTTTGGTAAATATTTGATTGATCTGTTAACAATTGTGAATTCAAATTCAACTTATATTCAACCAACCCCTGTCCTTCCAGACCCAGACCCAAGATAAAGTGACTAAGGGCGCAGTTGAAATCGTGGAGGGTTCTTGCATTGTAATTACAGTGCCTTGCGAAAGTATTCGGCCCCCTTGAACTTTGCGACCTTTTGCCACATTTCAGGCTTCAAACATAAAGACATAAAACTGTATTTTTTTGTGAAGAACCAACAACAAGTGGGACACAATCATGAAGTGGAACGACATTTATTGGATATTTCAAACTGTTTTAACAAATCAAAAACTGAAAAATTGGGTGTGCAAAATTATTCAGCCCCTTTACTTTCAGTGCAGCAAACTCTCTCCAGAAGTTCAGTGAGGATCTCTGAATGATCCAATGTTGACCTAAATGACTAATGATGATAAATACAATCCACCTGTGTGTAATCAAGTCTCCGTATAAATGCACCTGCACTGTGATAGTCTCAGAGGTCCGTTAAAAGCGCAGAGAGCATCATGAAGAACAAGGAACACACCAAGCAGGTCCGAGATACTGTTGTGAAGAAGTTTAAAGCCGGATTTGGATACAAAAAGATTTCCCAAGCTTTAAACATCCCAAGGAGCACTGTGCAAGCGATAATATTGAAATGGAAGGAGTATCAGACCACTGCAAATCTACCAAGACCTGGCCGTCCCTCTAAACTTTCAGCTCATACAAGGAGAAGACTGATCAGAGATGCAGCCAAGAGGCCCATGATCACTCTGGATGAACTGCAGAGATCTACAGCTGAGGTGGGAGACTCTGTCCATAGGACAACAATCATATATATATATTGCACAAATCTGGCCTTTATGGAAGAGTGGCAAGAAGAAAGCCATTTCTTAAAGATATCCATAAAAAGTGTAGTTTAAAGTTTGCCACAAGCCACCTGGGAGACACACCAAACATGTGGAAGAAGGTGCTCTGGTCAGATGAAACCAAAATTGAACTTTTTGGCAACAATGCAAAACGTTATGTTTGGCGTAAAAGCAACACAGCTCATCACCCTGAACACACCATCCCCACTGTCAAACATGGTGGTGGCAGCATCATGGTTTGGGCCTGCTTTTCTTCAGCAGGGACAGGAAAGATGGTTAAAATTGATGGGAAGATGGATGGAGCCAAATACAGGACCATTCTGGAAGAATGGATGGTGATGGAGTCTGCAAAAGACCTGAGACCGGGACGGAGATTTGTCTTCCAACAAGACAATGATCCAAAACATAAAGCAAAATCTACAATGGAATGGTTCAAAAATAAACATATCCAGGTGTTAGAATGGCCAAGTCAAAGTCCAGACCTGAATCCAATCGAGAATCTGTGGAAAGAACTGAAAACTGCTGTTCACAAATGCTCTCCATCCAAACTCACTGAGCTCGAGCTGTTTTGCAAGGAGGAATGGGAAAAAATTTCAGTCTCTCGATGTGCAAAACTGATAGAGACATACCCCAAGCGACTTACAGCTGTAATCGCAGCAAAAGGTGGCGCTACAAAGTATTAACTTAAGGGGGCTGAATAATTTTGCACGCCCAATTTTTCAGTTTTTGATTTGTTAAAAAAGTTTGAAATATCCAATAAATGTCGTTCCACTTCATGATTGTGTCCCACTTGTTGTTGATTCTTCACAAAAAAATACAGTTTTATATCTTTATGTTTGAAGCCTGAAATGTGGCAAAAGGTTGCAAAGTTCAAGGGGGCCGAATACTTTCACAAGGCACTGTATATTGAATTCTGATTATACCACAATAAAGATAAAGTTAAAATGCAGAGACTCCGAGACCATTGACTGAGTGCTATTGAAGTGACAGGTAGGAAATCTGTAGCCTATCACACTAAAGTTAGGTCGTTTTGGGAAGGAATATAAGCTACAAGTAAGATTGGTGTAACAAAGACGCAGGGAGTCAGGAAGCAGGTGCAGTCGGTGAGTTTAATAAGAATAAACATAGAGTGGATACAGGAACAAGCGGAGCATCTGAACATAAACAAAAAACAATACTGCCTGATGGGTGACAACAAAGGAGTGCTAGATAGAGGGGGAGTAATCAGGGAAGTGATGAAGTCCAGGTGTGCCTAATGATGAGGAGCAGGTGTGTGTAATGATGGGTTGCCAGGACCGGTGGTTAGTAGACCGGTGACGTCGAGCACCGGAGGGAGGGAGTGGGAGTAGACTTGACAAATGGGTAATTCAACTACTACAAACAGCCTATGTGTCACATCCTGGCCATAGAGGCTTTTATTCTCTATTTAGGTTAGTCCAGGGTGTGACTAGGGTGGGCATTCTAGTTTCTTTATTTCTATGTTGGTGTAGTTCCCAATCAGAGGCAGCTGTCTATCGTTGTCTCTGATTGGGGATCATATATAAGTTGTCCTTTTTCGTTTGGGTTTTGTGGGTAGTTGTTTTCTGTTTAGTGTCTGCACCTGACAGGAATGTTTCGGTTTTCCCTCTTTGTTATTTTGTTTGAGTGTTTTGAGTAATACATTTATCATGAACACTTACCACGCTGTGCTTTGGTCCATGCCTTCTGACAAGAGACATGACAGAACTACCCACCACAAAAGGACCAAGCAGTGTGACCAGGAGGAGCAGTGAGTGGAGGACCTCATGGACATGGGAGGAGGTTATGGCAGGGGACAAGACCCTTCCATGGAAACAGGCGGAAACAGCAAGGGAGGAACGGCGGCAATACCAGGAGTCAAGGCAACGAGGCAAGCACGAGAGGCAGCCCCCCAAAAAAAACATTTTGGGCGGAGGCACACGGGGAGACACACGGGGAGAGTGGCAGAGTCAGGGTTCAGACCTGAGCCAACTCCTCGTGCTTACCGTGGGGAGCGAGTGACCGGTAAAGCACCATGTTATCTGGTTCTGAGCACCATGCCTTCAGTGCGCATCCACAGCCCGGTGGGCTCTGTGCAAGCTCCACACAGTGGCCGTGCGAGAGTGGGCATTCAGTCAGGACAGATTGTGCCGGCTTAGCGTTCCTGGTCTCCGGTGCGTCTCTTCAGCCCAGGTCTTCAGTCCCCGGTTCGCCAGCAAAGCCCAGTGCGGCCTGTTCCAGATCCCCGCACTTGCCGGGCTAAGGGGGGTATCCAGCCAGGACGAGTTGTGCCAGCTCTGCGCTCCAGACCTCCGGTGCACCTCCACGGTCCAGTGTGTCCTGCGCTGGCTCTATGCACTATGCCTCCAGTGCGCCGTCATAGCCCAGTGTGTCCTGTGCCAGCTCTCCACACTCACCAAGCTAGAGTGGGTATCCAGCCAGTGTTTTGGCAGCTCCACTCATTAGGCTGCCAGTACGTCTCCTCAGTCTGGTGAGACCTGTTCCGGCTCCACATAGGAAGCCTCCAGTGATGATCCATGGCACGAATTCTCCAGTGATGATCCATGACACGAAGCCTCCAGTGATGATCCATGGCACGGAGCCTCCAGTGATGATCCATGGCCCGGAGCCTGCAGTGAGGATCCATGGCATGGAGTCTCCAGCGACGATCCCCAGTCCGGAGCCTCCAGCGACGGTCCCCAGTCCGGAGCCTCCAGCGACGGTCCCCAGTCCAGAGCCTGCAGCGACGTTCCCCAGGCCGGAGCCTCTGGCGATGATCGGTGGTCTGGTTCTGCCGGCGATGATCTGCGGCCCGGTTCCTCCAGTCATCAGCAAACTTAATGATGGTGTTGGAGTCGTGCTAGGCCATGCAGTCATGGGTGAACAGGGAGTACAGGAGGGGACTAAGCACACACCCCTGAGGGGCCCCCGTGTTGATCAGCGTGGCAGATGTGTTGTTCCCTACACTTACCACCTGGGGGCGGCCCGTCAGGAAGTCCAGGATCCAGTTGCAGAGGGAGGTGTTTAGTCCCAGGGTCCTTAGCTTAGTGATGAGCTTTGTGGGCACTATGGTGTTGAACGTTGAGTTGTAGTCAATGAACAGAATTCTCACATAGGTGTTCCTTTTGTCCAGGTGGGAAAGGTCAGTGTGGAGTGCGATTGAGATTGCATCATCTGCTGGGGCAATATGCGAATTGGAGTGGGCCTAGGGTTTCCGGGATGATGGTGTTGATGTGAGCCATGACCAGTCTGTCAAAGCACTTCATGGCTACCGACATGAGTGCTACGGGGTGGTAGTGATTTAGGCAGGTTACCTTTGCTTTCTTGTGCACAGAGACTATGGTGGTCTGCTTGAAACATGTATGTATTTTAGGTTGTTAGATTGCAATTATATTGAAATCTGCTTATATCTCTTTACTCCACAATCAACATAAGAGGTCAAATGCTGAGACCATTGAGTGCTTTTAACAAAGAAGTGACAGATTGGTATGAAGTCTCCCCTGCGCTGTATCAACACCATGGACAGCGCCCTACACACTTAAGCAAGGCCGTTGAAAACTTAGGCTAGTGGCTAAGGATGCCATTTTGCCCCTCCATACCCTAGGTTTTTGCTGAAATGACACCAATGGCTTTACCACCAAGATTTTGTATAAAAAACAAACAGCTAAATTGTTTCTTACCTTTTCAGAAGAGTTGCAGCCTTCTTGATGCTCAAATGCCAGTTGGATTAGCTGAGCTTTCCTCGGGTGTAGCATGCCTCTTCTGTGCTTAATGAACACATTTGTCAAAGTGGAAAATGTGTTCTCGCATGTAGCTGTGGACGCTCCAAAAGTCGATCCATGTGTCTGCAGAAACTGGCAAGCAACAATAAACACAGCTTCCGCCAAATCTCTTTTGTTTACATTCAGCAGTGGTTTCACCTTTTCACATCTAGAAAGTCATGGCTCTCTGGGTTAAGGGCACACAAAGCTTCCACCAGTTTGCTGTTGCGTTCTCACAATCGTTTGGACATTTCAACAATGACAGCATTTAAAGTAGGCTGTCATTGTAAATAAGAATGTGTTCTTAAAACTTTTTAGGGAGTGGGTTCCGCTGTCGGGATCAAATCAGCGGAAATTTCAAGAGCGCCACGTATAGTTGTGGATAAAACTCAAACTTTCATTAAAACACACATTCAAGGTAGTGAATTAAAGCTACACTCGTTGTGAATCTAGCTACCGAGTCAGATTTGTAAAATGCTTTTCGGCGAAAGCATGAGAAGCTATTATCTGATAGCATGCACCCCCAAAGTACTGGAACTTCATCTAAAACGACAGATTTTGCGGTAGCCGGCACTACCCAAAACGCAGAAATAAAATATAAAACATTCATTACCTTTGATGAGCTTCTTTCTTGGCACTCCTATATATCCCATAAACATCACAATTGGGTCTTTTCCCCGATTAAATCCGTCATTGTATAGCCAAAATGTCATTTTCTGAAGACCGGTCTGATCCAGGAATATTCCCTTTTACAAGACGCAACGTCACTTTTTAAAATGACAAAAGGTGCCTAATATACTTTTACAAAACACTTCAAACTACTTTTCGAAACCAACTTTAGGTATTAATAAACGTTAATTAACTATACAATTCATCACGGGGCGATCTGTATTCGATAGCAGCTAGTCTGGAAATCAACGGCCATCTTTTCCATTTTAATAACATCCTGTTGAGAGACTGAAACAGGAAAGGGTAAAACGTAATACAACCAAGGATTAAGTCTGCTCAAAATGCCAGCACTGGCGATATCGTGTGGAAGCTGTAGGCGTTTACATTACGGCTTCATGTATTTGCAGTCGCCTTGAACAATACATTGACTGGCGGATTAATATATTTTTTGTGTTTTTGGAGAACAGTTTGTCGAGGGATTTTTACTGCTAAACACGTTGTGTTATAGCCACAGACACAATTTAACAAGTTTTAGAGACTTCAGAGTGTTTTCTATACACACATACTTATCATTTCCATATACTATATTCCTGGCATGAGTAGCAGGACTTTGAAATGTTGCGCGATTTTTAACAAAAAGCTGCGAAAATGCGCATGATCCATAAGTTAACTGACTTGCCTAACTGACTTGTTAAATAAAGGTTCAATAAAAAATAAATGTGCTGAAGAACAGTCTTTTACAGTCTCTTCTCCTCTGTCCTGCTGGCCTACTGTACTGTCCACCACATTTTGATGGAATTTTTTACGTACATAACGTTGTTGTTTACTTGGAGCTGGTGGTGAGTCAGTGCCACTGACAATGCATTGTGCCCAAATGGCTTCAAACTCACTGTCGCATTTTAACATCTCGACAAACTCCAACGCACTGCGGACCACTTTGACTCTAGTGTAAGTATCCATTGCTTTTGCCTGGAGTCATTTGTTTGGAGGATGGAGAAGACTGAGGATTCTGTGCACCAGCATTGTGGCTGTAAACTCAAAGCCGGGGTCCGTTACCGCCTTCAGCATCCCTGTAGCCAGTCTTACTTCTGTGCTGCACGATCGCGTGGATTCGATGTCAGAGAGGAACTTCACAATGCGGTCACAACTTTTAACAACCATTGACACAGTAGCCAGGTGTCCCCTTCTCCTTTGGCTGTGTTTGGGTACTTTGGCGAAGCTAATTTCTGATATGCATCATGGCAGTGGCAGAATAGCTGGTTTGCGCTAGCTAAATAGGCTAAGGCTAATAACACTAACACTTTTTACAGCTAGCTAAGAAGCTAACTAAACTCTGTAGTGGTGGGGGGGTGAGGCAAAGTTGAGCGAAGCAGCTTCAATGGTAATCTTGGCCCCACCCTTATAAATAGAAATAGAATATTACAGGCGGAGGCTTATCACATTATTCATCTAGCCTACCAGAGATGAGAAGTGTTTTTTCCAGGTTTTTATGGAAAACCATAGGAGTCATACCTAACCACCCCAGTGGCTTTCTATAGCCCCCCTACACACACCAAGCTATGCTCTGTCCATTGTGCTGATACAGTGCAGTGGAGACACTTATTTTGCGTCAACCTGACACTTTTTTGCTTTTTTATATAGGGACATAAAACTAATACTGAAGGGGATAAAGTTTTAACTGAAATCTGGTTTAAAAGGAAACCAAATTCAACCTACAAGACACAATAATACAAGGTAATTACATTGATAGAGTATAATGATGAAACTGTCAACTCAACCACTTTTTAGCCTGGAGGATATGTATTTGTAGCCTGTTATACATTTGTTTACAAAACCGACCAACTGATTGATCTTGTTAAACTCTTATCAGGCAGACATTTCTCCATTGAGGCTCAGTTTCCTGTAAAGTGTTCCACTGGCCACAGAAGTGACAGGGAAAAGCTGCCATAATGGCTATAACTGGGTCAGGCTGTGTCAGACTGTAAGACTGTGTCAGTACAGGCAACTGTGGGGCTGATTTGCCTCTAACAGAACTACTCTCCTTACAGGACACATTTGCATTGGCTTATCCTCCTGCCTGGAAATACTATGGAAGTAAAACATTGTCATAGGAGACCTCTTTGTCTCATGGAGCAGAACATGTACGGATACACACACACACCATAATTAGATAAATGTGAAACACAAACAGTAGTAATACTGTGGTAATTAAACCACCTGCTTTATCCACGCAAAAAAAGTAATAGGAACAAAATTCCTGTCCTTTTTATTGCCATTCCAAAGACACAATTCTAATTCTTCTTCAATATTTTAATTCGGTGTACGTCTTAAAACTGATTCAGAAACCTGGTGACAAATGTACAGGCGAGAGGAGAAGGAGAGGACAGAATAGAGAGGAGAAGGAGAGGACAGAATAGAGAGAGAGAGGAGAGCTGAGTTGAAAGAGAGAGAGAGAGAGAGAGATGAGAGCTGAGTTGAGAGAGAGAGAGAGAGAGAGAGAGAGAGAGAGAGGGAGGAGAGCTGAGTTGAAAGAGAGAGAGAGCGAGAGAGAGAGAGCGAGAGAGAGCGAGAGAGAGCGAGAGAGAGAGAGAGAGAGAGGAGAGCTGAGTTGAGAGAGAGAGAGAGTGCGAGAGAGAGAGAGAGAGAGAGCGGGAGGAGAGCTGAGTTGAAAGAGAGAGAGAGAGAGAGAGAGAGAGAGTTGAAAGAGAGAGAGAGAGAGAGAGAGCGAGAGAGAGAGAGAGAGAGAGAGAGAGAAAGGAGAGGAGAGTTGATAGAGAGAGAGAGAGAGAGAGAAAGGAGAGGAGAGGAGAGCTGAGTTGAAAGAGAGAGAGAGAGAGAGAGAGAGAGAGGAGAGCTGAGTTGAGAGAGAGAGAGAGAGAGAGGAGAGCTGAGTTGAAAGAGAGAGAGAGAGAGCGAGAGAGAGAGAGCGAGAGAGAGGAGAGCTGAGTTGAGAGAGAGAGAGAGCGCGAGAGAGAGAGAGAGAGAGCGGGAGGAGAGCTGAGTTGAAAGAGAGAGAGAGAGAGAGAGAGAGTTGAAAGAGAGAGAGAGAGAGAGAGAGCGAGAGAGAGAGAGAGAGAGAGAGAGAGAGAAAGGAGAGGAGAGTAGATAGAGAGAGAGAGAGAGAGAGAGAGAAAGGAGAGGAGAGGAGAGGAGAGTTCAGAGAGAGAGAGAGAGAGAGAGAGAGAGAGAGA
Source organism: Oncorhynchus nerka (assembly GCF_034236695.1). Taxonomy (NCBI): domain Eukaryota; kingdom Metazoa; phylum Chordata; class Actinopteri; order Salmoniformes; family Salmonidae; genus Oncorhynchus; species Oncorhynchus nerka. Next base: position 65,741,927 of record NC_088397.1, on the reverse strand, counting down.
GAGAGTGAAAGTTCTAACCTATGCTCCAATGGTCCATCTTTCTGTGAAAGCAGATTATCTGGAGAGGATGGGAGGGGATGGAGGGAGGGACTGGAGGAAAGAGGAGAGGGGACGGAGGGAGAGGATGTGTTGTGGACAGAGAAGAGAGAGAGACATAGACAGAGAGACAGTTCTGGTTTTCATTATCAGCAGTGATATTAGCGCTTCGTTAGCATGTGCTAAATATTATTGTGACTGATGGCTTTCACACTCCTATGTAATGAGATACAGGCCTGTTCCCAGACCCATTTCAGCCCCTCTCTCCCTTCCACTGAAACCTACTAACACTCCATTTACTGTGTGCACGCATTTAAGTGTGTGTGTATTTATGTGTGCATGAGATATCCATCCCTCCCAATTATCTAGTCCATATCACAGACCCTCTCCCTCCCTATTATCTAGTCCATATCACATACCTCTCCCTCTCTATTATCTAGTCCATACCACAGACCCTCTCCCTCCCTATTATCTAGTCCATACCACAGACCCTCTCCCTCTCTATTATCTAGTCCATATCACAGACCCTCTCTCTCCCTATTATCTAGTCCATATCACAGACCCTCTCCCTCCCTATTATCTAGTCCATATCACATACCTCTCCCTCCCTATTATCTAGTCCATATCACAGACCCTCTCTCTCCCTATTATCTAGTCCATATCACAAACCCTCTCTCTCCCTATTATCTAGTCCATATAACAGACCCTCTCCCTCCCTATTATCTAGTCCATATCACAGACCCTCTCCCTCCCTATTATCTAGTCCATATCACAGACCCTCTCCCTCCCTATTATCTAGTCCATATCACATACCCTCTCCCTCCCTATTATCTAGTCCATATCACAGACCCTCTCCCTCCCTATTATCTAGTCCATATCACATACCTCTCCCTCCCTATTATCTAGTCCATATCACATACCCTCTCCCTCCCTATTATCTAGTCCATACCACAGACCCTCTCCCTCCCTATTATCCAGTCCATATCACATACCTCTCCCTCCCTATTATCTAGTCCATATCACATACCTCTCCCTCCCTATTATCTAGTCCATATCAAATACTCTCTCCCTCCCTATTATCTAGTCCATACCACAGACCCTCTCCCTCCCTATTATCTAGTCCATATCCCATACCTCTCCCTCCCTATTATCTAGTCCATATCACATACCTCTCCCTCCCTATTATCTAGTCCATACCACAGACCCTCTCTCTCCCTATTATCTAGTCCATATCACAGACCCTCTCCCTCCCTATTATCTAGTCCATATCACAGACCCTCTCTCTCCCTATTATCTAGTCCATATCACAGACCCTCTCCCTCCCTATTATCTAGTCCATATCACATACCTCTCCCTCCCTATTATCTAGTCCATATCACAGACCCTCTCTCTCCCTATTATCTAGTCCATATCACAGACCCTCTCCCTCCCTATTATCTAGTCCATATCACATACCTCTCCCTCCCTATTATCTAGTCCATATCACAGACCCTCTCCCTCCCTATTATCTAGTCCATATCACATACCTCTCCCTCCCTATTATCTAGTCCATATCACATACCTCTCCCTCCCTATTATCTAGTCCATATCACAGACCCTCTCCCTCCCTATTATCTAGTCCATATCACAGACCCTCTCTCTCCCTATTATCTAGTCCATATCACAGACCCTCTCCCTCCCTATTATCTAGTCCATACCACAGACCCTCTCCCTCCCTATTATCTAGTCCATATCACAGACCCTCTCCCTCCCTATTATCTAGTCCATATCACAGACCCTCTCCCTCCCTATTATCTAGTCCATATCACATACCCTCTCCCTCCCTATTATCTAGTCCATATCACAGACCCTCTCCCTCCCTATTATCTAGTCCATATCACATACCTCTCCCTCCCTATTATCTAGTCCATATCACATACCCTCTCCCTCCCTATTATCTAGTCCATACCACAGACCCTCTCCCTCCCTATTATCTAGTCCATATCACATACCTCTCCCTCCCTATTATCTAGTCCATATCACATACCTCTCCCTCCCTATTATCTAGTCCATATCACAGACCCTCTCCCTCCCTATTATCTAGTCCATATCACATACCTCTCCCTCCCTATTATCTAGTCCATATCACATACCTCTCCCTCCCTATTATCTAGTCCATACCACAGACCCTCTCCCTCCCTATTATCTAGTCCATATCACATACCTCTCCCTCCCTATTATCTAGTCCATATCACAGACCTCTCCCTCCCTATTATCTAGTCCATACCACAGACCCTCTCTCCCTATTATCTAGTCCATATCACAGACCCTCTCTCTCCCTATTATCTAGTCCATATCACAGACCCTCTCTCTCCCTATTATCTAGTCCATATCACATACCCTCTCTCTCCCTATTATCTAGCCCATATCACAGACCCTCTCTCTCCCTATTATCTAGTCCATATCACATACCTCTCCCTCCCTATTATCTAGTCCATATCACAGACCCTCTCTCTCCCTATTATCTAGTCCATATCACAGACCCTCTCTCTCCCTATTATCTAGTCCATATCACAGACCTCTCTCTCCCTATTATCTAGTCCATATCCAGACCTCTCTCTCCCTATTATCTAGTCCATATCACAGACCCTCTCTCTCCCTATTATCTAGTCCATATCACAGACCCTCTCTCCCTATTATCTAGTCCATATCACAGACCCTCTCTCTCCCTATTATCTAGTCCATATCACAGACCCTCTCTCTCCCTATTATCTAGTCCATATCACAGACCCTCTCTCTCCCTATTATCTAGTCCATATCACAGACCCTCTCTCTATTATCTATTATCTAGTCCATATCACAGACCCTCTCTCTCCCTATTATCTAGTCCATATCACAGACCCTCTCTCTCCCTATTATCTAGTCCATATCACAGACCCTCTCTCCCTATTATCTAGTCCATATCACAGACCCTCTCTCTCCCTATTATCTAGTCCATATCACAGACCCTCTCTCTCCCTATTATCTAGTCCATATCACAGACCCTCTCTCCCCATATTATCTAGTCCATATCACAGACCCTCTCTCTCCCTATTATCTAGTCCATATCACAGACCCTCTCCTCCCTATTATCTAGTCCATATCACAGACCCTCTCCCTCCCATATTATCTAGTCCATATCACAGACCCTCTCCTCCCTATTATCTAGTCCATATCACAGACCCTCTCCTCCCTATTATCTAGTCCATATCACAGACCCTCTCCCTCCCTATTATCTAGTCCATATCACAGACCCTCTCCTCCCTATTATCTAGTCCATATCACAGACCCTCTCCCTCCCTATTATCTAGTCCATATCACAGACCCTCTCCCTCCCTATTAGTCCATATCACAGACTAGTCCATATCACCAGACCCTCTCTCCCTATTATCTAGTCCATATCACAGACCCTCTCCTCCCTATTATCTAGTCCATATCACAGACCCTCTCCTCCCTATTATCTAGTCCATATCACAGACCCTCTCCCTCCCTATTATCTAGTCCATATCACAGACCCTCTCCCTCCCTATTATCTAGTCCATATCACAGACCCTCTCCTCCCTATTATCTAGTCCATATCACAGACCCTCTCCTCCCTATTATCTAGTCCATATCACATACCTCTCCCTCCCTATTATCTAGTCCATATCACAGACCCTCTCCCTCCCTATTATCTAGTCCATATCACAGACCCTCTCCCTCCCTATTATCTAGTCCATATCACAGACCCTCTCCTCCCTATTATCTAGTCCATATCACAGACCCTCTCCCTCCCTATTATCTAGTCCATATCACAGACCCTCTCCCTCCCTATTATCTAGTCCATATCACAGACCCTCTCCCTCCCTATTATCTAGTCCATATCACAGACCTCTCCCTCCCTATTATCTAGTCCATATCACAGACCCTCTCCTCCCTATTATCTAGTCCATATCACAGACCCTCTCTCTCCCTATTATCTAGTCCATATCACAGACCTCTCCCTCCCTATTATCTAGTCCATATCACAGACCCTCTCCCTCCCTATTATCTAGTCCATATCACAGACCCTCTCCCTCCCTATTATCTAGTCCATATCACAGACCCTCTCCTCCCTATTATCTAGTCCATATCACAGACCCTCTCTCTCCCTATTATCTAGTCCATATCACAGACCCTCTCCTCCCTATTATCTAGTCCATATCACATACCTCTCTCCTCCCTATTATCTAGTCCATATCACAGACCCTCTCTCTCCCTATTATCTAGTCCATATCACAGACCCTCTCTCTCCCTATTATCTAGTCCATATCACAGACCCTCTCTCCCCTATTATCTAGTCCATATCACAGACCCTCTCCCTCCCTATTATCTAGTCCATATCACAGACCCTCTCTCTCCTATTATCTAGTCCATATCACATACCCTCTCCCTCCCTATTATCTAGTCCATATCACAGACCCTCTCTCTCCCTATTATCTAGTCCATATCACAGACCCTCTCCTCCCTATTATCTAGTCCATATCACAGACCCTCTCCTCCCTATTATCTAGTCCATATCACAGACCCTCTCCTCTCCCTATTATCTAGTCCATATCACAGACCCTCTCCTCCCTATTATCTAGTCCATATCACAGACCCTCTCTCTCCTATTATCTAGTCCATATCACAGACCCTCTCTCTCCCTATTATCTAGTCCATATCACAGACCCTCTCCTCCCTATTATCTAGTCCATATCACAGACCCTCTCTCTCCCTATTATCTAGTCCATATCACAGACCCTCTCCTCCCTATTATCTAGTCCATATCACAGACCCTCTCTCTCCCTATTATCTAGTCCATATCACAGACCCTCTCCTCCCTATTATCTAGTCCATATCACAGACCCTCTCCCTCCCTATTATCTAGTCCATATCACATACCTCTCCCTCCCTATTATCTAGTCCATATCACAGACCCTCTCTCTCCCTATTATCTAGTCCATATCACAGACCCTCTCTCCCTATTATCTAGTCCATATCATCCCTCTCTCCTCCCTATTATCTAGTCCATATCACAGACCCTCTCCTCCCTATTATCTAGTCCATATCACAGACCCTCTCCCTCCCTATTATCTAGTCCATACACAGACCCTCTCCCTCCCTATTATCTAGTCCATATCACAGACCCTCTCCCTCCCTATTATCTAGTCCATATCACAGACCCTCTCCCTCCCTATTATCTAGTCCATATCACAGACCCTCTCTCTCCCTATTATCTAGTCCATATCACAGACCCTCTCCTCCCTATTATCTAGTCCATATCACAGACCCTCTCCCTCCCTATTATCTAGTCCATATCACATACCTCTCCCTCCCTATTATCTAGTCCATATCACAGACCCTCTCCTCCCTATTATCTAGTCCATATCACAGACCCTCTCTCTCCCTATTATCTAGTCCATATCACAGACCCTCTCTCTCCCTATTATCTAGTCCATATCACAGACCCTCTCCTCCCTATTATCTAGTCCATATCACAGACCCTCTCTCTCCCTATTATCTAGTCCATATCACAGACCCTCTCCTCCCTATTATCTAGTCCATATCACAGACCTCTCTCTCCCTATTATCTAGTCCATATCACAGACCTCTCCTCCCTATTATCTAGTCCATATCACAGACCTCTCCCTCCCTATTATCTAGTCCATATCACAGACCCTCTCCCTCCCTATTATCTAGTCCATATCACAGACCCTCTCCTCCCTATTATCTAGTCCATATCACAGACCCTCTCCTCCCTATTATCTAGTCCATATCACAGACCCTCTCCCTCCCTATTATCTAGTCCATATCACAGACCCTCTCCCTCCCTATTATCTAGTCCATATCACAGACCCTCTCCTCCTATTATCTAGTCCATATCACAGACCCTCTCCCTCCCTATTATCTAGTCCATATCACAGACCCTCTCCTCCCTATTATCTAGTCCATATCACAGACCCTCTCCTCCCTATTATCTAGTCCATATCACAGACCCTCTCCCTCCCTATTATCTAGTCCATATCACAGACCCTCTCCTCCCTATTATCTAGTCCATATCACAGACCTCTCCCTCCCTATTATCTAGTCCATATCACAGACCCTCTCCTCCCTATTATCTAGTCCATATCACAGACCCTCTCCCTCCCTATTATCTAGTCCATATCACATACCTCTCGCTCCCTATTATCTAGTCCATATCACATACCTCTCCCTCCCTATTATCTAGTCCATATCACAGACCCTCTCCCTCCCTATTATCTAGTCCATATCACATACCTCTCCCTCCCTATTATCTAGTCCATATCACAGACCCTCTCCCTCCCTATTATCTAGTCCATATCACATACCTCTCCCTCCCTATTATCTAGTCCATATCACATACCTCTCCCTCCCTATTATCTAGTCCATATCACAGACCCTCTCTCTCCCTATTATCTAGTCCATATCACAGACCCTCTCTCTCCCTATTATCTAGTCCATATCACAGACCCTCTCTCTCCCTATTATCTAGTCCATATCACATACCCTCTCTCTCCCTATTATCTAGTCCATATCACAGACCCTCTCTCTCCCTATTATCTAGTCCATATCACATACCTCTCCCTCCCTATTATCTAGTCCATACCACAGACCCTCTCTCTCCCTATTATCTAGTCCATATCACAGACCCTCTCTCTCCCTATTATCTAGTCCATATCACAGACCCTCTCTCTCCCTATTATCTAGTCCATATCACATACCCTCTCTCTCCCTATTATCTAGCCCATATCACAGACCCTCTCTCTCCCTATTATCTAGTCCATATCACAGACCCTCTCTCTCCCTATTATCTAGTCCATATCACAGACCCTCTCTCTCCCTATTATCTAGTCCATATCACATACCTCTCCCTCCCTATTATCTAGTCCATACCACAGACCCTCTCTCTCCCTATTATCTAGTCCATATCACAGACCCTCTCTCTCCCTATTATCTAGTCCATATCACAGACCCTCTCTCTCCCTATTATCTAGTCCATATCACAGACCCTCTCCCTCCCTATTATCTAGTCCATATCACAGACCCTCTCCCTCCCTATTATCTAGTCCATATCACAGACCTCTCCCTCCCTATTATCTAGTCCATATCACAGACCCTCTCTCTCCCTATTATCTAGTCCATATCACAGACCCTCTCTCTCCCTATTATCTAGTCCATATCACAGACCCTCTCATTATCTAGTCCATATCACATACCTCTCCCTCCCTATTATCTAGTCCATATCACAGACCCTCTCCTCCCTATTATCTAGTCCATATCACAGACCCTCTCCCTCCCTATTATCTAGTCCATATCACAGACCCTCTCCTCCCTATTATCTAGTCCATATCACAGACCCTCTCCTCCCTATTATCTAGTCCATATCACAGACCCTCTCCCTCCCTATTATCTAGTCCATATCACAGACCCTCTCCCTCCCTATTATCTAGTCCATATCACAGACCCTCTCCTCCCTATTATCTAGTCCATATCACAGACCTCTCCTCCCCTATTATCTAGTCCATATCACATACCTCTCCCTCCTATTATCTAGTCCATATCACAGACCCTCTCCCTCCCTATTATCTAGTCCATATCACAGACCTCTCCCTCCCTATTATCTAGTCCATATCACAGACCCTCTCCTCCCTATTATCTAGTCCATATCACAGACCCTCTCCCTCCCTATTATCTAGTCCATATCACACCCTCTCCCTCCCTATTATCTAGTCCATATCTCCCTCTCTCTCCCTATTATCTAGTCCATATCACAGACCCTCTCTCCCTATTATCTAGTCCATATCACAGACCCTCTCTCTCCCTATTATCTAGTCCATATCACATACCCTCTCCTCCCTATTATCTAGTCCATATCACAGACCCTCTCCTCCCTATTATCTAGTCCATATCACATACCTCTCCCTCCCTATTATCTAGTCCATATCACAGACCCTCTCCTCCCTATTATCTAGTCCATATCACATACCTCTCCCTCCCTATTATCTAGTCCATATCACAGACCCTCTCCCTCCCTATTATCTAGTCCATATCACAGACCCTCTCCCTCCCTATTATCTAGTCCATATCACAGACCCTCTCCTCCCTATTATCTAGTCCATATCACATACCTCTCCCTCCTATTATCTAGTCCATATCACAGACCCTCTCCTCTCCCTATTATCTAGTCCATATCACAGACCCTCTCTCTCCCTATTATCTAGTCCATATCACAGACCCTCTCTCTCCCTATTATCTAGTCCATATCACAGACCCTCTCTCTCCCTATTATCTAGTCCATATCACAGACCCTCTCTCTCCCTATTATCTAGTCCATATCACAGACCCTCTCTCTCCCTATTATCTAGTCCATATCACATACCTCTCCCTCCCTATTATCTAGTCCATATCACAGACCCTCTCTCTCCCTATTATCTAGTCCATATCACAGACCCTCTCTCTCCCTATTATCTAGTCCATATCACAGACCCTCTCCCTCCCTATTATCTAGTCCATATCACAGACCCTCTCTCTCCCTATTATCTAGTCCATATCACAGACCCTCTCTCTCCCTATTATCTAGTCCATATCACAGACCCTCTCCTCCCTATTATCTAGTCCATATCACAGACCCTCTCCCTCCCTATTATCTAGTCCATATCACATACCTCTCCCTCCCTATTATCTAGTCCATATCACAGACCCTCTCCCTCCCTATTATCTAGTCCATATCACAGACCCTCTCTCTCCCTATTATCTAGTCCATATCACAGACCCTCTCCCTCCCTATTATCTAGTCCATATCACAGACCCTCTCCTCCCTATTATCTAGTCCATATCACAGACCCTCTCCTCCCTATTATCTAGTCCATATCACAGACCCTCTCCCTCCCTATTATCTAGTCCATATCACAGACCCTCTCCCTCCCTATTATCTAGTCCATATCACAGACCCTCTCCCTCCCTATTATCTAGTCCATATCACAGACCCTCTCCCTCCCTATTATCTAGTCCATACCACAGACCCTCTCCCTCCCTATTATCTAGTCCATATCACAGACCCTCTCCCTCCCTATTATCTAGTCCATATCACAGACCTCTCCTCCCTATTATCTAGTCCATATCACAGACCTCTCCCTCCCTATTATCTAGTCCATATCACAGACCCTCTCCTCCCTATTATCTAGTCCATATCACAGACCTCTCCTCCCTATTATCTAGTCCATATCACAGACCTCTCCCTCCCTATTATCTAGTCCATATCACAGACCCTCTCCTCCCTATTATCTAGTCCATATCACATACCTCTCCCTCTATTATCTAGTCCATATCACAGACCCTCTCCCTCCCTATTATCTAGTCCATATCACAGACCCTCTCCTCCCTATTATCTAGTCCATATCACAGACCTCTCCTCCCCTATTATCTAGTCCATATCACAGACCCTCTCCCCCTATTATCTAGTCCATATCACAGACCCTCTCTCTCCCTATTATCTAGTCCATATCACAGACCCTCTCTCTCCCTATTATCTAGTCCATATCACAGACCCTCTCTCTCCCTATTATCTAGTCCATATCCAGACCCTCTCTCCCCTATTATCTAGTCCATATCACAGACCCTCTCCCTCCCTATTATCTAGTCCATATCACAGACCCTCTCTCTCCCTATTATCTAGTCCATATCACAGACCCTCTCTCTCCCTATTATCTAGTCCATATCACAGACCCTCTCTCTCCCTATTATCTAGTCCATATCACATACCCTCTCTCTCCCTATTATCTAGCCCATATCACAGACCCTCTCTCTCCCTATTATCTAGTCCATATCACAGACCCTCTCTCTCCCTATTATCTAGTCCATATCACAGACCCTCTCTCTCCCTATTATCTAGTCCATATCACATACCTCTCCCTCCCTATTATCTAGTCCATACCACAGACCCTCTCTCTCCCTATTATCTAGTCCATATCACAGACCCTCTCTCTCCCTATTATCTAGTCCATATCACAGACCCTCTCTCTCCCTATTATCTAGTCCATATCACAGACCCTCTCTCTCCCCCTATTATCTAGTCCATATCACAGACCCTCTCTCTCCCTATTATCTAGTCCATATCACAGACCCTCTCTCTCCCTATTATCTAGTCCATATCACAGACCCTCTCTCTCCCTATTATCTAGTCCATATCACAGACCCTCTCTCTCCCTATTATCTAGTCCATATCACAGACCCTCTCTCTCCCTATTATCTAGTCCATATCACATACCTCTCCCTCCCTATTATCTAGTCCATATCACAGACCCTCTCTCTCCCTATTATCTAGTCCATATCACAGACCCTCTCCTCCCTATTATCTAGTCCATATCACAGACCCTCTCCTCCCTATTATCTAGTCCATATCACAGACCCTCTCCCTCCCTATTATCTAGTCCATATCACAGACCCTCTCCTCCCTATTATCTAGTCCATATCACAGACCCTCTCCTCCCTATTATCTAGTCCATATCACAGACCCTCTCCTCCCTATTATCTAGTCCATATCACAGACCCTCTCCCTCCCTATTATCTAGTCCATATCACAGACCCTCTCCTCCCTATTATCTAGTCCATATCACAGACCCTCTCCTCCCTATTATCTAGTCCATATCACAGACCCTCTCCTCCCTATTATCTAGTCCATATCACAGACCCTCTCTCTCCCTATTATCTAGTCCATATCACAGACCCTCTCCCTCCCTATTATCTAGTCCATATCACAGACCCTCTCCTCCCTATTATCTAGTCCATATCACAGACCTCTCCCTCCCTATTATCTAGTCCATATCACAGACCCTCTCCCTCCCTATTATCTAGTCCATATCACAGACCCTCTCCCTCCCTATTATCTAGTCCATATCACATACCTCTCTCTCCCTATTATCTAGTCCATATCACAGACCCTCTCCTCCCTATTATCTAGTCCATATCACAGACCCTCTCCCTCCCTATTATCTAGTCCATATCACATACCTCTCTCTCCCTATTATCTAGTCCATATCACAGACCCTCTCCCTCCCTATTATCTAGTCCATATCACATACCCTCTCTCCCTATTATCTAGTCCATATCACAGACCTCTCCCTCCCTATTATCTAGTCCATATCACAGACCCTCTCTCTCCCTATTATCTAGTCCATATCACAGACCCTCTCTCTCCCTATTATCTAGTCCATATCACAGACCCTCTCCTCCCTATTATCTAGTCCATATCACAGACCCTCTCTCTCCTATTATCTAGTCCATATCACAGACCCTCTCTCCCCTATTATCTAGTCCATATCACATACCTCTCCTCCCTATTATCTAGTCCATATCACAGACCCTCTCTCTCCCTATTATCTAGTCCATATCACAGACCCTCTCTCTCCCTATTATCTAGTCCATATCACAGACCCTCTCTCTCCCTATTATCTAGTCCATATCACAGACCCTCTCCTCCCTATTATCTAGTCCATATCACAGACCCTCTCTCTCCCTATTATCTAGTCCATATCACAGACCCTCTCCTCCCTATTATCTAGTCCATATCACAGACCCTCTCCTCCCTATTATCTAGTCCATATCACATACCTCTCCTCCCTATTATCTAGTCCATATCACAGACCCTCTCTCTCCCTATTATCTAGTCCATATCACAGACCCTCTCCTCCCTATTATCTAGTCCATATCACAGACCCTCTCCCTCCCTATTATCTAGTCCATATCACAGACCTCTCTCCATCCATTATCTAGTCCATATCACAGACCCTCTCCTCCCTATTATCTAGTCCATATCACAGACCCTCTCCTCCCTATTATCTAGTCCATATCACAGACCCTCTCTCTCCCTATTATCTAGTCCATATCACAGACCCTCTCATTATCTAGTCCATATCACAGACCCTCTCCCTCCCTATTATCTAGTCCATATCACAGACCCTCTCCTCCCTATTATCTAGTCCATATCACAGACCCTCTCTCTCCCTATTATCTAGTCCATATCACAGACCCTCTCCTCCCTATTATCTAGTCCATATCACAGACCCTCTCTCCTCCCTATTATCTAGTCCATATCACAGACCCTCTCTCCCTATTATCTAGTCCATATCACAGACCCTCTCTACTCCCCTATTATCTAGTCCATATCACATACCTCTCCCTCCCTATTATCTAGTCCATACCACAGACCCTCTCTCTCCCTATTATCTAGTCCATATCACAGACCCTCTCTCTCCCTATTATCTAGTCCATATCACAGACCCTCTCTCTCCCTATTATCTAGTCCATATCACAGACCCTCTCTCTCCCTATTATCTAGTCCATATCACAGACCCTCTCTCTCCCTATTATCTAGTCCATATCACAGACCCTCTCTCTCCCTATTATCTAGTCCATATCACAGACCCTCTCCCTCCCTATTATCTAGTCCATATCACATACCTCTCCCTCCCTATTATCTAGTCCATATCACAGACCCTCTCTCTCCCTATTATCTAGTCCATATCACAGACCCTCTCCCTCCCTATTATCTAGTCCATATCACAGACCCTCTCTCTCCCTATTATCTAGTCCATATCACAGACCCTCTCTCTCCCTATTATCTAGTCCATATCACAGACCCTCTCTCTCCCTATTATCTAGTCCATATCACAGACCCTCTCCTCCCTATTATCTAGTCCATATCACAGACCCTCTCTCTCCCTATTATCTAGTCCATATCACAGACCCTCTCTCTCCCTATTATCTAGTCCATATCACAGACCCTCTCTCTCCTATTATCTAGTCCATATCACAGACCCTCTCTCTCCCTATTATCTAGTCCATATCACAGACCCTCTCCCTCCCTATTCCCTATCTAGTCCATATCACAGACCCTCTCATTATCTAGTCCATATCACAGACCTCTCTCTCCCTATTATCTAGTCCATATCACATACCTCTCCCTCCCTATTATCTAGTCCATATCACAGACCCTCTCCTCCCTATTATCTAGTCCATATCACAGACCCTCTCCTCCCTATTATCTAGTCCATATCACAGACCCTCTCTCTCCCTATTATCTAGTCCATATCACAGACCCTCTCCCTCCCTATTATCTAGTCCATATCACAGACCCTCTCCTCCCTATTATCTAGTCCATATCACAGACCCTCTCCCTCCCTATTATCTAGTCCATATCACAGACCCTCCCTATTATCTAGTCCATATCACAGACCCTCTCCCTCCTATTATCTAGTCCATATCACAGACCCTCTCCTCCCTATTATCTAGTCCATATCACATACCTCTCCCTCCCTATTATCTAGTCCATATCACAGACCTCTCTCCCTATTATCTAGTCCATATCACAGACCCTCTCTCTCCCTATTATCTAGTCCATATCACAGACCCTCTCTCTCCCTATTATCTAGTCCATATCACAGACCCTCTCCCTCCCTATTATCTAGTCCATATCACAGACCCTCTCCTCCCTATTATCTAGTCCATATCACAGACCCTCTCCCTCCCTATTATCTAGTCCATATCACAGACCCTCTCCCTCCCTATTATCTAGTCCATATCACAGACCCTCTCCTCCCTATTATCTAGTCCATATCACAGACCTCTCCCTCCCTATTATCTAGTCCATATCACAGACCCTCTCCCTCCCTATTATCTAGTCCATATCACAGACCCTCCTCCTCCCTATTATCTAGTCCATATCACAGACCCTCTCCCTCCCTATTATCTAGTCCATATCACAGACCCTCTCCCTCCCTATTATCTAGTCCATATCACAGACCCTCTCCCTCCCTATTATCTAGTCCATATCACAGACCCTCTCTCTCCCTATTATCTAGTCCATATCACAGACCCTCTCCTCCCTATTATCTAGTCCATATCACAGACCTCTCTCTCTAGTCCATATTATCTAGTCCATATCACAGACCCTCTCCCTCCCTATTATCTAGTCCATATCACAGACCCTCTCTCTCCCTATTATCTAGTCCATATCACAGACCCTCTCTCTCCCTATTATCTAGTCCATATCACAGACCCTCTCTCTCCCTATTATCTAGTCCATATCACAGACCCTCTCTCTCCCTATTATCTAGTCCATATCACAGACCCTCTCTCTCCCTATTATCTAGTCCATATCACAGACCCTCTCCTCCCTATTATCTAGTCCATATCACAGACCCTCTCCCTCCCTATTATCTAGTCCATATCACAGACCCTCTCTCTCCCTATTATCTAGTCCATATCACAGACCCTCTCCTCCCTATTATCTAGTCCATATCACAGACCTCCCTATTATCTCTCCCTCCCCCTATTATCTAGTCCATATCACAGACCCTCTCTCTCCCTATTATCTAGTCCATATCACAGACCCTCTCTCTCCCTATTATCTATCCATATCCATCTCTCTCTCCCTATTATCTAGTCCATATCACAGACCCTCTCCCTCCCTATTATCTAGTCCATATCACAGACCCTCTCCCTCCCTATTATCTAGTCCATATCACAGACCCTCTCTCCCTATTATCTAGTCCATATCACAGACCCTCTCCCTCCCTATTATCTAGTCCATATCACAGACCCTCTCCCTCCCTATTATCTAGTCCATATCACATACCTCTCTCTCCCTATTATCTAGTCCATATCACATACCTTTCCCTCCCTATTATCTAGTCCATATCACATACCCTCTCCTCCCTATTATCTAGTCCATATCACAGACCCTCTCCTCCCTATTATCTAGTCCATATCACATTACCCTCTCCTCCCTATTATCTAGTCCATATCACAGACCCTCTCTCTCCTATTATCTAGTCCATATCACAGACCCTCTCTCTCCCTATTATCTAGTCCATATCACAGACCCTCTCTCTCCCTATTATCTAGTCCATATCACAGACCCTCTCCTCCCTATTATCTAGTCCATATCACAGACCCTCTCCTCCCTATTATCTAGTCCATATCACAGACCCTCCCTCCCCTCTCTCCCTATTATCTAGTCCATATCACAGACCCTCTCCCTCCCTATTATCTAGTCCATATCACAGACCCTCTCCTCCCTATTATCTAGTCCATATCACAGACCCTCTCTCTCCATATCTATTATCTAGTCCATATCACAGACCCTCTCCCTCCCTATTATCTAGTCCATATCACAGACCCTCTCCTCCCCTATTATCTAGTCCATATCACAGACCCTCTCTCTCCCTATTATCTAGTCCATATCACAGACCCTCTCTCTCCCTATTATCTAGTCCATATCACAGACCCTCTCTCTCCCTATTATCTAGTCCATATCACAGACCCTCTCTCCCTATTATCTAGTCCATATCACAGACCCTCTCTCTCCCTATTATCTAGTCCATATCACAGACCCTCTCTCTCCCTATTATCTAGTCCATATCACAGACCCTCCCTCCCTATTATCTAGTCCATATCACAGACCCTCTCCCCCTATTATCTAGTCCATATCACAGACCCTCTCTCTCCCTATTATCTAGTCCATATCACAGACCCTCTCCCTCCCTATTATCTAGTCCATATCACAGACCCTCTCTCTCCCTATTATCTAGTCCATATCACAGACCCTCTCTCTCCCTATTATCTAGTCCATATCACAGACCTCTCTCTCCCTATTATCTAGTCCATATCACAGACCCTCTCTCTCCCTATTATCTAGTCCATATCACATTACCCATATCTCTCTCCCTATTATCTAGTCCATATCACAGACCCTCTCCTCCCTATTATCTAGTCCATATCACAGACCTCTCCCTCCCTATTATCTAGTCCATATCCACAGACCCTCTCTCTCCCTATTATCTAGTCCATATCACAGACCCTCTCCCTCCCTATTATCTAGTCCATATCACAGACCCTCTCCCTCCCTATTATCTAGTCCATATCACAGACCCTCTCTCCCTATTATCTAGTCCATATCACATACCTCTCCCTCCCTATTATCTAGTCCATATCACAGACCCTCTCTCTCCCTATTATCTAGTCCATATCACAGACCCTCTCCCTCCCTATTATCTAGTCCATATCACAGACCCTCTCCCTGCCTATTATCTAGTCTATATCACAGACCCTCTCCCTCCCTATTATCTAGTCCATATCACAGACCCTCTCCTCCCTATCCATCTATTATCTAGTCCATATCACAGACCCTCTCCTCCCTATTATCTAGTCCATATCACAGACCCTCTCTCTCCCTATTATCTAGTCCATATCACAGACCCTCTCCCTCCTATTATCTAGTCCATATCACAGACCCTCTCCCTCCCTATTATCTAGTCCATATCACAGACCTCTCCTCCCTATTATCTAGTCCATATCACAGACCCTCTCTCTCCCTATTATCTAGTCCATATCACAGACCCTCTCCTCCCTATTATCTAGTCCATATCACAGACCCTCTCCTCCCTATTATCTAGTCCATATCACAGACCCTCTCCTCCCTATTATCTAGTCCATATCACAGACCCTCTCCCTCCCTATTATCTAGTCCATATCACAGACCCTCTCCCTCCCTATTATCTAGTCCATATCACAGACCCTCTCTCTCCCTATTATCTAGTCCATATCACAGACCCTCTCCTCCCTATTATCTAGTCCATATCACAGACCCTCTCCTCCCTATTATCTAGTCCATATCACAGACCCTCTCTCTCCCTATTATCTAGTCCATATCACAGACCCTCTCTCTCCTATTATCTAGTCCATATCACAGACCCTCTCTCTCCCTATTATCTAGTCCATATCACAGACCCTCTCTCTCCCTATTATCTAGTCCATATCACAGACCCCTCTCTCCCCTATTATCTAGTCCATATCACAGACCCTCTCCTAGTCCATATCACAGACCCTCTCTCTCCCTATTATCTAGTCCATATCACAGACCCTCTCTCTCCCTATTATCTAGTCCATATCACAGACCCTCTCCTCCCTATTATCTAGTCCATATCACAGACCCTCTCCCTCCCTATTATCTAGTCCATATCACAGACCCTCTCTCTCCCTATTATCTAGTCCATATCACAGACCCTCTCCCTCCCTCCCTATTATCTAGTCCATATCACAGACCCTCTCTCTCCCTATTATCTAGTCCATATCACAGACCCTCTCCCTCCCTATTATCTAGTCCATATCACAGACCCTCCTCTAGTCCATATCTCCCCTCCCTATTATCTAGTCCATATCACAGACCCTCTCCTCCCTATTATCTAGTCCATATCACAGACCCTCTCCCTCCCTATTATCTAGTCCATATCACAGACCCTCTCCCTCCCTATTATCTAGTCCATATCACAGACCCTCTCTCTCCTATTATCTAGTCCATATCACAGACCCTCTCCTCCCTATTATCTAGTCCATATCACAGACCCTCTCCCTCCCATATTATCTAGTCCATATCACATACCCTCTCCCTCCCTATTATCTAGTCCATATCACAGACCCTCTCCCTCCCTATTATCTAGTCCATATCACAGACCTCTCCCTCCCTATTATCTAGTCCATATCACAGACCCTCCCTCCCTATTATCTAGTCCATATCACAGACCCTCTCCCTCCCTATTATCTAGTCCATATCACAGACCCTCTCCCTCCCTATTATCTAGTCCATATCACAGACCCTCTCCTCCCTATTATCTAGTCCATATCACAGACCCTCTCCCTCCTATTATCTAGTCCATATCACAGACCCTCTCCTCCCTATTATCTAGTCCATATCACAGACCCTCTCCCTCCCTATTATCTAGTCCATATCACAGACCCTCTCTCTCCCTATTATCTAGTCCATATCACAGACCCTCTCCCTCCCTATTATCTAGTCCATATCACAGACCCTCTCCCTCCCCCTATTATCTAGTCCATATCACAGACCCTCTCTCTCCCTATTATCTAGTCCATATCACAGACCCTCTCCCTCCCTATTATCTAGTCCATATCACAGACCCTCTCTCTCCCTATTATCTAGTCCATATCACAGACCCTCCCTCCCTATTATCTAGTCCATATCACAGACCCTCTCTCTCCCTATTATCTAGTCCATATCACAGACCCTCTCCTCCCTATTATCTAGTCCATATCACAGACCCTCTCTCTCCCTATTATCTAGTCCATATCACAGACCCTCTCCCTCCCTATTATCTAGTCCATATCACAGACCCTCTCTCTCCCTATTATCTAGTCCATATCACAGACCCTCTCTCCCTATTATCTAGTCCATATCATATCCCTCTCTCTCCCTATTATCTAGTCCATCTCCCTCTCTCCCTATTATCTAGTCCATATCACAGACCCTCTCTCTCCCTATTATCTAGTCCATATCACAGACCTCTCCCTCCCTATTATCTAGTCCATATCACAGACCCTCTCCTCCCTATTATCTAGTCCATATCACAGACCCTCTCTCTCCCTATTATCTAGTCTATATCACAGATCCCTATTATCTAGTCCATATCACAGACCCTCTCCCTCCCTATTATCTAGTCCATATCACAGACCCTCTCTCTCCCTATTATCTAGTCCATATCACAGAACCTCTCCCTCCCTATTATCTAGTCCATATCACAGACCCTCTCCCTCCCTATTATCTAGTCCATATCACAGACCCTCTCCCTCCCTATTATCTAGTCCATATCACAGACCCTCTCTCTCCCTATTATCTAGTCCATATCACAGACCCTCTCTCCCTATTATCTAGTCCATATCACAGACCCTCTCCTCCCTATTATCTAGTCCATATCACAGACCCTCTCCCTCTCCCTATTATCTAGTCCATATCACAGACCTCTCTCTCCCTATTATCTAGTCCATATCACAGACCTCTCCTCCCTATTATCTAGTCCATATCACAGACCCTCTCCCTCCCTATTATCTAGTCCATATCACAGACCCTCTCCTCCCTATTATCTAGTCCATATCACAGACCCTCTCTCCTCCTATTATCTAGTCCATATCACAGACCCTCTCCTCCCTATTATCTAGTCCATATCACAGACCCTCTCCCTCCCTATTATCTAGTCCATATCACAGACCCTCTCCCTCCCTATTATCTAGTCCATATCACAGACCCTCTCCCTCCCTATTATCTAGTCCATATCACAGACCCTCTCCTCCTATTATCTAGTCCATATCACAGACCCTCTCCCTCCCTATTATCTAGTCCATATCTACCATAGACCCTCTCCCTCCCTATTATCTAGTCCATATCACAGACCCTCTCCTCCCTATTATCTAGTCCATATCACAGACCCTCTCTCCCCTATTATCTAGTCCATATCACAGACCCTCTCTCTCCATATCACAGACCCTCTCTCCTTATTATCTAGTCCATATCACAGACCCTCTCCCTCCCTATTATCTAGTCCATATCACAGACCCTCTCCTCCTATTATCTAGTCCATATCACAGACCCTCTCTCTCCCTATTATCTAGTCCATATCACAGACCCTCTCTCTCCCTATTATCTAGTCCATATCACAGACCCTCTCTCTCCTATTATCTAGTCCATATCACATACCCTCTCCTCCCTATTATCTAGTCCATATCACAGACCCTCTCCTCCCTATTATCTAGTCCATATCACAGACCCTCTCTCTCCCTATTATCTAGTCCATATCACAGACCCTCTCCTCCCTATTATCTAGTCCATATCACAGACCCTCTCCCTCCCTATTATCTAGTCCATATCTACAGACCCTCTCCCTCTCCCCTATTATCTAGTCCATATCACAGACCCTCTCCCTCCCTATTATCTAGTCCATATCACAGACCTCTCTCCCTATTATCTAGACCCTCTCCCTCCCTATTATCTAGTCCATATCACAGACCCTCTCCCTCCCTATTATCTAGTCCATATCACAGACCCTCTCCCTCCCTATTATCTAGTCCATATCACAGACCTCTCCCTCCCTATTATCTAGTCCATATCACAGACCCTCTCTCTCCCTATTATCTAGTCCATATCACAGACCCTCTCTCTCCCTATTATCTAGTCCATATCACAGACCCTCTCTCTCCCTATTATCTAGTCCATATCACAGACCCTCTCCTCCCTATTATCTAGTCCATATCACAGACCCTCTCCTCCCTATTATCTAGTCCATATCACAGACCCTCTCCTCCCTATTATCTAGTCCATATCACAGACCCTCTCCTCCCTATTATCTAGTCCATATCACAGACCTCTCCCTCCCTATTATCTAGTCCATATCACAGACCCTCTCTCCTCCCTATTATCTAGTCCATATCACATACCTCTCCCTCCTATTATCTAGTCCATATCACAGACCCTCTCCCTCCCTATTATCTAGTCCATATCACAGACCCTCTCCTCCCTATTATCTAGTCCATATCACAGACCCTCTCCTCCCTATTATCTAGTCCATATCACAGACCCTCTCCTCCCTATTATCTAGTCCATATCACAGACCCTCTCCCTATTATCTAGTCCATATCACAGACCTATTATCTAGTCCATATCACAGACCCTCTCCTCCCTATTATCTAGTCCATATCACAGACCCTCTCCCTCCCTATTATCTAGTCCATATCACAGACCCTCTCCTCCCTATTATCTAGTCCATATCACAGACCCTCTCCCTCCCATATTATCTAGTCCATATCACAGACCCTCTCCCCTATCCCTATTATCTAGTCCATATCACAGACCCTCTCCCTCCCTATTATCTAGTCCATATCACAGACCTCTCCCTCCCTATTATCTAGTCCATATCACAGACCCTCTCCTCCCTATTATCTAGTCCATATCACATACCTCTCCTCCCTATTATCTAGTCCATATCACAGACCCTCTCTCTCCCTATTATCTAGTCCATATCACAGACCCTCTCTCTCCCTATTATCTAGTCCATATCACAGACCCTCTCCCTATTATCTCCACAGACCCTATTATCTAGTCCATATCACAGACCCTCTCCCTCCCTATTATCTAGTCCATATCACAGACCCTCTCTCCTCCCTATTATCTAGTCCATATCACAGACCCTCTCCTCCCTATTATCTAGTCCATATCACAGACCCTCTCCTCCCTATTATCTAGTCCATATCACAGACCCTCTCCTCCCTATTATCTAGTCCATATCACAGACCCTCTCCCTCCCTATTATCTAGTCCATATCACAGACCCTCTCCCTCCCTATTATCTAGTCCATATCACAGACCCTCTCTCTCCCTATTATCTAGTCCATATCACAGACCCTCTCTCTCCCTATTATCTAGTCCATATCACAGACCCTCTCCCTCCCTATTATCTAGTCCATATCACAGACCCTCTCCCTCCCTATTATCTAGTCCATATCACAGACCCTCTCTCTCCCTATTATCTAGTCCATATCACAGACCCTCTCTCTCCCTATTATCTAGTCCATATCACAGACCCTCTCTCTCCCTATTATCTAGTCCATATCACAGACCCTCTCTCTCCCTATTATCTAGTCCATATCACATACCTCTCCCTCCCTATTATCTAGTCCATATCACAGACCCTCTCCTCCCTATTATCTAGTCCATATCACAGACCCTCTCCTCCCTATTATCTAGTCCATATCACAGACCCTCTCTCTCCCTATTATCTAGTCCATATCACAGACCCTCTCCTCCCTATTATCTAGTCCATATCACAGACCCTCTCCTCCCTATTATCTAGTCCATATCACAGACCCTCTCCTCCCTATTATCTAGTCCATATCACAGACCCTCTCCTCCCTATTATCTAGTCCATATCACAGACCCTCTCCTCCCTATTATCTAGTCCATATCACAGACCCTCTCCCTCCCTATTATCTAGTCCATATCACAGACCCTCTCCCTCCTATTATCTAGTCCATATCACAGACCCTCTCCTCCCTATTATCTAGTCCATATCACAGACCCTCTCTCTCCCTATTATCTAGTCCATATCACAGACCCTCTCCATATCTCCCTATTATCTAGTCCATATCACAGACCCTCTCCCTCCCTATTATCTAGTCCATATCACAGACCCTCTCCCTCCCTATTATCTAGTCCATATCACAGACCCTCTCTCTCCCTATTATCTAGTCCATATCACAAACCCTCTCTCTCCCTATTATCTAGTCCATATCACAGACCCTCTCCCTCCCTATTATCTAGTCCATATCACATACCCTCCTCTCCCTATTATCTAGTCCATATCACAGACCCTCTCCCTCCCTATTATCTAGTCCATATCACAGACCTCTCCCTCCCTATTATCTAGTCCATATCACAGACCCTCTCCTCCCTATTATCTAGTCCATATCACAGACCCTCTCCTCCCTATTATCTAGTCCATATCACAGACCCTCTCCCTCCTATTATCTAGTCCATATCACAGACCCTCTCCTCCCTATTATCTAGTCCATATCACAGACCCTCTCCCTCCCTATTATCTAGTCCATATCACAGACCCTCTCCCTCCCTATTATCTAGTCCATATCACATACCTCTCCCTCCCTATTATCTAGTCCATATCACAGACCCTCTCCCTCCCTATTATCTAGTCCATATCACAGACCCTCTCCCTCCCTATTATCTAGTCCATATCACAGACCCTCTCCCTCCCTATTATCTAGTCCATATCACAGACCCTCTCCTCCCTATTATCTAGTCCATATCACAGACCCTCTCTCCCTATTATCTAGTCCATATCACAGACCCTCTCCCTCCCTATTATCTAGTCCATATCACAGACCCTCTCCCTCCTATTATCTAGTCCATATCACAGACCCTCTCCCTCCCTATTATCTAGTCCATATCACAGACCCTCTCCCTCCCTATTATCTAGTCCATATCACAGACCCTCTCCCCCTATTATCTAGTCCATATCACAGACCCTCTCCCTCCCTATTATCTAGTCCATATCACAGACCCTCTCCCTATTATCTAGTCCATCCAGACCCTCTTATCTAGTCCATTATCTAGTCCATATCACACCCTCTCCTCCCTATTATCTAGTCCATATCACAGACCCTCTCCCTCCCTATTATCTAGTCCATATCACAGACCCTCTCCCTCCCTATTATCTAGTCCATATCACAGACCCTCTCTCTCCCTATTATCTAGTCCATATCACAGACCCTCTCTCTCCCTATTATCTAGTCCATATCACAGACCCTCTCCCTCCCTATTATCTAGTCCATATCACAGACCTCTCCCCCTATTATCTAGTCCATATCACAGACCCTCTCCCTCCCTATTATCTAGTCCATATCACAGACCCATATCTCTCTCCCTATTATCTAGTCCATATCACAGACCCTCTCCCTCCCTATTATCTAGTCCATATCACAGACCCTCTCCCTCCCTATTATCTAGTCCATATCACAGACCCTCTCTCTCCCTATTATCTAGTCCATATCACAGACCCTCTCTCTCCCTATTATCTAGTCCATATCACAGACCCTCTCCCTCCCTATTATCTAGTCCATATCACAGACCCTCTCCCTGCCTATTATCTAGTCTATATCACAGATCCCTATTATCTAGTCCATATCACAGACCCTCTCCTCCCTATTATCTAGTCCATATCACAGACCCTCTCTCTCCCTATTATCTAGTCCATATCACAGACCCTCTCCTCCCTATTATCTAGTCCATATCACAGACCCTCTCCCTCCCTATTATCTAGTCCATATCACAGACCCTCTCTCTCCCTATTATCTAGTCCATATCACAGACCCTCTCTCTCCCTATTATCTAGTCCATATCACAGACCCTCTCCTCCCTATTATCTAGTCCATATCACAGACCCTCTCCTCCCTATTATCTAGTCCATATCACAGACCCTCTCCTCCCTATTATCTAGTCCATATCACAGACCCTCTCCCTCCCTATTATCTAGTCCATATCACAGACCCTCTCCCCCCTATTATCTAGTCCATATCACAGACCCTCTCCTCTCCCTATTATCTAGTCCATATCACAGACCCTCTCTCTCCCTATTATCTAGTCCATATCACAGACCTCTCCCTCCCTATTATCTAGTCCATATCACAGACCCTCTCCCTCCCTATTATCTAGTCCATATCACAGACCCTCTCCTCCCTATTATCTAGTCCATATTATCCCTCTCCTCCCTAGTCCATATCACAGACCCTCTCCCTCCCTATTATCTAGTCCATATCACAGACCCTCTCCCTCCCTAT
Source organism: Oncorhynchus nerka (assembly GCF_034236695.1). Classification (NCBI taxonomy): domain Eukaryota; kingdom Metazoa; phylum Chordata; class Actinopteri; order Salmoniformes; family Salmonidae; genus Oncorhynchus; species Oncorhynchus nerka. The sequence goes on along the minus strand of NC_088397.1, from coordinate 65,717,658 downwards.
TATCTAGTCCATATCACAGACCCTCTCCCTCCCTATTATCTAGTCCATATCACAGACCCTCTCCTCCCTATTATCTAGTCCATATCACAGACCCTCTCCCTCCCTATTATCTAGTCCATATCACAGACCCTCTCCCTCCCTATTATCTAGTCCATATCACAGACCCTCTCCCTCCCTATTATCTAGTCCATATCACAGACCCTCTCCCTCCCATATTATCTAGTCCATATCACAGACCCTCTCCTCCCTATTATCTAGTCCATATCACAGACCTCTCCTCCCCTATTATCTAGTCCATATCACAGACCCTCTCTCTCCCTATTATCTAGTCCATATCACAGACCCTCTCCCTCCTATTATCTAGTCCATATCACAGACCCTCTCTCTCCCTATTATCTAGTCCATATCACAGACCCTCTCCCTCCCTATTATCTAGTCCATATCACAGACCCTCTCTCTCCTATTATCTAGTCCATATCACAGACCCTCTCTCTCCCTATTATCTAGTCCATATCACAGACCCTCTCCCTCCCTATTATCTAGTCCATATCACAGACCCTCTCCCTCCCTATTATCTAGTCCATATCACAGACCCTCTCCTCCCTATTATCTAGTCCATATCACAGACCCTCTCCCTCCCTATTATCTAGTCCATATCACATACCCTCTCCTCCCTATTATCTAGTCCATATCACAGACCTCTCCCTCCCTATTATCTAGTCCATATCACAGACCCTCTCCTCCCTATTATCTAGTCCATATCACAGACCCTCTCCCTCCCTATTATCTAGTCCATATCACAGACCCTCTCCCTCCCTATTATCTAGTCCATATCACAGACCCTCTCCTCCCTTATTATCTAGTCCATATCACATACCCTCTCTCCTCCCTATTATCTAGTCCATATCACAGACCCTCTCCCTCCCTATTATCTAGTCCATATCACAGACCCTCTCCCTCCCTATTATCTAGTCCATATCACAGACCCTCTCCCTCCCTATTATCTAGTCCATATCACAGACCCTCTCCTCCCTATTATCTAGTCCATATCACAGACCCTCTCTCTCCCTATTATCTAGTCCATATCACAGACCCTCTCTCTCCCTATTATCTAGTCCATATCACAGACCCTCTCCCTATTATCTAGTCCATATCCAGACCCTCTCTCCCTATTATCTAGTCCATATCACAGACCCTCTCCTCCCTATTATCTAGTCCATATCACAGACCCTCTCCCTCCCTATTATCTAGTCCATATCACAGACCCTCTCTCCCTATTATCTAGTCCATATCACAGACCCTCTCTCTCCTATTATCTAGTCCATATCACATACCCATCTCCCTCCCCCCTATTATCTAGTCCATATCACAGACCCTCTCTCTCCCTATTATCTAGTCCATATCACAGACCCTCTCTCTCCCTATTATCTAGTCCATATCACAGACCTCTCCTCCCTATTATCTAGTCCATATCACATACCCTCTCTCCTCCCTATTATCTAGTCCATATCACAGACCCTCTCCTCCCTATTATCTAGTCCATATCACAGACCCTCTCTCTCCCTATTATCTAGTCCATATCACAGACCCTCTCCCTCCCTATTATCTAGTCCATATCACAGACCCTCTCCCTGCCTATTATCTAGTCCATATCACAGACCCTCTCTCCCCTATTATCTAGTCCATATCACAGACCCTCTCTCTCCCTATTATCTAGTCCATATCACAGACCCTCTCCCTCCCTATTATCTAGTCCATATCACAGACCCTCTCCCTCCCTATTATCTAGTCCATATCACAGACCCTCTCCCTCCCTATTATCTAGTCCATATCACAGACCCTCTCCCTCCCTATTATCTAGTCCATATCACAGACCCTCTCCTCCCTATTATCTAGTCCATATCACATTATCTAGTCCCCTCTCTCTCCCTATTATCTAGTCCATATCACAGACCCTCTCCTCCCTATTATCTAGTCCATATCACAGACCCTCTCTCTCCCTATTATCTAGTCCATATCACAGACCCTCTCCCCCTCTAGTCCATATCACATTATCTATTATCTAGTCCATATCACAGACCCTCTCCTCCCTATTATCTAGTCCATATCACAGACCCTCTCCTCCCTATTATCTAGTCCATATCACAGACCCTCTCCCTCCCTATTATCTAGTCCATATCACAGACCCTCTCCTCCCTATTATCTAGTCCATATCACAGACCCTCTCCCTCCCTATTATCTAGTCCATATCACAGACCCTCTCCCTCCCTATTATCTAGTCCATATCACAGACCCTCTCCCTCCCTATTATCTAGTCCATATCACAGACCCTCTCCCTCCCTATTATCTAGTCCATATCACAGACCCTCTCCCTCCCTATTATCTAGTCCATATCACATACCCTCTCCCTCCCTATTATCTAGTCCATATCACATACCTCTCCCTCCCTATTATCTAGTCCATATCACAGACCTCTCCCTCCCTATTATCTAGTCCATATCACAGACCTCTCCCTCCCTATTATCTAGTCCATATCACAGACCCTCTCCCTCCCTATTATCTAGTCCATATCACAGACCCTCTCCCTCCCTATTATCTAGTCCATATCACAGACCCTCTCCCTCCCTATTATCTAGTCCATATCACAGACCCTCTCCCTCCCTATTATCTAGTCCATATCACAGACCTCTCTCTCCCTATTATCTAGTCCATATCACAGACCCTCTCTCCCTATTATCTAGTCCATATCACAGACCCTCTCCTCCCTATTATCTAGTCCATATCACAGACCCTCTCCTCCCTATTATCTAGTCCATATCACAGACCCTCTCCCTATTATCTCCCTATTATCTAGTCCATATCACAGACCCTCTCCTCCCTATTATCTAGTCCATATCACAGACCCTCTCCCTCCCTATTATCTAGTCCATATCACAGACCCTCTCCCTCCCTATTATCTAGTCCATATCACAGACCCTCTCCCTCCCTATTATCTAGTCCATATCACAGACCCTCTCCCTCCCTATTATCTAGTCCATATCACATACCCTCTCCTCCCTATTATCTAGTCCATATCACAGACCCTCTCCCTCCCTATTATCTAGTCCATATCACAGACCCTCTCCCCCTATCCCTATTATCTAGTCCATATCACAGACCCTCTCCCTCCCTATTATCTAGTCCATATCACAGACCCTCTCCCTCCCTATTATCTAGTCCATATCACAGACCCTCTCCCTCCCTATTATCTAGTCCATATCACAGACCCTCTCCCTCCCTATTATCTAGTCCATATCACAGACCCTCTCCCTCCCTATTATCTAGTCCATATCACAGACCCTCTCCTCCCTATTATCTAGTCCATATCACAGACCCTCTCCCTCCCTATTATCTAGTCCATATCACAGACCTCTCCCTCCCTATTATCTAGTCCATATCACAGACCCTCTCCCTCCCTATTATCTAGTCCATATCACAGACCCTCTCCCTCCCTATTATCTAGTCCATATCACAGACCCTCTCCCTCCCTATTATCTAGTCCATATCACAGACCCTCTCCTCCCTATTATCTAGTCCATATCACAGACCCTCTCCCTCCCTATTATCTAGTCCATATCACAGACCCTCTCCCTCCCTATTATCTAGTCCATATCACAGACCCTCTCCTCCCTATTATCTAGTCCATATCACATACCTCTCCTCCCTATTATCTAGTCCATATCACAGACCCTCTCCCTCCCTATTATCTAGTCCATATCACAGACCTCTCTCTCCCTATTATCTAGTCCATATCACAGACCCTCTCCCCCTCCCCATTATCTAGTCCATCCATCACATACCTCTCCCTCCCTATTATCTAGTCCATATCACAGACCCTCTCCCTCCCTATTATCTAGTCCATATCACAGACCCTCTCCTCCCTATTATCTAGTCCATATCACAGACCCTCTCTAGTCTCCCTATTATCTAGTCCATATCACAGACCTCTCCTCCCTATTATCTAGTCCATATCACAGACCCTCTCCCTCCCTATTATCTAGTCCATATCACATACCCTCTCCCTCCCTATTATCTAGTCCATATCACATACCCTCTCCCTCCCTATTATCTAGTCCATATCACAGACCTCTCCTCCCTATTATCTAGTCCATATCACAGACCCTCTCCCTCCCTATTATCTAGTCCATATCACAGACCCTCTCCTCCCTATTATCTAGTCCATATCACAGACCCTCTCTCTCCCTATTATCTAGTCCATATCACAGACCCTCTCCCTCCCTATTATCTAGTCCATATCACAGACCCTCTCCCTGCCTATTATCTAGTCTATATCACAGATCCCTATTATCTAGTCCATATCACAGACCCTCTCTCCCTATTATCTAGTCCATATCACATACCTTATTATCTAGTCCATATCACAGACCCTCTCCCTCCCTATTATCTAGTCCATATCACAGACCCTCTCCCTGCCTATTATCTAGTCTATATCACAGATCCCTATTATCTAGTCCATATCACAGACCCTCTCCCTCCCTATTATCTAGTCCATATCACAGACCCTCTCTCTCCCTATTATCTAGTCCATATCACAGACCCTCTCCCTCCCTATTATCTAGTCCATATCACAGACCCTCTCTCTCCCTATTATCTAGTCCATATCACAGACCCTCTCCTCCCTATTATCTAGTCCATATCACAGACCCTCTCCCTCCCTATTATCTAGTCCATATCACAGACCCTCTCCCTCCCTATTATCTAGTCCATATCACAGACCCTCTCCCTCCCTATTATCTAGTCCATATCACATACCTCTCCCTCCCTATTATCTAGTCCATATCACAGACCCTCTCCCTCCCTATTATCTAGTCCATATCACAGACCCTCTCCCTCCCTATTATCTAGTCCATATCACAGACCCTCTCCCTCCCTATTATCTAGTCCATATCACAGACCCTCTCCCTCCCTATTATCTAGTCCATATCACAGACCCTCTCCCTCCCTATTATCTAGTCCATATCACAGACCCTCTCCTCCCTATTATCTAGTCCATATCACAGACCCTCTCCCTCCCTATTATCTAGTCCATATCACAGACCCTCTCCCTCCCTATTATCTAGTCCATATCACAGACCCTCTCCCTCCCTATTATCTAGTCCATATCACAGACCCTCTCCTCCCTATTATCTAGTCCATATCACAGACCCTCTCTCTCCCTATTATCTAGTCCATATCACAGACCCTCTCCTCCCTATTATCTAGTCCATATCACAGACCCTCTCCCTCCCTATTATCTAGTCCATATCACAGACCCTCTCCCTCCCTATTATCTAGTCCATATCACAGACCCTCTCCTCCCTATTATCTAGTCCATATCACAGACCCTCTCCCCTCCCATATTATCTAGTCCATATCACAGACCCTCTCCCTCCCTATTATCTAGTCCATATCACAGACCTCTCCCTCCCTATTATCTAGTCCATATCACAGACCCTCTCCCTCCCTATTATCTAGTCCATATCACAGACCCTCTCCCTCCCTATTATCTAGTCCATATCACAGACCCTCTCCCTCCCTATTATCTAGTCCATATCACAGACCCTCTCCTCCCTATTATCTAGTCCATATCACAGACCCTCTCCCTCCCTATTATCTAGTCCATATCACATACCTCTCCCTCCCTATTATCTAGTCCATATCACAGACCCTCTCCTCCCTATTATCTAGTCCATATCACATACCCTCTCCCTATTATCTCCCTATTATCTAGTCCATATCACATACCTCTCCCTCCCTATTATCTAGTCCATATCACAGACCCTCTCCTCCCTATTATCTAGTCCATATCACAGACCCTCTCTCTCCCTATTATCTAGTCCATATCACAGACCCTCTCCCTCCCTATTATCTAGTCCATATCACAGACCCTCTCCCTCCCTATTATCTAGTCCATATCACATACCTCTCCCTCCCTATTATCTAGTCCATATCACAGACCCTCTCCCTCCCTATTATCTAGTCCATATCACAGACCCTCTCCCTCCCTATTATCTAGTCCATATCACATACCTCTCCCTCCCTATTATCTAGTCCATATCACAGACCCTCTCCCTCCCTATTATCTAGTCCATATCACATACCTCTCCCTCCCTATTATCTAGTCCATATCACAGACCCTCTCTCTCCCTATTATCTAGTCCATATCACAGACCCTCTCCTCCCTATTATCTAGTCCATATCACAGACCCTCTCTCTCCCTATTATCTAGTCCATATCACAGACCCTCTCCCTCCCTATTATCTAGTCCATATCACAGACCCTCTCCCTGCCTATTATCTAGTCTATATCACAGATCCCTATTATCTAGTCCATATCACAGACCCTCTCCCTCCCTATTATCTAGTCCATATCACATACCTCTCCTCCCTATTATCTAGTCCATATCACAGACCTCTCCCTCCCTATTATCTAGTCCATATCACAGACCCTCTCCTCCCTATTATCTAGTCCATATCACAGACCCTCTCTCTCCCTATTATCTAGTCCATATCACAGACCCTCTCCTCCCTATTATCTAGTCCATATCACAGACCCTCTCCCTCCCTATTATCTAGTCCATATCACAGACCCTCTCCCTCCCTATTATCTAGTCCATATCACATCTAGTCCCTCTCCCTCCCTCCCTATTATCTAGTCCATATCACAGACCCTCTCCCTCCCTATTATCTAGTCCATATCACAGACCCTCTCCTCCCTATTATCTAGTCCATATCACATACCTCTCCCTCCCTATTATCTAGTCCATATCACAGACCTCTCTCTCCCTATTATCCCATATCACAGACCCTATCTAGTCCATATCACAGACCCTCTCCTCCCTATTATCTAGTCCATATCACAGACCCTCTCCCTCCCTATTATCTAGTCCATATCACAGACCCTCTCCTCCCTATTATCTAGTCCATATCACAGACCCTCTCCCTCCCTATTATCTAGTCCATATCACAGACCCTCTCTCTCCCTATTATCTAGTCCATATCACAGACCCTCTCCTCCCTATTATCTAGTCCATATCACAGACCCTCTCCCTCCCTATTATCTAGTCCATATCACAGACCCTCTCCTCCCTATTATCTAGTCCATATCACAGACCCTCTCCCTCCTATTATCTAGTCCATATCACAGACCCTCTCCTCCCTATTATCTAGTCCATATCACAGACCCTCTCCTCCCTATTATCTAGTCCATATCACAGACCCTCTCCCTCCCTATTATCTAGTCCATATCACAGACCCTCTCCCTCCCTATTATCTAGTCCATATCACAGACCCTCTCCCTCCCTATTATCTAGTCCATATCACAGACCCTCTCCCTCCCTATTATCTAGTCCATATCACAGACCCTCTCCCTCCCTATTATCTAGTCCATATCACAGACCCTCTCCCTCCCTATTATCTAGTCCATATCACAGACCCTCTCCCTCCCTATTATCTAGTCCATATCACATTACCCTCTCCCTCCCTATTATCTAGTCCATATCACAGACCCTCTCCCTCCCTATTATCTAGTCCATATCACAGACCCTCTCCCTCCCTATTATCTAGTCCATATCACATACCCTCTCCTCCCTATTATCTAGTCCATATCACAGACCCTCTCCTCCCTATTATCTAGTCCATATCACATACCTCTCCCTCCCTATTATCTAGTCCATATCACAGACCCTCTCCCTCCCTATTATCTAGTCCATATCACAGACCCTCTCCCTCCCTATTATCTAGTCCATATCACAGACCTCTCCCTCCCTATTATCTAGTCCATATCACAGACCTCTCCCTCCCTATTATCTAGTCCATATCACAGACCTCTCCTCCCTATTATCTAGTCCATATCACAGACCCTCTCCTCCCTATTATCTAGTCCATATCACAGACCATATCTCTCTCCTCCCTATTATCTAGTCCATATCACAGACCCTCTCCCTCCCTATTATCTAGTCCATATCACAGACCCTCTCCCTCCCTATTATCTAGTCCATATCACAGACCCTCTCCCTCCCTATTATCTAGTCCATATCACAGACCCTCTCCCTCCCCTATTATCTAGTCCATATCACAGACCTCTCCTCCCTATTATCTAGTCCATATCACAGACCCTCTCCTCCCTATTATCTAGTCCATACCACAGACCCTCTCCCTCCCTATTATCTAGTCCATATCACAGACCCTCTCCTCCCTATTATCTAGTCCATATCACAGACCCTCTCCTCCCTATTATCTAGTCCATATCACAGACCCTCCCTCCCTCCATATCACATATTATCTAGTCCATATCACAGACCCTCTCCTCCCTATTATCTAGTCCATATCACAGACCCTCTCCCTCCCTATTATCTAGTCCATATCACAGACCCTCTCCCTCCCTATTATCTAGTCCATATCACAGACCTCTCTCCTCCCTATTATCTAGTCCATATCACATACCTCTCCCTCCCTATTATCTAGTCCATATCACAGACCCTCTCTCTCCCTATTATCTAGTCCATATCATTATCAGTCCACCCCCTCTCCCTCCCTATTATCTAGTCCATATCACAGACCCTCTCCCTCCCTATTATCTAGTCCATATCACAGACCCTCTCCCTCCCTATCCCATATCACAGACCCTCTCCCTCCCTATTATCTAGTCCATATCACATACCTCTCCCTCCCTATTATCTAGTCCATATCACAGACCCTCTCCCTCCCTATTATCTAGTCCATATCACAGACCCTCTCCTCCCTATTATCTAGTCCATATCACAGACCCTCTCCTCCCTATTATCTAGTCCATATCACATACCTCTCCCTCCCTATTATCTAGTCCATATCACAGACCCTCTCCCTCCCTATTATCTAGTCCATATCACAGACCCTCTCTCCCTATTATCTAGTCCATATCACAGACCCTCTCCCTCCCTATTATCTAGTCCATATCACAGACCCTCTCCCTCCCTATTATCTAGTCCATATCACAGACCCTCTCCCTCCCTATTATCTAGTCCATATCACAGACCCTCTCCCTCCCTATTATCTAGTCCATATCACAGACCCTCTCCTCCCTATTATCTAGTCCATATCACAGACCCCTCTCCCTCCCTATTATCTAGTCCATATCACAGACCCTCTCCCTCCCTATTATCTAGTCCATATCACAGACCTCTCCTCCCTATTATCTAGTCCATATCACAGACCCTCTCCTCCCTATTATCTAGTCCATATCACAGACCCTCTCCCTCCCTATTATCTAGTCCATATCACAGACCCTCTCCCTCCCTATTATCTAGTCCATATCACAGACCCTCTCCCTCCCTATTATCTAGTCCATATCACAGACCCTCTCCCTCCCTATTATCTAGTCCATATCAGTCATACCCCTCTCCCTCCCTATTATCTAGTCCATATCACAGACCCTCTCCCTCCCTATTATCTAGTCCATATCACAGACCCTCTCCTCCCTATTATCTAGTCCATATCACAGACCCTCTCCCTCCCTATTATCTAGTCCATATCACAGACCCTCTCCCTCCCTATTATCTAGTCCATATCACAGACCCTCTCCCTCCCTATTATCTAGTCCATATCACAGACCCTCTCCCTCCCTATTATCTAGTCCATATCACAGACCCTCTCCTCCCTATTATCTAGTCCATATCACAGACCCTCTCCTCCCTATTATCTAGTCCATATCACAGACCCTCTCCCTCCCTATTATCTAGTCCATATCACAGACCCTCTCCTCCCTATTATCTAGTCCATATCACAGACCCTCTCCTCCCTATTATCTAGTCCATATCACAGACCCTCTCCCTCCCTATTATCTAGTCCATATCACATACCCTCTCCCTCCCTATTATCTAGTCCATATCACAGACCTCTCCTCCCTATTATCTAGTCCATATCACAGACCCTCTCCCTCCCTATTATCTAGTCCATATCACAGACCCTCTCCTCCCTATTATCTAGTCCATATCACAGACCCTCTCCCTCCCTATTATCTAGTCCATATCACAGACCCTCTCCCTCCCTATTATCTAGTCCATATCACAGACCTCTCCTCCCTATTATCTAGTCCATATCACAGACCTCTCCCTCCCTATTATCTAGTCCATATCACAGACCCTCTCCCTCCCTATTATCTAGTCCATATCACAGACCCTCTCCCTGCCTATTATCTAGTCTATATCACAGATCCCTATTATCTAGTCCATATCACAGACCCTCTCCCTCCCTATTATCTAGTCCATATCACAGACCCTCTCCCTCCCTATTATCTAGTCCATATCACATACCCTCTCCCTCCCTATTATCTAGTCCATATCACAGACCCTCTCCCTCCCTATTATCTAGTCCATATCACAGACCCTCTCCCTCCCTATTATCTAGTCCATATCACAGACCCTCTCCCTCCCTATTATCTAGTCCATATCACAGACCCTCTCCCTCCCTATTATCTAGTCCATATCACAGACCCTCTCCCTCCCTATTATCTAGTCCATATCACAGACCATACTCTCCCTCCCTATTATCTAGTCCATATCACAGACCTCTCCCCCTATTATCTAGTCCATATCACAGACCCTCTCCTCCCTATTATCTAGTCCATATCACAGACCCTCTCCCTCCCTATTATCTAGTCCATATCACAGACCCTCTCCCTCCCTATTATCTAGTCCATATCACAGACCCTCTCCCTCCCTATTATCTAGTCCATATCACAGACCTCTCTCCCTCCCTATTATCTAGTCCATATCACAGACCCTCTCCTCCCTATTATCTAGTCCATATCACAGACCCTCTCCTCCCTATTATCTAGTCCATATCACATACCTCTCCTCCCTATTATCTAGTCCATATCACAGACCCTCTCCCTCCCTATTATCTAGTCCATATCACATACCTCTCCCTCCCTATTATCTAGTCCATATCACATACCTCTCCCTCCCTATTATCTAGTCCATATCACAGACCCTCTCCTCCCTATTATCTAGTCCATATCACAGACCCTCTCCCTCCCCATATTATCTAGTCCATATCACAGACCCTCTCCCTCCCTATTATCTAGTCCATATCACAGACCCTCTCCTCCCTATTATCTAGTCCATATCACATACCCTCTCCTCCCTATTATCTAGTCCATATCACAGACCCTCTCCCTCCCTATTATCTAGTCCATATCACAGACCCTCTCCTCCTATTATCTAGTCCATATCACAGACCCTCTCCCTCCCTATTATCTAGTCCATATCACAGACCCTCTCCCTCCCTATTATCTAGTCCATATCACAGACCCTCTCCCTCCCTATTATCTAGTCCATATCACATACCCTCCCTCCCCTATTATCTAGTCCATATCACAGACCCTCTCCCTCCCTATTATCTAGTCCATATCACAGACCCTCTAGTCCATATCACAGACCCTCCCTATTATCTAGTCCATATCACAGACCCTCTCCTCCCTATTATCTAGTCCATATCACAGACCCTCCCTCCCTATTATCTAGTCCATATCACAGACCCTCTCCCTCCCTATTATCTAGTCCATATCACAGACCCTCTCCCTCCCTATTATCTAGTCCATATCACAGACCCTCTCCCTCCCTATTATCTAGTCCATATCACAGACCCTCTCCCTCCCTATTATCTAGTCCATATCACAGACCCTCTCCTCCCTATTATCTAGTCCATATCACAGACCCTCTCCTCTCCCTATTATCTAGTCCATATCACAGACCCTCTCCTCCCTATTATCTAGTCCATATCACAGACCCTCTCCTCCCTATTATCTAGTCCATATCACAGACCCTCTCCCTCCCTATTATCTAGTCCATATCACAGACCTCTCCTCCCTATTATCTAGTCCATATCACAGACCCTCTCCCCCTATTATCTAGTCCATATCACAGACCCTCTCCCTCCCTATTATCTAGTCCATATCACAGACCCTCTCCCTCCCTATTATCTAGTCCATATCACAGACCCTCTCTCTCCCTATTATCTAGTCCATATCACAGACCCTCTCCTCCCTATTATCTAGTCCATATCACAGACCCTCTCCCTCCCTATTATCTAGTCCATATCACAGACCCTCTCCCTCCCTATTATCTAGTCCATATCACAGACCCTCTCCTCCCTATTATCTAGTCCATATCACAGACCCTCTCCCTCCCTATTATCTAGTCCATATCACAGACCCTCTCCTCCCTATTATCTAGTCCATATCACAGACCCTCTCCCTCCCTATTATCTAGTCCATATCACAGACCCTCTCCCTCCCTATTATCTAGTCCATATCACAGACCTCTCCCTCCCTATTATCTAGTCCATATCACAGACCCTCTCCCTCCCTATTATCTAGTCCATATCACAGACCCTCTCCCTCCCTATTATCTAGTCCATATCACAGACCCTCTCCTCCCTATTATCTAGTCCATATCACAGACCCTCTCCTCCCTATTATCTAGTCCATATCACAGACCCTCTCCCTCCCTATTATCTAGTCCATATCACAGACCCTCTCCCTCCCTATTATCTAGTCCATATCACAGACCCTCTCCCTCCCTATTATCTAGTCCATATCACATACCTCTCCCTCCCTATTATCTAGTCCATATCACATACCTCTCTCTCCCTATTATCTAGTCCATATCACAGACCTCTCCCTCCCTATTATCTAGTCCATATCACAGACCCTCTCCCTCCCTATTATCTAGTCCATATCACAGACCCTCTCCCTCCCTATTATCTAGTCCATATCACAGACCCTCTCCTCCCATATTACCCTCTCCCTCCATATTATCAGTCCATACCCCTCTCCTCCCTATTATCTAGTCCATATCACAGACCCTCTCCTCCCTATTATCTAGTCCATATCACAGACCCTCTCCCTCCCTATTATCTAGTCCATATCACATACCTCTCCCTCCCTATTATCTAGTCCATATCACAGACCCTCTCCCTCCCTATTATCTAGTCCATATCACAGACCCTCTCCTCCCTATTATCTAGTCCATATCACAGACCCTCTCCTCCCTATTATCTAGTCCATATCACAGACCCTCTCCCTCCCTATTATCTAGTCCATATCACAGACCTCTCCCTCCCTATTATCTAGTCCATATCACAGACCCTCTCCCTCCCTATTATCTAGTCCATATCACAGACCCTCTCTCTCCCTATTATCTAGTCCATATCACATACCTCTCCCTCCCTATTATCTAGTCCATATCACATACCTCTCCCTCCCTATTATCTAGTCCATATCACATACCCTCTCCCTCCCTATTATCTAGTCCATATCACATACCTCTCCCTCCCTATTATCTAGTCCATATCACAGACCCTCTCCTCCCTATTATCTAGTCCATATCACAGACCCTCTCCCTCCCTATTATCTAGTCCATATCACATACCCTCTCCCTCCCTATTATCTAGTCCATATCACATACCTCTCCCTCCCTATTATCTAGTCCATATCACAGACCCTCTCCCTCCCTATTATCTAGTCCATATCACATACCTCTCCCTCCCTATTATCTAGTCCATATCACAGACCCTCTCCCTCCCTATTATCTAGTCCATATCACAGACCCTCTCCCTCCCTATTATCTAGTCCATATCACAGACCCTCTCCCTCCCTATTATCTAGTCCATATCACAGACCCTCTCCCTCCCTATTATCTAGTCCATATCACAGACCCTCTCTCTCCCTATTATCTAGTCCATATCACATACCTCTCCCTCCCTATTATCTAGTCCATATCACAGACCCTCTCCTCCCTATTATCTAGTCCATATCACAGACCCTCTCCTCCCTATTATCTAGTCCATATCACATACCCTCTCCTCCCTATTATCTAGTCCATATCACAGACCTCTCCCTCCCTATTATCTAGTCCATATCACAGTCCATATCACAGACCCTCTCCCTCCCTATTATCTAGTCCATATCACAGACCCTCTCCCTCCCTATTATCTAGTCCATATCACAGACCCTCTCCCTCCCTATTATCTAGTCCATATCACAGACCCTCTCCCTCCTCTATTATCTAGTCCATATCACAGACCCTCTCCCTCCCTATTATCTAGTCCATATCACAGACCTCTCTCCCCTATTATCTAGTCCATATCACAGACCCTCTCCCTCCCTATTATCTAGTCCATATCACAGACCCTCTCCTCCCTATTATCTAGTCCATATCACAGACCTCTCCCTCCCTATTATCTAGTCCATATCACAGACCCTCTCCCTCCCTATTATCTAGTCCATATCACAGACCCTCTCCCTCCCTATTATCTAGTCCATATCACAGACCCTCTCCCTCCCTATTATCTAGTCCATATCACAGACCCTCTCCTCCCTATTATCTAGTCCATATCACAGACCCTCTCCTCCCTATTATCTAGTCCATATCACAGACCCTCTCCTCCCTATTATCTAGTCCATATCACAGACCCTCTCCCTCCCTATTATCTAGTCCATATCACAGACCCTCTCCCTCCCTATTATCTAGTCCATATCACATACCTCTCCCTCCCTATTATCTAGTCCATATCACATACCCTCTCCCTCCCTATTATCTAGTCCATATCACAGACCCTCTCCCTCCCTATTATCTAGTCCATATCACATACCTCTCCCTCCCTATTATCTAGTCCATATCACATACCCTCTCCCTCCCTATTATCTAGTCCATATCACAGACCCTCTCTCTCCCTATTATCTAGTCCATATCACAGACCCTCTCCCTCCCTATTATCTAGTCCATATCACATACCTCTCCCTCCCTATTATCTAGTCCATATCACATACCTCTCCCTCCCTATTATCTAGTCCATATCACAGACCCTCTCTCTCCCTATTATCTAGTCCATATCACAGACCCTCTCCTCCCTATTATCTAGTCCATATCACAGACCCTCTCCCTCCCTATTATCTAGTCCATATCACAGACCCTCTCCCTCCCTATTATCTAGTCCATATCACAGACCCTCTCCCTCCCTATTATCTAGTCCATATCACATACCTCTCCCTCCCTATTATCTAGTCCATATCACAGACCCTCTCCCTCCCTATTATCTAGTCCATATCACATACCTCTCCCTCCCTATTATCTAGTCCATATCACATACCTCTCCCTCCCTATTATCTAGTCCATATCACATACCTCTCCCTCCCTATTATCTAGTCCATATCACAGACCCTCTCCCTCCCTATTATCTAGTCCATATCACAGACCCTCTCTCTCCCTATTATCTAGTCCATATCACAGACCCTCTCCCTCCCTATTATCTAGTCCATATCACAGACCCTCTCCTCCCTATTATCTAGTCCATATCACATACCTCTCCCTCCCTATTATCTAGTCCATATCACAGACCCTCTCTCCCTATTATCTAGTCCATATCACAGACCCTCTCCCTCCCTATTATCTAGTCCATATCACATACCTCTCCCTCCCTATTATCTAGTCCATATCACAGACCCTCTCCTCCCTATTATCTAGTCCATATCACAGACCCTCTCCTCCCTATTATCTAGTCCATATCACAGACCTCTCCCTCCCTATTATCTAGTCCATATCACATACCCTCTCCCTCCCTATTATCTAGTCCATATCACATACCTCTCCCTCCCTATTATCTAGTCCATATCACAGACCCTCTCCCTCCCTATTATCTAGTCCATATCACAGACCCTCTCCCTCCCTATTATCTAGTCCATATCACAGACCCTCTCCCTCCCTATTATCTAGTCCATATCACATACCTCTCCCTCCCTATTATCTAGTCCATATCACAGACCCTCTCCCTCCCTATTATCTAGTCCATATCACAGACCCTCTCCCTCCCTATTATCTAGTCCATATCACATACCTCTCCCTCTCTATTATCTAGTCCATATCACATACCTCTCCCTCCCTATTATCTAGTCCATATCACAGACCCTCTCCCTCCCTATTATCTAGTCCATATCACAGACCCTCTCTCTCCCTATTATTTAGTCCATATCACAGACCCTCTCCCTCCCTATTATCTAGTCCATATCACAGACCCTCTCCCTCCCTATTATCTAGTCCATACCACAGACCCTCTCCCTCCCTATTATCTAGTCCATATCACATACCCTCTCCCTCCCTATTATCTAGTCCATATCACATACCTCTCCCTCCCTATTATCTAGTGCATATCACAGACCCTCTCTCTCCCTATTATCTAGTCCATATCACAGACCCTCTCCCTCCCTATTATCTAGTCCATATCACAGACCCTCTCCCTCCCTATTATCTAGTCCATATCACAGACCCTCTCCCTCCCTATTATCTAGTCCATACCACAGACCCTCTCCCTCCCTATTATCTAGTCCATATCACAGACCCTCTCCCTCCCTATTATCTAGTCCATACCACAGACCCTCTCCCTCCCTATTATCTAGTCCATATCACATACCTCTCCCTCCCTATTATCTAGTCCATACCACAGACCCTCTCCCTCCCTATTATCTAGTCCATACCACAGACCCTCTCTCTCCCTATTATCTAGTCCATATCACAGACCCTCTCCCTCCCTATTATCTAGTCCATATCACAGACCCTCTCCCTCCCTATTATCTAGTCCATATCACATACCTCTCCCTCCCTATTATCTAGTCCATATCACAGACCCTCTCTCTCCCTATTATTTAGTCCATATCACAGACCCTCCTCCTCCCTATTATCTAGTCCATATCACATACCTCTCCCTCCCTATTATCTAGTCCATATCACAGACCCTCTCCCTCCCTATTATCTAGTCCATATCACAGACCCTCCTCCTCCCTATTATCTAGTCCATATCACATACCTCTCCCTCCCTATTATCTAGTCCATATCACATACCTCTCCCTCCCTATTATCTAGTCCATATCACATACCTCTCCCTCCCTATTATCTAGTCCATATCACAGACCCTCTCCCTCCCTATTATCTAGTCCATATCACAGACCCTCTCTCTCCCTATTATTTAGTCCATATCACAGACCCTCTCCCTCCCTATTATCTAGTCCATATCACAGACCCTCTCCCTCCCTATTATCTAGTCCATACCACAGACCCTCTCCCTCCCTATTATCTAGTCCATATCACAGACCCTCTCCCTCCCTATTATCTAGTCCATATCACATACCTCTCCCTCCCTATTATCTAGTCCATATCACAGACCCTCTCTCTCCCTATTATCTAGTCCATATCACAGACCCTCTCTCTCCCTATTATTTAGTCCATATCACAGACCCTCTCCCTCCCTATTATCTAGTCCATATCACAGACCCTCTCCCTCCCTATTATCTAGTCCATACCACAGACCCTCTCCCTCCCTATTATCTAGTCCATATCACAGACCCTCTCCCTCCCTATTATCTAGTCCATATCACATACCTCTCCCTCCCTATTATCTAGTCCATATCACAGACCCTCTCTCTCCCTATTATCTAGTCCATATCACAGACCCTCTCCCTCCCTATTATCTAGTCCATACCACAGACCCTCTCCCTCCCTATTATCTAGTCCATATCACAGACCCTCTCCCTCCCTATTATCTAGTCCATACCACAGACCCTCTCCCTCCCTATTATCTAGTCCATATCACAGACCCTCTCCCTCCCTATTATCTAGTCCATACCACAGACCCTCTCCCTCCCTCCTATTCTCAGATCTCATTTAAACTCCAGGACTTTAGGACTTCACTCCTCACTCACATATCTCCCTCTGGCCAATTTATAAATATATTCCAATTAAAGATAAACATTCCCAGGTAAAGCCTCAGTCTCAGATGTTCTCTGAAGGTTGTTTGAAGGTTGTGTGTGGAGAGGGAATTCCTCAGGAGTCATTCTCTCACAAGTCATGATAATTGAGATTGGGAAGAGTTTGATATGAACCAAAGAACCAAAGGTCATTCACTGAGATAGGAAGACAAAACAATTAGACTCTAGCACAATGCACACAAAACCTTCCACATGAAGTGGTTTGGATAGACCTAATGCACTTTACCACATTTATATTCACACAAGAATACAAAATAATATACACACTATTCAGTTGTAAAAATGTAGAAGACAAAACCTGTTTGATTGCGTAAAGAATCAAACATATACATGACAAATGTGATTGGTTTAAGGATCATGGAGTGTTATGCCTATAATAATGTAATTAGTATGTAATTACACAGAGCCAATAGAGACAGAGGCCAAAGATGTATGGGGACTGCAGGTTAACTCTGTGTGATTAGTGTGTGATTGGCTGGGTTATATCTGAGGTTAGGAATCACAATATGGAGACAGAGGGAGGATAGGAGAGAGAGAAGGAGGGTGCATAAGAGGGAGGATACGAGAGAGAGGGAGGATAGGAGAGAGAGGGAGGATAGGAGAGAGAGGAGGAGGGTGAGAGAAAGGGAGGATAGGAGAGAGAGAAGGAGGGTGAGAGAAAGGGAGGATAGGAGAGAGAGGGAGGATAATAGAGAGAGGAGGAGGGTGCTTAAGAGGGAAGATAGGAGAGAGAGAAGGGTGAGAGAGAGGGAGGATAGGAGAGAGAGAAGGGTGAGAGAGAGGGAGGATAGGAGAGAGAGAAGGAGGGTGAGAGAAAGGGAGGATAGGAAAGAGAGAAGGAGGGTGAGAGAAAGGGAGGATAGGAGAGAGAGAAGGAGGGTGCATAAGAGGGAAGATAGGAGAGAGAGAGGAGGGTGAGAGAGAGGGAGGATATGAGAGAGAGAAGGAGGGTGAGAGAAAGGGAGGATAGGAGAGAGAGAAGGAGGGTGCATAAGAGGGAAGATAGGAGAGAGAGAAAAGGAGGGTGTGAGAGAGGGAGGATAGGAGGAGGGTGAGATAAAGGGAGGATAGGAGAGAGAGAAGGAGGGTGAGAGAAAGGGAGGATAGGAAAGAGAGAAGGAGGGTGAGAGAAAGGAAGGATAGGACAGAGAGAAGGAGGGTGCATAAGAGGGAAGATAGGAGAGAGAGGGGAGGGTGAGAGAGAGGGAGGATATGAGAGAGAGAAGGAGGGTGAGAGAAAGGGAGGATAGGAGAGAGAGAAGGAGGGTGCATAAGAGGGAAGATAGGAGAGAGAGAAAAGGAGGGTGTGAGAGAGGGAGGATAGGAGAGAGAGGAGGAGGGTGAGAGAAAGGGAGGATAGGAGAGAGAGAAGGAGGGTGCATAAGAGGGAAGATAGGAGAGAGAGAAAAGGAGGGTGTGAGAGAGGGAGGATAGGAGAGAGAGGAGGAGGGTGAGAGAAAGGGAGGATAGGAGAGAGAGAAGGAGGGTGCATAAGAGGGAAGATAGGAGAGAGAGAAAAGGAGGGTGTGAGAGAGGGAGGATAGGAGAGAGAGGAGGAGGGTGCTTAAGAGGGAGGATAGGAGAGAGAGATGGAGGGTGCATAAGAGGGAAGATAGGAGAGAGAGGAGGGTGAGAGAGAGGGAGGATAGGAGAGAGAGAAGGAGGGTGCATAAGAGGGAAGATAGGACAGAGAGAAAAGGAGGGTGAGAGAGGGAGGATAGGAGAGAGAGGAGGAGGGTGAGAGAGGAGGAGGGTGAGAGAAAGGGAGGATAGGAGAGAGAGAAGGGGTGCATAAGAGGGAAGATAGGAGAGAAAGAAAAGGAGGGTGTGAGAGAGGGAGGATAGGAGAGAGAGGAGGAGGGTGCTTAAGAGGGAGGATAGGAGAGAGAGAAGGAGGGTGCATAAGAGGGAAGATAGGAGAGAGAGAAAAGGAGGGTGTGAGAGAGGGAGGATAGGAGAGAGAGGAGGAGGGTGAGAGAAAGGGAGGATAGGAGAGAGAGAATGAGGGTGCATAAGAGGGAAGATAGGAGAGAGAGAAAAGGAGGGTGTGAGAGAGGGAGGATAGGAGAGAGAGGAGGAGGGTGCTTAAGAGGGAGGATAGGAGAGAGAGGAGGGTGCATAAGAGGGAAGATAGGAGAGAGAGAAAAGGAGGGTGTGAGAGAGGGAGGATAGGAGAGAGAGGAGGAGGGTGAGAGAAAGGGAGGATAGGAGAGAGAGAAGGAGGGTGCATAAGAGGGAAGATAGGAGAGAGAGAAAAGGAGGGTGTGAGAGAGGGAGGATAGGAGAGAGAGGAGGAGGGTGCTTAAGAGGGAGGATAGGAGAGAGAGATGGAGGGTGCATAAGAGGGAAGATAGGAGAGAGAGGAGGGTGAGAGAGAGGGAGGATAGGAGAGAGAGAAGGAGGGTGCATAAGAGGGAAGATAGGACAGAGAGAAAAGGAGGGTGTGAGAGAGGGAGGATAGGAGAGAGAGGAGGAGGGTGAGAGAGGAGGAGGGTGAGAGAAAGGGAGGATAGGAGAGAGAGAAGGGGGGTGCATAAGAGGGAAGATAGGAGAGAAAGAAAAGGAGGGTGTGAGAGAGGGAGGATAGGAGAGAGAGGAGGAGGGTGCTTAAGAGGGAGGATAGGAGAGAGAGAAGGAGGGTGCATAAGAGGGAAGATAGGAGAGAGAGAAAAGGAGGGTGTGAGAGAGGGAGGATAGGAGAGAGAGGAGGAGGGTGAGAGAAAGGGAGGATAGGAGAGAGAGAATGAGGGTGCATAAGAGGGAAGATAGGAGAGAGAGAAAAGGAGGGTGTGAGAGAGGGAGGATAGGAGAGAGAGGAGGAGGGTGCTTAAGAGGGAGGATAGGAGAGAGAGGAGGGTGCATAAGAGGGAAGATAGGAGAGAGAGAAAAGGAGGGTGTGAGAGAGGAAGGATAGGAGAGAGAGGAGGAGGGTGCTTAAGAGGGAGGATAGGAGAGAGAGGAGGGTGCATAAGAGGGAAGATAGGAGAGAGAGGAGGGTGAGAGAGAGGGAGGATAGGAGAGAGAGAATGAGGGGGAGAGAAAGGGAGGATAGGAGAGAGAGAATGAGGGTGAGAGAGAGGGAGGATAGGAGAGAGAGAAAAGGAGGGTGTGAGAGAGGGAGGATAGGTGAGAGAGAAGAAGGGTGAGAGAGATGGAGGATAAGAAAGAGAGAAGGAGGGTGAGAGAGAGGGAGGATATGAGAGAGAAGGAGGGTGCATAAGAGGGAGGATAGGAGAGAGAGAAGGAGGGTGCATAAGAGGGAGGATAGGAGAGAGAGGGAGGATATGAGAGAGAGGAGGGTGAGAGAGAGGGAGGATAGGAGAGAGAGGAGGGTGAGAGAGAGGGAGGATAGGAGAGAGAGAAGGAGGGTGAGAGAGAGGGAGGATAGCAGAGAGAGGAGGGTGAGAGAGAGGAATAGTGATAAAAGGGTATGATAACACCACAGGAAACGTGCTGGGATACATCTAAGGGCCTTTGCGAGTGGAGCATGGCAACAAGAGAAAAAAGAATGAGATTGAGAAAGAAAGAGAGAGAGAGTTAACAGATACTTTCTCCCACTACTTGTGACACACACCCCCCCCTTTTTTCTTTGTTCAGTGAAGGATAGGAGTTAAAATGGCCGTTCCCCTGTTCTAAATCTACTAAATCCCTGTGTCTGTGTCTCCACCGCCCTACCAGCTTTACAACACACTCATCCTTAATAAAACTCTCTCTCACCAACACAATGTCCAGCACTGTAGATCACTACTGCCCCTCTGAGGAATGACGTATACCACAACAAGCTCAAGGAGGAAGGTTGTGTAAAGTAAAGGAACATTATGTCAAATATTCCAGTGAGGATGAACAGAGACATGACTGACTGTGACAGCACAGAGTATAAGATACACTGTATGGCCATTTTATCACCACCAACCTCCCCTTGTGTGGGAGGAGAGGGGAAGAAAAGGACGATTGGGCTCAGAGTGGGAAGAGGAGGATCAGTGATACAGTGGTAAAAAACAAAAGGTGGGTAAAACCTGAACACCGATGTCGTTGAGAAAAGTAACTCTTACTATATTTTTCAACTAAAGGTGTGTAAACTGTGTTTACGTGTATTTTCCCCTGGTATCAGTGTGGTTGTGTTTGGGTCGAACCCTGGTATCAGTGTGGTCGTGTTTGGGTCGAACCCTGGTATCAGTGTGGTTGTGTTTGGGTCTAACCCTGGTATCAGTGTGGTTGTGTTTGGGTCGAACCCTGGTATCAGTGTGTTATCTGGACATTCATGGTCCATTACAGTGCTGCTTTATGACCCCCAATCAGAGCAAGGCTAGCAGATAAGGGCCAATCAGAGCTCAGAGGGATGATAAGAGCCAATCAGAACAGGGGAGTGATAAGGAGCAGACCTGACCTGCAGGTGAAATAAGGATCTGTAGAAACGAGGACAGGACCAGACCCACGCAAACCACATGCAAATTCACACACAAACACACACACACACACACAGTGTAACTGTCTCTCACTCAGCTCGAGTGCACACACTTGACCCTGGTAACTGCTTGCATTACCAATACGTTGATGGAGTTATTTTATTCAGGTTACTGGGCGTTCACACCACTGAACCTTTAATTATGGATGGCCACTGCTGCCTAAAGCGGAAGTTTATGAGAAGAACAGGAATTACATTTGTTTTGTTTCTCCCGGCACAACAGTGTGTTTACAGCAAGTTCCAATAGTTGTTAGATAGCCACGTTTACCATTCCTACACACGTAGAACCACACACATCACACAGAAACGTGCAGGCACCAGCAAGTACAAGTGTCCACACGCACCATGTCCCATGTGAAGAAGACGTGTCAGACAAGCTCAGAGTGAGGAGCTCGACAGTAAATCAAGCACAGATAAGGCATCTCTCGCTCTCTTTCTCTCTCAGAGAACACTGCAGAGTCATCATCACTGACGTATCAGCATCTGATTTATCAATATTACATTTCAGACCACATTCCCCATCCCAGCATCTAACTGACTGGTGCCAGCGGGGTGCCAGGGTGCCAACTTGGCAAAGGAGAGGGTGTTGTGGGTTTTATTCTACTTATCTACATTACCTGCTCCACACTTTCAAAGTGAATTAAAATTATAGAACATTTACCACACAAAATATTCTACCAACTTTACACAATTCTTAAGGTAACATCCATTGTTTTTGTCAAAATTGCTCAAGCTCAGTAAATTTGGTTGGGAATCATTGATGGAAGGCAATATTCAAACCTTACCTCTGATTTTCAAAAATATTTAAGTCAGGACTGAGACTGGACCACTCAGGAAATATCAAAACCTGTTGGAAAGCCATTCTGGTGTGTCTTTGGCATTACAATTTGTGAAATTGTCCTGCTGAAAAATAAAACTCTATCCCAGGGTTAGGTTTACAGAAGACTGAGGCGGGTTTTGCTCCGACTTTTTACCTGGGCTTTGCTCCTTTCATATTTATTTTGATCCTGACAAACTCCCCAGTCCCTGCCGGTGACAAGCATACCCATAACATGATGCTGACACCACAATACTTGAAAGTCATAGACGAGTTAAGGGCTCGCTCAACAGTTCGCTCCATCAAAACAAGAGCACAGAGATTACAAGATGAACAAGAGTTAAAGTATTATGTGCTAATTACATAAATGGAGAAATAACAAAACTTGAAACTTTAATATTGGAGTAACATTGGAGGGGGAAAACAGAGGGAGAAGAGGGGCAAGCTACGATATAAATGGAGAGAGATGAGGGAAGTGTAGAGAGATTTATTGTGTGCTTTTAAACATTTGAATAAGAGGGAAGAATAGCAAGTGAGGGGAGGGGGTGGGATGGAGTGGTGGTTGAAGGGTGCCAAAAGGGTGTGTGGGGGGGGGTGATGAACTTCAAACTTGTCTTTGAGGAAAATGAGAGCGTTTTGGCCCACCAGAGATCACAGGCTGCAATTATATCAGTGTGCCGGTCGGGGTGATGGAGGCGATAGCACAACTAGCAGTCAGGCTAACGGCACAGGAATGCTGGCGCTCACAGCTCAGACCCCGCCCCCCACCTCCTTCCAGTCTCCGCCAGCAGAATAAAGCCCTTGACTTCTCTCAAAGCGGTTGTCCAGGGATCAGCAAGGGGTCAGGTACAGGAAGAGGCTGGGGAGTGCAGGTCGCTAAATCATCAGCCCACCTGATGGAACTCCCTGTGCTTCCCTCTCACTCTTGTAAAACTCTTTTTTTAAATATATATATATATATATATATATATATATATATATATTTATTTCCAATTATGCTCAACAAAAATACGAATGCAACATGTAAAGTGTTGGTCCCATGTTTCATGAGCTGAAATAAAAGATCCCAGAAATGTTCCATACGCACAAAATGTATTTCTCTCCAATTTTGTGCACAAATTTGTTTACATCCCTGTTAGTGAGCATTTCTCCTTTGCTAAGGTGATCCATCCACCTGACAGGTGTGGCATATTAAGAAGCTGATTAAACAGCATGATCATTACACAGGTGCACCTTGTCCTGGGGACAATAAAAGGCAAATCTAAAATGTGGAGTTTTGTCACACAACACAATGTCACAGACAGAATGTCACAGTCTCACGTTTTGAGGGAGCATGTAATTGGCATGCTGACTGCAGGAATGTCCACCATTAATTAATAATTTAATGTGAATTCCTCTACCATAAGCCGTGTCCAACGTTGTTTTAGAGAATTTGACCTTACGTCCAACCAGCCTCACAACCGCAGACCACGTTTAACCACACCAGCCCAGGACCTCCACATCAGGCTTCTTTTTTGGGGTTCCCGAGTAGCACAGGGGTCTAAGGTACTGTATCTCAGTGCTAGAGGCGTCACAACAGATACTGGTTTGATTCCAGACTGTATCACAACCAACCGTGCTTGGGAGTCCCATAGAGTGGCGCACAATTGGCCCAGCATCGTCCGGGTTAGGATTTGGCTGAGATAGGCCGTCATTGTAAATAAGAATTTGTTCTTAACTGACTTAAATAAAGCTTAGTTAAATAAAGGTTAATTAAAAAATTCTAATTCACCTGTAGCATCGTCTGAGACCAGCCACCTGGACAGCTGATGAAACTGAGGAGTATTTCTGTCTGTAATAAAGCCCTTTAGTGGGGAAAAACTCATTCTGATTGGCTGGGCCTGGCTCCCCAGTGGGTGGGCCTGGCTCCCAAGTGGGTGGGCCTATGCACTCCCAGGCCCACCCATGGCTACGCCCCTGCCCAGTCATGTGAAATCCATAGATTAGGGCCTAATTCATTTACTTCAATTGATTTCCTGATATGAACTGTAACTCAGTAAAATCGTTGAAATTGTTGCATGTTGCATTTATATTTTTGTTCAGTATATTTCTTGGGATTGTGTATTTTTTACACAGGCATCACCGGTGTGTACACGTACTTAACTTATGCAAGTTACTTCATCAGAACGGATAGCATGATAGCTATTTACACTGTTATCCAAAATACACCTATAACAATAGAGACAAGGAGGTTAGAGACAGGAGGGAAGGGTTAGGGGTCAGAGAAATGGATCCACCGATGGGGGACATTGGGGTGGACTTGGGGGCCAGTGAGAGGGCGTAGGGATTTGGCTTCCAGAGACTGGTCTTATGAAGGCTCTGTGTGTGCAGAGAGATCCCTATCAGTCTAAGGCCTGGAATGGGAAGACACAGAGGTAAATGGCTAACTGATGTAAGCATCCCTTCGCGCTACAGTATCCTTACTATAACCACTCCCTCTCTCTAGGATCCTCTCTCCTCCAGACCTGTCCATCTTCACCAAAGTCCGACCACAGAACCATGGAATGATCAGATGAGTGTGTGGATATGTGTGTCTTAAGGGAATTTGTGGATGAATCCACAAGCCAACAACTACGCGCATCAATCAGTCACCGGATGGCTTCCTGTCTCTCTGTCGACTACTGCCTTTAGATACTCCTCTCCATTGTCATAGCAACACCTCTCCTCATTGGGTGTAGAGGGACGGTGGGAGCACAAAGGAGGTTGCGCTTCACACTTCACACACATATTCCCAAACAACTCAGTCATTCCTCCATATTGTTGCCCCGACAGTGGGTTAAACACGTACACTGAAACACACACATACACACATCAAACACACACTTTACCCCCCACTCACCCTTCCTCCCTGGGTGGTACTCCATTTCCTTCTCCTGATATATAAATAAATGGAGGGGAATAGTGCCCCAGGACTGGGGAGAGAGAGAGGGGTGGGGGAAGGGGGGGGGGGTAGAAAGACAGGAAGAAAGACAGAGGAAGAAAGACAGAGGAAGAGAGAGAGAGAGAGAGAGAGAGAGAGAGAGAGAGAGAGAGAGGGGGTGGGGGAGGGGTTGTGGGTAGAAAGACAGGAAGAAAGACAGAGGAAGAAAGACAGAGTTTGAGAGAGAGAAAGAGAGAGAGAAAGAGAGAGAGAAAGAGAGAGGGGGAGCGGAGCAGAGGGCTAAAAGTGGTGGAGAGGATGAAAAGGGGAAGAAGAGAGGCAGGCAGGTGAGAGGGGGACAGTAATTGTTTCCCAACTGAAGGAAGTGTGGTCTCAGTGCGGCCAGGCTTCCTCTCCCTGTGGAAGCCACCTCTCCACTCTCAGACATGAGAGAGAGACTGAATCAAACAAATCAACCACAGAACATGACCTGGAATGTACAGCAGGAAAAGAGGGGAGAAGGAGCAGGAGCAGGAGGGAGAGAGTGTGAATTGACTGAATTAGTTAAACAGCTCTCAAATTGCCGCTACAAACGCCATGTGTGAGGCTGTTGGTGTATGTCTACCTTTACATAAAAAACACATTTTTGGAATACTTCATGTGTAGTTTCATGTTATCACATGTTGCTTTACATGTTGTCACATTATCTTCACATAACATGTGATTCCATGTAAACGTGTTTTTTTAACAATTAACATGTTCACGTGTGAAATTCATGTGTTTTTTTACATAAGGGTAGTCTATACTCTACATACTACGATGGTGTGAAAATATATAATTCACACAGTTCACCACAGTAATGGGCTTCAATCATTCAATCACGTTCAGTGTGTGTGTGTGTGTGTGTGTGTGTGTGTGTGTGTGTGTGTGTGTGTGTGTGTGTGTGTGTGTGTGATAACACAGACAGGCTTAATGTAGACTGTCTGCAGTGCACAGACATAGACATGTAGGGTAAGGGTTAAGGGGTATGGGGGAGGGAGGGTGATATTTCCAATCTTAATTAGATTACTATCCGGAGGGCAGTATTTTAAGGAGGGGGAGCAGTCTGATAATCTCCTCATAACTAAATCTAGCAGATGACAGAACTAGCTTTTTAGTGACTTTCAATGTTTACAACTGTGTGTGATTTGGCTACTTTGTTTTGTTGTTATTTATTTACACTCTGTCTGTCTGTCTGTCTGTCTGTCTGTCTGTCTGTCTGTCTGTCTGTCTGTCTGTCTGTCTGTCTGTCTGTCTGTCTGTCTGTCTGTCTGTCTGTCTGTCTGTCTGTCTGTCTGTCTGTCTGTCTGTCTGTCTGTCTGTCTGTCTGTCTGTCGGTCGGTCTGTCGGTCGGTCTGGCGGTCTGTGTGTCTGACGGTCTGTGTCTGTGTGTATGTGTGTGTGTTTGTTAGAAGAGAGAGGTTAGGTTGAGGGGAGAACCAAATGAGGTTAATTGAGTTTGTTTTGTTTGGAGGCCTTCCATATGCAGGGAGATCTAAATAAAGGTATGTTTATTAGAGAGAGCGGGTAGAGAAGGAGAGAGAAAGGGAGAGAAAAGGGGAGAGAAATACAGGGAGAGAGAGAGAGTGAGAGAGGAAGAAAAAGAGGGAGAAAAATAAAATATGTACATGTACGCACATGTCTTCTAGGGATCACACACCCCTTCTCTTTTTCTAATCTCCCCCTCCCTTTTCCATAGTTGAGAATAATAGCTCAAAGCGCCAAAAATAATTACGCTTTCAAATTTATTCATCTAATTTAAAATGGCTGTCCGCACACTAACTTTGTGTATGGGAGAAAGAGACTTGATTACGCTAATTCTGTCTGTAAGTGTTGTTTACTGTAGTATCTCTGGCATAGTGATACCAGCTGCCACGGCAACAAACACAGACCTTCACCTGCCAATCAAAGTGTCCCGTCAGGCATTAAGATTCCAAACAAAGAGAATCAGAGAAAGGAGTAGGAGTTGGAGGAAAGATGCAGCAATGTCAACGGAATATTTGTTAGAGAGAGAGAGAGAAAATGTGCGTGCATGTTTTAATCATAACAGCAATGTCAAATAACCCAAATGATTCTCAAACACACGGATACTGCTCTCTGGTCTGCAGGGAAGTAAAAAACACTCTGAGTGAGAGAGATGAAGGGGAAGTAAGAGTTCTGGTGGGCTGTGCACCCACCAGTCAGACCGGTTCTGAGTGTAGGCTGCAGATGTCCAGGTGAGTCAGTGAGGCTGTGTTCAGCCCGTGTTCATTTGCCTACTGTACCTGCACATTTGCATGGTGTGTTTTTGCAATGGGAGGTCCAGAGTGCTGAGGGGCCTAACACCCTAGCCATCCACGAGTGCCCCCTACAGGCCACAGCTACCATCACAGCAGCATTATACTTCATTATCAGGAGAGAGGACTGCTCCTACAGCAGGGTTCCCCAACTGGTGTGGTTTTATTTGCCCCCCCCCCCACACACACAAGTTTTCTGACCCCCCCACCAAAAATATATATAAATACATATATAAAAAATGGTAGTAATAATTACATTACATTCCATTGTTGAACATAACAGACTATAAAATCACCAGGAAATTCATTGTTTTAATTTGTTCCAAAATATTCCCATGTACAGTAGAGAGACGTGATTGTATACAACTGTAAGCAAGGTTGGAAATTATTATGTTCTAGTCAAATATTATATCTGTTTGGGATTCTTGCGATCAACTTGCGGTCCGCAAGTTCTGGCCCCCCGACCAGCCCCTCAAGAAAAAAATGGTAATTTGACTGAAACTAGTTGATGATTGAGCTACAATGTCTGGTGATTTTCATCCTTGTCTTCTAATCACACTAATAACACCTGGCTAAGCAGGTGTGTGGACTCTCCATCGCCAATAAATTACATCAGTAGATCAATTAGGTGCAAAAGTGGAGAGGAAAACCAGACGAATTGTGCATCTCGAGAACAGGACTTGTTCATGACCTGATATTCAGTATACTGTAGGCCTATATCAGAAGGTCATAGCTAGACTCATTCAGTACCAGAGAGTGTTACTTCAGCAAAGCACAGCAGCATCTGTCTCCCAGTGTCTTCCAGAGTCCCCCATCCATAGGGGTTGACTGTAATTACTTTGTGACCACTCAGTTCAACCTGTCACAGCTACGGTCACATGACTAGGACTCCATACTTGTCGCTCATCGAGACGCTAATCTGGAAGATCTGAGAGGCTGAATCAATCTTCTATTCCGGCTCTATTGATCTTCCCTCCTCTGTCTACCCGTTACACTTTCTCTTCTCTCAGTTTTCTGGCCTGCTTTCTGCAGTAATGGATACTGAAGACATCAGGCACATTTAACATTAGTGCTGTGTGCTTATTTGTTCAAATACCCTCCCCTTCCCCCTACACAGACAGAAATACACACACACACACACACACACACACACACACACACACACACACACACACACACACACACACACACACACACAAACACACACACACACACACACACACACACACACACACACACATTGAACGAAGGTTTCTCTAAATTGAAAGGGGTTTGGCTAAACGTCAAAGAGGAGCTGCCTCTCTTGTTGTTGCAGTAGCCATGAAATGATCAGCCTCAGCTAATGGCTCTTATCTCCGCTGCAAGACTTATCATGGATGTTCAAAGCCCTGCTCCTCCAGGTGGGTCTTATTTTAGGGGTTATTACAGCTCACTCTGCCCAGAGTAATGAGCTCGATCTGGGCTGAACGAGACCGACAAGGGGGCCAAGAGGAATGGAAGTACAAACCAACATATTACAGAGCAATTCCACTGGGCACAAACATCATTTTAATGTCTACTTTTGATTTACATCTGGCAAAATTAACAAAAACATTTCCCCATGTCATTGGATTTAGGTTAAAAGTTATAAATTCTCTTACTTTGATGATTTTTTGCAAATCCTTTAATTTTCAACATTGATTCAATGTCCTCACATAGTTTAAAAAACATGAAATGATGTGGAAACATCGTTGATTCAACCAGTTTTATGTCTTTGTACATGCCGATGTGGCCAATGTGTGTGTATGCACATATGTATGTGTCGGTGTGTGTGTGGTGTGTGTACACGCAACATGCATGGATATATAATGTACTAATCTCTCTTGCCTGCAGTGTTTTTATAAACTCAGTAAAATTGACCAAACTGAAAGAAGCTTAATTTACTCAACATGTTCTAATGAATGAAATTGCACTCTGCTGAACTGTGGCGATTCATTCAAATGTATACAAAGGGAACAGGAAAGAACACCCTATGGGGAGAGAACCAGTCACGCTACAGCAACGGAACACGGCAACGGAAACAAAGGCTCCGGACAGAGCATTCCAAACGGTCTAAACCACAACTCACAAAGAAAAAGAGAACGAGAAAATACATTGGAAAGAGAGGTGAACGTCAGAGAAACACAGAGAGAGAATAAAACAGAAAAGTACAGGGAGAGAGAGAGAGAAACTGAAATACACAAAGGAAAGAGAGAAACGGGATGAGATGGAGACAGAAAGAGAGAAATGGGATGAGATGGAGACAGAAAGAGAGAAATGGGATGAGATGGAGACAGAAAGAGATAAATGGGATGAGATGAGATGGAGACAGAAAGAGAGAAATGGGATGAGATGGAGACAGAAAGAGAGGGAGACAAAGAGCACAAAGGCACAAACATAGGGCGAGAGATCTGTTTCCTATTTCGAGGCCTCTTGCTCAGAGCTAACGGCACGTGCCCCCCTTTTATCCCTTCATCCTGATTGGAACAGGAAGACATGAGCCGAATCCAGGTACCAGCAGGGGCCACCCGCCGCAACTCTCAACCAATCATGGGCCAGGACAGCCTGGGGGGCCACAGGGGCCAGAGAACACAGAGGGCCCATCTGAGTAATCTAACTTCACTCTGCATTAGAATACTGAAATACTCTAACGTGGTTAAACTGTTCATGCACAGGGCAAGCATTGATGCAGCAGGGCTTTAATCAAGCAACACACATCCAAGGTTGGGTAGATTACTTTCTAAATGTAATCCTTTATAGTTACAAGTTACCTGTCAGTAACATAACTTTTGCATAATTTAATCTCAGTAATGTAATCAGATTACTTTCTGTTACCTTTGGAATACTTGCCCCTTAAGAGGGCATTCGAAGAAGACAAAAAGGTCCATCAAATGCATTTGGTGTGTCATCATAGCGGTCTCTGGCTTGACTCGCTCAGGTAGAACAAACTTAAACATGTGCCTTTTTTTCAATGCTGAATGGAATGTCATTGAGAAAACAGAGAGGTGTCATACAGTGGAGGCTCCTCAGAGGAGGAAAGGGAGCATCAACCTCCTCTGTGAATTTCATAAAAATAAAAATTGTGAGTGAAACATTAAAAAAGTCATCCTTTTTAGATAAAACTATACTAAATATATTCACGTCACCAAATAATGGATTAAAACACACTGTTTAGCAATGAAGGTCTACAATAGCCTTAGCAGCATTCTGTAGGGTAGCACCATGGTGTAGCTGGAGGACAGCTAGTTTCCGTCCTACTCTGGGTACACTGACTTCAATACAAAACCTAAGTGGCTCATGGTTTTCACCCCCTTCCATAGACTTACACAGTAATTATGACAACTCCCAGAGGACGTCCTCCAACCTATCAGAGCTCTTGCAGCATGAACTGACATGCTGTCCACCCAATCAAAGGGTGAGAGAACAAATGTTTAAATATCGAGCAAAAATATAAACGCAACATGCAACAATTCCAACGATTTTACTGAGTTACAGTTCATATAAGGAAATCAGTAAATTGAAATAAATAAATTTGGCCCTAATCTATTGATTTCACATTACTGGGCAGGGGCGCAGCCATGGGTGGGCCTGGGAGGGAATAGGCCCACCCACTTGAGAGCCAGGCCCAGCCAATCAGAATGAGTTTTCCCCTACAAAAGGGCTTTATTACAGACAGAAATACTCCTCAGTTTCATCAGCTGTCCAGGTGGCTGGTCTCAGACCATCCCGCAGGTGAAGAAGCGTGATGTGGAGGTCCTGGGCTGGTGTGGTTACACGTGGTCTGCGGTTGTGAGGCTGGTTGGACGTAAGGTCAAATTCTCTAAAACAACGTTGGACACGGCTTATGGTAGAGGAATTCACATTAAATTATTAATTAATGGTGGACATTCCTGCAGTCAGCATGCCAATTGCACGCTCCCTCAAAACTTGAGACATCTGTGGCATTGTGTTGTGTGACAAAACTGCTCATTTTAGAGTGTCATTTTATTGTCCCCAGCAGAAGGTGCACCTGTGTAATGATCATGCTGTTTAATCAGCTTCTTGATATGCCACACCTGTCAGGTGGATGGATTATCTTGGCAAAGGAGAAATCCTCACTGACTGGGATGTAAACAAATTTGTGCACAAAATATGAGAGAAATATGCTTTTCGGGGATCTTTTATTTCAGCTCATGAAACATGGGACCAACTCTTTACATGTCGCGCTTCTATTTTTGTTCAGGACAGTACTGAAAGCGTGAGCTACAGCTAGCTAGCACTGCAATGCATAAAATATGGTGAGTTGTTTACTCAACGAGAGAGAAAGACAATAGTAGAACAGTTAGGAACAAATTCATTTCTTCAAAAATGAAGAAGTGTATTTTTTTTTTCAATTTCATTTTCACTTACTTAGTTAGTGAATGCATCTAGATAGTTTAGCCTACTCAAACACCCCACTCAAACAGAAAGGAATGCTATGTTAACTAGCTGAATGCATCTAGATAGTTTAGCCTACTCAAACACCCCACTCAAACAGAAAGGAATGCTATGTTAACTAGCTGAATGCATCTAGATAGTTTAGCCTACTCAAACACCCCACTCAAACAGAAAGGAATGCTATGTTAACTAGCTGAATGCATCTAGATAGTTTAGCCTACTCAAACACCCCACTCAAGCAGAAAGGAATGCTATGTTAACTAGCTGAATGCATCTAGATAGTTTAGCCTACTCAAACACCCCACTCAAACAGAAAGGAATGCTATGTTAACTAGCTGAATGCATCTAGATAGTTTAGCCTACTCAAACACCCCACTCAAACAGAAAGGAATGCTATGTTAACTAGCTGAATGCATCTAGATAGTTTAGCCTACTCAAACACCCCACTCAAACAGAAAGGAATGCTATGTTAACTAGCTGAATGCATCTAGATAGTTTAGCCTACTCAAACACCCCACTCAAACAGAAAGGAATGCTATGTTAACTAGCTGAATGCATCTAGCTAGCCTACTTCAGCAGTACTGTATCATTTTAGTCAATAAGATTCTTGCTACGTAAGCTTAACTCTCTGAACACTCGTGACGTGTAGTCCACTTGTCATTCCAATCTCCTTTGCATTAGCGTAGCCTCTTGTGTAGCCTGTCAACTATGTGTCTGTCTATCCCTGTTCTCTCCTCTCTGCACAGACCATACAAACGCTCCACACCGCGTGGCCGCGGCCACCCTAATCTGGTGGTCCCAGCGCGCACGACCCACGTGGAGTTCCAGGTCTCCGGTAGCCTCTGGAACTGCCGATCTGCGGCCAACAAGGCAGAGTTCATCTCCGCCTATGTCTCCCTCCAGTCCCTCGACTTCTTGGCACTGACGGAAACATGGATCACCACAGACAACACTGCTACTCCTACTGCTCTCTCTTCGTCTGCCCACGTGTTCTCGCACACCCGAGAGCTTCTGGTCAGCGGGTGGTGGCACCGGGATCCTCATCTCTCCCAAGTGGTCATTCTCTCTTTCTCCCCTTACCCATCTGTCTATCGCCTCCTTTGAATTCCATGCTGTCACAGTTACCAGCCCTTTCAAGCTTAACATCCTTATCATTTATCGCCCTCCAGGTTCCTCGGAGAGTTCATCAATGAGCTTGATGCCTTGATAAGCTCCTTTCCTGAGGACGGCTCACCTCTCACAGTTCTGGGCGACTTTAACCTCCCCACGCCTACCTTTGACTCATTCCTCTCTGCCTCCTTCTTTCCACTCTCTCCTCTTTTGACCTCACCCTCTCACCTTCCCCCTACTCACAAGGCAGGAAATACGCTCGACCTCATCTTTACTAGATGCTGTTCTTCCACTAACCTCGTTGCAACTCCCTCCAAGTCTCCGACCACTACCTTGTATCCTTTTCCCTCTCGCTCTCATCCAACACTTCCCACACTGCCCCTACTCGGATGGTATCGCGCCGTCCCAACCTTCGCTCTCTCTCCCCCGCTACTCTCTCCTCTTCCATCCTATCATCTCTTCCCTCTGCTCAAACCTTCTCCAACCTATCTCCTGATTCTGCCTCCTCAACCCTCCTCTCCTCCCTTTCTGCATCCTTTGACTCTCTATGTCCCCTATCCTCCAGGCCGGCTCGATCCTCCCTCCCGCTCCGTGGCTCGACGACTCATTGCGAGCTCACAGAACAGGGCTCCGGGCAGCCGAGCGGAAATGGAGGAAAACTCGCCTCCCTGCGGACCTGACATCCTTTCACTCCCTCCTCTCTACATTTTCCTCTTCTCTCTCTGCTGCTAAAGCCACTTTCTACCACTCTAAATTCCAAGCATCTGCCTCTAACCCTAGGAAGCTCTTTGCAACCTTCTCCTCCCTCCTGAATCCTCCTCCCCCTCCCCCTCCTCCCTCTCTGCAGATGACTTCGTCAACCATTTTGAAAAGAAGGTCGACGACATCCGATCCTCGTTTGCTAAGTCAAACGACACCGCTGGTTCTGCTCACACTGCCCTACCCTGTGCTCTGACCTCTTTCTCCCTCTCTCTCCAGATGAAATCTCGCGTCTTGTGACGGCCGGCCGCCCTACAACCTGCCCGCTTGACCCTATCCCCTCCTCTCTTCTCCAGACCATTTCCGGAGACCTCCTCCCTTACCTCACCTCGCTCATCAACTCATCCCTGACCGCTGGCTACGTCCCTTCCGTCTTCAAGAGAGCGAGAGTTGCACCCTTCTGAAAAAACCTACACTCGATCCCTCCGATGTCAACAACTACAGACCAGTATCCCTTCTTTCTTTTCTCTCCAAAACTCTTGAACGTGCCGTCCTTGGCCAGCTCTCCCGCTATCTCTCTCAGAATGACCTTCTTGATCCAAATCAGTCAGGTTTCAAGACTAGTCATTCAACTGAGACTGCTCTTCTCTGTATCACGGAGGCGCTCCGCACTGCTAAAGCTAACTCTCTCTCCTCTGCTCTCATCCTTCTAGACCTATCGGCTGCCTTCGATACTGTGAACCATCAGATCCTCCTCTCCACCCTCTCCGAGTTGGGCATCTCCGGCGCGGCCCACGCTTGATTGCGTCCTACCTGACAGGTCGCTCCTACCAGGTGGCGTGGCGAGAATCCGTCTCCACACCACGTGCTCTCACCACTGGTGTCCCCCAGGGCTCTGTTCTAGGCCCTCTCCTATTCTCGCTATACACCAAGTCACTTGGCTCTGTCATAACCTCACATGGTCTCTCCTATCATTGCTATGCAGACGACACACAATTAATCTTCTCCTTTCCCCCTTCTGATGACCAGGTGGCGAATCGCATCTCTGCATGTCTGGCAGACATATCCGTGTGGATGACGGATCACCACCTCAAGCTGAACCTCGGCAAGACGGAGCTGCTCTTCCTCCCGGGAAGGACTGCCCGTTCCATGATCTCGCCATCACGGTTGACAACTCCATTGTGTCCTCCTCCCAGAGCGCTAAGAACCTTGGCGTGATCCTGGACAACACCCTGTCGTTCTCAACTAACATCAAGGCGGTGGCCCGTTCCTGTAGGT
Source organism: Oncorhynchus nerka (assembly GCF_034236695.1). Classification (NCBI taxonomy): domain Eukaryota; kingdom Metazoa; phylum Chordata; class Actinopteri; order Salmoniformes; family Salmonidae; genus Oncorhynchus; species Oncorhynchus nerka. The sequence goes on along the minus strand of NC_088397.1, from coordinate 65,681,803 downwards.
TCATGCTCTACAACATCCGCAGAGTACGACCCTGCCTCACACAGGAAGCGGCGCAGGTCCTAATCCAGGCACTTGTCATCTCCCGTCTGGATTACTGCAACTCGCTGTTGGCTGGGCTCCCTGCCTGTGCCATTAAACCCCTACAACTCATCCAGAACGCCGCAGCCCGTCTGGTGTTCAACCTTCCCAAGTTCTCTCACGTCACCCCGCTCCTCCGCTCCCTCCACTGGCTTCCAGTTGAAGCTCGCATCCGCTACAAGACCATGGTGCTTGCCTACGGAGCTGTGAGGGGAACGGCACCTCAGTACCTCCAGGCTCTGATCAGGCCCTACACCCAAACAAGGGCACTGCGTTCATCCACCTCTGGCCTGCTCGCCTCCCTACCACTGAGGAAGTACAGTTCCCGCTCAGCCCAGTCAAAACTGTTCGCTGCTCTGGCCCCCCAATGGTGGAACAAACTCCCTCACGACGCCAGGACAGCGGAGTCAATCACCACCTTCCGGAGACACCTGAAACCCCACCTCTTTAAGGAATACCTAGGATAGGATAAAGTAATCCCTCTCACCCCCCCCCCTGAAAAGATTTAGATGCACTACTGTTCCACTGGAGGTCATAAGGTGAATGCACCAATTTGTAAGTCGCTCTGGATAAGAGCGTCTGCTAAATGACTTAAATGTAAATGTAAATCTAGATAGTTTAGCCTACTCAAACACCCCACTCAAACAGAAAGGAATGCTATGTTAACTAGCTGAATGCATCTAGATAGTTTAGCCTACTCAAACACCCCACTCAAACAGAAAGGAATGCTATGTTAGCTTGCTGAATATGGCTATCCAACACTGGAACTCTTCCATGTCAAAGGCTGGAGGAACATTTAGATCAGAAAGAGCAGAGAGTATTAACATAAAGAATAAAGACAAGGTGGGATAGGAGGAGGAGGAGCAGGAGAGGAGGAGGAGAGGAGGAGGAGAGGAGGAGGAGGAGGAGGAGAAATGGGAGCAAGTAAAGACAGAGGGGGTGGGGGACTGGTCTGGTCTGGTCTGGTCTGGCACCAGAATCCTATTGGCAGTGGGACAGACCCAGAGATGAGAGGAACAGGAAAGAGAAGTTCGTGTTTGCAAACAGTTTCACTTTATTAGGATGAAGAGGAAAGAAAAGATTAGCAGGGGAAGAAAATGAATGAATGAACCAAAATGTGTATTCCATAAGTAAAAACTACATCCAGATGAGAGCGGGCCGGCTAACCTCTTCCAGATGAAGCAGTCGTAATGTCTATTCCTCCTCCCAGTTCACTCAGGCCTTAAATCAACTGCACCTTCCATTCAATAAACACAGATGATGGATATTAATACACATTGAGAAGGAGATGGATAGTCTGACACTGGAGTCTGTCAATGGATGTCCTCCTCACATGAAAATGCTGGAATGTTAAGCGAATTAATAAGGAGACATATATTATAGTGAAAATGGATGAGTGGGTTGGGGATGAACTGGGAACCATAAGCTAGGCTGCTGCTACAGTAATCACAGTGCTCTTCAGGTTTACCAATTTAACATTAGTCATACTCAAGTACACCAACCAAAAGTCACTAGCTACAATATCGAACATGCACATTAGGCATTATACTGAACTGTGTGTCTTCACTGAGCTGAGGACCTGCAGTACTCTGCTCTGGTCTTGTCTAACGTCCTCACAGCCCAGCAGTAGCACAGTGTTGTGTTGGTGGATGTTTGTTGTCAGGAGGATAGTTGATGTTTTGGTGTGGGGGAGCTCATCTGTATCTGCGTGTGTCCTGGCTCTTCATCACCACTCATTTCCATGGCAATCCTTCACCTTGCCGTCTCCACAACGTCTGGCTCATCTGTTACTTCAAAGGGCCTGGCAGACGCCTCAGACCTGCTCCCAGCGATAAGGCAACACCTCATCCGTAACTTCAAACACCTCCTTTAGCTCTCACCGCTATCCTTTCGCCCCATCTCCTCAACACTGGCGCGGGTGGCACAGGGGAGTGGAACGCCTGTCATCAGTCCCACTAGACAAAGCTGTCAAAAGCCACAATCAAGAGCAAGGAGGTGGAAAAGAACATTAATATTGGGCTGGGATATGGCTGGGCTAATGCTGGAACATGGGTAAGAAGATACACCCACATCTTGTTTTTGGTGGCGAGGTGCAGGGAGAGGGCAGTCACTGTCTGGGCCTGTTTTAAACACATACTGTCTGGGCCTGTTTACCCACATACTGTCTGGGCCTGTTTTAAACACATACTGTCTGGGCCTGTTTTACCCACATACTGTCTGGGCCTGCTTTACCCACTTACTGTCTGGGCCTGCTTTACTGTCTGGGCCTGCTTTACCCACATGCTGTATGGGCCTGCTTTACCCACATACTGTCTGGGCCTGCTTTACCCACTTACTGTCTGGGCCTGCTTTACCCACTTACTGTCTGGGCCTGCTTTACCCACATACTGTCTGGGCCTGCTTTACTGTCTGGGCCTGCTTTACCCACATACTGTCTGGGCCTGCTTTACCCACTTACTGTCTGGGCCTGCTTTACCCACATACTGTCTGGGTCTGCTTTACCCACATACTGTCTGGGCCTGCTTTACCCACTTACTGTCTGGGACTGCTTTACCCACTTACTGTCTGGGTCTGCTTTGCCCACATACTGTCTGGGCCTGCTTTACCCACTTACTGTCTGGGCCTGCTTTACCCACTTACTGTCTGGGCCTGCTTTACTGTCTGGGCCTGCTTTACCCATATACTGTCTGGGCCTGCTTTACCCACATACTGTCTGGGTCTGCTTTGCCCACATACTGTCTGGGCCTGCTTTACCCACTTACTGTCTGGGCCTGCTTTACCCACTTACTGTCTGGGCCTGCTTTACCCACATACTGTCTGGGCCTGCTTTACTGTCTGGGCCTGCTTTACCCACTTACTGTCTGGGCCTGCTTTACCCACATATTGTCTGGGCCTGCTTTACTGTCTGGGCCTGCTTTACCCACATACTGTCTGGGTCTGCTTTGCCCACATACTGTCTGGGCCTGCTTTACCCACTTACTGTCTGGGCCTGCTTTACCCACTTACTGTCTGGGCCTGCTTTACCCACATACTGTCTGGGCCTGCTTTACTGTCTGGGCCTGCTTTACCCACATACTGTCTGGGCCTGCTTTACTGTCTGGGCCTGCTTTACCTACATACTGTCTGGGCCTGCTTTACCCACTTACTGTCTGGGCCTGCTTTACTGTATGGGCCTGCTTTATCTACATACTGTCTGGGACCGCTTTAGCCACTTACTGTCTGGGCCTGCTTTACTGTCTGGGCCTGCTTTATCTACATACTGTCTGGGCCTGCTTTACCCACATACTGGCTGGGCCTACTTTACCCACTTATTGTCTGGGCCTGCTTTACTGCCTGGGCCTGCTTTACCCACTTACTGTCTGGGCCTGCTTTACCCACATACTGTCTGGGCCTACTTTACCCACTTATTGTCTGGGTCTGCTTTACTGTCTGGGCCTGCTTTACCCACATACTGTCTGGGCCTACTTTACCCACTTATTGTCTGGGCCTGCTTTACTGCCTGGGCCTGCTTTACCCACTTACTGTCTGGGCCTGCTTTACTGCCTGGGCCTGCTTTACCCACTTACTGTCTGGGCCTGCTTTACCCACATACAGTCTGGGCCTGCTTTACTGTCTGGGCCTGCTTTACCCACTTACTGTCTGGGCCTGCTATACTGCCTGGGCCTGCTTTAGCCATTTACTGTCTGGGCCTGCTTTCCTATCTGGGCCTGCTTTGCCCACTTACTGTCTGGGCCTGCTTTCTGTCTGGGCCTGCTTTACTGTCAGGCCCTGCTTTCGTGTCTGGGCCTGCTTTACCCACTTACTGTCTGGGCCTGCTTTACTGTCTGGGCCTGCTTTATTGTCTGGGCCTGCTTTACCCACTTACTGTCTGGGCCTGCATTACCCACTTACTGTCTGGGCCTGCTTTACTGTCTGGGCTTGCTTTACCCACTTACTGTCTGGGCCTGCTTTACTGTCTGGGCCTGCTTTACTGTCTGGGCCTGCTTTACCCCCTTACTGTCTGGGCCTGCTTTACTGCCTGGGCCTGCTTTACCCACTTACTGTCTGGGCCTGCTTTACCCACATACAGTCTGGGCCTGCTTTACTGTCTGGGCCTGCTTTACCCACTTACTGTCTGGGCCTGCTATACTGCCTGGGCCTGCTTTAGCCATTTACTGTCTGGGCCTGCTTTCCTATCTGGGCCTGCTTTGCCCACTTACTGTCTGGGCCTGCTTTCTGTCTGGGCCTGCTTTACTGTCAGGCCCTGCTTTCGTGTCTGGGCCTGCTTTACCCACTTACTGTCTGGGCCTGCTTTACTGTCTGGGCCTGCTTTATTGTCTGGGCCTGCTTTACCCACTTACTGTCTGGGCCTGCATTACCCACTTACTGTCTGGGCCTGCTTTACTGTCTGGGCTTGCTTTACCCACTTACTGTCTGGGCCTGCTTTACTGTCTGGGCCTGCTTTACTGTCTGGGCCTGCTTTACCCCCTTACTGTCTGGGCCTGCTTTACTCTCTGGGCCTGCTTTACTGTCTGGGCCTGCTTTATCCTGAATCCCCTGCATGTGATGTTTCTAAGAAGGAGAGTGGATGGAGACCAACGGTTCTGTGTCTACTCGCTAAAGGGATTGAACATGTTCAAGACAGGCTGCCGTGGGGGGCTGTCCTGTCCATCCACCAAATCATTCAAAACTTTAGTCAGCCCCCCCCTTCCTCCATCACCACCACAGAAAAGGAAAAAGGAAAGAAAGAAATCTTCAATTCTAATGGCTCATTTCCATGGGACACTACCCTGAAGCTCTGACTGAGCCTGACTGTACTGGAGAACCCCTCTACCCTACTCCCCCGTTCCCTCTCCCTCAAAGCTCCCCATTCGTCCCTCTTCCCCCACTCTCCCCCCTTCGGTACAGAATGGGAATCTGAGTTGCGAGTGTGACTAATCTGATTTCCTCATTGAATTTCCCTTCCTGAAGAACGAACACGCAGTTGGATCTGGCGGTATAGAATACGTAAAGGTGAGGCTGGATGGGATGGGATCAATTTCACAATATTGATATTAGTCCGTATCAATATACACCATTAAAAAAAACACCACCCCCTATGTGGTCAAACACATAAAAGGAGGAGGAAGATGGGATGTGTTTCCCCTACATCATCACTCACTGTCTGCTGCTCAATGTCTCCCTCTTTAAACCTCTTCCCTCCTCCTCGCCGTTGTCTCCACCATCCCTCGCTCCCTCTGTGTGCCTACATGCGATAAAGCTGTGCACACACACCTGATTAAGATGCAGAGATGGAGCGAGGGAAGGAAAAAAGAAAAGAGGGATAGAGAGCGTTAAAAAGGACTTCTCAGCAAAGCAAACACTGAGTGAATGAACCTATCAGAACATTGACACAAGCAGGCATGTTTATAAAACAGATTAGGAGAGAGGAGAGAGTCAGGGGGGAGAGGAGGGAGTTAGAGGGAGAGGAGAGAGTCAGGGGGAGAGGAGAGAGTCAGGGGAGAGGAGAGAGTCAGGGGGAGAGGAGAGAGTCAGGGAGAGAGGAGAGAGTCAGAGGGAGAGGAGAGAGTCAGGGGGAGAGGAGAGAGTCAGGGGAGAGGAGAGAGTCAGGGGAGAGGAGAGAGTCAGGGGAGAGGAGAGAGTCAGGGGAAAGAGGAGAGAGTCAGGGGAAAGAGGAGAGAGTCAGGGAGAGAGGAGAGAGTCAGGGGAGAGGAGAGAGTCAGGGGAGAGGACAGAGTCAGGGAAAGAAGAGAGAGCCAGTGGGGAGAGGAGAGAGTCAGGGGAGAGGAGAGAGTCAGGGGGAGAGGAGAGAGTCAGGGGAGAGGAGACCGTCCCCGGGAGAGGAGAGAGTCAGGTGGAAAGGAAAGAGTCAGGGGAGAGGAGAGAGGGAAAGAGAGGAGAGAGTCAGGGGAAATGAGAGAGTCAGGGGCGAGGAGAGGGTCAGGGGAGAGGAGAGAGTCAGGGACAGAAGAGAGAGGGAAAGGGAGGAGAGAGTCAGGGGAAGAGGAGAGAGTCAGGGGAAGAGGAGAGAGTCAGGGGAGAGGAGACTGTCCCAGGGAGAGGAGAGAATCAGATGGAAAGGAAAGAGTCAGGGGAGAGGAGAGAGGGAAAGAGAGGAGAGAGTCGGGGCAGAAGAGAGAGGGAAAGAGAGGAGAGAGTCAGGGGAGAGGAGAGAGTCAGGGGGAGAGGAGAGAGGGAAAGAGAGGAGAGAGTCAGGGGAGAGGAGAGAGTCAGGGGAGAGGAGAAAGGGAAAGAGAGGAGAGAGTCAGGGGAGAGGAGAGAGTCAGGGGAGAGGAGAAGGGGAAAGAGAGGAGAGAGTCAGGGGGAGAGGAGAGAGTCAGGGGGAGAGGAGAAAGGGAAAGAGAGGAGAGAGTCAGGGGAGAGGAGAGAGTCAGGGGAGAGGAGAAAGGGAAAGAGAGGAGAGAGTCAGGGGGAGAGGAGAGAGTCAGGGGAGAGGAGAAAGGGAAAGAGAGGAGAGGGTCAGGGGGAGAGGAGAGAGTCAGGGGGAGAGGAGAGGGTCAGGGGGAGAGGAGAGAGTCAGGGGAGAGGGAGAGAGTCAGGGGGAGAGGAGAAAGGGAAAGAGAGGAGAGAGTCAGGGTGAGAGGAGAAAGGGAAAGAGAGGAGAGGGTCAGGGGAGAGGAGAGAGTCAGGGGGAGAGGAGAAAGGGAAAGAGAGGAGAGAGTCAGGGTGAGAGGAGAAAGGGAAAGAGAGGAGAGGGTCAGGGGGAGAGGAGAGAGTCAGGGGAGAGGAGAGGGGGAAAGAGAGGAGAGAGTCAGGGGGAGAGGAGAGAGGGAAAGAGAGGAGAGAGTCAGGGTGAGAAGAAATAGGGAAAGAGATGAGAAGCAAGGAGAAGAGTTTACACTAAGTGAAAGACCAGTGCCAGCAGACCCTCATATTACAATGTGTGTGGGTGTGTCTGTAGGTGTGTGAGTGTGTACGTTCACTTGTGTGTGTGTGTGTGTGTGTGTGTGTGTGTGTGTGTGTGTGTGTGTGTGTGTGTGTGTGTGTGTGTGTGTGTGTGTGTGTGTGTGTGTGTGTGTGAGTGTCTGTGCACTCCCTGTGTGTCTATGGAGAGAACAGTCAGCGACCCCAACGTCAATCAAACAGCATTCTAATTAAAAGTTGTTGTGAGAGGTAGATGACTGTTGCTCGGGAGGAAAATCACTATCAGTCCCCCATTTTCATATGAATGAGCTTTTTAATTAAACTGAACAGCTAATGAGAGGCTGTATCAAAACGATGGAGTGTTTTACCAGACAAAGGGCTGTGTATAGGAAATAAAAACATGAGAGAAGATGATGACACATAGCGTGGACAGAGAGAAAGGGAGAGAGAGTTTACGGCAAAGAGTACAAAGTAAGAAGAGGTGTCGTCTTTCAACGTGTTATATTGTTTCTGTTCTCACAGAAGTTCAAAGAATCAGTGAAAGGACGAAACAAAGACTAGATAGAATTAGAGACTGATGTACGTAAAGAGAGAGGAAGGAGAGATAGAGGGAGAGAGATGTTTGTAATAGAGTTTGCAGAAAGAACATTTAAATAGCAGGCTGATCAAAATCAGAGAATTTTCATCAGTTCTGCATCTGTGTACTGGAAGGTGGCTTGTAATAGTGTGCCGCTCTGCCTCTCTGCTAGTTTCTCCAATTGGAGGTTAATTAACAGTAGCACTAAAAAGCCAAATGATTCCAAATCAAAGGAAGTAAACAGTGTTTCAGCCACAAAGCAGCTTCGGGGGATTCTGCATATTACAGACATAAATAAAAGCAACACAAGACAATTAGAGACATTTGAAACACGCTGTTGATCTATGTATTTCAGTCATTTCACTTTCCCCTCACCTCTGTCCTGTTATACCTCTGTCCTGTTGTACCTCTGTCCTGTTGTACCTCTGTCCTGTTGTACCTCTGTCCTGTTGTACCTCTGTCCTGTTGTACCTCTGTCCTGTTGTACGTCTGTCCTGTTGTACCTCTGTCCTGTTGTACCTCTGTCCTGTTGGTTGTACCTCTGTCCTGTTGTACCTCTGTCCTGTTGTACGTCTGTCCTGTTGTACCTCTGTCCTGTTGTACCTCTGTCCTGTTGTACCTCTGTCCTGTTGTACCTCTGTCCTGTTGTACGTCTGTCCTGTTGTACCTCTGTCCTGTTGTACCTCTGTCCTGTTGGTTGTACCTCTGTCCTGTTGTACCTCTGTCCTGTTGTACGTCTGTCCTGTTGTACCTCTGTCCTGTTGTACCTCTGTCCTGTTGTACGTCTGTCCTGTTGTACCTCTGTCCTGTTGTACCTCTGTCCTGTTGTACCTCTGTCCTGTTGTACCTCTGTCCTGTTGTACCTCTGTCCTGTTGTACTTCTGTCCGGTTGTACCTCTGTCCTGTTGTACATCTGTCCTGTTGTACCTCTGTCCTGTTGTACCTCTGTCCTGTTGTACCTCTGTCCTGTTATACCTCTGTCCTGTTGTACCTCTGTCCTGTTGTACCTCTGTCCTGTTGTACCTCTGTCCTGTTGTACGTCTGTCCTGTTGTACCTCTGTCCTGTTGTACCTCTGTCCTGTTGTACCTCTGTCCTGTTGTACCTGTCCTGTTGTACCTCTGTCCTGTTGTACCTCTGTCCTGTTGTACCTCTGTCCTGTTGTACCTCTGTCCTGTTGTACCTCTGTCCCGTTGTACCTCTGTCCCGTTGTACCTCTGTCATGTTGTACCTCTGTCCTGTTGTACCTCTGTCCTGTTGGTTGTACCTCTGTCCTGTTGTACCTCTGTCCTGTTGTACGTCTGTCCTGTTGTACCTCTGTCCTGTTGTACCTATGTCCTGTTGTACCTCTGTCCTGTTATACCTCTGTCCTGTTGTACCTCTGTCCTGTTGTACCTCTGTCCTGTTGTACCTCTGTCCTGTTGTACGTCTGTCCTGTTGTACCTCTGTCCTGTTGTACCTCTGTCCTGTTGTACCTCTGTCCTGTTGTACCTCTGTCCTGTTGTACGTCTGTCCTGTTGTACCTCTGTCCTGTTGTACCTCTGTCCTGTTGTACCTCTGTCCTGTTGTACCTCTGTCCTGTTGGTTGTACCTCTGTCCTGTTGTACGTCTGTCCTGTTGTACCTCTGTCCTGTTGTACCTCTGTCCTGTTGTACCTCTGTCCTGTTGTACCTCTGTCCTGTTGTACCTCTGTCCTGATGTACCTCTGTCCTGATGTACCTCTGTCCTGATGTACCTGTCCTGTTGTACCTCTGTCCTGTTGTACCTCTGTCCTGTTGTACCCTCTACTATAATGTCACATGACCCAAACAAAGCGGAGAAATAGTAGGGTGACCTCCGACCAAGACGTGATCCTACAGAGACAAACACACAGACATGACGCAGACACACAAAGGAAATATCATCAACACATGATGTGTCTGATGAACGCAGTACGTAACAACTAAACACAGATACATGATTATGTTATATATTACAACATTTAGGTCAATATACAATACAGCACATTGACAAAATGCTTTATGTGGTAAAGTATTTAGAAAGAATGAGCACATTCACACACGTCAAATAACTACCTGGACAATCTGCATTGACCCATCTTGCACTAACTTTTCTGACTCATCACATATGCTGCTGCTCCTGTTTATTCTCCATCTGTTACCTAGTCACTTTACCCCTTACCTATATATGTACATATCTACCTCAATTACCTCATACCCCTGCAGTATCATTACTCATTGTCTATTTATTCCTCGTGTTATTATCTTTCTATTATGTTTCTCTCTGCATTGATGGGAAGAGTCGTAAGTAACAATTCACTGTTAGTCTACACCTGGTTGTTTACCCACACACAAATAAACTTTCAGAAATAAACATCACATGCTCACAGGAACGGTCATGGGCTGTGAATACGAGTCCTTTGACAGCGATCTGCAGACTGACTGTGCTGCCTGCGGGCTGTAGTAGTGGGCACAGTGCAGGGCATAACAGCCACAGAATCTTCATTCTGCATGTGCCACTTCAAAGGCAAGGGAACTCAGTCTACTGCAGCCAGTAGGCAAGCAATGTAGGGGTTTGGGGGGGGGACAACAACGCTATTTTGGCTTCCGGAGTGCCAGGGAAGCAGGACAGAAGGGGAGGTAGAAAGAGGGGGGTGGAGAGGGATAAGTATTGGGAGGAGATTGATATAGTTGATTTGGGGCAGTGCCGTCTGCGAGTCAACTCTCCCAATCTATGAAACCAGAGGGAGACGAGAGGATCTAATTACAGGGAAAATAAAACTGTCTGTCGGGGTGAAACAGCGGAGAGACAAATCAAATTAGAGAGGATTAGTAAGAGACAAACTTAAGTTACTTCTATGAGAGAGTTGAGCTTGGCTGACACAGGGAGGCGGAGGAGGAGGAGGAAGAGGAGGAGGAAGAGGAGAAGGAGGGGGAGAAGGAGGAGGAGGAGGAGGAAGGAGGGAGGAGGAAGAGGAGAAGGAGGGGGGGAAGGAGGAGGAGGAGGAAGATGAGGAGGAGGAAGAGGAGGAGGAAGAGAAGGAGGAGGAGGAGGACTTAATTTTAATTTTCAAGGACCTCAATGTTTACAATTTAATCATTTATATAATCGTACATATAGAGCCCCCCACACCTACATAGCATGCAAAAAGTGTAAAAAGTAGGCCATTACCACTTGAAGAATAATGCATTTGTTTTTGGCCTTGTCAATGGATGGATATTTAAATTATTATTACATTCTAAAATATGTGAGAAGGACTAAATAGATTGGATGAATACATGGCGATTTTTCTGTAGCCTATGTGGCTGATGCAGGAACACAATAAATCCATGTGAATAGCCAACTCAATCTCAACATTTGAATCTCACCACTGCTGTTTTTTAAAATGAGCAAGTGAACAAAAACTAGGTTCCTTTTTTAATGGAAGGATTTGTATGGAAAGCCAAGATGAAGCCAACATTAGATGTTTTCATCCTCTTAATAACCACACATGGTTTTACCGCAACAGAGTGGTGCAACACCCTTCAGTTGAAGCCAACATTAGATGTTTTCACCCTCTTAATAACCACACATGGTTTTACCGCAACAGAGTGGTGCAACACCCTTCAGTTGAAGCAGTGGGAAACATACGAAAGTGGCCACATCTCTCAAAAAGACTGATCAAAAATAAAATCACATCATTTTAAGGGAGCAGAAGAACCTACAATAATTACAAGGACTTTTCAAGCACCAAATTGAGTTAACGTCTGATTTTCAAGATAGGCCAGTAGCCTATTTCAATTTCTGCGCTCCAAATTCAGGTTGGCTACTTCAAGCCACTTGTATTGTTTTGTCATGCTATTTCATTACCCGATCATATTGTGAATAAGCCCACTAGGCTGCCATTTGTTGTCATTATATAAATCATAATTCATAGGAATACAGTTGTGTGTTGCGCAATAGTCTGTCCTACACAATTGTGCACAGTATACTTGGTGTCCAATCCCAGGTACAAAGACATGAACGCATGACCTTGATGCTTTCTCTGTTAAATATAACGACACCCTGCTGTAAATCAAGTAGACAACAACAGATGATCGACATCAATTCGCAGGTACAACTGTCTTCACCAGAACAACGAATGAGACACCAAGATATTCTGGACATTCCTCACGAACACATTTTCTCCAGCACTTGGGCTGCTGTTGCGTCACATGTACATAACTGTTCGTCACGAGACTGTAATGTCTAATATATGATGACAACTTACACTGCCATAAATG